>NC_080095.1:54607701-55807701 GCF_950005125.1 Chionomys nivalis
TCCTGGAAACCTTTTTGTATTAAATGGATAGTGTTAAGGTTAGAATAGAGTAAAACTTTAAGTATCAAATAAGGGCAAAAATAAACGCAAGGGGAGAAAAGCAGGGAAGTTAAAAGAAGTTGTTACAACAGCGGATGATAATTTACTGCTTCTATTTTATAAGTTAAGAAAATTGGAAGCCACTGGCGAGTCATGGTGGCTCAAGCCTATCCCAGAACTGATGACGGTGAGGAGGCCAAAGAGTTGCCACAAACTCTAGGTCCGCCTAGGCCTAAGCTAGAGTGTATGTCACTGGTTGACAAGTAATACATGTAATGTTTATTTCAGGCTGGATTCCCAGGCCGGCCTCATTCACTGTGTAGCTCAGGATGATCATGAAACTATACTCCAGCCTCCACCTCCCAGGATACAGGGTAAGGTTACCGGTGTGACCCAATTTATGGAACCCAGGCTTTCCGCGTGGGTGCTGACTGAAGATTCGAACTCTGGTACTTAACGCTTACGGGTGAAGTGCTTTTTATCCACTGAGCCATCTCCCCAACTCCAATAATAAAATATTAAAGAATAATTACAATACAAAAGCATTAACAATAGCCAGAACATAGTCACTGAGACAGAATTTTAAACTTTGTATACCATGCCACTTTTTAAAAATAGGTCAGTTTGGAGTCTGGCTGAGATGGTTCGGTGGTTAAAGCTTGCTACCACCCCTGACTTGAATTCAATCCTTGAGATCCACATGGTGGAAGGAGACCTAACTCCTACAGGTTGTTCTCTGAACTCCACTAGCACGCAGTGGCACACACACACCAAATAAAGCATAGTTTTACAAAATAGGTTTGCCAGGTGGTGCTAGCACACACCTGTAATCCTAGCACTCAGGAGGCAGAGGCAGGCAGATGTCTGCGAGTTTGACGCCAGCTGGTCCACAAAGTGAGTTCCAGTTCAACCAGAGCTGTAACACAGAGAAACCCCGTCTTGAAAAGCCAATAAATGATAAATAGATTAAAAAATGTAAGATGGTATATTCCTTTGACCCCAGCACTTAGGAGGCATAGGCTGATGTATATCTGAGGCCAACGTGGTCTACATATCAAGCTTCAGGACAGCTAAGGTTACATAGTGGAGTCTTGTTTGTTTTTTTTTTTAAAGTAATAAATTTTAATATAATCAAAAGACTTCTAAGTGGTAACAATTTAGGCAACTATTAAACCATACCACGGATGAAGCATTTTATTTTCTTGATTCCTTCTGGGGAATAATTTTTATTTGAATTCTTATTATCTTATTTGTGGTACATAACAGTTGGTCTCATTTTGACATTTTCAAATATGTACATAATACTTTTCAACCGTACTCACCCTCGGTTACCTTTTCTTAATCCCCTTTACACTGATTTCCTTTTTTCAACTAGGACCCCTTCTGCTTTCTTGCTTTTTTTTTTTTTTTTTAATTTTTTGAGACACATTGGGGTTGTTTACAGGAACATGGGCACCTTACCAGTGCTATGACCCTGAAATCATGCCTCTCCCTCCCCTTTCAATCATTAACTGCCTATAAACTTGGAAGAGGAGAGATACATAAGCCCTCCCCACCTCCATGATAGGGTATTTACAGACCCTGTCTCCTGCAGGGAGGTAATCATGGCTGTTGACAGAGCAGTTCAAGAGCCAGGTCACGCCATACCTGGAAGTCTGTCCCATCCTTTCCCTCTCCTTCCCAGTATCTTAGATTCTTCCATGATATTCTCTGACTTTGGAGGGGGTAGTATAGATGGACTGTTTATGGCTTGGCACTCCCAGTCATTATGAGTCTCTGCCGTCATTGCTGCCCACTGCAGAGCAGAGTTGACAACACTACAGGCATAAACAGTTACTTAGAAGGCAACTTTGATAGGTACATCAGGTCTGTTTAACAAGACACCAGCAGTAGCTTTCCCGGTGGGGCCCGTGACCTCCCAAGCCATATCTTTTTGGCCAGGTTACAGTATCAGGCACGAATTCCCTCCTGTGGAGCAGGCATAAATACCAATCAGAGAGCTGGTTACTCTCCTAACAGGATCACCATGGCTGCAGCAGTGGGCTCGTCTTGCCTGGTCAGTCAGTACTGTTGCACAAAGGAGTCTCCGCGGAGTGAGCATGTGGATGACAACTCTCCCGGTGCCCTCCGAAGCACTCCTCGTGCTTTAAGGGCTGGCCAGCAGGAGGCTGCTTCCTGCCCAGTTTCAGTTTAATTTCCTTATGTACTGTGACGAAGATATGTGGCATTTTCAGCCACTGAGTCTTACCGACTGCCATCTTACACCATCACAGCAGGGCTTCTTGCTCTTGTCTACATCACAGTCATTGGGTCAGCCCTTCCCCACCCCACACTCCCTCCTACTCTCCGCAGTTCCTGGTAATGACTATGCTCTCCATTTCCATGAATCCAACTTTTTACACTTTTTTTTTTCTGTGCCTGGAACATTGAAAAAAATGTTTTTAATTTTTATTTGGTTGATTTTGTGTGTAGTTTTTGGTTTTTTGTTATTGTTTTGTTTTCAAGACAGGGTTCCTCTGTGTAATAGCCCTGGCTGACCTGGAACTCGCTCTGTAGACCAGGCTGGCCTTTAACTCATAGAAATCCACCTGCCTTTGCCTCCCAAGTGCTGGGATCAAAGGTGTGCGCCACCACCACCCGGCTATGGAAACAGTTTTTGAAGTAAAATTTAAAGCCAGGAGTGGTGGCTAAAGCTTGTTATTCCAGTTCTTGGGAAGGCAAGGCAGGAGGATCACTGAAAATTCAAAGCCAGTCTAGGTAACAGTGTCCCCAAAACAAAGAAGACTCAGCATGATGGTTCATCCCTTCCATCACAGCAGAGACAGAGGAGGCAGATCTATGTGAGCTTAAGGCCAGCTTGGTTTACATACAGAGTTCCAGCCAGGGCTATATAGTGAGACTCTGTCTCAGTAAAAAGAAAAAACAAAATCAAACACTTTTCAATTTTGAAAATAACATTTCCATCCAGTTAAATAGTTTATGAACAAACTAGCATTTGCATGTATCTGTTTACTGTTGTTGCCATTTTTGTTCTTGCAGAACTGGGGCTTGAACACATGGCCCTGAACTGTGGTAGAACATGGTAGGCTGGCAGTTTACGCTGAGCTGTAGACTTTCCATAGCTGTCCAGGCCAGCCTTGAACTTACAGCAGTCTTTCTGTGTCCTCCTCCCAATAACATTTGTGTTTATGAAACAAAATATTATATTTCTTTACTGGTCCTGTTTTATTAATTTATTTTAAGCAGAAACAAATAAAAACAAACTAAAGAAAACATGGAAAACTAGAAGCCTATAATCTCAGCACTGAAGAGACTGAGGCAGGAAGGACTGCCCAAAGTGGTGTTGAACTTGTCAACCTCTGCCTTAGTGCAATAGGATTATAATACACCCAACTTAAAAGGCTTTTTAATGAGCGAAAACAGTAAAAATTGAGACTCAACACAGAACTGGACAATGTACCGATGTCCTTTTGGTTCTCTGAGAGCACCATGGTAGTCAGCAAGAACAAATGCCTAATGAAAGGCGGCCAGAAGAAAGAGGTTGATCCATTTTCTAAGACAGAATGGCACGATGGGAGCTTGGCATGATTGGCATATAGCTCCAGTTATGTTATTAAAAACATTGGAAAATCCGAAGTCACAAGAACTCAGGGAAGCAACACTGCATCTGATGGCCTCGAGGGCCACGTGTTTAAAGTGAGTTTTGCTGAGCTACAGAATAACAAAGTTGCATTTAGAAAATTGAAGGTAATCACTGAAGATGTTCATAGTAAAAATGTCTGACTACTTCCATGGCATGGCTCTTACCCTGGACAAAATGCATTCCATGGTCAAAAAGTGCAGACCATGACTGAAGCTCATGTTGATGTCAGAACCACTGATGGTTACCTGCTTCATCTGTTTTGTGTTGGTTTCACTAAAACCAGAAATAACCAGATGCACAAAAGTCCTATGCGCAGTATCACCAGGTCCACCAGATCTGGAAAAAGATGGAAATCGTGCCCTGAGAAGTGCAGACAAATGACTTGAAGGGAGTGGTTAGCAAATTGTTTCCAGACAATGTGGGGAAAGATACAGAAAAGCCTTGATATTCCATTCATCTGTTTCACACTGTCTGTGTTAGAAAAGGAAAAATGCCCAAGAAACCCGAGTTTGAATGAGAAGACTCATGGAGCTCCATGGTGAAGGTTCTGGAAAAACTACTGGTGACAAGACTGTTGTGAAAGGTGAATGAGCTGATGTAAAATCCAGGCTTTTAATAGAGACAAATAAAAAGTCCTCTTTGTGAAAAAAAATTAAAGAAAATCATTTCATGTGCAAATATTCTTTGGTACTTTTATTTTTTTATTTTTTATTTTTTTTTTTTTTTGGTTTTTCGAGACAGGGTTTCTCTGTGGTTTTGGAGCCTGTCCTGGAACTAGCTCTTGTAGACCAGGCTGGTCTCGAACTCACAGAGATCCGCCTGCCTCTGCCTCCCGAGTGCTGGGATTAAAGGCGTGCGCCACCACCGCCCGGCTCTTTGGTACTTTTAATGGATTCTTTTCTGAGGCAGGGTCCCTTGTAACCCCTTACCCTCCTGACTGCACCTCCCAAATGCCGAGATTAGAGGCATGACACTTAGTCCACATAATTAGATCCTTAAATTCTTGGCTTACATAGATGATTTACTCATTATTGATTATCAGTTTCTCTAATCCTGTCAGGGGAAAAAGTCTCTCTTCCATGAGTCAAGCAGTCCATCTTCTTGAAGAAACTGAGGCACAGAAAAAGGTGAGAAAGTTCTTTTTTTTTTTTTTTTTTTTTTGGTTTTTCAAGACAGGGTTTCTCTGTAGCTTTGGAGCCTGTCCTGGAACTCCCTTTGTAGACCAGGCTGGCCTCGAACTCCCAGAGATCCGCCTGCCTCTGCCTCCCGAGTGCTGGGATTAAAGGCGTGCGCCACCACCGCCCGGCAAGAAAAGAGAAAGTTCTTAAGATTAATAAATGAGCCATGCGGTGATGGTGCACACCGCTATTCCCAGCACTCAGGAAGCAGAGGCAAGTGGGTGAAGGAGGACGCTAAGCTAGCTGGGCGGGCCAGGACAAACAAGCAGCCCCCCCTCACTTAGAAGTGGGTCTCTTGAGTTCGAGGCCAGCCTGGTCTACAGAGCAAGTTCCAGCACAGCCAAGGTTACACAGAGAAACTTTGTCTCAGAAAAAAACAAACAAAATCAGTAAATGATGCAGAGCAGATTCAAATTGAGACTTATTTTTATTTATTTTGTTAAGGACTGGTGATAAGACAAGGTCCTGGGTAGTTATCATGCTGGCCCAAACTAATGATATGGACAAAGCCATCTTGAATTCCTCTTATTCTCCAAGTGTTGTGGTGACAGGCATACACCATCAGAGATGGCTTTTATTTTATTTTTTAAAATTAAGTCTTACTATGTAACCCAGAATGACCTCAGAATTAAAATCTTCCTGCCTCAACCTTCCAAGTGCTAAGAAAAATACAATTTTTAAAGAATCCACATCTGACATTCTTTCTCTCTGTGTACTGAATTGTTGTGTTTATGGGTGAACTCAGGAAGCTGGCTAGATCCATGGCTTTTAGCACTGACTGCTCATTTAAGTCACCTGAGGAGCTTCGTGATCACATGCCAGACCAATGGAGACAAAATATCTGAGGGCAGGGCTTGGGTTTTTTTCTTCCTTTTTCAAAACAATTCTGGTTTTGTTTGTTTTATTGATTAGCCAGTTTTGATTTTCCAGCCTCTCCTGGAACCTCTGCATAGCACAGGCTGGCTTCAAACTCATGGCATTCTGTTTGCCCCAACATCCCAACTGCTAGGGTCACAGGCATGTACCGCCACTCCTGACTCATCCTTTAGCTGTGTTTGAGCCTCGTGTGCAGCTGAGGTAGAGAACTACTTGCTAAGTTCTTCTCGCATCCAAAATTCTGTGAGGCTTGAATCCCATTTACTATCCCTCATCCCTAAAGTGATTCAGCTACACATACCTTTGCATAGTGTGATATGAGAATGGGGCCTTTCTCTCCTGTTTGGCCGTATTCCCAAATTAGGAGGAAGGGGAGATGAAGATGAGCGAGTAAATCCTCTACCCTGCCTTGGTGTTCCATAGGATTGGTGCGAGTTAGTTATGCTCAACCAATTAACTGATCGGCGTGTTGTTCCCAGGTTTGAATTTTGAGAGATTGAAAGTTCCAAAGTTTTCACTGAATGTGCACGCCTTTACTCCTAGCACTCCGGAGGCAGAGGCAGATGGACCTCTGTGAGTTCGAGGCTAGCCTGGTATATAGTGTAGACTACAGTTCCAGACCAGCCAGAGCTACATAGTGAAATCCTGTTTCAATCAGAAATTTGACTTTTTAAAATCAGAAGGAGAGTTTTAAGCTAAACCAAGATTATTATTTCAGCAGAAACTGGCACAGACTTTACACAGCTGATAGTCTTGGGTTATTTTTAAAGAACAGAGAGGCTCAGTCATTCAGGCTGCTTCACTAACTGAATATTATTCCAAACTTAATAATTAAGTCATAAAGCGGCACTCCATGCAGCATTTGCAGTGGCAATGTTGGGCCTGTACTATCAGCTCCTTGGTTGTCCTGTCTGATACAGTAACGTGCTGGAGGCATCTTGGTACAGATGGTGCTGTTCAGGAGATACTCAAGGGAAACCAGGCCTCTGATGACTTGTTCTTGTCCTTCAAAGGCCATTGCCATCCGACATTGTCATTTTCAAATGTATTGGGCTGCCTTAGCCATCCTGGAACAAATGCAGATTGGACAAGCTCTGGAGATTTCAACTGTAAAACTTCCCAACATCCAGATTTTCTGCTTTGTTCTGGTTTTACTTGTTTTCTCCTCTAAACACTGACGGATGATGATGATATATATATTCAAACACTAACTTCTAGTTGGTGACATCACCAACTAAATGGTACTAAACAGAGTCAATAAAGTATTTTACAAGTTTAGTGCTCCGGGTTGCTCTTTTGCCTCTGGATGGAATTTTGCATTTTTTTCTGCCTAACTTGATAATTTATAGGTTAATGGTCAACTTTTCAAATGAGTCCTCCTAGTGTCTAACTTGTAGTAACGTCCACTTTGTCTAGGAGAACATTCCATTCATACGATCCAGAAAAAAAGAGCTAACCTTCCATATTGCAACAAAGTAATTGGTAAACCAGCAAATTTACTAATTTAGAACTTGGAATAAAGTAACTTTAGTGCCATACAGTGTTGCTTTAAAGAGTGAGTAAGCAGAGTAATAAAAAGGAGGGAGGAGCATGGAGGAGGGGGTGAAGATGAGCATTGCAAGGAAGGGAGAGTTTGGAAATGCAGGTCAGGAGAAGGGGAAATGCCACCGAAAACATACCCAGGTAGGTTCATGTGAGACTTTCTGCTCCATAGCCTATGGAGATTTGGCTCTGTAAGCACACATAGTATGTGTACCAAGGACAAACACTGGAGCAGCTTTGATGCTGCTCAGAACCTTTGAACCACCAGTATGTGATTACCTGCAATAGATTCTACCCTGAGATACAGTTTTGAACACCGTGGCAAAGATTTATGAGTGTGGAAATGGTTGTAAAATCCTAGGTAGATGTTACACTGTAACCAATTTGACAACAGCATTTGAGTCTGTTTCTATTTTGAGAAAGAAGGATTTACACTACAGTAGATTTAGAAAGACACCTACTGAATTCTATGTCCACAAATAACAGCCCTGTCGCACAGGCTGTGGTGCTGAGGACAGGGTCACTGGTGGATACTGGGCCAGCCCTTTCTGTGCAGCCTTCACCGTGGGAAGGTCAGTTATCCTGTGCAGTGATTTCAGAGTCTGCGAGAGTAATGCCACAAAAGGGACACTCCAGAGACTTCAGAGCAGTCTTTAAGGTTTGACTTCATTTACAAATGCAAGAATGGATCTTTCTTCTGCTTATTATATCTTATTATCACCACAAGAAAAAAAAAAGTCCTATGAATTAACATGCTGATTATAGGATGTAACCTTGATTATGTAAGAAGATTGAGCTGGAACTTCGTAATAGATTTAACTGAGATTCTAGGAATAAAACACGTCCTGCTTCATGGACACCCAACACTCAAATGCCTTCAGGAACACCACCCCCAATACAAAACACAGAGCGGACTCCTGATGTCCATTTTTCAGGGATCCCTCAACACAGACATCTCTGACCACACCACCTGGTCCACAGAGAGACAAACTATTCTAATTACCTACTCTTCCTCCCCACTTCCTTTCCTCCCTCCCTCTCTCCTCGCCCTCTGCTGGGGATTGAACCTGCCTACCAGGATGACCACTGAGTATATCCTCACATTTTGTGTTTTGAGATGCAGTCTCACCAAGTAACCCAGGCTAGCCTCAAACCTGTGATCTTCCTGCTTTTGCTGCTAAGTACTAAAATCTTATGTGTGGAGCATGCTTGGCACTAATCAAATAGCAGTAATTTAAAATTAGATACAAGAGAAGATTATGCAATCTGTTTCTTCTCAATACATCTACCTGCTACTAACCAGGATCTGTGTCAAAGTCTATTCTTGGTGTCAGTGGATACCGGCTGATGATGTAAGTTGTCTTTTTCCAGGAGAAAGAAAGGAGCAGATATGTGGAGGGCACAGACCACTCCTCTATAGTTCCAGGTCCTTCCTTGGCTCTGTATGTCAACTCTTGAGCTTTATGAGACAGATTATATCTTCATATCAAATGACATTTCTTTTGTTAAGGCAAGCTCTAGTCAGCTTCTGTTACCTGTAAACAGAAGTTACAGCTTTACAAAACACGGCAAGGGAAAATATGCAGGGAAAATAATTTTAGCATCAAAACAATTGCATCAAGCTGGGCATGGAAATACATGTGTGTCATGTAGCACTCAGGAGGATATGACTGAAAGATGTGTTCAAGGTCAACCTGGACCACACAGCGTCACTGCAGGATGGAGTTAGAAGGGGACCTGGGCTCCCATTGCCACTTGACAGTACTGATCACTTGACCACTCTTTCCCACTGGGGTGATGAGAGGAGGCCTGGTGGAGAACCAGGATACCATAATGAGACCAGGCCCCTCACCATGCCCTGTTGTGACACTGCATATGTAATCTGTATTTGGGTTTTGTCCCCAATTTATAGTTGGGAATTCTCTGAACAATCAGCAGAGTAAAGGAAACATCTTATTACTCATTATAAACCCTTCCAGACACACCCATGTTTATTCTAATGAAGTGACTCCAGAGAGGTGGGTATCGCCTGATGAACCAACCATGTGACAAGGGGTTGGAATTTTGAGATATCAGGGGGAAAGGGGGGGGGTTGAGTTAGCCACTATCAGTCAATGCTAGTCAATCACACACTGTGGAACCTCTACAGCAGCCTAAATGTTCAGAGAGCTTTTGGATTGGTGAATACATCAAGGTCCCAAACGGCCGGCACCCATAGAAAGGCAGGGAAGCTCTGGGTGCCTTGTGCCACCACACCCTGACCAGACATCTTGCTCCTTTGGCTGTCCCAGTGTTGCACTGTATAAAGCAAGCTGGTGGTAGGAAAGTTCCTGCCTGAGCTCTGTGGGCTCCTTCAGCATCTTAGGAGCCCACAGGAGGAAGTCATAGTTTTAGGCCGTTGGTCCAAATACAAATTACCACTGTCAGCTCAAAACACAGCTCCCATCTCAAAGGGGCCAAGAGATGGTTTAGATGAGCCAAAGACGAGCGACCACGGCCTACGAAGACAGAGTCGAGTTGCCCCAGACATGTTCCAGTATGGAAACAGTTGCATGAGCTTTTTATATACTCACAGGACAACAACTAGAAAGTTCTAAATGGAGATATTTTCCAAGTTCATCAGTGGGAACATCAGGTAGGCAGATTACAACAGAGTGGAGAAAACTTTGGTTTTCTTGTGTGCTATCTGATGAGTCTCCGCTTCTGAGTTAATGGAAACTAGTCAGTGGTCTAAGCTAATGCATTTGACCTTATAACCAAAAGGATGTTACATCAGCCATAGATGTCTGCAATAATTGGCTACTAAAGAGACTAAAGGTGGCCTGAGATAATTTGGTTCCAGATCTGCAACATTCCAACTATCTAAAGTCATGACACTCTAATCAATCAGCCTTGCAGAATGTCTTAAGTTTGTCTTTTTTTCTGGAAATGTCAGTTCACACTTGGGACTTGAAACTGATACTCGAAACAGGAACATTCTATGTATGTATGTATGTATGTATGTATGTATGTATGCATGTATTCAGGGTCTCATGCCACCCAGCCTGGCTTTGAACTTGCTGTGTATCCAAGGATAACCTTAAATTCTTGATCCTCCTGCTTCCACCCTGCAACTGCTGAGATTCTAGGTATGTACCACCAAACTGAACCCTTAGCCAGCCGGCTCTGCACTGACTCGGGGTAGCTCCTGTCAGAACTGAGTCCAGAGTCTTACTAAACTGCTTAATGTGCGAGGAACACTTGGTCATCCCAGAAATGCTGTGAGTGAACAAGAAAGTGGTTTGTCTCTTACCCTTCACCCCCACTATCATCGTCTCCCGTGATAAAATGTCAGTGAGAACCAAGTGGATCAGTTATAAAGTCACTGCCTTTCTCGGCTAAAGCAGTTAGACAAGTCTAATGGGGAACCAGTGCCCCCACACCTGCCCAGGAGCATCTCCCAACCCTTTACCATGTCAAGAGAGCCCAGTAGGAAACCTAGACTATTGATTGCCCTTACCTGGCAGAGGCAAGGTTCCCTTGTTACTAGGAAGCTAGTAAATATCAGCAGGCTTGGAGGTCTTTAGGGCTCAACAGCACCTTCATGATCCGCAGCTCGTAAAAACCAGAACTGAAACCACACAACTCTGACTGCTGGTGTGCAGAATGGGGTCTGAGTCACAGCTGAGCCTGGGTGGAGGCATGGCATTCAAAACTGCCTGCAAGGGCCCTGGTAAACAGTCACCCAGGCTTTGTGAGATGACTATCTATCTGGAGGCTTTGTGGTAAAGAGCAGGAACATAACACGGTTCTCTCCCTCCCGTAAAAGTCTATCCACGTGGGTCTCTCAATCACTTGGGCAGGGCAACACCCCTTGTGAAAAGCTGTCTCTCCTCTGGTGACTTCAGAAAGAGGAAAAATTCTGCCTAAAAAGTAGTTCAGGATGGGTGGGGTGTTGGAGAGATGGCCCAGTGGTTAAGAGCACTTGATTTTAGAGTCTCAGCACTCAAATCAGACAGCTTATAACTCCAGCTCCAGGGAACTGATGCCCTCTTCTGGCCTCCGGGGGTATCTCACACATATTGAACACACATAATGTAAAAAAAAAAAAAAAAAAAAAACATGAAGAGAACAACTTAGAGGAGACAAGCAATGTAGTTTAGAGGATACGCTGTCTCCAGCAGAGTAGACGAGAGCACGCTCTCAGAGGGTGAGAGTGGACAGTAGATCCACTGGCAAGAGATCACTGTGCTGACCTACTTGTTTTTAAAGCAGTGTGTGTGTGTGTGTGTGTGTGTGTGACTGTGTGTGTTTCCCACAGTGTGAATGTAGAGATCAGAGGACATTCTAAAAGAGTCAGTTCTTTCCTTACACCACCGAGTTCCAGGAATTGAACTCAGGTCTATGGACTTGGCAGCAAGTGTTCCCCTCCCTCCCTCCCTCCCTCCCTCCCTCCCTCCCTCCCTCCTCCCTCCCTCCCTCCCTCCCTTTCTCCACTCTCTCTCAGACTGGCCTTCAAGTGATAGCACAACCAAGGCTGACCTTGAAAGCCTCTAACTCCCACGGGCTCTATTAGAGGCACACACCACCACACCCATTGTCTTAGTTAGGGTTTCTATTACTGTGAAGAGATATCATGACCACAGCAACTCTTATAATGGAAAAACATTTAATTAGGGTGGCTTACAATTCAGAAGTTTAGTCCATTATAATCATAGTGCAACAAGGTGGCAGGCAGGCAGACATGGTGCTGGAGAAGTAGCTGAGAGTCTTACATCTTGACTTGCAGGCAAGAGGAAGTGGTCTGTCTCATTGGGTGTAGCTCAAAGCCCACCCCCACAGTGACACAATTCCTCCAACAAGGCCACACCTTCCATTAGTGCCACTCCCTTTGAGGACCATTTTCTTTCAAACCACCACATCCAGTTTACAGAATGCTGGGATCAAACACAGGCTTCTTGCCTGCTAAGCAAACGCTCTACTGGCTGAGCTACATCCCCAACTCCTCAGCTGATTCTTTTGGGGAGCTGGGGGGTGGGGGGATCCAGAGCCATTCCAGCAACACTTTCATTGTTGCAGGGGCACCAGAAGAGGCCAGCTAAAAACGGAAGTCTACGTAAAATCTAGAAACTTGATAATGCTCAAAACATCCAACTTGCAACCCAAATCTACTCTTCACAAGAACTCAAAGTGACTTGTTTAAAAAGATAATAAATGCCAATCCAAAATGAAAATCATGTTAAACTATCCAACAAGATCCTGGTAACAGCTAGAATGAAAATGCTGTAGTAAGCAATTGTGAACATACTTCAAAGAGCTGAAAAAAAATATAAAATCTTGGCCAAAAAAAAAAAAAAAAGTCTCAGCAGAAATAAAGAAGGTAGATGCCGGGTGTGGTGACTTATGCCTTTAATCCCAGGAGCCCAGCTGGTAGAGTGCTTGCCTAACATTCACGAAATGATGAGTTCAATCCCTACTACCCCCTAAGTGGGCATCATGGTACCTGTTGTAAGGACAATAATACTTGACCAGATTTCAAGGTCACCATCAGCTGCAAAGTGATTTCAAGGTAATTTCAAGCCCAGCCTAACCCACAAGAAACCCTGCCTTAAAAAACAAACAAACAAAGAAAAAAAACACCTCCTGACTGGACGTAGTGGTACACATCCCTTAACCTAGCAGTTGGGAGACAGAGGTAGGTAGGTCTCGATGAGTGAGTTCAAGGCCAGCCTGGTCCACTGAGAGAGCTCCAGACCAGCCAGGGCTGCATAATGAAATTCTGTCTCAAAATAAAAATACTGGAAAGAATTTTTTTCAGTGTTTGCTTACCCGTTTGTTTCTTTAAGACAGGATCCTGCTGTATAGCCCAGGGCGACATAAAACTGATGTAGCCCAGGTGAGCCCCAAAACTGATTCTCCCGCCTCAGGTTCCTATACACTGGGATTACAGGCATGTTTCACTACTACATCCAGCTGTCCTGGCAAGATTATTTTTTTTAAGATATAGGAAAGATCATTATAAAGCATGCATGGGAACCTGAGCATGAAAGAGCATACATCCCTTTAATCCCAGAACTCAGAAGTTTGAGGCCAATCTAAGCTACATAAGTTTTGGATTAGCTTTGACTACATAGTAAGACCCTACCTCAAAGATCAAATGAACACCAAGGTTCAGCACATCTTTGGTCCCAGCACTCAAGGGTCAGAGAGAATCTCTGTCAGTTTAAGGCCAGGCTGGTTTACAGAGCAAGTTCCAGGACAGCCAAGGCTACACAGAGTATCACAGTTATCATAGTGGACTTGGAGTTGCATCTTACTGTACTTTTGTTTTTGCTTTTCTTAAAAAAGCAGAATTATTTTTCTAAAGTTTTAAAAACACTTCATTTACTTATCTAGAGGTAATGCATGCCACCGCTTGTTCATTTGGTGGCAGTCATGAAGCTTCTGCCTGCCCTGGCTTTTTGACCTATGGATGCCTATAGCTTAGGCAGGCCTTGAACTCCAGATGTAGAAAAGGATGGCCTTGAACTCTCGATAGCTAGTCTGCCTCCACCTTTCATTAATGGGATTACAAGCATCTGCCACTTCTCCCAGCTATTAATAAACCTTTCAATCAGAGTAGAAAAATTTCTTCTTTCCTAATAACAAATAAAAGCATTAATATTAGTTTTCAAGATAATAAATTATAATTTAGAAAACTGTAAGTATATATTATATATACGTGCCCTTCAGTCATATGCACATGCAACATTGTCTGTATATGGCAATGGCAATAGATTGTCCATCTCTCTTTTTTTTTTTAGGCAAGGTCTCAGCTATGTAGCACTGGTTGGCCTGGGCCTCACCATATAAACCAGGTTGGTCTTGAATCAGACCTCAACTTGCCTATTTGAGCGCTGGGAGTAAAACTGTACATCACAGCACCTCTTAACAGAATGTAGTTTATCTGTGGTGTGTTTTTCCACTATGCTCCTCTTTGGGAATAAACTGCAAAAAAAAAAAAAAAATGAATCAGAACTGTGTCATTGTACCGTGGAGTGGGGAAGAGGTCAGTTGCAGCCTGTGCCTTCTGTATTTTACATGTAAATAGAGTTGCATTAGCCCTAAATCCAACCCCTGAGGAAAGACTGTAGTGATTGTGTGTGTGTGTGTGTGTGTTTAGACAAATAAAGCTTGCCTGAAGATCAGAGCCCAGAACTAAGCCACTAGAGGTCAGGTAGTGGTGGCACACACCTTTAATCCCAGCACTAGGGAGGTGGAGACAGGAGGGATATGGCTGGGCGGTGAAAGGAATATAAGGCAGGAGGAGACAGGAGCTCAGTGCAGTCTGAGGTTTGGTGGAGACAGATGCAAGTCTGAGGTGTAGTCTGAGGACAGGACCGCCCCTCTGGTCTAAGCCTTGGGAGAGGTAAAAGAACTCTCTAGTGGCTGGTCACTTTGCTTCTCTGATCTTCAGCATTAACCCCTATATTTGATTCTGGGTTTTTATTATTAACACCAATTAGAATTTGGGCTATAAAAGATTGAATCCTTGTGGTCATAAAAAGTGGAACAGAGTCCACAGTGTAATGCAACTTTCTTAATTATTGACAATGTGAACTAGGTTACAGTATTCAGGAAGCATCCCTAGCATGAACCTTGACTCTATGTACTCAATAATGACAACATAAAATTGAAACAGAATATTAAGTTGACTAACCACACACAGAAAGCTTAAAATTCCCCCTCCACAATAAAAGAAGTGAAAGTGGGTTGCCACTTCAGCCCAGAGAGGCAATTTGCAGTCTCAATATTCTAAGTCAGGGGCTGGAGAGATGGCTCAGAGGTTAAGAGCATTGCCTGCTCTTCCAAAGGTCTGAGTTCAATTCCCAACAACCACATGGTGGCTTACAACCATCTGTAATGGGGTCTGGTGTCCTCTTATGGCCTGCAGGCATATACACAGACAGAATATTGTATACATAATAAATAAATTTAAAAAAAAATATTCTAAGTCAGTTCTTTTTTTTTTGTTTGTTTTTTGTTTTTTGTTTTTTCGAGACAGGGCTGGAGAGATGGCTCAGTGGTTAAGAGCATTGCCTGCTCTTCCAAAGGTCCTGAGTTCAATTCCCAGCAACCACATGGTGGCTCACAACCATCTGTAATGAGGTCTGGTGCCCTCTTCTGGCCTGCAGACATACAGACAGAATATTGTATACATAATAAATAAAAAAAAAAAAAAAGAAAAGAAACAGGGTGTTTTTTCGAGACAGGGTTTCTCTGTGGCTTTGGAGCCTGTCCTGGAACTAGCTCTGTAGACCAGGCTGGCCTCGAACTCACAGAGATCCACCTGCCTCTGCCTCCCGAGTGCTGGGATTAAAGGCGTGCGCCACCATCGCCCGGCGTCTAAGTCAGTTCTTGAGGAAAGGAGGTCTCTAGAAGATGGTTCTCAGCCTTCCCAATGCTGCAACCCAATACAAGGTCCTCATGTTGTGTTGACTCCCAACCATAAAATTATTTTTGTTGCTACTTCATAACTGTAATTTTGCTACAGTTATGAACTGTAATGTCTGTGTTTTCTGATGGCCTTAAGTGACCTCTGTGAAAGCATCATTTGATCCCTAAAAGGTTCAAGACTCACAGGTTGAGAACCACTGGTTTGGACAGAGCGTTATCCTCATCTCTCACCTTGGCAAGTGAAAGCTATGTGCAATCTGAAGAATGTGCTTTTCCATCAAACCTAGGCTGTTCCAAGAGTAAATGTTACCATTCATGCAAACTGGATGAAGTGGGACTCCATTTTCACAACTCTGCTATGCTTAGCCTTTGGATTTAGACGTAAAAACAAGGTATTTCTCTTCTTCTGTTTTAAACTCCCAGCCTGTCTAAATACGTTAACTGTGGCAAATAGACTTGAGGATAGAAATTCAGGAATGGCAAATTGATATGCCAATTATTTTAACTGAATGTGACATTAGGTTTAGGAACATCTTCGAGGAAGAATCCTTCCAACATTGGTTGACTGAAAGAAAGTCTTAGGAGGATTTTCAAAATCAATAGCAAACAGGCTCTGCCATACCACTGTGAAGCAGCAGAATGGGCAGTCTCAATGCATTCCGTTAGATATCGGGGACATCCGATCAGAATCGCTTTAAAAAAAACAGCTGCACACTCGCTCTAATGGAATTCTGCTACACTCTAAGACATCAATACATTTATTCAGGGTTGTTAAATGCAAATCAAAATGTATTCAAGTGGGAGAAAATAGGCCTAACAACTATGACTGGTTAAGTAACTTTTGTTTGTTTGTTTGGGTTTTTCGAGACAGGGTTTTTTCTGTAGTTTTGGAGTCTGTCCTGCAACTTGCTCTGTATACCAGGCTGACCTCGAATTCAGAGATTCCAACGGCCTCAGCCTTCTGAGTGCTAGAATCAAAGGCCCGTACGACCACCGCCCAGCTTGGTTAAGTAACTTTTAACTGTTGGGAATTAGCCTGAGAGTTAACCTGATACAAAAAAAAAATCATTTTTGGTTTTTTGTTTTTGAGATAGTTCCTCAACTACCTCAAGCTGGCAACAGGTCGGCTACTTAGTTAAGACTGACCTTGAACTTTGATCCTGCGACCTCTACCTCGCATCAGTTTATGGGATGCTGGGTATCTAACCCCGGAATACAGGGTTTGACGCAAATTGGGCAAGCACTTTGTGAACTAAGCTACATTCTCAGCCTAGCTTTTGTTTTGATTTAAAAAAAAAATTAATGCCATTAAATGAATTCCTCCAAACAAGGTGCTGCCATTAAGCAAACGTGTGCTATATTAAAGTGTAATTCTAGTTATTTCGTAGCTATTATTAAATGTAATGAGTCAAGGTCAGATTACAAGGTACATATCCCTAAAATGCAAATAAAGTCTGTCCTAATAAATATCCTGTATGCGGTATCGGGTGACCTCATTATGGCGAACTGCAGAAAAGTCTGTCCACCGTGGGGAAGCAAGGGCTCGGTTTGGAGGGCGAAGCTCACTGACGAACAATAGCTAAAAGCGCCAACCGAGTTCTCTTCGCGCTCAGCAGGAGCCCTAACCCGCCCCTCCCTGGCCCCGCCCTGCTGTTACCAGCCCCGCCCTTCTTTCCGTTGTGGGCCCCGCCCCTCTACTGAGAGCCCTCGCGCCCTGCAAGCTTCGGCCCTGAGTCCCTTGAGTTGGGGCTGGGAACTGAACCCCTGAGCCCGTCCGTGGCAAGCTCGTCTATAACCTCTGCGCTGCCTGCAGCCGTCCTTCCCCAGCGTCCTCTCCGCGTCCAGCTTCCCCCTGGTCCTGTGCGACTGCCCAGGTGGCTGCTTTTGTCTAATGGCCAAGACCCTGCAGAAAGCTTTTCCATCAGACCCCCTCGCTCCTCTAGGTTTGACGTCTTCCTAAGACTAATTTAGAAACATCATGAGTCCTGAGGTGTGCTTCGTAGACAGGTCTACATTCCATTTGCGGCGAGAGTGTTATCTACAATGTTCAGCGCCCAGGATTCCCCAGGATAACAGGTTACATTTCAAAAATCCCGTCCTGCTGTTCCCGGGCAGCAACAGCAGCCGAATCTCCGTGAGTTCGTGACCTTCATAGGAAGTTCCCGGAGCATAGTGATACTCCATTTCATTAAAAAGTTAATTAATTAATTAATTAATCCGCGTGCCTCTGCCTCCCTAGTGCTAGGATTAAAGGTGTGCACCACCACTGCCCGGCTAGTTCTTCACCTTTCTAAATTCTAGTTATCTAGGGTTTTTTTCCTGTGAATGCCCCTCTATCAGTTATAGCAACAGGGGTCACATATTAGATATCCTGCATATCAGAAATTTACATTATAACAGTAGCAAAATTACAGTTATGAAATAGCAACAATATACATCGTTGGGGGCCACCAAACATGAGCAACTGTATTAAAGGGTTGCAGCATTCAGAAGGTTTAGAACCACTGAGATAGAGAATACTGTGATGATACAGAGGGCCCCAAATATAGTGATTTAAAAGCCGGAACTGGCGGAGTGCCTCAACGTTACTCATATTTAGACCCTGGTTTCTTTCTTCCTAAGGCTGTCCCATGTCCCTCTTTCTGATTTGCAGGCTAGGTTAAAGCTGGGGCATTGCATCTAGTCTTCATTGGCGCCCTCCAGCGCTGGAGCAAAGCAAATGGACAGAAGGGTTTTTTGAGACGCGCCTCAAATTCCGTGTGGCTGAAGAGGGCTTTTAACTCTTGACCTTCGAAGTCGCATACTTAGCGCAGGGATTCCAGGAGTGTGCCACCCTGGAATTTTTATTTTTAAAAATGTTACAAATCACACCACTTTTCATTCATGTGCCACTGGCGAGAACGCGAAATGTTAGGAAATTGGTTTGGGATATCAAATCAAAATGTATTAATGTAATAAATAATAGGGACAAGAGATTTTGGGTACAACCAACCTTCAGCAACACCCTCGTTTTTATTTAATTCCTTAAGAGGAGCCCTTTAGTTTACACTGGGTCTCTGTTGCTCTCAATCAAAATCACTGCACCCTCCTCCTTCAGGTCCCAGCTTTTGTTTTACGTTGGAAAGAGGCGTGAAGGGAATAATTGTTTTAAAGTGAAATCTCAGGATGGAGTGGGAGAAAGGACAGGGGGGAAGGAGATAGAAACATTTGGTGAAGGAGTTTTTACTGAGTTCAGAGACCACGAAGGGTTTATCTTCCAGGAAGGTCTAAAGCTTAGACTTAGAGGAGGCGGGGAATGGGAAAGGGTTAGAAGACTTCTTCCTTCTAAAAGGCCAAAAAGTGAAGTTATCTGCTGCAAGGACGGGGAGGGGGCGGGGGAGGGGCCTCAGGAGAAACTCAGAAGGGGTCTGCTGCAAGCCCATCTATGGTCGGAATTTTTTCTCTCCCCTTAAATGCCTTCTTAACCCAAGCTTGTTCTAAAACACTGCAAAACTCAACTCAACTGCAAGGAATCCACGCCCACCCCAGTCTACTCATTATCTTTCCTCCAACAGAGAAACCCAAAACCAGGTTTCATTCCTTCCTGCTGAGACTGGGCTAGTCTTGGCACCTTAGCACGCCCCTAACCTCTGCCACTAGGGGTCGTGCTATACAGTATTTAGGTGCCTCGCTTGTAAATAGCATCTCCCAAAAGAAGTAGCAGGCACTTCAGACCTGAGAAGCAACGCGATTCAGAGCAACAGGATTGGGGCTCTCCCTTCCCCTCTTGCGGCGTATACAGCTACGGGCAAGAAAACACAGGGCAATTTTTGAATTAAACACACGGTTTGGAACAAAACGCAAGGCTCTAGCGGAAGAAGGCGGGGTTAGGTGACATCACGCGGCCTCAGCCTCTAGACAGCCCGGCGCTGGGCGTGTCTGAACGTTGCCTCCCGTGACGTCACTGCAGGCAAACCTCTAGTATCTTCCCGGCCGCGCTGCCGATCGCCGGGCGCGGTGGCGCACGCCTGTAGTCCCAGCTACTCGGGAGGCTGAGACAGGAGGATCGCTTGAGTCCAGGAGTTCTGGGCTGTAGTGCGCTATGCCGATCGGGTGTCCGCACTAAGTTCGGCATCAATATGGTGACCTCCCGGGAGCGGGGGACCACCAGGTTGCCTAAGGAGGGGTGAACCGGCCCAGGTCGGAAACGGAGCAGGTCAAAACTCCCGTGCTGATCAGTAGTGGGATCGCGCCTGTGAATAGCCGCTGCACTCCAGCCTGGGCAACATAGCGAGACCCCGTCTCTTTTTAGTGCCTACCACTGCGTCTTTTAAACAGCGTCTCGCTAGAGAAAATTTATTTTTAAGATTTATTTCAAAGGAGTTGGCCAACACGGGGGTTAAAACGTAAGAGGTTTGCTCAAGATATTTAAGGACTGTAGTGCCTCACTACTGACTCCTACCGGAGAATAACCAAAACATACCACAAAAAAAGATGTTATTATCCAAGGAACCAGCAGGGACTGCTAGTTTCATTAAAAGCCCTTGGAGAAAAACTGCCGGCTCATAAAACGTACTTTCTCAAGTAACTTGTGCCGCTAAGTGGCAACTGATAAGTTTAGCTATGTCTGTGTTCCTAACTTCAGTCCTTAGCTGGAGATTTTTCTGTCATTTCTGTAATGTCTTTCTAGCTTTTTTTTTTTAAATACATGCCTCTGTATTCTTTTGTGTTAAGTCTTATTGCAGATGTATACAGAACACCCTTTAAAAACTTGGAAGCCACGCCAAATCCTTACCAAAAGGACAGAAGAAATTTAAGTCATACATATTTACTAGATGGAAACAGCAGATGCTAAGTATTTAAAAAACAACAAACTTACCCTCTCCCTACTACAAAAATAAAGACAAACAATTTTAGTATATCTCATTCCATTTTTTTCTCCTCTTCTAAGTAGATCCCTGAATTTGATCCACAGCAGCTTAGCTGTGCCTGTAAGCACTACATCAGAGTAGCTAGCTACCTTCTTAGTCCTGGCATTATAGAACCTATAGAACTTTTCAGCTTTATGGAACCTAACCATGAGAGATGGCATAATTCTTCTCTCCTCGAAAGATGTCAGTATTCCAACATTTGACACTGTAGGGGAAAAAGAAGACTTCAAAGATTCCGTTAACTTTGGGGTCATGAGGTAGGAAGGTTATTCAGATGGGCCAAATATAATCCAAAGGTCCTTATAAAAAGATAAGAGCGCTAGGATTATGGAAGGAGATACAGCCTGGAAGCAGAGAGCAGAACCATTCAGGATCACCGATGAAGGAATATGGCTACTTTGGGAGCTGTGAGGGACAATGCAAGACATTTTCTGGAGACAGCCCCCCCCCCCAACACAGACATATACACGTAGAGGAATGCAGCTCTGCAGATTCCTTTATGACTTCTGACCCTCAGAACGCTAAGAGAATAAACCTGTCTAATAGGAGCAGAGAAAGCCCTCACGTGAGTATGTGTTGCTGATATAGGCACGGCCATAGCAAGGACTCCAAGGATGCCCACTGAGACCCACGAAGGAATGGCAAAGCCTTCCCCCTAGGACGAGGTTCAGAGGCATGGCATCTTCCTCTGGTCCAAGTATGGATGTTGATAATGTGTACAGAAATGTCCACCATGTCTTTCTCCCCCGCTGGATGTTTACAGCCTAAAGACAGCTCCCAGACAAAAACTGCTCCTACTGAGATGAGCTAAACCTGTCTCCTTGATCCAGCTCTATACCATAAACTCAGCCTCCCTGTTCAACTGGATGTAGTAACCCTACCTCTCTGTTCAACTCTGAATAAAAATAAATAAATAGGTAAACATGCTGAGCTCAAGGCAGGGGCTTCAGTTTCTCCATCTGATGCCAGCTTTCTGTCTTCATGTCTGTCTTCTCAACCCCTACTGCCCTAGTCAGATCCATCCCTGGATGCTGTGCATGCTCACGGCATTACATTCTTTACATCTCTACACTTGTGGCTGGTGTAGCTGCAACAGAAGCCATTTACAGAGGAAGTAAAACTTCATGGGTGATGCAGAAAAACTGAGAGCTGAGCAGATTCGTGTCTGTTCGTCTTCTTCCACATGCCTGTATTTTATTTTAAATATTCTGTGTTGGTCACTTTTTATGTCAGTTCTTTCCCCTGCGTCTATACCTCTACATGTGTTTTGGCTATACACTTAACCTTCTAATTGTATTTAGGACAGAAATTATTTTTGTTGTTTTTTCGAGACGGTGGTTTCTCTGTGTAGATTTGGAGCCTGTCCTGGAACTCGCTCTGTAGACCAGGCTGCCCTTGACCTCACAGAGATTCACCTGCCTCTGTCCCCTGAGTGCTGGGATTAAAGGCGTACACCACCACTGTCAAGCTCAGAAAAAAAAATTGATGCTCACTACAGAACGCTGTGATATGGATACAGTTTGAGCACTGGAAAATTGATGCCCCATGGAGTCGTGTGGAGGTGACAGAATCTTTAACAGTTGAGGCTTAGATGTTACCAGGTAGGAGGTTAGAAAACTGGGAATTCTGTGTCTCAGAATCAGTACTATTCTTGGGAGAAAACAGTTTCACTCCCATGAGAGAAAACTGTTAAAAGATGCCTGGCCAGACAGTGGTACACAGGCCTTTAATCTCAGCACTCAAGAGGCAGAGAGGCAGATCTCTGAGTATGAGGCCAGCCTGGTCTACAGAGTGAGTTCCAGGACAGCCAGGAGTACAGAGAAACCCTGTTTTTTGTTTTTTGTTTTTTTTAAAAAAAAATAAAAAAAAGAGGAGGAGGAGGAGAGAGAAGCAGCAGCAGCAGCAGCCTGGCCTCTGGTCCCTGCAGCTCCCTTCTCACCTGCCCCTGTCCTCGCCCTGTCACGGTGATGTCGCTTGTGACAGCCCTCCTTAAATTTGAAACAGGCAAGACCACTTAGTCTCAGGTTTCCAGCACTCAAAACTGTGGAGTAAGTGAGCTTTATCATGTAACCTTTGGCATTTTGTTCCAGCAACAGAAAACAGATGAAGACATTTGCCAGTGTTAAGGTTTATGATCTGGGCATGGCAGTTTGTACCTTTGATACCGAGGAGACTGGGACAGAGGGAGGCAGAGGCCACTCTGGGTTATATGGTCTAGAGCAGTCTTGATTATACAACATACTCTGTCTCAAAAAACCCAAAACAGCAATTACAAAAATCCTTATGTCTTTATAGATTCCTTAATCCTTTCCTGATTTTGGTGTTTTGTTCAGATGGGTTTCATTTGAATGCTTATGACTTTTAACTTCTAAGTACATATATCACTAGTGTAAAATTTGTTCACTTTGTTAAGTGTGTTGGTAATTTCAGTTGAGGCAAAAGAAGAGAGAATTCTAAGGCAGCCTGGGCTACATAGCAAGAGCCCATCTCAAAAACAACCACACACACCCTTCCACTGTCCAAAACTAATAATTTTTATAGATTTTTGTTCTTAGTTTTAACTTTATTACTAATACTAGAACTTTTAAAAAAAGAAAAAAATAGACTAGCTTATATTTGAACCCGGAATAATTCATGAATCGCAGAATCAAAAGTTCAGAGAAGGCTGGGATGTGGGCAAGGAGTAATTATTCTCGTTCTCCCACGGGAACTCTCGCTTTATTTTTATCTGACATCTTAGCGAAATTCTTGAATATCTGAGGTGCCAGGAATTTATGAAACCCAGGCTGTATGGCACCCACCACATTCAAAGTGAATGAGACTCTAACAGTACGCTTCAGAAGCCTACTTCGGATCCAGCCAACCAAATAGGAGCCCCTCTCTAGGGCTCTTCTGGATGCGGACACGCCAACCGTTCGGTTTTCTCTGGGCTCAAATTCGCGTTCGGAAAGCGCCCTTGCTCTTCCACCGGGAGCGCCAGCGTCCTCCTGGGGAAATTCTCGTCAACTCGCTTCAAAATGTCACTGATCACCAGGGCCGCTGTGGTGGCCGACATGTATCCAGCCCCAAACGCAAGGAGACAAGGAGGCGGTACTAATCCTATTGGTGTCCAAGGAAGGGACGCAGATTCGAGAAGGTAGTTGGCCCTATTTCGAGTTGTTTTGATATAGTGAGAAAAAACCGGAGGGGACCCTGATTTCACAAAATGTTTCAGTTACAGGACGCGCTCTCGCTTCAAGAAATATTGGGTCGTCCGGGATGCCGTAGCGACGAGCTGAGCGCGCGTGCGCAGGAGCCAAGCGGCCGGGCGTCGGGTCAGCAGCTGAGACGACTGCAGTAGCGACGCGTCCACTAGCCATGAAGAGCCGCTTCAGCACCGTTGATCTCCGCGCGGTGCTCGCCGAGCTGAATGCGAGGTATGGTGGTGCGGGTGAGCAGGCTCTCGCCAGGAGGCCGAGCAGCGGGCGGCCGCGAACCGGGCCCGGGATCCCCACGCTCGTCCCGGTGCCCCGGGGATTGGTGGGGCCTGGAGGCCGACCTCGGAGCCGGTGCCCTCGGGGTGCCCCCGGGGACGCGTGCCCGCGTGCGGTCGTTCCCGGGCGCTGGTCCGTCGGCTTCCTGCCGGGGCGGCCTGAGTCCCCAAGCGAAGGTTTGGCTTCTCCGGAGCTCCCATCCTTCAATCCCAAGGAGAGGGAGCAGTGCCATTCGGTTGTGGTTTGCAGACCGGGACCTGGATTCTGAACTTGGCTCTTCCTCAGCTGTGGGAGCTCTGGCGTATTTTCGTGGGGCCCGGCCATTCCCGCCCCTCGTAATAAATCAGTTAGATTCAGTTTTACTGTGTTTCCTCCAAAGCCCTGGGCCGGTTCAATTGAAGGAAGCTGTCTGGTGTTTCTGTTGCTTAAATGGCTATGTTAATTGGGGGAGGGGGTAACCTTAATGGGCGGTCCTGATACCCAGTTGAAGAGTTCCCGGTCCTCGACCTTAAGTGATGGAAAGTTTTGATTCAAACAAGAGCATGATTTTGTTACATGTTTCTTTTTATCTTTACAGCTTGCTAGGAATGAGAGTAAACAACGTTTATGATGTGGATAACAAGACATATCTTATTCGGCTTCAAAAGTAAGAATGTTTTATAGGCTTATTTTTGGTAAATAGATATGACATTGTTGTTGTTTTTTAACCTGCGTTTTAGGTTTTTTTTTTCCCCAGAAAGTGAACTTTGGCAAATCTCTAAAGAAAAATTTGGTTTTCTCTTGAACAGACCTGATTTTAAAGCTACATTGTTACTTGAATCTGGTATACGTATTCACACAACAGAATTCGAGTGGCCTAAGAACATGATGCCATCTAGTTTTGCCATGAAGGTAAATTTTAAGTTTGAAGCTAATTTTTAAAACTACGTCATTCATTCATTCATTTCATTACATTAATGTGGGAGTGTGTGTGTGTAGGTGGAACCAACAGACAGGCACAAGTTGGGGCTCTCAAGTGAATGTCAGGACAACCTGTGGGGAGTCAGTTCTCCCGCTATAAGATGAGGGGTAGGGGCAACGATCCAACTCAGATCCTCAGACTTGGTGTATGTACCTTAACGTGCTGGTATAGTTACTCTTTCTCTGTCCTGCCTACCAAATAACTGCACAGAGACTTCGTACTATGAAAGCTTGGCCGATAGCTTAGGCTTGTTCCTAACTAGCTCTTTTTTTTTTGACAGTTTTTTTTAATTTATTTCTTTATTAAAGATTTCTGCCTCCTCCCCGCCACCACCTCCCATTTCCCTTCCCCTCCCCCAACCAAGTCCCCCTCCCTCCTCAGCAATCAGGGTTCCCTGCCCTGTGGGAAGTCCAAGGACCCACCTCCATCCAGGTCTAGTAAGGTGAGCATCCAAACTGCCTAGGCTCCCACAAAGCCAGTACGTGCAGTAGGATCAAAAACCCATTGCCATTGTTCTTGAGTTCTCAGTAGTCCTCTGTCGACCACCTTGGCGAGTTACTCTGTCTAGGGTCTGTAATCCACCTGGCTGGTCAGTTATTCCAGGGTCACGGAGAGGTACCACCTGAAAGACATGGGCTGATGAGAGGAAGGAGGCTAGGCAGATTTGTCAAAGCCTCCGTTTATTAGAGTCATGGTTGCAGCTTATACAGCCCCTGGATGAGGAGCTTGGGGGGCTGGGGCATGGGATCTTGCCACGTGGTCCACGCCGGTCACGTAGTCCAAGAGGTTACGATCGGTCAGGTCACGATTCCTCTGCCAGGAGTTCACAAGTTGACACACCTAGTTCTCTAGATAGAGTGTGAGGCGGGTTCCGCTAACAGATAGCTCTCTATTAACAGACAATTTGGGTGTGGGATAGGCTTTGTCAATAAAACAATTCTCAATACAATTGGGAAGTGGAGCCCTCTGCAAACTTCGCAGGGCAATGATCCCTATAGTAATTTTGGGGGGGACATGGCTCCTGACAGTCCTCATTGTCCTCTATGTTCAGCGAGTCCGGTTTTATCCCATGCTTTTTCAGACCCAGGCCAGCTGGCCTTGGTGAGTTCCCGATAGAACATCCCCATTGTCTCAGTGTGTGGGTGCACCCCTCGCGGTCCTGAGTTCCTTGCTCGTGCTCTCTCTCCTTCTGCTCCTGACTTGGACCTTGAGATTTCAGTCCGCCTAACTAGCTCTTATAACTTAAATTAACCCATATTTTTATTAAATCTGTGTTCTACTACATGGCTTTTACCTCTGTACCATTTTATGCGATCCAGTCATTTGACATCTGCCTGGCTTCTACATCTTCCTTCCCAGCATTCTCTCTGCCCTGAAAATCCTGCCTAGTTTTTGGCTGTTTAGTTTTTATTTAAACCAATCACAGTGACATATCTTCACACAGTGTCAAAGGAATATTCCACAACATTTTGACCTGGAACTTTACTCCTTTTTATTGTTGTTGTCCAGGCAGGGTTTCTTTGTGTAAACCAGATGGTCTCAAACTCAGAGAGCCACCTGCCTCGCCTCCCTTACCTCCCGAGTGCTGGAACCAAACGCATGTGGCTCCATTCCCAGCTTGGAATTTGTTATCTAGACCAGACTGACCTCAAATTTGGGATACTCTTTCTTCCTGTGCTAGGATTACAGGAGTTTGCCATCATGTGTCACTCTAACAGAATGCTCGGGTTTGGTAGTCTGAGCTACTGAGTGACATTTGCCTCAAAAAAGAGAAAGCAATAGCAAACTCTTAGCACTCTTATGAGTTAAGTTTATTTGTCTATTTAAATAATAAGTTGTGGTTTTTTTGTTTTTTTGTTTTTTTTTTTTTTTTTTTTTTGCAGTAGAGCAGAAGGTATTTTAAATAAATAAGGAGCTCCTGGTGTATGAAATAAGCAGGGCAGTGCCCAGTACATGGTAAATCAATGGTTTCCCTGGTTCTCATCATTATTCTAAAACATAGAATACAATACAACTGTTTCAGTTAGAAGTTATTAGAATAAAGGCTTAGGGATTTTCCCACCCACTGGGGACTGCCAGGATGACTCAGTGGACAAAAACTACAAGGCTAATGACCTGAGTTTGATTCCTGGAGTACAGAGAGAACCTATTCATGCAAGTTATTTACAGACCTTCATATGCACACTGTGGCATGCATATGTTACCACTCATACCCCAAATAAATACGTAAAAAAATTTCTTCTGATTATCATTTGTCAGCTTTTGTTTTATGACCATACTGTTTTATTTACCACTTAAATATTCTTGATGACATAGCAATTTTCATAAACTAGTACCAAGTGGTTAAGAATTTACTTTTATTGCATAAGTGCTTTTTTTCTTCTGTTTCTTGCTAGTGTCGAAAACATTTGAAGAGTCGGAGATTAGTCAGTGCAAAACAACTTGGTGTGGATAGAATCGTGGATTTCCAATTTGGAAGTGACGAAGCCGCTTATCATTTAATCATTGAGCTCTATGATAGGGTAAGTTAAATTGAGAGGAGCAAAGGAATAGAATAATACGCCCTATTTGTTTTTCACTTTCATTCGGTGGTATGTTTAAGGTGCTCATCCTGTTCAACACTATTGTTTTAATTTGATGATGTTAAGCGTTATTTTAATTCTACATTTTTGCTAATACTTTTCTATCTCTTTTTTTTAGTTTTTTTCAAGACTGGGTTTCTTTGTGTAGCTCTGACTGTCTTAGAACTCACTCTGTAGACCTGACTGGCTTCAAACTCAAAGAAAACCCAGTTAGTGATGACTTTGGGGTGAATACTAAGAATTTATATATGAGAGTGTGCATTTGGACTTTTGTTTAGTCATTGTGGTATCTGTAAGAGGTAGTTGTTGATAATTAAGAATATATTTAAATAAATATATTTAAATATTTGAATCTATTTAAATAAATTTAAAAATGCTCTTTCCTTCTGTGTACCAGAATTTGACCTTCTAGCTTTCCTGTCTGAAATTTTGAGGATTGATGCATTTAGGGTTGATTAGACTGTCTGTAAAGAGGATTACTGTAATTCAAGATCAACTTAAGAAACTGAAAAATACAAATTTACAATAAATTTGGACCAGTGAGATGGCTCAGCAGCTAAAAGTGCTTGCCATGAAGCCTGAAGACCTGAGTTCATTCCCTGGAACCCATATAAAAGTGGAAGGAGAGAACCAACTCCACAAACCTTTACACATACACTGTGACACATTCATATGCTACTTCCACCACTACGCACACAATACACACACACATACATACATGCATACGTACATATATATGTGTATATGCGTACATACACACAGAATAATAAAATTTAAAACCTTTTTTTTTTTCCTAGTTTAGTAGGAACAGCTCTGAGAAAAGTAACGTAAGATCAGAAAACAGCATAGCAGGGGAGGGATTATTTAACTAGTGCTTTAAATTTTGTAAAAAAAAAAAAAAAAAAGGATTTTCATTAGCAGGGCAGTGATGGCACACGCCTTTAATCCCAGCACTCAAGAGGCAGAGGCAGGAGAATCTCTGTGAGTTGGAGGCCAGCCTGCTCTACAGAGTGAGTTTCAGAACAGTGAGGGCTATAAAGAGAAACCATGTCTTTAAAAAAAAAAAAAAAAAAAAAAAGACCCTTTGCCTAGTTGCTGCAGAGGTCAAAAGAAGGCACCAAATTTCTTGGAGCTGGAGTTACAAATGGTTGTTAGCCACCATGTGGGTATTGGGAATTGAACCCTAGTCCTCTGAAAGACTAACAAGTTCTCTTAAACTGCTGAGCCATTTCTCTAGCCCCCTAATTTTTTTAAATGGATCTTCTAAAAAGATATTTTTTTCATTTTTAATTGTGTGTATTTGGACATGTGCAAATACATGCATGCATTTGAATGTAAATGCTCACAGAGGGAAAAAATCCTCAGATTCCCTTGGAACTGAAGTAAGAGGCCGTGGTAAGTTGCCTGCCATGGGTTCTGGAAACTGAACTCAGGTCCTATGCAATAGCAGTGTGTACTCTTAAGCACTGAGCAATTTCCCCAGCTTGCTTTCAATTTATTTGTTTATTTATTTTCAAAAAGAGTGCTCCCTATGTATCCTAGGCTGGCCTGGAATCTGGAATCTTCCTCAACCTTCTGAGTGTTGAGATTATAGTTTTGCCCCACCACTGCTGGCTACACTGTTGTCATTTTTCAGACATACTACACTATTTCATAATTCCATGCATTTGCATTTCATGTTTTCTTCACCGGAATATTTTGAAACTTGGAACTTTTGTTGTTGATTTGTGAGACAGACTCACAT
The DNA here is from genome assembly GCF_950005125.1 of Chionomys nivalis. Taxonomy (NCBI): domain Eukaryota; kingdom Metazoa; phylum Chordata; class Mammalia; order Rodentia; family Cricetidae; genus Chionomys; species Chionomys nivalis. The sequence goes on from NC_080095.1 coordinate 54,637,065, forward strand.
ACTTGAGTCTGAACTCAAATTGCTCTATAGGCAGGAGTTACTTTGCATTCATTGATCTACCAATTTCTAAGTGCTGGGATTATAGGCGTGTGCCATCATGCCTAGCTTTGGCACACTTATTAAAGGCACTCAACTGTTAGGTTTTCATAATGAAAACTTCAGTTAACTTGTGCAGTACCCAGACAAAGAACATAAAGTTGCTCTAGGTTGTGCAGTACCCAGACAAAGAACATAAAGTTGCTCTAGGTTAGCTCTAGGTTGCTTCCATCTTGGCGCTCTTAGAATTTATTTCACAACCTATTGGATCAGTGCAAGGAGCCCTTCTTAGATGTGCCTACTGCTTTCTGTTTTGCGGCTTCATTTCTGTAACTATACATGGGTCTTCTGAGACATCTGTTTTTAAGATGTTTCAAGACTGTTTTGGAAAAACATTAAATCATATTTTACTCTATTGCAGGGGAACATTGTTCTCACAGATTATGAGTACCTAATTTTAAATATTCTAAGGTTTCGAACTGACGAAGCAGATGATGTTAAGTTTGCTGTTCGTGAACGCTATCCCATTGATCATGCTAGAGCTGCTGAACCTTTGTTGACTTTAGAAAGGTAAGCGTTTATATAATCATATATTGTACTAAAAAGTAAGCTAGATGATGTTTCAGAATTAGAAAAATTCAATTAGCCGGGCGGTGGTGGCGCACGCCTTTAATCCCAGCACTTGGGAGGCAGAGGCAGGCGGATCTCTGTGAGTTTGAGACCAGCCTGGTCTACAAGAGCTAGTTCCAGGACAGGCTCCAAAACCACAGAGAAACCCTGTCTCGAAAAACCAAAAAAAAAAAAAACTTACAAAAGAAAAATTCAATTAAAAATGTTTAGTTGTATAACTAACACTGGACTGTATAAACATTTATATAAGCAATTAATTTTATTTGTGGATAGCAAATATCTCCCTCTACCCATTCTCTTCCCTCCCTCTCGCTCTTTCTTTTTAAGGCAAGGTCTTATTGTGCAGCTCTGGCTGGCTTAGAGCTCTGTATGTAAACCAGGCTGGCCTTGAACTCACAAAGATCCCCCTGCTTTGCCTCCAGATGGCTGGGATTAAGGCATACGCCCCCATGCCCAGCCCTCAAGTGTATGTCTTTTTATACTACAGTTTGAGTTACTTAATGCTTCTGATTTCTTGGCAAAGTGAGCTGCTGACTTCACTGCTCTGTGAAAAGACAGATACACTAGGCAGACAGAATACAGCATGGGGTAGACATTCTGGTTTATTTAGGAAAAAACGAAAGGACAAGGTAATGATTAATTAATTATATAACATCTCTAACTATCAGACTTTGCTACCTAGTAGTCTACTTGGTGGTCTTCGAAGCTCAACATTCCTCAGAATTCAGGGTTTGCTGAACTGTATGTAAGCTGCTCCACCTTTATCGTTTCAGTAGAGTCAAGAGGGTGCATTTATTTATAACAGGTTCTCTAGTTTGGGGGCTGCATCAAAACAAACAGAATCCTTAAGAGTTCTTAGTAAATCTTTTTTTGTTGTTGTTTTTGTTTTGTTTGTTTATTTTTGGTTTTTCAAGACAGGGTTTCTCTGTAGCTTGGAGCCTGTATTGGAACTTGCTCTGTAGGCCAGGCTGGCATTGAACTCACAGAGATCCACCTGTCTCTGCCCGAGTGCTGGGAGTGTGCACCACCACAGCCCGGCTAGAGTTCTTAGCAAATCTTTAATTAGGTCTTACTATTGCAGATGTTCAGATATGGTATGTAGATTTACAAACAACATGTAACTTTTACATAGAAATGCATTTTTCATGTTACAGTGATGGTAGACAATTCATGACTTTGTTGAAAAGTACTGATTTCTTATAGGAAACCTGGATTTAAGTCTCATGTTACCATTCAAGAACCTTCTAATTGTTGATAAATTATGAGCATGTGGTGTATGTGTGTGTTGATACTGGGTCTGTGTAGCCTAGTCTGGCCTTGAACTCAGGGTGTTCCATCTATCTCCGACTCAAATTTGTAAGCATATATATCACCACACCCAGCTCTAGCTTTAAAAAAAAATTCTTTCAAAATGTGTGTGTCTATGTGTATCTGTGCCACAGAGCCTAGAAGAGGGCATTAGATCCCCTGGAGCTGGAATTAAGATGGTTGTGGTCTACCAGTTGTCTGGGTACTGAACTCTGGTCCTCTGCAAGAGCAAGTGTTCTTAACCTCTGAGCCATCTCTAGTCCCATGGATAAATTACTTTCTGAACGAGTTTTTCGTATTTACAAGAACAATTTCTGTTACATTTCAGACTCTTGTAAAGATTAAATAAGTTGATATAAAGGTAATATGAATGTGAATGATGCTATAAGGTTTATTAAATATAAGATAAAAAGTCTGCCGATTTTGTCCACAGATTAACTGAAGTAATAACTGGTGCTCCTAAAGGTGAGCTGCTGAAGAGAGTTCTTAATCCATTACTTCGTGAGTACACTCCTGCATTTTATGTAAGATGTTTGTGTATAACACTTTCATGAATATATTTAAAAAAATTTTCCCCTTTCAAAAAATTGAAGAGGGAGAGGAGAGGGAGAGGAAGTGGGGGATGGGGGAGTGGGAGGAGGTGGAAAATTTTAATAATAATAATAATAAAAATAAAAATAAAAAATTGAAGAGGGACTGGAAAGATACTTAAGTTGAGGTCACAGCACCATTCCCAATGGTTCACAGCCCTTATGACTCCAGCTCCAGGATCTGACGCCCTCTGCTGGCTCTCATGGGTATCATGAGGCATACATTTACACACGTGAACATATAAATAAAAAGAAAGCATTATGATTATTTTTTGAGCAAGAAGTTAAAAGGGATCTTCTAGTCATTTAGTCTAGAAGATTGAGTGTGTGTGTGCGCGCGCTTGTGTGTGTTTTTAGGAATTTGTCCCATATAGGGTCTTATCTCCTCTGAGAATAAAGCTACTTTTTCTGTTTTAATCTGAATGCTTTTGAATAATTAGATCTTTTAAAAAATAATTTATGTGTATGGGTATTTCAACTGCATGTGTGTCTGCTAAGATTTTTTTATATACTTTATGTATATGGGTGCTTTGTCCACAAACAAGAAAAAGGCATCAGATTCCCACTATAAATGGTTGTGAGCCACCATGTACGTGCTGGGAATTGAACTTAAGCTCTCTGAAAGTGTGCTCTTGACCACTGAGCCATCTCTCCAGCCCCAGTTAATTCTATTTTGTTACACTAGCTGTGATCTCTAGTACAATGCTGAATAGCTATGGTAAAAACGAATAAATAGCCTTATCTTTTACCTCATCTGAGAGAGAATATATTTAGTGTTTTATTAGTAAGTATGGTATACTATAGGTTTTTTTTTAATTGATATTCATTGACAGATGGAAATGGTTCCTTTGTTGAGTGTTTTTGTTTGTCTATTTTTTATTTTATTTTATTTTATTTTTTTTAAGACAGGATATCACTGTAGCTTTGGAGCCTGTCCTGGAACTCCCGCTGTAGACCAGGCTGGCCTCAAACTCACAGAGATCCATGTGTGTCTGCCTCCTGAGTGCTGGGATTAAAGGTGTGCACCACCACCGCCTGGCTTATCGAGTGTTTTTTTAAATAGGAATTGGTGGTGGGCTTTTCTGCATCTCCATAATATATGGTTCTGTGAATATGACTGTGTTCTGGGAATATGCTTTATCTTATTGGCCAATTGTTTGTTTTAATTTACCCCCCCCCAAGTTGTTTGATATTGATCAAAACTTCCATCTTACACCAAGCTATATCCTGGGCTCTCTCTTTTTTTAATTTTATGCCTCAGTGTTTTGCGTGTGTGTGAATGTGTGTGCGTGATGCTTATGGAGTCAGAAAAGAGCACCGAATCCCTTGGAAGTGGACTTACAGATGGTTGTAAACTACCCTGTGGGTTCTGGGAGCTGTACCTAGGTTCTCCTCAAGAGCAGTAAGGGCTGTCTTAACCACTGAGCCATCTCTGTTTAGCCTCCCACACATCCGCTTTTAAATTTTTGACGTGTCTCTACTGTGTAGCACAGGCTGATTCTAACTTGGGATCTTGCTGTTTCAGCCTTTTGGGATAGCAAGCATGTTTCAACATGCCCAACATTTTTTAAAATCTAGTATCTAATAAAAATTGTATGTATTATTAGAGTAATAAGATTTTAGTATACATGTACAACATTTTTACTTACCTTTAAATATTTGTCATTTCTCTGGAGTAAAAACTTTCTAAATACTTTCTTTTTTTTTTTTTTTCTTTTTCCTTTTTTTCGAGACAGGGTTTCTCTGTGGTTTTGGAGCCTGTCCTGGAACTAGCTCTTGTAGACCAGGCTGGTCTCGAACTCACAGAGATCCGCCTGCCTCTGCCTCCCGAGTGCTGGGATTAAAGGCGTGCGCCACCACCGCCCGGCCTTTTTTTTGTTTTGTTTTGTTTTGTTTTGTTTGTTTTTCGAGACAGGGTTTCTCTGTGGTTTTTTGGAGCCTGTCCTGGAACTAGTTCTGTAGACCAGGCTGGTCTCGAACTCACAGAGATCCGCCTGCCTCTGCCTCCCGAGTGCTGGGATTAAAGGCGTGCGCCACCACCGCCCAGCTCTAAATACTTTCTGCTAGCTTTTTCAAATGTACAATACATTAGTGTTATATTTAGTCACCCTACTGTGCGGTAATATACCAGAACTTTATATTCTAACGCAGTACCCACTGATCAACTTTTCTCTAACCTGTGATGCCTAGTCCCTTGATAACCACTCTAGGTTTCTGAGGTTTACTTTTTTAGATTTTATATACTGTGAAATCATGTAGTTCTTGTGTTTCTATGCCTAGCTTATTTCACTTAACATAATAATGTACAGTTTCATTCTTACTGCAAATGACAACTTGACAGGATTTCATTCTTTTTAATAGACAAATAGCATTCCATTCAATGTGTGTTTATAAGTACACACACACACACACATATATATATATTTGTATTTGAGACAGTCTCTCTAGTGCTGGTTGTCTTATGTAACTCATTTTATAGGGTGATACTTCATTATTGTTTTGGTGTGCATTTTGTGGAAAATCAGTGATCTTGTACAACTTTATTTTATTTTATGTGTGGGTATGTGAATATATGTGCCATTGCCTGTAGAGCTCAGAGGCGTCAGATCCTCCTGGAACAGTTAAGTTCAGTTGTGAGTTGCCTGATGTGGGTGCTGGGAATCATACTTGGGCCTTAACTGCTGAACTATTTCTCCAACCTGTGTAGAACATGTTTTTCATAACTTTTGGACATTTGTGTATCTTTTGAAAAGTGTCTAAGTATTGCACACTTGCTAATTGGAACACTTTAGTCAATTTTTAGAAACAATTCAACCTTGAATTGCAGTGATAAATCTCTCCTGGTCATAGTTTATAATTTTCCTTATGATTTCTTTGTGGTATTCAGGATCAAGCCTAGGGTTTTTTTGTTTGTTTTGTGTGCTCAGCAAGTACTTTGCCGCTGAACTACATTTCTAGTTAATCTTATATATGTGTTTCTTAATGCTGTTAAATACCTGTAACATGCACCAATTCTCTGCTTATTGTAATTTCAGACTCCTTTTTATTACTTCAGGTCTTTCTTAATTCTCAAACCATTTGAAAAGAACTAAAATTACTTTCACTGGCTGTTTATATTGAGTAGGTTATTCATACTGAGCTATAAATTTATAGTGTTTTAAATGTGAAGTTTTATAGGAAAGTAGTAACAATACTCTTTGCTTTTATAGCCTATGGACCAGCTCTCATTGAACACTGTCTTATAGAAAATGGGTTCGCTGGTAATATCAAAGTGGATGAAAAATTTGAAAGCAAAGGTATGTCTGTATGGTTCAGATTTTGTTCAGATTTAATTTGTTTCCTTTTTCCTTTGGTCCTTTTTCTTTGAAGTTTCATTGTGCTGGAAACTGAACCTAAAACCCCATAAGTGCTAGAAAAATGTACTGATAAACACTTTGTTTATTTTCTTTATTTGATTTGATTTTTTTGGAAATGTTTCTCTTACCTTGTAGCGCAGGGTCATCTTGCATTCTGAGTCTTCCTGCCCCAGCCTCTTGGATGCTGAGGTTACATGTGTGTGCTAACATACCTAGTCATCCTTCCCTCTTCTATTCTTTCCTTTTGAACATGTATGAGTGTTTTGCTTCCTTGTGTATCTGTTTGTTGCATGCTTGCCTGGTGCCCTGGAAGGCCAGAAGAAGGTGTTAGATCTCCTGGGACTGGCGTTACAACCCATGTGAGCCAACATGTTGGGTGCTGGGGATTGAACTTGTGTCCTCTGGAAGAATAGCCAGTGCTCTTAACTGCTGAGCCATCTCTCTAGCCTTTGGCCCTTGGTTTTTTGGGGTTTTGTTTTTTTCTAGAAATAATTTAACAGTCTGGACTACATAGTGAGTCCGTCTTAAAAAAACAGCAACAAAACAAAAAACAAACAGTGAACAAAAATTTGACCAGAGTATCCTGCACATACGGGTTTTCCTCCATTCTTCCTTCATTGTGAACATTTATCCCTGTTAATAAGCACTTTGGTCTTTATACCTTTGGACTTTCTAACACTTTTCTTTTCATACCCCTAGTTTTTACTAGCTTGGGATAATAGGCGTCTTGATTAGCTGGATTACTAGCCTTCTGACTTACAGTACCGGGTGCATCTAGAAATAACATCCATCACACATTTGAATTTCTACAGTTCTGTAGAGTGGCTGCATGATGAAATTAGGTTCTTCTAACTACTTATAGAAGCTCACTTTTCAGAATAAGATGAGTAAGGAAGGGTCGGTGAGATGGCCCAGTGGAAGGGTACCTGCTCCCAAACCTGATGACCTGAGTTTGATCCCAGGATCCCAAGATCACACTGACTCCTGCAAGCTGTCCACTAATCTCCACATGCACAAACACAATAAATCAATAAAAATAATAAATTCTTTAAAGCTGTTATTTAAAAAGTAAAGGAAATGTAAGGAAGATTTGTTCTTGGAAAAACTTTAACTTGTCTAACCTTGTGTGATGTTTGAAACATCAGTAGTGTTTGTGTTTGAGGGTTATTGATCATTTCCTAAGGTATTGCAGTAATTTTCATTTTAGAAATAAAATGTTATTTGTTTAAAAATACAAAGCAATGCCAGGCAGTGAAGGTGTATGTCTTAATCCCAACACTCAGGAAGCAGAGGTAGCTGGGTTTCTGTGAGTTCATGGTCAACCTGGTCTACAAAACAAGTTCTAGGACAGCCAGAAATGTTATTCAGAGAAACCCTGTCTCAAAAAACAAACAAAATACAAATCAAATATTTTCTGAAATAAACTAATGCCATGTATTCTCTTTGTCTTTAGTGACAACATATGGTAGTGTTTTTTTGTTTTTTTAAATGAACAAGATACTCATGGAACAGAAGCATGGGGAAATGCTTGGGACAACTCTGGTTACTTAATGTTAGATATATAACCTTTCCACAAGTTACAGTATATTATGAGACTGTAGTAATTAAATAGTAACTTTTTAGATAAATTTACAAAGAACCCAGGAACAAGTATATATGGAAATTAGGTTTATGTATAAAGAATCCTTTTGTAAGAAAGGTGGATAATTTAGAATATGCTAACCAAAATATAATCATAAATATATATAATACACACATATATATATGCCCAATCATACAAATGAAACAATGATCTCATTTTATTAAGCATTTACATTATCTCATAAATACTTTTCCTTTTTCTTTTCAATTTTTAAAAATTTGTGTGTATCTGTGTGCCTGATATGTGGGGAGGCAAGACATATGCCATAGCTTATGTGTGGAGATTTCAGACCAACTTTGTGGAATCTATTCTCTTTCCACATTTATTTTGGGTTCTTGAGATTGAATTCATGTCTCTAGGCTTGTGTAGCAAGCACTTTTACTGAACTATCTCATTGGCCTGTTTTTTTGTGTTTTTTTTTTAATTATTACTACATTTAGTGAGTGTGTGTGTGTGTGTGTGTGTGTGTGTGTTCAGAGGACAACTTGTTAGGAGTTGGTCTTCTTTCCACTTCCTGGAGACTTGACAGCATCCCAGTTTTTTGTCTTTTTGAGATTGGGTCTTACTGTACATACAGCCCAAGCTGGCCTTGAACTCATGATGATTGTCCTGCCTCAGCCTCCCTAGTACTAGCATTAGAGGCCTGTACTACCATACTCAGCTACCTTTCTGCTATTTTTTTTTTAATAAATATATTGAGCCAGGTGTGGTGGCGCTGCATAGTGAGACCCTCCTCAATAAAACAAAAATAAATAAATAATGTATAATTACTTAATAGTGGTTAATCAACTTGATTGGCATTCCTTTTCCCCTTGTTTTATTTCTCTATTAGATATTGAAAAAGTACTGGTTTGTGTTCAGAAGGCAGAAGACTATATGAAAAAAACATCCAGCTTCAGTGGAAAGGTAGCAGCAGCATATGAATACTTACTGTGTTGTTGTTTACAATGTATCTGTTTACTGCGGAAGGTACCATAGCATTCAGAAGGTTAGACAACCTGTAGGAGGTGACTATTTCTCTTTCCTTTTATTGTGTGGGTCCTAGATCAAACTAAGGCTTGTCAGGCATGGTGACAGACATCTTTACTCATTGATCAGTCTCACCAGCCTTGTATTATTTTGATCTTATTTGGATTTCCAGAAATAAAATATCTTTTATCTGTTTATTGTTCTAACTTATAGTTTTGTTTTGTTTTATGTGAGTCTTGAGCCATACACATTCATACTGTACTATTGGACTATACACCTAGTTCTGGGGTAGTCTCTTTGCTTTTGTATTGCTTCTTGTAAATTTTTTTCTATACTTTATCTTTTATAGGAAATACTGTGTGTGACTCAAAAAACTCAGTTGATAAAAGTCTTGACTAGAGTTCACGTGGCCCAAGGTTTGGTCCCCAGAACTGCATAAATTAGGCACTATTAGGGAGTGCCTATAATCTCAGCATTTGAGAGGTAGAGGCAGGAAGATCAGAAGTTCAAGGTCATTCTTGTCTGCGTGGCAAGTTCAAAGCCAACCAGAGCTAAACAAGACTCCACCTACAAAACAAAGAAACAAAACCCACAAAAGACAATAAAAGTTGAGGAATTTTTGTAAAAGGAAAAAAAGTGACTTTAAAGAAGATTTTTAAATTATGTTTATGTGCATATGTGAGTGCATGCCACAGTGTGTGGGTACTGTTGGAGACCAAAAGAAGGTGCCAATCTCTTGAAACTAGAGTTACAGGCAATCGTGAGCCTCCTATTGTGGGTGCTGGGAACCAGACCCGGGTCCTCTCGAAAAGCAGCAGTCAGTCTTAACTGCTAAACTCTTACTCCAGCCAGTGTTTCTTTCTTTGATACAAGGTCTTGCTATGGAGTCCAGGATGGCCTTAGTACTTAAGATTTTCTACATCAGCCTCCCGAGTGCTGGGTTTATAGGCAGTATCACTATATCTAGCTAAAACGTTCCATCTTCAATTGATTTTAGAGAAGCATTCTTTTATTTATTTATTATGTGTACAACATTCTGCCTCCATGTATGCCTGCACACTAGATCTCATTACAGGTAGTTGTGAGACACCATGTGGTTGCTGGGAGTTGAACTCAGGACCTCTGGAAGAGCAGCCAGTGCTCTTAACCTCTGAGCCATCCCTCCAGCCCCTAGAGAAGCATTCTTTAATTTACCAGTACTTAGAAGAAGAAGAAAAAAAAAAAACACGGTGGCTTATCATCTTCTCATAGTTTAACAGTTGGAAAATTACCTCATTTTAATGTTTATCTTATGTATCTTTAATTAGGAAAAGCAACAGTCAATATGTCAATCTCTTGTTAATTATAAATATAGATGAGTCTAATATTAGTTGCTTTTTGTTTTTGTAGGGCTATATAATTCAGAAAAGAGAGGTAAAACCAAGCCTGGATGCAGATAAACCAGCTGAAGACATACTTACGTGAGTCTGTAGCCATGGGTCAGTTTGCTTTGTATGCTAATTAATATTCTTAATTGTGATATAATAAATGTTTTACAGGTATGAAGAATTTCATCCTTTCTTGTTTTCTCAACATTTACAATGTCCATATATAGAATTTGAATCATTTGACAAGGTTGGTTTTCTGGTTCTGTTGTTTCACAAGTTAACATGACATGAGCTGTAAGAATTGTTTATGCTGTCTTGGGGTTGGGAGTGTAGCCCAGTGTGAGCGCATGCACAAAACCCTGGATTTAATCCTCACTGCAGACAAAAATAAGAAAGAAAAGAAACTCAGAACATATTCTTGTCTTGTAGTCAGTGTGAATCTGGGGATTGATTAAAAATCAATACAGTTACACATACAACTATTAGAAACAGTTGTTGCCATTTTTATTTCTAAACAAGACTAAATACCTGACCTTAGTTTTATTCCTGACATTGTTAGCTGTATCATTGGAAATGTGGTCAGGTCCGATGAGGACACTATGGTATAAAATGGGCTAACATTGTGTGTGCACAAGGTGAAGTAGAGACCATGCTTTTTTTTTCCTTACAGCCAATTGTGTTTTGTTTTGTTTTAATAAGGCCGTGGATGAATTTTATTCCAAGATAGAAGGTCAGAAAATTGATTTAAAAGCTTTACAACAGGTATAGTATAATTTAAAGCATTTATATTAGACTAGCTAGTCAGAGTGATTTGGAAGTAAATGTGCTTTCATTTAAGAATAAGTTGCTTTCTAGAAGAATGGGATGTCGTATGGGAGTTCTCAGCTCAGCCCACTGGAACTGGAGTTAAAGATAGTTATAAACCATTATGTGGATGCTGAGAAAGGAATAGTCCTGGAAGAGCACTGAGCGTCTCTAGCCCAAGTGTTATGTTTTTGAGATAGGAACTCATTGCAATTCTGGCTACTCTTGACACTTGATATTTAGACCAAGTTGGCCTCAAACTTTGAAATCTGGGATTGAAGGCATGTGCTACCATGACTTGCCCTTCTCTTAGTTTATGATAAAAGCCCAGAGGAGTCTTATTGAGAAGTATGACCTCATTCCATCCTCCCACTTTTATTCCATATTCAGATCTTTCTAAAGGGAGTGAGATCTAGTGGGAACATTCGCCTGTTATATATCCCAGTATGACTTAGTGTATTTAAAGCAAACTTGAACATTATGAGACTACATTATAAGGAACATGTTACTTGGGCCAGAGGATAAACTGCATTTTCTTTACTGTGTCTTTATTGTAAACGTTGTGTTGTTTTTTGTAAGCGGTTTTAAAACTAGGTCCTTGTCTGTTCTGTGTGATGATTCTGCAATGAGAATTTTACATGCACTATTTTTGCTGCATTTGACCATATTTTTAGAGCATTGCTGTACATCTGTTTCTTTTTCCTTTTTAATTTTTATCTATTCTCTCATACAATATATCCCAAAGTCACTTTTAATTTGGAAGAGATTTGATTTTTTTAAAAAAATATTAGCCGCCGGGCGGTGGTGGCGCACGCCTTTAATGCCAGCACTCGGGAGGCAGAGGCAGGCGGATCTCTGTGAGTTCGAGACCAGCCTGGTCTACAAGAGCTAGTTCCAGGACAGGCTCCACAACCACAGAGAAACCCTGTCTCGAAAAACCAAAAAAAAAAAAAAAAAATACTAGCCATAGGGCCTCAACCCCAGACAAAGAATTAATTATGGCAGCTATGGAATGCTGAGAATGCTCCCAGGTCTTCCCCAGGAACGGTCCCTGAATTGGTTGTCCAATACCAGGTGGGCACACTGAAATCGTAAACATACTGGTAGTGTTATGTGGACTGAGCAGGTTGTGTTTTGTATTTGGCATGGTGGTGTAGGGGGAGTGTGTGTAACAATGGTTGAAGAAAGGCTGTGAGTTTGGGAAAGAGTCAAGGTACATGGGAGGGGTTGAAAGGAAAGGGGAAATGATGTAGTTTCAAAAAATAAAAAGTCGAGATAGCTCAGAGGTCTTCCAGAGTTCCTAAGTTCAAATTCCAGCAACTACTTGGTGGCTCACAACCATTTATAATGAGATCGGCGCCCTCTTCTGGCCTGCAGGCATACACACAGGCAGAACACTGTATACATAATTAACTAACTAACTAAATAAATCTTTAAAAAGAGTTAAGCATAATAAAAGCAGTGGAAAATTTCAAGTTATATGAATGCTATACGCTCTTCCCTTTTATTTTAAAATGGTACAATTTCCAAGCATGTAGTTAAATAAATTGCACTATGATTTTCACATGATAGCAGCACTTTGGTGAACAGATGTTTAGCAAGAATACTCATTATTAATATATTTTTATTTTTTTTTTGAGACATGACTGTCCTGAAACTCACAGAAATTGCTCTGTCTCTGCCCCCTAAGTACTGGGATTAAAGGCATGCACAATGTTACTCATTTTCTTTATTTAATAATTTTTTAAATTTAGATTATTTTACAGGTATGAATATTTTGCCTGTGTATATATACATATGTATGCCTAATCCCACTCCATAGGTCACCAGTGCAATTTTATATGCAGTTATATCAACACAGTGATACTGAAGGGTTTCAGGTACTTATATTAATATACTATAGTGTGTATGCCAGTATTCCAAAATCTAAAACAACTCCAGCATATGAAATACTTCTTGTACCAAACACCTGTTTAAGGATACTCGAACTACACCAATAACTTTTTGTGGTAATCACTTTTAATAGTCACCATTCTTATAAATTAAATCTTTTAGCTATTTTGTCCAACATTTAAATAATAATTAATTTGGCAATGTTATAAAGCATGAAAAAATATTCCTAAAATCAGTAATTTTGAAATGTAAGTCAAGCATGGTGGTGTATGTATGCCTGTAATCCCTGCTGATAAGTGGAGGCAAGAAGATCAGGAGTTAAGCTAGTGAGTTTGAGACCAGACTTGTCTGCTACCTATCCCAAAAAACAAATTCTGAAGCATGAATTATGTCTGATAAAATGTTATATAGGAGGTCAGATTATTATGTGAGTGAAAGATGTGGAAAATACTGGAATATAATTCTGAGGGAACTAAATGTAAATAAGACAATAATGTGTGCCTTTCAAAAGTTGATTTTAGAGGGGTAAGGGGGTTCTTGCGCACGCCTTTAATCCTAGCACTGAGGAAGCAGAGGCAGGCAGATCTCTGTGAGTTCAAGGCCAGCCTGGTCTAGAGAGTGAGTTTCAGGACAGCCAAGGGCTACGTAGTAAGACCCTGGCTTGAAGAAAGAAAAAAAAGTTGATTTTAGATGTATTTATTTTATGTGTATAAGTGTTTTGCCTACATGTATGTATACTACATGTGTCCCCACTGTCCATGAAAGTTAAAAAGAGAGTGTCAAATTCCATGGAACTGGAGTTACAGATGGTTGTGAGTCACCATGTAGATTCAGGGAACCAGACCTGGGTCCTCTGCAAGAATAGCATGTATTCTTAATCACTAAGCCATCTCTCCAGCTCCTAGCTTGTACTTTTAAAGAACTTACTGGGAGGCTAGAGAGATGGCTCAATGAGTAAGAATACATAATGTGCTTCCAGAAGACCCAGGTTCAGTTCCTCGCACCCATGCCAAGAGGCTCACAACTGCCTGTAACTTCAGCACTAGGGAATTTGAGCCCTTTTCTGAACTTCATAGGATCTGCGCTCACATACAGAAATCCACACATATACACACATAAATGAAAATGAAATCTTTTTTATTTAATTTATTTATTTTTATGTGCATTGGTGTTTTGCCTGCATGTATGTTTGTGTGAAGGTGTCAGATCTTGGAGTTACAGGCAGTTGTGGGCTGCCATGAAGGTACTGGGTCTCCTGGATCCTCTGGAAGAGCAGCCAGTACTCTTAACCACTGAGCCATCTCTCCAGCCCTGAAAATGGAATCCTTTTTTTTTTTTTTTTTTTTTTTTTTTTTTTTTTTTTTTTTTTTTTTTTTTTTTGGTTTTTTCGAGACAGGGTTTCTCTGTGGCTTTGGAGCCTGTCCTGGAATTAGCTCTGTAGACCAGGCTGATCTCGAACTCACAGAGATCCGCCTGCCTCTGCCTCCCGAGTGCTGGGATTAAAGGCGTGCGCCACCATCGCCCGGCCTGAAAATGGAATCTTTAAGTATGTATTTTACACAAGAATTTATGGAGGTGTGGAGAGAGCTCAGCTGCAAAAAGCACATACTATACTTGGAGAAGACACAAATTTAGTTCCTAGGACCCACATTGGGCTGTTCAGAATCACCTCTGACCTCACGACCAGGGGATCCAGTGTCCTCTCTGGTCTCCATGGGCACCCGTAAGCAAGTACTCATTCATACACACGTAACTAAAACAAATTTAAAAAAAATTTTATTTGGAGCTACTGATGTAATTCAGTGGTAGAGTGCTTTCTTTGTATGTGTGAGACCCTGGGTTTGATCTCTAATGCTGCCTGAGAAAGAAAAACTTATATGCATAAGAAATCTTTGTTTGTTTCAGTAATGTTGAGAGATTGGGGCCACACTTCATATATAATTTACTTGTAACCAAAACACACAGTCTACACAGGGACTGGGGAGGTAGAGGTAATATTTCAGCATGACATTTTTAAGAGGGTAAGACTTGAGGGAGTGAACTCTGGGGAGACTTTTTGTCTTTTTGGTTTTTCAAGACACAGTTTATCTGTGTAGTGTTGGCTGTCCTGGAACTCAGAGATCTGCTGCCTCTGCTTCCAAGTGTTGGGATTCAAGCAGATGATGTTGTGTGCCACCATCACCTGACTTGTGGGCAAACTTTTTAAGCTGCCTAAGTGACACCATTGACAAGCAGAGGAAGCATTAGGACAATAAGCTTTAGGAATTGAGAGGTAGAAGTGCTGTGTATTGAAAGAAGCCTAACTTTTGAAAAATCTGTTTTGTTACTGAAAGGAAAAACAAGCACTGAAGAAACTAGATAATGTTCGAAAGGATCATGAAACCAGATTAGAAGCTCTTCAGCAGGCTCAGGTATTATCCCTAGCTTTTCCAATTCTTTTCAGAATATGATTATCTCAACTGGCATTATAGTAAATATATTTGGTTTGCTTCTTAAGGAAATAGACAAACTGAAAGGAGAGCTCATAGAGATGAACCTGCAGATAGTTGACAGAGCCATTCAGGTAGTCCGAAGTGCATTAGCCAACCAGATAGACTGGACGGAAATTGGCCTGATTGTGAAAGAAGCACAAGCTCAAGGAGACCCTGTTGCAAGTGCAATCAAAGAACTAAAACTCCAAACAAACCATGTTACAATGCTGCTGCGGTGAGTGCCCCTTATCACTTAGTGCTTGCTTTTATTTTGTTAATTGTTTATTGTATTCTTGTAAATTGTTTTCTTTGGGAATTCTCAGAAATAGAAAATATATAATTAAATAATTTCTAATTTTATTGAGAAAATTTGAAATGCAAAGTGATGTCATTGACATTAGTGAAATACTATTGAATATTTTTAATAGAAATCCATACTTGTTATCAGAGGAGGAAGATGATGATTGTGATGCCAGTGTTGAGAACAATGATGCTGAACCACCAAAAGGGAAAAAGAAAAAGCAAAAGAACAAGCAGCTGCAGAAGCCTCAGAAAAACAAGCCGCTGCTTGTCGATGTGGATCTCAGCCTATCAGCCTATGCCAATGCCAAAAAGTAAGCCATTTAACCATTGATTCTTTGAGCTTTCACTTCATAGGTATTTTACTTGCATGTAATAAATATATGCACCAGTGTGCCTGGTGCCCGAGTAAGCCAGAAAAGGGCATCAGGTCCCCTGGAACTGGAGTTACAGATGGTTGTGAGCAGCAGTATGGGTAGCAGGAACCAAACCAAGGGTCTCTAGAAGAATAGCCAGTACTCCTAACTGATGAGTTATATCTTCACTCA
Organism: Chionomys nivalis; assembly: GCF_950005125.1. Taxonomy (NCBI): domain Eukaryota; kingdom Metazoa; phylum Chordata; class Mammalia; order Rodentia; family Cricetidae; genus Chionomys; species Chionomys nivalis. Next base: position 54,652,979 of record NC_080095.1, read on the forward strand.
AATTATAAATTCTTGGTAAAATATCACCTATGTTAAATCAGTAGGATGTTAGTAACAGGTGTCATTTTGCCTGTTGAATGATAGAATGTTTCATCTGGGAAGATGAAACATCACACACACATGTACTCATATATGTCTGTTCACCCTAGAAAGGGAATCCACGACAGATCAAAGTCTAAGTTGGCAAACCACTGAGTTGTTACTGGAGTTACTAACTGAAGTGTGAGTGAGGGCTGACTTATAGGAGCAAGGATAACGCAGAAACAGCTGCATCTCTGAAAAAGACCACTTCAGCATGGGTGATGCCTCAGGAAATCTGTTTATCTAGAGCCCTGTGCTCAAGTTAGAAACACCTCAACAAATCCAAGGGATCTCTTGCAGTCCAGCTGGCCATCTCCTCAAGCAGTTGTTTTTTTTTTTTTTTTTTTTTTTTTTTGGTTTTTCGAGACAGGGTTTCTCTGTTGTTTTGGAGCCTGTCCTGGAACTAGCTCTTGTAGACCAGGCTGGTCTCGAACTCACAGAGATCCGCCTGCCTCTGCCTCCCAAGTGCTGGGATTAAAGGCGTGCGCCGCCACCACCCGGCCGTCAAGCAGTTGTTTACTGCATCTCTAACCCAAAGGGACCCTGATGAAACTTAGTGCAGGCTACAGCTTTCTCAGACATGGGAGGTGTGCTCACTTCCTGGGTCTCCTAGCACCCCCTCCTCGGAGGGAGTATTTCAATTTGTAGGAAAAGTTTATATACTTCTTTTGGTAAAAATTAATTTTGTGCTCTATACAACTTGGTACAATATGATCTAGGATTGTAAAATTGAAAATAAAAACTAAGGAAAGATTTTACTTAATATTTAAAATAGATTTATTTTTCTAGATATTATGATCATAAGAGGTATGCTGCTAAAAAAACACAGAGGACTGTTGAAGCTGCTGAGAAGGTAACTTGATAAAATGATGTACATTGTTTCTGCAGCTTACTGTTGTTTTCTGTTTAAGTGAGGTTTTCTAGTTTAGAAATCTTTCATTTTTAATTTTGCTTTAAATATGCATATTTCTTGTGTTTACTTTCTTTCCTAAACTTTCTCCTTTTTTCATCATCTCAGCAAATAGCATTTTCATTGTTATCTACTTAAATGTCAGAGATGCCCAGAATTCTTTTCTCGTATCCAAATCTGTCATTTACTGTTGCTAGTATGTATGTACATATATATGTGCACATACCAGAGGAAGCGTGTAGACTGGAGGACAGTTTTGTAGAAATTGCTTCTCTCCTACTTTTATGTGGGCTCCAGAGATCAAGCTCAAGTTATCAGACTTTGGATCAAGTGTTTGACTCCATGAGCCATCTTGCCAGTCCCACATTCTTTTTTTTCTCAATTTAATGTATAACCAGAACCTGCTGGATACTGTGTCACTTGGCTGTAATTTTAGGACTTGGGACGTGGACACAGAATGATGATGAGTTCGAGGTCATCCTAAACTGTATAGTGAATTTTTTTTTTTTTTTTTTGGTTTTTTTGAGACAGGGTTTCTCTGTGGTTTTGGATCCTGTCCTGGAACTAGCTCTTGTAGACCAGGCTGGTCTCGAACTCACAGAGATCCGCCTGCCTCTGCCTCCCGTGTGCTGGGATTAAAGGCATGCGCCACCACTGCCCGGCTGTATAGTGAATTTGAGAGCAGCCTTTGTCACATCACATCACACCACACACACACTATATATATATATATATAATATATATATATAATTTTTTTTGACCATGTTTTGTTATTCATTTGGTTTAGGCCTTGGTTATCTATATTCACATAAGTAGACATTTTCTCCTACTGCAGACTGTTTTCAATTTAGCAGCCATAGTGATACTTTTAAACCACAAGCAAACTCCATCATTCTTTCCTTCACTCAAAAGCATCCAGTTTCGTTCCATCTTAGTACAATTCAGAGCTGCTTTCCTGGCCTCTAGAGCCCTGTATGATGTTTCCTCTTTTCCTCATCGCCTGCCTTTTCCTTCTACATACTCTTTCTGGCTGCACTGGAATCCCACCTGTTGCTGAAACCATAGTGCACTATGGATCTTTGCACTTGCTAGTCTTCCTACCTGAAATGATCTGCCCTCGGATTTTCAAGGTTTTTTCTCTCCATTTGTTAATTTACATATCTGCCCAAGTGAGACATCAGAGACGTCTTTGTTGACCATTTCTACTAAAAATAATGCTACCCTTAATCTACTCTGCTTTGCTTTTTTTCTTAATTCCTCAATTGATATAAAACTATTTGAATATTTGTCTGTTTATCCTTTAGAATGTAAGTCCATAAAAGTATCATTGTTGACAGGTGTAGTGGCACACACTTTTAATTCTAGCAATTAGGAGGCAGAGGCAGGTGGATCTCTGTGAGTTCAAAGCCACCCTGGTCTACATAGTGAGTTGTACATAAGGAGTTCCAGACTAGTCAGAGCTACATACTAAAAATAACACAAAACAAAAATACCACCACCAACAAAAATTATCATGGCTGATTTGTTCATTGTTGCATTCTGGTCTCTAAAGATTGTCTAGAACAAAGTAAAGGCTTTAATTTCTATTAATGAATAACCTTCTTGATCTAGGCTCTATAATCAAGACTGGCCTCATTCTTGTATATCAGGCCAGCCTCAAATTCAAGATCATTTTGCCTCTGTTTCTCATGTACTGGGGTTATAGGAGTACACTACCATTCCCAGCAACAAGAAAGTTCTTAATTTGTAGGTCTTAAAATTTTGCATGCAGTAAATATTTAATTCATTTTACTTCTTAAGGTAAATATCTTTTATTTTTGTTATATATGTACTTGTGTGTATAAATCAAGACACTTATGACAAAATCTTTTTTCTGTTTTATCTTTTGCACATAGTACATATGTGTAGATTAGAGGACAATTTTTGAGCACAGGGATCAAACTCAGTCAGCAGGCTCATGAGTCACAACAACTGTTTATTAACCTGGGTGTGATGGCGTGTTCCTATAGTCCATGAGGCTGAGGCAGAAGGATCTTTGTGAGTTAGAGGCCAGCTGGGCAATATAGTGAAAGCTGTCTAAAGCAGTTTGTTATGCCATTGTGTACATTGATGTTATGTAACTACATTCTAAAATAACAAAGACAAATTTTTATAAATAGGCATTTAAATCAGCAGAAAAGAAAACAAAGCAAACCTTAAAAGAAGTACAAACAGTTACTTCTATCCAGAAGGCAAGAAAAGTATATTGGTAAGTATTCTGTTCTTTTTTATGTTTAGTTTTTCTTTGTATTGGAATACAGCGCTAGCTCTAAAACCAGTAGTCCTATTATTCTTCTCCTTATCTCATTGCATACTCTCCCAAGGAAACTACTCTTTAGTTTTAGCTCTTTGTATTTATTTACTTATTCAATTATTTATTGTGTTGTATGTGGGTGTATGAATGGGGAAACGTGCCATAGAGCACATGAGGAGGTCAGAGGACGGCTTTCATCATATAGGTACTGGGAATTGAACTCAAGTTTGACGACAAGTACATTTACCCACTGAGCCATCTCTTCAGTTGCTACTTTTAGCTCTTCTAGGTCAGACTTTTTTTTTTTTTTTTTTTTTTTTGGTTTTTCGAGACAGGGTTTCTCTGTGGCTTTGGAGCCTGTCCTGGAACTAGCTCTTGTAGACCAGGCTGGTCTCGAACTCACAGAGATCCGCCTGCCTCTGCCTCCCGAGTGCTGGGATTAAAGGTGTGCGCCACCATCGCCCAGCCTAGGTCAGACTTTTATATACTCTTGCTCTTCTCTGTAATTGCTTGTATTACTACTTCATGGGGGTTTCTTAGGGAGCAGGATTGTGAGGGGAAAGTTGGTAGGTTTTTTTGTTTCTGTTGTTTTATTTTTTTGAGACAGGGTCTCTCTGTACTTTTGGCTGTCCTAGAACTTGCTCTGTATGTAGACCAGGCTGATCTTGAACTCATAGAGATCCCCTGCCTCTGCCTCCCAAGTGCTGGGATTAAAGGTGGGTGCCACCACTGCCTGGCTCTACTTTATGGTTTTTGTTCTATAACTTTTCATTGACCTCATTTTACCTTATGGAAAATGAGAATTTCAGTTTCTTTCCATTTGTGTTATGTTAGATACAGACATAATTTTGTCAAGATTAATAATCAGCTTTAACTTTTTGTTATTGTTGTTTGTGTCTTTTCGAGACAGGATTTTTCTATGTAACAGTCCTAGCTGTCCTAGAACTAGCTCTGTAGACCGGACTGGCCTCGAACTCACAGAGATCTGCCTGCCTCTGCCTCCCGAGTGCTGGGATTAAAGATGTGCACCACTATACCTGGCCTCTCTGACATACTTTTTGAGACAGGGTCACTCACTGAATCTGGACTTCCGCATTTTGACTAGACCAGCTGCCCATCAAGCCTCCAGATCTCTCTTCCTTTACCCTCTCTCCACATTGGTGTTACAGATGTGTGCTGCTTCTCCCAGCTGTTTACGTGGGTACTGGGATCCAAACTAAGGGTCTTTACAGTACTTTACTGGCCGAGCAGTCTCCTTAACCTCCTGTCATGTTTTCAAGAGCTAATTAGTTGGTAGGTTTCTCCAAGTACTTGCTGTAGAAGCTTTGATTTAGTTATTACTGTTTGCATAAGCTTTTGCTTACAGAGGTTACTGTCCCTCCTGGTCCCATAGCCATTCAGTCCCAAAGAAACACAAAGAGGTCTACATTATTTATAAACTGGTTGGCCTATTATCTTGGGCTTCTTATTTACTAACTCTTACATCTTACATTAACCCATAGGTTCTTGTCTGTGTTAGCCATGTGGCTTGGTGCCTTTTTTCAGTGAGCATTCTCATCTTGCTTCCTCTGTGTCTGAGTGATGACTGCAGACTGAGTCTTTCCTATTCCCAAAATTCTCCTGTTCTGGTTGCCCCGCCTATACTTCCTGCCTGACTTCTGGCCAATCAGTGTTTTATTAAACTAATACAAGTGACAAATCTTTACAATGTACAAGGCAATTGTCCCACAGTAAGCTTTCTAAAACTCATTAGCTAGACCAGGCTGTACTGTAACTTAGAGACTCTTCCTACCTCCGGTGGGAGTCAATCCCTAACTCTCTATTACTTTTTTCCCCCATCAATTATATCTTCTCCAAGTTGTTATATTTTATTTTAGTACTTTAAAGTATACAACATGAAGTTTTCATATATTATAGGCACAGTGAAATGATTATCACACTCAAGCATATTGTAGGCTGGGTGGTGCATGCTTGTAATCCCAGCAGTTGGGAAACTGAGGCTGGAGATTTGTCATGAGTTCATGAACCAAACTGGGCTAAAGAACAAGTACTAGGCCAGCCAAGACTTCAAAGCAAGATCCTGGCTCAAAACACAGGGACTGGTGAGATGGCTGGGTGGGTGTAAGGGTGCTTGCTGCCAAGCCTGATAGTCTGAGCTTAAGCTCCAGGAGCCCTTATACATGGTCCAAGAGGAGAGCTCTTACAAGTTGTCCTCTGACCGTCACTTGTGACCACATATACACACAGAAACAGAGACCAGTTATATTCATGTAATTTTAGAAAAGGTTTAAAAAGCAAATTTCTACCTATCATGTTCCCATGAATACCCATTTTGTCGTTGATTGGTCACCAGTGTATGATAAGTTAATTTTTTCTTCTCCTTTTTCTATTCTCTGTCTCTCTGTCTTGATAGGGTCTCTGTACAGCCATGCTATCCTAGAACTCCCTGAGGTCCATCTACCTCTGCCTCCCAGGTGCTAGGATTAAGGATGTGCACCACCACACCTGGCTTTACAATTACAGTTCTCATGTTGTACTGTTGGTCTACAGATTTGTTCAGCCATCATAACTCTGTAACCTTAGAATAATATTTGCCTTATGACCTTGTTTACCTACCTCTATTTTTCTGGACTCTCCAGCTTTCGTAGTAGAGACAGTCATTAGTATCTGATGCCCTTTGTTTGCCGCTCATATTTCAGAGTAGGATATTAAAGTGCTAATGAGATGTTCTCTCGATGGCTGGACTTGTGACATGATCTGTGTTACCTCTTTGTGTAGAACTCTTTAGTTTTTTTTTTTTCTTTTTATCTAGTCTCATCTTGCAAAACTTTTTTTTCCCTGTCCTACTTGTAAAGTGAAGGCTTAGCTGTCACAATCTCAGGTCCCAGTGGGAACCATACATGGTAGAGGGTGGTAGCATCCATTATGTTAGACCTCTATTGTTTCTGTTTTATTTCTGTTTAATGTGTGCTATGTGTTACCTCACCTTCTGTTGGCATGAGAAAAGGGGACTACAAACATATTTAGAACTGGAAAGAAGATAGAAAACTATTTGAGCGGCTTTTAGCCAGTCCTGTTTTTAACCCCATCTTAAAACTAGTTCTTTAAACTGCCATCTTTTGTTTGTTTTGAGGCAGGGTTTCTCTGTGTAACCCAGACTAGCCCTGAACTTGTGATCCTTTTGACTCAGCTTTCAAAAATTTGTGCTACCACATCTTACTTATGTTGACATTTTGAGTTTTATATTGTAAAAGAAGTTGTTTTCCTGGGTTCTGGTGTCATTTCAGCTTCCTGAGTCTAATATGATTGATTGTTTCCCATTTATCAAGTTTTTGTTGAATTTTTTGGTTTCCTTTTCTTTCGACTTAATTTGGTTACATTTGACATCTCTATTGATCAGCTTGACTATAATTTTTATTTTTATATATTGTAGTGATTTTTTTTTCTTGTAGTGTTTTTATCAGGTAGTCATATCAAGGTTGTAGTGCCCCCATAAAACAAGCTAGAGATGTTCTTTTTTGAGTTGTCTTTAAATGTGGATCAAATTTACCTATAAAATGGAGTGAATAGTCCTAAAATTTTTCTTATAGGAAAGTGTTTCAAAAGCCTGGTATGGTGGTACACACCTTTAATCCCAGCACTCAGGTGGATCTGTGAGTTCGAGCCAGGCCAACATAGAGAAACCTTGGAAGGGAAGTGAGGAAGTGCTTACAAATTTGAGTCAATCTTTCTTTTCTTTTCTTTCTTTCTTTCTTTCTTTCTTTCTTTCTTTCTTTCTTTCTTTCTTTCTTTCTTTCTTCCTTCCTTCCTTCCTTCCTTCCTTCCTTCCTTCCTTCCTTCTTTCCTTCCTTCCTTCCTTCCTTCCTTCTTTTTTTTTTTTTCTTTTTTAAGACAAGGACAGTCTTGTGTGTCTTTGGTTGATCTAGAACTCACTGTGTAGGGCAGGCTGGTTGAACTTGCAAATTTCCTGCTGCAACCTCCAAAATACCTTAGATTATAGGCCTACATCACCCCACTATACTTGGCTTGTTTTATGGACAGCCAGGGAGGTTACACAAAGCAAGCCTGTCTCGAAAAACAAAAAAGAAAAAGCAAAGAAAGAAACCCTGTCTTAAAAACCAAAAGAAGAATTAAATGGAAATAGCTTGGGTTTGTGGGTTGTTGTTTGTTCTGATAGCCTAAGCTAGCCTTAAATCCAACTCATAGCTGTGGCTAGCCTTGAAAAACTCTTTGGTTTTTTGAGACAGGGTTTCTCTGTGGTTTTTTGGATCTTGTCCTGGAACTAGCTCTTGTAGACCAGGCTGGTCTCGAACTCACAGAGATCCGCCTGCCTCTGCCTCCCAAGTTCTGGGATTAAAGGCGTGCGCCACCACCGCCCGGCTTGGAAAAACTCTTGATTCTCTCCTGAGTGCTAGGAGCATAGGTGTGTCTCACCCACCACACCTAGTGAGATAACTTTGCCGTGAAATTTAGTTCCTCTTCCTCTTCCCCAGCGTGTCCTCATCCACCCCGACCCCAGAGACTGTATCACCTTTACCTCTGCCTTCCCAGTACTGGCATGTGCCACTGTGTCCTGACAGAATTTAGTTTCTTCTAAAACTGCTGTAAAAATTACATTACAGGTTTTTGTTTGTTTGTTTTTTAATTTTTAAAAATTTTTTGCTTGGTTCTTGAAGAGTAATTGTATCATTGATTGTTTATATCTTATTCTATACAGGCATGACAGCTTCCTGCTTTTTTTTTTTTTGAGACAGAGTTTCTCTGTTATTTTTTGTTTTAAAAAGGGTATGAATTCAGGCAGCTATAAATAAGAAAATGTTAACTTTATTTTCTTTCAATTTGATAGGTTTGAGAAATTCCTGTGGTTCATTAGCTCAGAGAACTATCTAATTATAGGTGGTCGAGATCAGCAACAGAATGAGATCATTGTGAAAAGATACTTGACACCAGGTAAGACTAAAATCTATGAAATTTTCTCTTAAATGATTTATTATTTCACCAATAGGCACTGGTTTTCATCTTATACTCTTGTTTGACAGAATTCAGTAGAAATTCAATGCTCTACGTCTTACAGTTTGTTAGGAAAGTCTTTACCCCTTGTTGCTGAGTGGGTATTGCAAAAGGAGTATTGATGAGCTGTTCTGTGCTGTTGGACTTTTGATCTGCTGTATTTACAAAATAGCTTCCAGTTCTCCAAGTAACAAAAGATCCAAGTTTTTAAAGCTTAGTGTTTAAGTGCTAAAGTCTGAACATTTGTCCAGTTTACAGGCGGGTGTGTAGTGCACGCCTGTAGTTGTAGTTGCTGGAGAGGCTAAATCAAGAGGGCCACTTTAACCCAGAAGTTCCAGATAAACTAAGTAACCTTAAGAGATCCTGTTTCAAAAACAGGAAAGAAGCAGGCTGGAGAGATTGCTCAGCACTTAAGAGCATTTGCATCCCTTGCAGCTAACCTGAGTTCAGTTCCCAGCAATCACATGGTGGCTCAAAACCACCTGTAACTACAGTTCCAGAGGATCTGATGCCCTTTTCTCCCTTCTGTGGACACCACATGCAGGTAGTTCACTTACATACATGCAGTAGAACAATCGTGAACATAAAATTTTTAAGTAAAGTAAAATTTTAGGAGAAAACAAAACAAAAACAGGTAACAAAAAACAGGATCTAAAGTATCACTTCACATTTGTCTTTCTTTAAGGAGATATTTATGTACATGCTGATCTTCATGGAGCTACCAGCTGTGTGATTAAGAATCCAACAGGTAATATAATTCCATTATCTGGAGTTTTCTTAACATTTTTAAAAAATGTTTCAGTTATGTATGTGTGTGGATCCATGCATGTGAATGTGCACATGTGATCTATGCAGGTGCCCATTGTGTCCAGAAGAGAGTATTTAATACCTTGGGGTTCACAGTCATAGAGACATAAGCCAGTTGGGCTCTCGGGGCTGGCTTCAGGTCCTCTGCCAGAGCAGTCTTAACTGCTAAGCCATCTCTTTGGCCTCCTGAAAACATTTTTAATGTTACTGATATACAAGAATTAATATTCAGCTCCCAGTATTGCCAACAACAACAAAAAGATAAAGGAAGATTATAATGATGTGAGAACGTTGCATGAACGTAAGAGTCATACATGTCTGTCAATTGTGTTCTATAATGCAAGAAGGAATATAGTAATGGGGTGGGTAGACACAGGTACATTCAGTAATATTTAGAAATGTCAATATCGAAGATGAATAGAATAATGAAGCAGTAGATGAACAAGGAAGTAGAAGACTTGAGCAGATTGATGACTAAACCTAACAGTATCTCCAGAACACTGTCTAACAAGCAAGTATACTGGGAACATTCTCTACATAGATCAGATGATAGAAATAGAAAATTGAAAGAAATTCATAACAAGTAAAGAGATTGAAACACTTCATAAAGAAAATTCCAGCTAGTGCCCACCTTTAATTCTGTCAATTAGGAGGCAGGGGCAGGCAGATTTCTATGAGTTCAAGGCCAGCCTGGTCTACAAAGCAAGTTCCACGATGATCAAGGCTACACAGAGAAACCTGTGTTGAAAAAACAAATGGGCTGGAGAGATGGCTCAGGTTACACTGTCTGCTCCTCCAGAGGTCCTAAGTTCATTTCCCAGCAACTGTCCGGTGTCTCACAACCATCTGTAATGAGATTCGTGCCCTCTTCTGGGCAGGTAAACATGCAGACAGAACATTGTATACATAATAAATAAAATCTTTAAAAAAAAAGAAAAAAAAATAAAACACAGCCAAACAATAAAACAGAAGAAAATCCTAAACTCAAATATCTTCGATGAATTATAGTAATCTTTTATTTAAAAAAACAAAAACAAAAAGACTAGTGCTTCAAAAATTCTTCTTCCCAAATAAGAGGGTGGGGATAGCCCTGGGCTGGTAGCCCTTGTTGCTGTAAGAAAGCAGGCTGAGCAAGCCAATAAACAGAACTCCGTGGCCTCTGCATCATCTCCTGCCTTCAGGTTCCTACCGTGTTTGAGTTCCTGCTTTGGCTTCTTTCAGTGGACTATGACACTGGATATATAAGCCAAATAAACCCTTTGCTCCCCAAGTTGCTTTTTTTTTTTTTTTTTTTTTTGGTCATGGTGTTTTATTATAGTAGTAAAAGTAGAAACCCAAACTAGTGCAGCAATAAAATGAAATTTAAAATACTCAAATTGACAAGAAGTTAAAAATAAAAACTCTTGTACCCAGACTATCTTTATAAATATTGTTTGTTTGGTGTGTGTGTGTTTGGTTTTGGTTTTTGGAGACAGGGTCTCTATATATGGAGACTTACTATGTAGACCAGGCTAGCCACAAACTGTCAGATATCCACCTGCCTGTGCCTCCTGAGTGCTTAGAATAAAGGTGTTTGCCTCCAAGCCCATCCTTGTCTTTATATTTAAAAAACAGAGCAAAACAACAACAAAAAACCTCAGGAAGTCCCCAGAATGTTTAGAGCTATAATAAACAAAGAGCAGTGTTCACACAGCCCGAGATGAGTACAAAACAAGTTGTAGCTAAGCATGGCGGCACAGGACTGTGACTCTAGCAGCTGTGAAGAAGAGGCAGGAGAACCAGCCTGGGCTATGTGAAACTCTATCAGAAAAGAAAAGAAAAGAAGAAAAGATGCTGTATTTATGTATACTAGTGTCTTAGTTACTTCTCTATATTGTGATTAAAACAGCATGGCCAAAGCAACTTACTAAGGAGTTTAATGCAGACTTACATTTCCAGCCACAACCTGAGAGTCAAGTATTCAAATGCCTGAGATTTGTGGGAGAGGAGGCATCTCATTGAAACCACCACAACTAGCAGAGAATAAACTGATAATACAGGCATAGTAAAATAAAAAAGAATAAAAAGGTATGGGGATGTAGTCAATTAGTAGGGTGTTATCCTAACATCTATTAATCGCCAGTACCACATAGACAGGCATGATGGTGCAAGCCTATAATCCCAGCATTCAAGAAGCAGAGGTGAAAGGGTCAGAAATTCAAAGCAATCCTCAGCTACAAAGCAAGTTTGAGGCCTGTCTGGGCTCTATAGTACCTTATCTTTGAAAAGAGAAAAAAATAGGAGTTATGGCTCAGTGGTACAGTATTTTTCTCACATGCATGAAGCCCTGGCTTTTAATCCATAATACCATAAAACTGGTAATAACCTTGCAAGATAGAGAAGACTTTAGGGAAAATCTGTAAAATATTGAAAGAAAGGCAGGTGTGGCAGATCATACCTATAATCCCAGGAGCCGAGGCAGGAGGACCACTTTAAATTCTAGGCTAAACACAAAAGACTACATATAATTTCATTTCTGAACTTTGCAAAATATGGACAGAAAGTAACAGTGATTGCAGGTAGCTGAGTACGAAGGTTGCTTTGGGGTGGGGGTTGGGGGGTTGAGAGTATTGAGGCCTACTGCATACCAGCCTCAGCACTCTCTCAGGGTTCAGAGTAGAACTTCTGTGACAAGCAAAGACTGGCTTGGGAACAGTATGGGGGGGGGTAGAACAAACTGACTTCGGCATGTTTTTCCTGCATGTATCTTTATTTCTTGGGGGAAGATGTAAGAAGGAAAAAGAGGGAGAAAGCATAGGGGCATAAGGTATAAGGGCAAAGCATCAGACATAGGGTAAGGTGTGATCTCCACAAAGCTTTCAGTTTCTATAGGCATACAGACAAGCTAACAATCCCATAGGCAGTTACAGTGGTATTGAAAGACTCTAAATGCATTTGTAAGCCCCCTCAACCCTAAGACATTTTTCTAAAACCTTACACTCACTCTCTCTTGGAAACGGGATAGTCGCCCCCCCCCCAACACATGCTGGACTGTTTATCCTCCTGTGTCCTTGTGAATAATCTTCAAACATAACTCCATTTTGGGAATTGAGGCAAAGACAACCCACAGATGTTGACTCAGTTCCTGATGTATTGATTTAGTTACTAGAACAGGGTCAGGATGGACCATAGATGCTCCCCTTATCACCCGATCACGCAGCTATTCTTCTGCCCTGAAATAGACCAATCACTGCTAGTAACCCTTTGAATAAGCCAATCCAATAAGTTGGAAAACAGCCTACAAGGTCACCCCCCTTGTGTCTGTGACTTTTAAAAGCTTTAAAAGATGGACTGCAATAGCTGTCGGTTGTCCTTCATATCCCGAACCTGAAGGGCCTTGTCATGACAGAATAAAAATCCTCTTGCTTTTGCATCAATTGCTGCTGTGTGAGTGGTGTCTGGAGCAACTCCTCCCTGATGTTTGGACATCTAGTCCAACAGTATCAAGCATGCACCTTATGTCGCTGAGGGGGTGGGGCTGTTCACTTGCTACTGGGAACACTGCTGGCTTGATTGGCATTAGCATCTAACTGATTGAGTTAAAAGGAATCTCTTCTGGGGACTCTGCTTTTGACTCCAGCAGGGTGCCCAGGTGAGAACTTTTCTCTCTGAAGCTGGTTTTAAAGACTCAAGCCTTAGCCGGGCGATGGTGGCTCACGCCTTTAATCCCAGCACTTGGGAGGCAGAAGCAGGCAGATCTCTGTGAGTTCGAGACCAGCCTGGTCTACAGAGCTAGTTCCAGGACAGGCTCCAAAAAACCACAGAGAAACCCTGTCTTGAAAAACCAAAAAAAAAAAAAAAAAAAAAAAAAAAAAGCCTTTTTCCTGTATAAACAGTTAATTTCCTGGGTTATGATCCTATGTTAGTTGAAACCAGAGTAAAGGGTAAATACAGAATATTAGTAGCCTGTTAAGCCAGAGCAGAAGACCATAGATTACATCATCCAGAGTCTGCTGTTAGAGCAGGCGTTACCTCCTGTGTGAGGCTCCTTTCTTATCAGTGACTGCTGTCAATGAAGAAGGTTTGTGGGGAACTATTTTTATGTAAATTTTGCCTATAAGAACAAGGACTTGACTGAATCCTTTTTACACCCTGGCTAAATGGTGTAGGGGGAGGTATCTTATTATTTATAAAGAGGTGGTAGGGGACCAGTCTCAGGAGGGCACCTAGGTCGGGTGGCCCAAGTCCTTGGTGGGAGACAGATAGATAGATATGCCATGCAGAGAGAGTTTGGATATAGAGTTTATTTAGTGGGTTATGGAAGAGGAAGGGAAGGGGATAGGGAGAAGAGGGGGAGAAGAGAGAGAGGCAGAAGCTGCCTCTCCAGAAGAAGGGCAGACAGAGAGCTTGGGAGAAGGAGAGAGGGAGAGGAGGTTGGAAGTGGATAGGACTTGTGTCTTAAAGGGACAGGGTACCCAGGTGACAGACAAGGCCAACAGATTACAACAGTATCCAGTTGCCCTACAGGAAAAATCAGGTTTAAGCCGGGCAATGGTGGCGCACGCCTTTAATCCCAGCACTAGGGAGGCAGAGGCAGCGGATCTCTGTGAGTTCGAGACCAGCCTGGTCTACAGAGCTAGTTCCAGGACAGGCTCCAAAGCCACAGAAAAACCCTGTCTCGAAAAACAAAACAAAAACAACAACAAAAAGTCAGGTTTATACACTGCTGGGGATACTACAGAAGGAAGAAATGCCAGGATTTCACAGGATTTTTGCAGAATTGACAGTGTCTTATCCAAAGGACAGCTATTTTCACAGCTCTGCAAGAAAGGGTTCTCCAGGTAGAGTGTATGCATACACTTATCATGGACTGTCTAATAGATCTGTCAGCTGTATATTTGCTGTATAATACTTGTGGGCTCACCACAGGATGTGATAAAATGTTTTGGAATTATATAGTGGCCGTAGTTACACTGCATTATCATGCACTCAGAAGCACACATACATATACATGCACACACGTATGACAAATAAGTATAAAAAATAAAATACAAACTTTTAGTCCCTAACACTAAACAACAGGTAGAAGTAGGTAGAATCTTGACATAAATGTGTAAATATTTACGATAGAAGATGGTTGACTGTGTACTAAGTATAACTTTGACATCTTGCTCTATAGAAGCCCTGTACTTTGGTATTGAAACATAGCATTACTGTTGTAGGAGAACCCATCCCTCCACGGACTCTGACTGAGGCGGGCACAATGGCACTTTGCTATAGTGCTGCTTGGGATGCTCGAGTTATCACTAGTGCTTGGTGGGTGTACCATCATCAGGTAATAAGGGCTGTGTGGTCCATTTTCATAATCTCTTAAGGGCTATACCTCATTACAGAAGGGTAGGGTGTAGAAGGAAGAAAAGTACTTACCTTGATAAAGTTTATGTTTAAGCAGTAGAGAAAAATATATGCAAACCAGGTGGTAGGTGCTGTAAAGGAAAAAAACAAAATTTCTCCTTTGGGTTTTTGAGACAGGGTCTTCCTGTGTAGCCTTGGCTGGCCTGGAACTTGCTATGTAGACCAGGCTGGTCACAAAGATGATCCGCCTGCCTCTGCCTCCCAAGTGCTGGGGTTAAAGGTATGCAACACCACATTCGGCTCAATTAGATTTTCTGAATTCTGCCTCTCCAGAAACTAGGTGTCAGTTGTGTTTTGTGTATTCACTTGGTTTTAGTAAGTGCCCCTCTATGTTTTCGGTGCTCTTTTGTTTGTTTTTGGATGCCTTTTTGATTTGTTTTTGTCATACTGGAGATTGCACTTAAAGACTAATGCATTCTAAGCAGTGCCCTTAGCCTTCTTTATTACTTTATTTTGTGATGAGATCTAAGTTCCTCCAGCTGGCATTGAACTCACTTTATATCTCACACAGGACTTGAACTCTCTCAGCCCTTTTACCTCAACCATTTAGGTAGCTGGGACTACAGGCCTGTGCCACTAAGCTCAGCTGTTAGTGCTATTTGATATTATCATTTCATAAGATATATTTGATTTCCCATTGCAAATAGATCCACATTTTCAAGAATTATATTTGACAATGATACATGAATTATACAAGAATCAGAAATTATGTGGTAGGATTAAAAAATACCATCCTTGAGAGTTATTTTATATTTATGTTGTTTGCTATTCTGTGATGTGGTTTTAGGAAATTAATGTACTTGAGGGGTAATACTTTATACATCTACTATTAAATCACTATTGAAGTGGTTTTCCAACTGTTTATAACTAATAAAAATACCATCAAATCAGAGAATTTACAAGTCTGTAAAATCTTTGGAATGAACTCTCTCACTTTGTGTTATCAAACTACATTTTGAAAATTCTATTAATTTTTATTTTCTTGTAGAAAAAGCTGTTTTAGCAGCCGGGGAGGTGGCTCAGTCAGTAAATACCCTTATCATCAAGCCTGATGACCTGAGTTCAATCTCTGGGACCCACATGGTGGGAGGGGAGAATTAATTCCTTGCAACCTGTCCTCTGATCTCTGCAGTATGTGTGTGTGCCCTCTTCTTGTGTCTGTAGACATTATAAATAAAGAAATCTTAAAAAAAAAAAAATCTTTCAAAGCGAGACATGGTGCATGCCTTTAATTCCAGCAGTCTTGAGTTAGAGGCTAGCAGCCTAGTCTATAGGACAACCAGGGCTACACAGAGAAATTCTGTCTTGAAAAATTAAAAACAAAACAAAACAAAAAAACCTTTCAGACTATTTTTTTAAGGAAAAGAAAAGCTGTTTTACTATCAAAGAATCCCAGAAAAGGATTTTAGTGACTATAACTTTATCTTCTAGTAAAGTTTTGTGCTAAGCTTATTAAACTTATTCTCTACTCATTATATCCTATGCTAGAAGGAAAAGCTAGGTCCAGTCTAGTCCATGTCATTCTATTGAAGTGGTGGGTCTTTTGTTCTTCATTTATACCATCAAGTATATCTGTTGTTGGAAGGATATATGTGTCTGCAATGTTGAGGATTTTTACTAAATTATAAAGTTTTCAGCACTTAGAGTTGCTCACTTGAATATGATTATTTCCTCCTCTTGGGTAGAAAACTTTTTAAAAGAAGATCTGAAGAGACTAAAGATGTAACTCAGTTGGGTCGATTTCCTTTCTAGCATGCACAAAGCCCAATGTTTAATCCCAGGGCTGAGTAAAGGAGGCAGGGCAGGCCCAGTGGTAATCCTAGCACTTAGGCGGTGGAGGGACTGGAAATTCAAGGTCATCCTCAGTTACAGAGCAAATTCAAGGCCGACCTATAATAACTGAGAACCTGTCTCATTTTTTTTCTTTAGATAAGAATATAATGCATTATTGTGTTCTTCAGGTGTCTAAAACAGCACCAACAGGAGAATATTTGACAACAGGAAGCTTCATGATAAGAGGTAACAATTTAACATGAAAAATATCCCTAAGTTGAACTATGAAGGCAGGAGCCATTTTACAGATATTCTTTGAGTAGAAATGGGTTGCTATAATTGCACATACAAATTTTGTTGAGAAACAAGGAAATTTTTGCCTTGGCATGGCAAATTGAGCATTTGTTGTGATACAGTTATTGATGAGAATGTATTTCACATAGTTGGATTATAAGAATAAGGATTATAGTCTGACCTTTTTAAATAAAAAAGATTATTATGGTTCTGGCAAACCCAAAAGGTGGGAACAAGCATTCATACTTTTTCTTGATAACTATTCCTATATATAATACTAAGTGTTTTGAATGCTTATGTTCTAGTACAAGGTGAAAGTGGATATAATCATTGGTATGTATTATTTTCAGACAAAAAAGTAGAAAAATGATTTTCATAATATTAATGTGTATTATCTTTTATAGGAAAAAAGAATTTCCTTCCTCCGTCGTATCTAATGATGGGGTTTAGCTTCCTTTTTAAGGTACTCTTCACTTTCTTTGGGCTTACTTTATACTCTCACTGAAGCTCAACAGTGAGGAAAAACTCTTTCTCCAGGTAGATGAGTCTTGCGTCTGGAGACATCGAGGTGAACGAAAAGTCAGAACACAGGATGAAGACATGGAAACACTGACAAGCTGCGCAAGTGAACTTGTGTCAGAAGAGATGGAGCAACTAGGTAGTTGACATGTTATAATACATTGGCTTGTGATTTGTTTGTGCTTGTTTATGTGCACATGTGTGTGGGAAGCCAGAGGACACATTGGGTATTTCCCAGGCACTGCTGACTTTCTCTGAAGATTGGGTTTCTTTCTGGTCTGGAGCTTGCTCATTAACAAGACTAACTGGGCAGTGAGCTTACCCCTTACCATGGTTGTTGGGATTACAGGTGTGTGCCACTACGCCTGATTTGCTGTTGGTCCCCTTCCCTGATGTGGTTTCTGCAAATCTAGCTCATGTCCATGTCCTGAAAGGCAAGCACTTTACCAATGAAAATCTTCATCTTCCCAACCAACCAGGCTTGAGACTTTGTTTTCCTCTTGACAAAAGACTGTTGTGGAGCCCTGGCTTGCCTAGAACTTGTCATATGGATCAGGCTGGCACTGAACTTCTATCAGTCCTTCTCTCTTTGTCTCCTTGGTGCTAGCATTAAAGGAATTCACTGTCATACCCAGCCAAGCCCTGTGATATTTCATTCTTTAGTTTTATTCCTAAATCTTGAGAAATTGTGCCTCTTATGTGATGACCAGAATTTTAAAAATAGCCCAAAGTACTATTAATTTTCTTGAATTTTATTTCTGTAAATGCTAAATGTGCTTTTTTTTTTGTGCTAAGGATTGAAAAAAAATATTCTAATGATAAAAATAGTTAACTAAATACATAATCAAAATACATTTGGCAAAATTTGCCCTCCTACTGGACATCTTGTAAATATATCTAACAGCTAAACTTGGATATATATGAATTAACATTTCCATTTGGGTTTAGGAGTTAGAAATGATAAGATGAATTTATATCCAGTATAATTCCTAACATGAGAATTTTGGTTTGAGCCAGTCTTTTGACTATCATTTTGACTCAGTTTTCAAATGCCAATATTATGGGTACAAGCCAGTATGCCTAGCTTTGGTTGATTTTCATAACTGCTTCAAGTAGAGAGACCTACCAACCTAAGGAACGTAGAGAAAGGGTACCCTGAACTACTTCTATAGTTATTCTCTCTCCTAGGGTCATTTTTTTGAAGTCATATTGCATTGCTTAATTTAAAACTACTATGTTGTTAGGTAGATTGATACCTACCATGTCCCTGTCATAAAGTGCTATATAAATAACAATAATATTTATTATTTAATTTCATGATAATCCTTGCAAGATAGCAATTGGGTCCAGTTATTAATATTTGTATTCTTTCAATTAAGTGTGAAGTTAATTATATTATGTTTGTTGGTTGTCGTTTACAAATTAATAAAACTATAATTTATACAGCTACTTTTATTATCTTGCCTTCTGGAGGTAGCTGTGACAGACAACTTAGGTTTGTTACAGAAATATCAGCACTGTCCATCTGTGATAGAGTGATCTTGGAGGTCATGTAAGGACTATCCTTTTGTCAGAATAGGGCATAATACATTGTGGAGATGATCAGGAATTTTTTTGTTGACCACTTGGGCAACCTAGGAATTATTGGAATCAATCACATAGCATCAATGGAAGCTGCATACTGACTTTCCTTATGGAATTTACAGAAGGGGGTGACAGCAGTGAAGACGATAAAGAGGAATTACATGAAACTCCTATAGAAGTAGAACTTGTGACTCAGGTCGATCAAGAGGTTGCTGTTCAGAGTGGCAGAGATGAATTAAGTGAGGAATTAATACAGGAGGAAAGTTCTGAAGATGGGGAATCCAAAGAAGTCATGAAAGGTGAAGAGCCCATTGGTGAGATGAAGGGTGAGGAGGAAGACATCCTCGATTATCCTGACACCACCATTGACTTGTCCCACCTTCAGTCCCAGAGGTAACGGTGAAAAGAATTGAAGTTTCCTTTATAGACTGGAAATGATGTTGAAGGAACCTTATGAAACAATAACACTAAGATTAACTTCACACTGTTTCCACCCACTCTTCATGTTGTATTTATTACTCAGGGTTATTCTAGTCCTTTCACCCTCCTTTGTGTCTTTATTTTTTCAGCATTTGATTGATCTTCTGCTAGAAAGTCCCAGGATCAAAGGAGAAAAGTATATAAAGTAGCCAAAATAGGTCAGACTAGAAATAACCAGCCTCAGGACATGTTTGTTGAGTGATAGTGTTTGTTTTGCATGCTTAGAAACCTGGGGTTCAACCAGCATTGCAAAAGCAAATTATGACATTTTCAGGAAAATGGATGATCTGAATAATAAGATATTAAAGTGATCTAAACTCAGAAAGAAAAAAGCTACAATCTCTGCCATATGCAGATCTTAGCCTCTAACATGTATAGCGATGGGTCTGGTGTGAAGCCTAAAACCCTGGGGAGGAGACAAGAAGGACAAATAGAGGATGAAGAAACATGGACGTGAGGGAGACTGCAGTGAGGGGGCTAGGGGGACTCAGGAGATGGTGGGGTGAAGACTCCACTAAAGCATTTATTTGAAAATACTGCTATGAAGGAAGGGCTGGGGAGACGACTCAAAAGAAAGTGTATTGCTTTTGTAGGGTACATGAGCACCCCTGTTGAGCCACTCACAACTGCCTGTAACTCCAGCTCCAGGGAATCCAAGCTGTCTTCTGGCTTTCCTCCACTCATTTGCACATGCCCAAATACAGACACATATACATAATGAAATACAGATATTAAAGCAGAGCATAGTGGCGTGCACTTTTAATCTCAGCAGAGGGAGGCAGTCTGCTCTACAGAATGAGTTCCAGAACACTCAAAGAAACCTTGTCTCACAAATCAGTCACTCACTCCTTTTCTCTTTTTTTCTCTTTCCCTCCCCTCCCCTCCCCTCCCCTCCCCTCTTTTCTCTTCTTTTCTTAAGACAGGGTTCCTCTGTGTAGCCCTGCCTGTCCTGGAACTCACCCTGTAGACCAGGCTGGTGTTGAACTCACAGTGATCCTCCTGCCTCTGCTTCCCTCCACAGTGCTGGGACTAAAGGCATGCACTACCACAGAGGATGATGTTTTTTTTTTGTTGCTGTTGTTGTTGTTGGTTTGTTTTTGTTTAAGAATTGTTATTAGAGTTTTAAAGCATGGCTTAGAAGTCAGACAGACCGAAATTAAGTCTTAGGGTGTCTCTTTGGGCAAGCTACATCGTGTTAAAGCATGAGTTTCAATCTTAGAAAACAGAGTATTCCCTTCACAGGGTTTTGGTGGAGATTTTAGTGCAGAGCTTCTAGCAGCAGCTGACACAGAAAAAGATTTAACTCGTGTCACATGAGGAATGTATATAAAAGCATGGGAATATGATTTGGATGTATTTTGTTGTATTTGAAGGTTTGTAGGACTGTAAGAAGATGGGGGAATTTTAAGACCCACTAAATGGCATTAGTAGACTAATAAATTCTTTTGTTTTCAAAGGCCTCTGCAGAAACTGGCTACAAAAGGAGAATCTTCTAATGCAGTAAGCTATTTTTGAAGTTATTTTTTAAAAATTCTGATTTTTCTGAATAAGTTCTTTTGTAATTTACTATTTGAAAAAAATAATAGTAATAGTTTTATAATTCTTTGTTCTTGTTTAATAGAGTGACAGTAAATCACAGAGCCGAAGACATTTGTCAGCCAAAGAAAGAAGGTAAAAAGGGGTTTAAACATTGACAGCCGAATAATGACTGGAAGGGTAAAACTGCCTGCTGTACAGCATGACAGAGTCATCCCCAGGCCCCACTGTAGGAGAGAATTGACTCCTGGGCCTATCCTCTGACCTCCACATGGATAGAGCACGCTTGTGTCTGCATTCACACATCATATATACAGAAGAATAAATAATAAATTTAAACTTTAAAATAACTTTTAGCTAACATGTATTTGACTATTTTGAAGATTCCTAATCACCAAAATTCTTTTGTTTCTGTTTTTTTTGTTGTTGTTGTTGTTGTTTTTCTGTACAACCCTGACTATCCTGAAATTGCTCCTATAGACCAGGCTGGCCTGGATCTCAGAGAGCCACCTACCTCTGCCTCCCGAGTGCTGGGATTAAAGGTGTGCACCACCACCTTTGGGGGCTGGGGAGATGATGGCTCTGTTCTTCCCAACAACCACATGGTGGCTTACAACCACCTATAGAAACTGGTGCCCTTTCTGGCATAAAGGTGTACATGAAGATAGAGCACTCATAAACATAAAATAAGTAAATTTTTAAAAAGAAAAGGCATGCACCACCTCCACCTGACCATCACCAAGATCCTTTATGTCCAATTTTAATGTTTTTTTGTATTTAAGGCTCATTTATGATAGGTGAGATAGATAAGTAGTAAAACAAACCATTTACTATTATGTAAACATGTACAGTGAATGTAGGACATTATGGATATAAAGCACTTGATTTTTTATTTAATTTCTAATTTATTCATTTTTATTTTATGTGCCTTTATGTCTGTGTGAGGGCATCAAATCACTTGGAGCTGGATAACAGACAGTTGGGAGCTGCCATATGGGTGCTGGGAATTGAACCTGGGTCCTCTGGAAGAACAACCAGTGCTCTTAACTGCTGAAGCATCTCTCCAGCCCCAGCACTTGCTTTTTTAAAATTCATTTATAGTATACAAATTAATGAATTCTACCATGATATTTCCATACATTTCTATACCATCCTTTGGTCTTCTTTTAAAAATTATTTATTTATTTGTTTGTTTGTTTGTTATGTATACAATATTCTGTCTGTGTGTATGTCTGCAGGCCAGAAGAGGGCACCAGACCTCATTACAGATGGTTGTGAGCCACCATGTGGTTGCTGGGAACTGAACTCAGGACCTTTGGAAGAGCAGGCAATGCTCTTAACCACTGAGCCATCTCTCCAGCCCCCCTTTGATCTTTTTTAATAACTTATTTTTTAAACACTGCATTGGTGTTTTGCCTGCATGTGTGTCTGTGTAAGGGTGTTAGGTCCCCTGGAGCTGGAGTTACAGACAGTTGTAAGCTGCCATGTGGGTGCTGGGAATTGAACCTTGGTCCTCTGGAGAAGCAGTCAGTGCTCTTAACCATCTCTTCAGCTCCCATGCTTTGATCTTATCTCCATTTTCTCTTCTACCCTCTCTTGTTCTTCCCTTTTTTCTCTTTAATTCTAGGATATTAATAAAGATAAATAGAAAATTTTTTAATTAATTAGGAAAAATTTGTATATGTCAAAAGCCTAGGGACTGGGGAGATGCTCAAGTAAGTAAAGTATTTGTCAGGTACACATAGGACCTGAGTTCCAGTTCCTAGGCCTTGTGTAGAAAGCTGAGTGCACCAGTGAGCACCTGTTGTCTCAGCACTAGGACAAAGAAACAGGAGGTTTCTTGGGGCTTGGTCAGAAACCAAAAGAACAGGAAAGCTCCCAGTTTAGTGGGAGATCCTACCTCAAAGGGATAAGGCAGAGTTTTTTTTTTTAATATTTATTTATTATTTATTATGTATACAATATTCTGTCTGTATGTCTGCAGGCCAGAAGAGGGCACCAGACCTCATTACAGATGGTTGTGAGTCACCATGTGGTTGCCAGGTATTGAACTCAGGACCTTTAGAAGAGCAGGCAATGCTCTTAACCGCTGAGCCATCTCTCCAGTCCCAAGGCAGAGTTTGATGAAGCAAAACACACATCATCCTCTGGGCTCTACATGCACATATACACAAGAAATATACCTTAGGCCAGGCAGTGGTGACGCACCCCTTTAATCCCAGTACTCGTGAGGCAGAGGCAGGCGGATTTCTGTGAGTTCGAGGCCAGCCAGGACAGGCTCCAAAGCTACAGAGAAACCCTGTCTCGGGGGGGGGGGGGGGGAGAAAGAAAGAAAAATATATCTTAGATATTTTAACAGATACATGAAGGTGAAAAGAGACTTTAAGGACAATTAGCATTAAAACAAGGAAAGACAGATTGGGAAGTAAAATGTATGTGTGATATTTTGGAAAAATGATAAATAGACTTGAGAGGAAAGAAAGAGAAAGGTTTTTTTTTTTTTTTTTTTTTTTAATTTTTCGAGACAGGGTTTCTCCGTAGTTTTTGGTTCCTGTCCTGGAACTAGCTCTTGTAGACCAGGCTGGCCTCGAACTCACAGAGATCCACCTGCCTCTGCCTCCCGAGTGCTGGGATTAAAGGCGTGCGCCACCACCGCCCGGCGAGAAAGGTTTTGTATATGTTTTAAAGTCATAGATAGTTAGAGTAGAAGGTAAATTTAGATTAAATATAAGAGAACCTGGAATGACTAAGGAAGGACTTGGAGATTTATTTTGCAAGTGATAATTAGAATATTTTGAAAACTTTTGAGTGGAACTGTGACAAAGGTGAGGAAACAGGGAAGGTTATAAAGACTCAAAGGAGTCTAAGAGGCAGTGAGGACCTGGGCTAAGACAGTAGCACTGGGAATAGAAAGATGCCAAAGCAACAGAATGTACCCTTCTTCCTTAATGTGTTTATGTTTGGATACATTATTGATTCTACCAGCCAATCAAGAAATGTCTTAATGTCCAAGATATGCTAAAGCCATGCTGATAGAATACTAGCAGTCCTGATGTCTGCACATGAGGGGTTGTTAGTTCAATGAGTGAATGTGTAGTTGAGGAGGGATAAGCAAAAGTAATACTTTCGAGTCTTGATGACAGAATAAGAAGTCTTTGAAAGATTTTTTGGGCCAGGCGGTGGTGGCGCACGCCTTTAATCCCAGCACTCGGGAGGCAGAGGCGGGTGGATCTCTGTGAGTTCGAGACCAGCCTGGTCTACAGAGCTAGTTCCAGGACAGGCTCCAAACCACAGAGAAACCCTGTCTCGAAAAACCAAAAAAAAAAAAAAGAAAAGAAAAGAAAAAAGATTTTTCGGGTCTTTTTTACCTGATAATTTGAGCCTCTTTATATACAGTGGTCTAGTAGTTATTAAGTTAAAAAGAGCAAACATTGTATATGTTCCCCTTTCCATCTAGACCTTTTTAGGACACATCTGACATTTTTAAAATGTGATACTACTTGGTTTGCTTTCATTTAGAGAAATGAAAAAGAAAAAGCTTCCAAGTGACTCAGGGGGTTTAGAAGTGATGGAAGGAAAGGAGAAAGAAAGAGAAAATGCTGTGCACACTGAAGCTAACCAGAACACAGGCAGAAATGTTGCAGCTGGACAGCCAATGAAAAGAGGACAAAAGGTAATAAATATGCTTCTGAGTGGCCCCTTAGTTCAGTATGGCTCGCAAGTGAAGCCGGCCAATGAAAAGAGGACAAAAGGTAATAAATATGCTTCTGAGTGGCCCCTTAGTTCAATATGGCTCGCAAGTGAAGCCGGGGCATTCTTCTTGGTCTTGTTTAAACGTCTAAAAATGAAATAAAAGGGGCTGGTTGCTCTTCCAAAAGACCAGATTCAATTCCAGCATATACATGGCACTTAACAACTATCTGTCACTCCAGTTCTGGGATATCCAGCACCCTTTTCTGGCCTCTTGCAAGTGGTGCACAGATATACATGCAGGCAAAATGCCCATATACATAGAATAATTTTTAAGTAAAATAGAATATGTACATAAGTTTTTAATTCAGAGGCTGAAAGTTAGCTGGAAAAGTAAGACTGTACCTGATAAAGGTTGTACCGGGAAAGGGCTTCTACCAACACATACAAGCTTCCTGATGTTAAACATTGCTGAGAGATCATGAGGACTAGCATGGAGGCTGAGAATGGTGGGGACACCTTCCTTCAGTGTTGTTGCATTGGGATTTGAAAGTTGGACAAGGCAGCCATTGTGATGTAGATATCATGTTCTCACTGTGGCAGACCATCTGAGGGGCATCATTTGCTTTAGACAGTGGGAAGCAGGAAACAGGAGATCTGTATCCTGACAAGAGGGTTGCCAGTGTGTGTGACTTAGAGCCTGCTCAGTCCTGGCCCTCCACTACTCAGGCATCCACCGTACCTGCTGCACTCTTACTGCACAGGGGCCCAAGAAGGAAGGCCCAAGACGGCGGGAGAGGGGCAGAGAGCCAGACTTTTAAAGCCACTTTTAATTCAAAATAAGTTGTGTTGATTTACCCTTACTTGTGTATATGTCTTCTGTCCCACTGTGGCAGATTCCCTGAGGGATGAGGACTATGGCATACTCATCTCCCTGTCCTCCGTATTGATCTTTATATTGGTTGGTGCCTTGTTCAAAAGCATATTTGGTAGAATGAAAGAGGCATTTAAAAATTACTGTTTATTGCTTTTTTTCAAATTTTTTGATTTCAGAGTAAAATGAAAAAAATGAAGGAAAAATACAAAGACCAGGATGAAGAAGATCGTGAACTTATTATGAAATTGCTAGCGGTGAGTAACATCTTAAATTATTTCTCTTGCTTTTCAGTGGGCATCTAGGCTATGATAAACATTAAGAACCTTAACATTGTTCAAGGCCAGCCTGGTCTACAAGAGCTTGTTCCAGGATAGGCTCCAAAGCTACAGAGAAACTCTATCTCAAAAAAAAGAAAAAAAGAGAAAATAAAATTTTTACATTATTTGGGCCAGTGAGGCAGCTCAGTGTGTAAAGGCACTTCACTTTCCACCAAGCCTGGCAACCTGAATTCAGTTCCTAGAACCCACATGTTCAAAAGAGAAAACTTTCCTACCTGTCATCCTCTGAATTCCAAATGTATATTATGGCATGGGCACCCTACACTCATAAGAGTACACACAATTGTAAGGAAAAACAAAAGCTTAGATTCAAAACATTAAAGTAAAATTATTTAAAAACCTTTGTATTAATAATAATTACATTGATTCTTTCCCCCTTATGAATTGAAAGTCTGCAGGTTCAAACAAAGAAGAAAAGGGGAAGAAAGGGAAGAAAGGAAAAGCGAAAGACGAGCCTGTGATGAAGCAGCCACAGAAGCCCAGGGGGGGGCAGCGGGCTCTCGATGTTGTTAAGAAGGAGCCACCGTCCCTTCAGGTTCTGACTCAGGACATACACGACTTGGCTGTAGATGATCCACATGATGACAAGGTGAGTGCCCAAGTGGGGTGACCAGAGCCTGGGTGACCAGAGCCAGGGTTAGTCCAAGATAAGTCGGTCTTCATCATAGAAACAAAGCCTCAAAGATAAAATTAGTTTCACAAAAAAATGTGCTGCTGATAAATTGACTTGATGCCTTTGGAAAATTAGTTTGGGTCTAGAAAGATGGCCTTTTGTAAAATGCTTGCCATGGAACCTGAGTTCTAGCCCCAGAACTGGTTGTAATTTATATACTTACTTCTGATCCCCGCACTGGGGTGGCTGTTGGCTGGGGAGCAGAGCCCACTCAGCAAGGTCCAGGGCCATGAAAAATCTTGTCTTAAAGTAGGTGGTATTTCTGATGATATCCAAGATTGCCCTCTGACCTGCACAGGCATATGCACACAGGTACACATGCACACAGCACACACAAAGTAACAGTTTTATGGGAGAGGTTTCACATGATTCCAATGGAACTCAGTTAAAATAAGGAGCGGGGCGGTGGTGGCGCACGCCTTTAATCCCAGCACTCGGGAGGCAGAGGCAGGCGGATCTCTGGGAGTTCAAGGCCAGCCTGGTCTACAAAAGCTAGTTCTGGGACAGGAACCAAAGCTACAGAGAAACCCTGTCTCGAAAAATCCAAAAAAAAAGAAAATGAAATATTGGGCTTATCTTAAGTAGAAAATAAAGTTTTACTTGTGTAAACTTTTCTATAGTACTATAAGCTTTCTTGTATTATATAATATTAAAAATAACTATGTTGTGAGAGGTTAGGTCTCAGTTGTAGAAGCAGGAAGAAATATTTTTTCCAGCTAAGGTACTTACTTAATGGTGTTATTAAATAAATCATTTAAAAGTCACAGTAAGTATATCTTTGTACAGGAGTAGGTAAAATTCTTGAAATACTGAGCTTTTAGAAATGAATCTGTATAAAGTACAGGCTGAAAGTTGACAGGTGTGGTAATCACTGTAATCCTGACTTGGCTGTTCTTACTTGGGCCATACTGTTTTAGTGAAGTGTGAGTTACTCGTTTAGTTTAGTGAAATGCTTGTAGGAATTTGTCACTATTCTTTTTCCCTCTACTGAGCAGTGCTTTTAATGTTTCTAAATTTCACTTTTGTTCATGAGTTTTTCTATTATTGCCATATGTGTAGTTATCTGTAAACTTTAGGCCCAGAAATATCCATACGAGATATGATGGCATATAGCTAGAATTCCAGCACTTCAGAAGCCAAAGCAGAAGGAAGGAGCTAAAGTATGATGGAGTGATATTTCATATGTATTTTAATAAATGAAGTTTTCCTGAAGACCAGAATGCAAAGCAGCCATACTAGTCGGCCATAGAGGCCAGGTGGTGTGGCCTTTCATCCCAGGACTAGAGAGGAGGATAAAGCAGGATGAGACAGGAACTCGCTCTCTTTCTGTCTGAAGATTTCATAGAGGTAAGAGCTCTCTAGTGACTGGCTGCTTTGCCTTTCTGAACTTCAGGTTGAACACCAATATTTGTCTCTGGGTTTTTATTTATCATGCTACAGTATGAGGTCAGCTTAAGATGTAGCAAGTCAGGACAAGGGAAAAATTCCTAAGAGGTATTATTAATCTTTCATGGATATGAATTCTGGTCTAAATGCCAGTGTAGTAATATTAAGAGGTTGGGCTTTTAGGAAGTGAAGTTATGCCCTTCTGAGATTAAAGGGACCTCTCAAATGAAAACCTGGCAATCAGATGCCAGTTTTTGTTGTTACTGTTTTAAGAGTCTCATGTACTGGGCGGTGGTGGTGCAAGCCTTTCATCACAGCACTTGGGAGGCAGAGAGGAGAATCTCAGAGTTCAAGGCCAGCCTGGTCTACAGTGTGAGTTCTGGGACAGCTAGGACTACACAGCTGTCTCAGGTAGCACAGACTGGTCTTAATCTGTTGCTGAGTCAGCTCCTCCTGCCTCAACACCTCGGGTGCTGGGATTACAAGTGTGTGCTCCTGCACTCTACTCAGGGACCATTTCAAGACAAGTCTTCACAAAACCTGCTGTTGTCCTGATCTTGAACTTTTAGCCTCCAGAACCATTAAGTGTAAATTTATTATTTAAAAAATTGTGGGCCGGGCGGTGGTGGCGCACGCCTTTAATCCCAGCACTTGGGAGGCAGAGGCAGGCGGATCTCTGTGAGTTCGAGACCAGCCTGGTCTACAAGAGCTAGTTCCAGGACAGGCTCCAAAACCACAGAGAAACCCTGTCTCGAAAAAACCAAAAAAAAAAAAAAAATGTGGACTCTGAAGCCTCTTGTTACAACAGCCTAGTTTGTCTCTGAATAGGTATTGTCCATGTAACTTAAATACACAAAATTAAGTTTATCTCAATATTTAAAGTTTATCTTAACACTGTTGACAAACTGGGCTGGAGAGATGGCTCAGAGGTTAAGAGCATTGCCTGCTCTTCCAGAGGTCCTGAGTTCAATTTCCAGCAACCACATGGTGGCTCACAACCATCTGTAATGAGGTCTGGTGCCCTCTTCTGGCCTGCAGGCATACACACAGACAGAATATTGTATATATAATAAATAAATAAAATATTTTTAAAAAATTGTTGGCAAACTTTTTTTGAGGTTCTTTTTGTAGGATTACTTTTCTCTACAAATATTAAACTTGTCATTTCAGGTGTCTCTACAACTTAACATGACTTCATCATATACTTTAAGTAAAAGGTTTTGTCACACTGATTAAAAAAAAAACCTTATTTTTTCTTTCAGTGGCAGTGCTTTCTAAAGTATTAAATATGTACACACTAATCCACTTTAGAGTTTTAGGGGATCCAAGTTGTATTCTTCAGTTTTCTATTTTGTGAGTTATAAAACAGCCTTATATCAATTATGTCAAATTCTTTCTGCTTAATGCATATTGGTACAAAAGCTGAATTTAATCTTTGTTTGGACCTAGGAAGAACACGATCTGGATCAGCAGGGAAATGAGGTATGATTTGAGTGGGGTTGCTATTCCATTTCACTGTAATCTTTGCCAGAGCATCAGCTACCACTCCAAACTAAGCTAGATGATTGTGCATATCTCAAATTATTCTACTCAGAATGTAGCCCTGCCTGGCCTGGAACTTGCTATGCATTATTGAAAGGTCTTGAATTCAAGAGATCTGTCTGCCTCTGCCTCCTCAGAGCTGGGATTAAAGGTGTACCACCATACCTAGCCTGAAAATATTCTTTATCCCTCCCCTTCCTTTTGCCTCAAAATTATTACTATAGGGGATAATAATTTATAGTATTCTGTAAATTAATTTAAAACTTCAGCACCAAGCATTTTGCCCTTGTAGATAGTCCACAAATGAGAACTAGTTTAAGGAGATCTGAAATTTCTCCTTAAGAACAGAGATGGCTCAACAGTTAAGAGCACTTGCTGCCCTCCCAGAGGACCCGAGTTCACTTCCCAGTTCTACACGGGGCCACTCAGAACCAGCAGTAGCTTTAGCTTTAGGAGATTTGATGTCCTCTTCTAGTCTCCATGGACACACATGCATGCACGCACGCACGCACACACACACACACACAACTTTTTTCTCTGACACATAAATACACACATATTTTAGAAAAGGAAAGTAGCCTAGACTTGCTCAACTTTGGCACTGTTAGCATTTTGGAGAGCATGATCCTTTGTTGCCAGGCCTATATAACATAAGTTAACAATACACATGGCCTAAACCATTAGATGCCACTCCTTTTATTCTGAAAGCCAAAACTATGTCTAGATATTGATGAATCTCCTGTAGCGGGAGCAAAGTCCCTGATTCAAAATCACTGATCTAGCTGAAGTGTGGTAGCACACACCTGTACTCGAAGACAGGTGGGTAGATCTCTGAGTTTTGTCAGCCTGGTCTACAATAATGAGTTCAGGGACAGCAAGAGCTACACAATGAGACTATTTTGTCTAATGGAATAGCTCAGTCTGTCAAGTGCTGCTATGCATGCATGAGGACCTGAACTCAATCCCCAGCACCCACATGAAAAACCAGGCAAAGCAGCATAGCATGTACCTTTGTATAATCTTGGCACTAAGGAAGTGGAAACAAAAGGCAATCTGGACATCACTGACCAATTAGCCTTGCTCAGTTTGTGAGCTCTGAGTTGAGTAAGAGACTTAAATAAGTTCAAGAATAAAGGCTTCTACACACGAAAATCACTGGTCTAGCCCACATTTTAAGTCCTGTTTCCTTGCAACAGACTTAAATTCCTTGCAGTTATTCATGCACATCTTTTGAATCCCCAATAGCTTCCCTGCAGCTTAGTTACAGAGTCCAACTTGTCTTCCTCACCTCTCTGTCATTAAATGGTGCTTTAAAAACTGTTCCTATTGGCCAGGCAGTGGTGGCACACGCCTTTAATCCCAGCACTTGGGAGGCAGAGGCAGGTGGATCTCTGTGAGTTCGAGGCCAGCCTGGTGTAGAAGAGCTAGTTCCAAGACAGGAACCAAAGACACAGAGAAACCCTGTCTCGAAAAAAAAGAAAAAAAAAAAACTGTTCCTATTGTTGAATATTCTAGGCCAAAACTGTAAGTTGTAAAGGAAATATGTTGAAACACTATTTTTAAGTTCTTTGGAACTATAAGGCAGAGTTGAGGCACTGTTGTCAGCTTCTGTTTTTTTTTTTTTTTTTTTTTTTCAGAAAAGGCTAAATATGTATTATGTATTCAGATGTTAATTTTTAGATCTTGCCTTTATGATGGTGTGATTTGAACAGAGGGTCTGCATGTTAAGCAAGGGCTCTACTATTCAACACCCCACCTCCTCCAACACCTAATGTTCTTTTTTAAAGTTTGGCATAATTTCTTTTTCTAATTGTTTTTATTTTCCTCTTTTAGGAAAATCTATTTGATTCTTTGACAGGGCAGCCACATCCTGAAGATGTACTAATGTTTGCTATTCCAATCTGTGCCCCTTACACCACCATGACAAATTATAAGTAAGCCAGTATTATTTCATTTATAACACAATGCCTTTATGAATCTCTTTGCAATCTCCATGTAGTAACTCACGTAATGTTTTTTGGGTTTTTTTTTGTTTGTTTGTTTGTTTTAAAGATACAAAGTGAAACTTACTCCTGGAGTTCAGAAAAAGGGAAAAGGTAATTTAGAGTTTTAATTGATTTTAAAATAGTTTAAGTGACTGAACCAAAAGTACATTCTTCAGCTCTCTATTTACAGCTGCAAAGACGGCCTTGAATAGTTTCATGCATTCCAAAGAAGCAACAGCAAGAGAAAAAGACTTATTCCGCAGTGTGAAGGTAAAGTTTTCCTTCAGAACTCTGGGGACTGGTGGTGTGGTCCAGATATTTTGTTGTCTTGATTCAGTGCTGTTTTACTAGGAGCCATAAATAAGTATAATCAGCTCAGCAAAGGTTACAATGCCTTTCTTCTGACAGTAGAATATAGAGGATCATCCTAAACATCATTTACTGCATGGGATATTAAGCACTTTTCTTTTTTTAGGACACAGATTTATCAAGAAACATTCCTGGCAAAGTGAAAGTGTCTGCACCTAATCTTCTTCATGTAAAGAGAAAATAGCCGAAATGAGTCCTGAGACACGGGAAGAGCCAGTTTTATAGCCTTTGGAAGTCACAGACGCAGACGTGTTAATAGGACTTCCACATTTACAAACGAACACATTGCCTTGCTGTACCACCAAATGGACTTAAGATTTTTTTCAAGTTTTATATATATATATATATAAACTGTTAAATAGTATTTCCTAAAATATTTGTGAGAAGTTAAATGATACACATCTGTAATTGTTCTACATTTTATTGAAATTCTTGAGGTTTCATTTAATGATGTAAAGACCCTGAAGTGGCTCAACTGCATTAACTACTGACCCGGAGGTTTACTGTAGATGACTTCTAATACACATATATTATGGCCAATCATGAGGGGCTTTGTTTGGTTTTGTGTGGGCAATTAAACACTTAGGGTTTGTGGCTTGAAAGTTTTGTCAAATTTTACATCATATGCAAAAAAAAAAAAACAGGAAGGTGACATTATTTCTATGCATCACCCTAATTTCTTCCTTGTAATGTCACTCAGTTGTGTGCCATTTTCTTTTCCATTTCTAGCAGCTATCAAATAGTATCTTAATCTCTACTATCAAAAGTACATTTTATAAAAAATGTTATACCCATTCTTGATACAAAAAGCCAATGCAATGATTTTTTTCTTTTCTTTTTTAACTTTAACAATAGGTACATGTTAAATACATTTATTGTAAACTTTAGACACAAAAATAGGTTCTCTAGGCCATCCACATGCACATAAAACCCAGAAAGCTGCAAACTACAACAATGTATATAATTATACAAAGGATGCCACTCTCTGACAAATACAGGGTTGTCTTCCATGCAAGTAGATCAGAATTATTATCTCTGAAGCCTTATGATCCAGAAGTGTTGTTACTACCGAACCTCTGATTAACACTGTGGAGTAGGTGTTTGGGAAGGCAGTTCCATGAGTTGGCTAGCATTTCTTTAAAGCAAATGACTGCTTCTAAGCTTAGCCTAAAAGTGGATAAGGAAAGAGAAAAACAATTTTACATTAATTTGAATAAAGATTCATTATTACCTTTAAATAACCATATACCTGGTACCAAGTACCTGGCAAGAACTTACCGAACAAGAGATTTTGGTTGAACTGAGAATATAAGCACTTCATTACTGTGTGCCTAGAAGAAAAGAAGCCCAGGTTAAAAGGTGCTCTCTTGTAACCCTGGCTCTAGGATGCAAGGCAGGAGGACTGCAGCAAGTCTGAGGCCAGCGAGGGCAGGAGCTGGACCCTGAGCTGGGAATATATAGCTCAGTGGGGAAATGCTACCTAGTATTCACAGGCCTTAAAAGCAATGAATAAAATGAGGGTCTGGAGAGACAGAGATGGCTCAGCTGTCTGCTCTTCCAAAGGACCTGTGTTCAGTTTCCAGTAGCAACTTGGGGCTGTTCACAACCAACTGCAACCCCAGCTCTAGGGGGGTCTGATAGCCTTCTTTTGGTTTCCATGAGAACTACATGCACATGGAGCACAGACATACATGAAGGCAAAACACCTTTTATCCCAGCACTGAGGAGGCAGAAGCAGGTGGATCTCGAGGTCAAGGCTAACCTGGTCTACAGAAAAGAGTTCCAGAACAGGGCTACACAGAGAAACACTATCTTGAAAAATCAAAATTAAATCAAAAAGCCCAGCAAGGTCACCTAATAAAGGCTCTTGTCACCACGAGTTAGATCTAACAACCTAGATAGATTCCCAAGACCCACACGAATTAACTGCAAGTATTGTCCTCATCCCATGGCGCACATGCACGTGTGCCTGCACACAAAAATATTATTTTCCAAAAATATGTTCAACAGCAGTAAAGGTATACTTACAGCTCTATGATGGACCAGCAAATTGTTTGCACAACCACCAAAAACAATGACTTCTCCTTCATCGCTTGCACAAGCTGTATGCCATAATCTGCATGTAAAACAAAACTGAGTTCAGTAACTCAAAAGTCCAAACTGATCATTTGAACTACGCTGTAGAGCTAGTGATAGAAAGACAGATGTTTCATGGTAGTTCATACCAAATATAGTAAAAATCCATTCTCAAGGAAAAGCAGCTTTTTATAAGGCCTGCCTTGGTGTGGAACACAATGGAAGTGGAGGCAGGTGGATCTCCAAATCTGAGGCCAGTCAGAGCTACATAATAAAGAGATTTTTAACCAAACAATCCAGGTCTTTGTTAGCTAAAAGTCTTATGGGAGCTAAGCAGTGGCAGGGTGAGTTGGCCTCACACACAGTATCTCAGACTAAAGCTCTCCAAACTGGATTAATTCCATGGAAAGGTCATTTCTGCCAAATGTCTTAGCAGATGAGGCTTAAATGAAAAATGGAGGCTGGCATATTTAAATACCAATGCTAAGTATGTAATTGCCTATCGCAATTCCTTTGGAGACTAAAAAGAATTTTCATCAGTGTTTAAAAATGAAAAAAAGAACAACTTTAAAATTTAGAGTGTCTCATGTAGCCCAGAGCCCCTATCTCCTGACCCTCCTACTTCTGGCTCTTATGGGCTGGGATTGTGGGTGTGTGTCTCCTCACCTGGCATTTCTCCGCCTTTGAAAACAGTCTTACTTAAATCTTTAATGAATAATGCTACTGCAAACCAATGAACAATTCTTGGTTTGATTTTTTTCCATGTATATTCTTAAAAGTGTAAAACCATCACCACTGTTCTTCATCTAGATTGGGGAAGTATGATGTTAAACTTTAATATGAGTACCAGCTTTTCCTAAGAATGTCGGATAAAATTCAGCCAAAACATCCTCAGTTCTTACCAGTCCTGTATACTCATGGGATTTAGTAATGAATTATAAGAAATTATACCTTTCAGGTAGTTCATACCTTGGCTTCTCAGTATAAGGATGATTGAACTGAATCCACTCATTTTTACTGATGCAGTAAGTCCAGGCATCACCTAATTAAAGAAAGAAAAGGCTATGAAGCATGTTCATCCTATCAGTGTTAAACTTAGAGGGCACAGCTTTACGAAGAAACTTAGTAAGTCATATCCTGTTCCCTGTTCTCCTTAGTTACAGAAATAACTTGCACAACCTTTCAGCAGGGATTTTAAGTGCTCCAAGTCATTTTTTTTTTAACAAGGCAGAATGGATTTAGGTCATAATATGTATAATTAAAAGGTGTTACAGGGTCAACATGAAGTCAACCTGAAAGGATACAGTTAGGACAGAATTTCGTGAGTAGTATACTACAAATTCATAATTATGATATGTGATGATAATATATCTATTTAAAGGACTCACTTAGTGGCTGCTTTTCAGTGGTAAATCCTCCAAAGAGAAAAAGATGATCTGAAGAGACTGGTGTCAGTGAGTGCCAGGATCTGCCAACGGGGCATATGCCTTGTGGAATTCTAAAAATAACAGCTGAGTTATAATATCTGTGGCTAGTCTGGGAGGTCACTCAGTCAAAATAGTGTTTGAGAACCCCAGTTCTATCCACAGAATCCACACATTATTTAAAGGGGGGGTGGGTGGGACAGGCTTGATGCATGCTTGCAATTCTATTGCTGGGGAGGTGAACCCCTAGAGTATGCTGGCCTATCCTATTAGGAAAATCCAACCAAGCTAGGGAGAGACCTCAATAGGAAAAAGAGATTCACACTCAGAATCCCAGCACTTGGGAGGCTGAGGTAGAAGACTTGCACAAGTTTGAAGAGAGCCTAGGCTATGTACTAAGTTCCATGCTAACCTGTACTACAGTGTAATACCTCTTCAAAAGAACAAAAAACCACCCCAAAATAGAAAAGGTGGACAGCACTGAGTATACCAAACACTATACTTAATCTCCACAGGCACACATCATCAACCTTATACACAAAATTCTGTTTAAAGCAGATACCACAGAGGAATGCTAAAAGGATTTCTTTTAAAATTTACATGGATTATTAGAAAAAGAAAACTTGAAAAAGGCTTCCTGAAGTCTCAGGAGATGGCTCAGCAGGGAAACTGTCATAAAGCATGGGGACCATTCAGATCCCCAGCACCTGGTAACAAGAGGACATGGCAGCCCACCTCTAAGTGCATGTAGTGGCACTGAGTGGCATTTAGAAGGCCTCAAGGAGATCCTCTAAGCAGGCAGGCTGGCCAGCTCTATTGGCGATCTCTGGGTTTAACTGAGAGACCCCTTCCTCAATGAATATAGTAGACAATGTTTGAAGACGCCTTATGTCAGCTTTGGACCTATACACATCACAACATGCAGCCACACAAACATACATCATGTATGCACATCTTAAATCCAGACACATGCTTAAAAAGAAACCTCTCAGTATATTAACTGCATACTTTATACTGAACTATGTTCTTTGAAGGCAGATCAACTTTAGACTTTCTCTTTTCAGCAAACATGCTGTACCAGGCACATAGTTAAGATAAGAAATGAAAATGAAATTCTTTCCTGAAGGACCCCAGTAAGAAACTGAAAGCACATTCACTACATCCTAGTAGGGAGTGGGCACAGGGTCTCTAAAGTAATACCTACAATTCATTCCACTCCCATGTATCCAGATTAAGGCAGTGAAGATCATTCATTCTGGCATCCTAAAAAAGAATAAGTAAGTAGTTACCATTTGAAGCATCCAAAAGCACACCATTAAAAACTGTTTGTATACTCACTCGGTATCTGCCACCAAACACAAAGCCCTTGTTTCCAACAGTTGCGCAAGCATGGGCAGCACGAGGTGAAGGAGCTTTACCCTGTTAAAAAGGTGTAAAAACAGCTTCATAAATATGTGGACTTTATAAACAGAGGGAAAATACCATTTTTTTCTGAATATCACAAAACAAGAATATGCCAGATACTCATATATGCCAAAATTTTGTTGTTGACAACAACAATATTAAAAGCAATATTAAACTGGGCGGTGGTGGCGCACGCCTTTAATCCCAGCACTCGGGAGGCAGAGGCAGGCGGATCTCTGTGAGTTCGAGGCCAGCCTGGTCTACAAGAGCTAGTACCAGGACAGGAACCAAAAAAAAGCTTGTCTCGAAAATCAAAAAAAAAAAAAAAAAAAAAATTAAAAACAGTATTAAATACCACAACTAAACATTTTAATATTTCTGAGACTGTTACTGAGTTATGTCAGTATGGCTGCTGTAATAAAAAAAAAAAAAAAGACTAGCACATTGCATAGTATCTTTAAAAGGAAAGAAATCTAATCTTTAACTTCCAGTGTAAAGCTCAATTTAGTTACTAGTAAATGAAGGTACAACACAGCCTCTATATATTTGTTAAACTTCTGAGGTTATACTCCTTGAAGAGCAAGAAAGCTACAGACTGCACCCTCCAGAAAACAGGAATGAACTGTCAGTTTCAGGCCCTCCCAACTCTGGTACCCTGTTCTCTAAGCACACTTCCTTCTTCAGTAACTCACGGTGGTGATGGGCTGGCTCCAGACAAACGTTTCAGTGTCTAAAATATGTACATGATCGTTCCATCCTCTTGGATGACTTGAATTCTATGGGAAAGCATCTACATTATTTTACAAATACTGTTTATAAAATTATACAACCCTTCTCGAAAAACCAAAAAAAAAAATTATACAACCCTTGCTTGCCTGATTTATTAACAAGTAAAACAAACAAAACTCTGGTCAAGGACTTCTGGGCTGGTAAGATGACTCAGCTGGTAAAGGCACTTGCTGTCAAGCCTATGTTGACTGCCCAGAACCCACATGGTGGAGGGAGAGAACCAATTCCCCCAAATTGTCCTTATTTGGAAACACACTTCACAAAGTCATGCACTAACACACACAAAAATTTTCAAAATGTAATAAAAAGTTCACAAAGTAAGTAAAAAAACAAAACAAAACAGATATTTTCAATATACTAAGTAGACCATAGGCAATATGAAACTTCACTTACCCAAAAAGATGTTTCATCAAATTCAAAAGTTCCCAGTACTTTATCTTCAGGTAAATATCCATATCCTCCAAAAAATATTAACCTGTTTGATATAAAACAAACCATAAAAGACTGAAGTATCTGTAAGCTAGGTCATAGTGATTTTTTAAATGTTAATATATGGAGTGAGTTGGGTATAACAGAATATATGAAAATACTCAATAATACTTAACATGACAACTAGCTTTTAGGAGCTAGGTTAAATGAACTCATGTATTTGCTATATGAAGTGCTCCATGCTTATTTATAATGCTGACTAGGGTACTTACAGGGTAACGACATTCTGTACAAAAGGCCAAACCTACAGTGCTTCTAACGTACTTGTTTTTATACACCCAGACACCAAGTTTGTCCTTCGACGATGGAGGAATTCCTTGGCAATCAATTCTTTCCCACTGTAACACTCTGTCTGCAGACCTTGAATCCAGCATGTAGAACTGTCAGAAGCAATGATTTCAGTTAGTTTTGGGTACATAGAAAACTTTGTTTTGAACTGTATTTTATAATAAAGGTGTCATGTAATTCAGTGCTAAGTCTGACTGCAGACTGGCTGCTATACTGGTCTGGATCAAGATTCTGAATTTACAACAGAATATAAAGGTTTTTTTTTTTTTCAATTTTATTTATTTATATTTTATGTATGAACACTCTGCATGTATATCTGCATATGCCAGAAGAGGGCATCAGATCCTATAACGATGTTGTGAGCTATCATATGGTTGCTGGGAAGTGAACGAACTCGGGACCTCTGGAAGAGCAACCAGTGCTCTTAACCGCTGAGCCCCACTGAATGTAAATTTCTTAAATCACTAACACTTTAAAAATGTTCAGCTACTTTTGTTTTCATTAGCTACACTTCTATGACAAAGGAAGTGGCTATGTGGTCATTTGTATCTTGGCACAAACTCCACATGTTACCCTAATTTTGGATAAGCAGCTTGAATTTTTCTGATTTTGTGTGTTTGTTTATAGCAGGACCATTTTACAAACACACACAAAAAAACAAAACCCTAGGCTCTTCAGACACCAGGCACACACATGGTACAAAGATATACACATAGGCAAGACACTCGTGCACATGAAAATAAATCCTGAAAAAAAAGGAAGGTTAAATACTGGTCTAAGGACTCGAGTTCAGGTAACAGAACATACATCCCTCACCTTTCTGAGACACTGGGAAGTTTCCTTCTGGTCAAAGGTGACCTCTGAACTCTAGCCATGTTAGTAACTATTAGTCATCCTGTTACCCACTCCCCAGAAACCAGCTTCACTCCCTCCTAAGCCTTTTCAGGTGGTATCCACTTATTTTCCTGCCATATCTGCATTTGTTTATGTAAGGAAAGAAGGGATGGACTGGAGCCTAAGTGACACCACAGTGTTCCTTCCAGATCTCAAAATCACAAAGCCACCTGACATTTCCTTGAATAAAACAGACCTGAAAGTCTCCACGTTGCGACTTCTCACTGTTCAACTGAAGCACTGCCTGCTGAGTAAGCACTTGTTCCATTCCACCCTACAAACCCAGCAGAGCTGTTACTGTGCACCAGGCTCTGCATAGCACTACCGAATGGCTACACGGCAGTCATTTAGTCACTCCTTTAGGTGTCTCTTCCAGAATGTGAGCTGACCAATGTTGTACTCTGAGTATAAATGAGTAATAGGAGTCTGCCTATAAACCATGTGCCTTTCTGGAACTTCATCTGTCTTTAACTGGCCTGAAAACAACTGAATTCTTTTTGCCTACTTGGAAAAAAATCCAACCAGCATGTGTCCTAGGGCATCATTAGGTTATTGGTTTTTCAAGACACGTCCTGGCTGTCCTGGAACTCTATCTGTAGACCAGATAGACGTTCACAGAGATCCACCTGCTTCTGCCTCCCGAGTAAGTGGAATTATAGGTGTACGCCTCCGTCACCCAGCTACTTTCTTTTTTGAGTATTAATTTATCCCTATGACATTGAGTTCACTTTTACCAGTTTTGTCTATAATTGACTTTGAAAATGCTTTCTAGCTAACATTCCTCTACCCCTCAGAGTTGTCAAGAGAATGTGTAACTGAGAGCACCAAGCAGAAGTCACTAGGAAGTGACTACACACAGGCTGGCTGCTAACACTGACTTTACACAGGCCTCATACAGACTGTAGAGAAACTCCTACCATACACAATCATACCACAATCAAGTATACGCTTAACTAGAATGCAAAAGAATAAGCTGAATTTTAGAAATCTGAGATTCAAAACGAGAAAGGAGAAAACTGTTCCAAACCATAATCTTCGAAGACACTAACCTTATTTGTATTGCCTCTGGAATGGTGTCCTCCAAACAAGTACAGCACCCTGTCCACACACACAGCACAGCTCCCAGACATGGAAGGAGGAACGTCACCTTCAGTGTTGATTTTTTTCCTAAAAGGAAGAGGGTTAGATAAGTTTCCCACTTATTAACTTATATCCCACAATAAGAGAAAAGGTGGCTGACAATATCTAGGGTCTTCTAGCTTCAAGATAACCCAAGGAATCAGCTTCCCGATTTTAAACCTGTCCCGACAGTGGAAAACGGTCTTACATGAGAATGAAAGGCTCTGAAAGCTTTGGATGTTCCATGAACCATCTCTCAAACTGTTAGTTTTTTATTTAAATGGTCTTAACCAACTGGGAGGTCTTTGTTTTACACTGATTTGTCACAGCATACATGGCAGGTCTGCACATGGCAGGTGCAGAAGCTTATCTCCCTCCTTGTAGACTCTGGGTCATCTGGCTTGACGGCAATCACCTTTCCCTGCTGAGCCATCACCATGGCGCTAGTTTGTGTTTAAGTAGGCCAAGAATCCAAAAAGAAAATGTCAATATTCCCAGTGCTGACAGATTAACAGATTTCTTTCTTTCTTATTAAGTCACCTTTTAGTGATTTAAATAAGTCCCTATGTAATACTACCAGTTGTATAGCCCTGGCTGGCCAGAAAGAAATCTGCCTCCTCCTTCCTCCCTTAAGTGCTAGAATTAAATGAATGTGCCACCATGCCCAGTTGTACAGAGTCACTAAATTAATCATTTACCTCAGGTCTCCTGATTACATCATCAGTCATTATCACTTTATCTTTGCTTAGCTTGAAGTAAGCTTATTGAAATTCTTAATCTTAAGAAATATGAATTCCAGAACTGGTGAGATGGCTCAGCAATGAAGAGCACTGGCTGCTCTTCCAAAGTACCTGGGTTCAACTCCCAACACCTACATGGTGGCTCATAACTGCCTATAACTCCAGTTTCAGGTGATCTGACACCTTCACACAGAAATATACATGCAGACAAATGGATGCACATGAAATACGATTAATTAAAAATTTTTGAATTCCTTTTGGGAATTTTCTAGTCCTGTGAAATAGCCCACATAAACTCACTGTAACTGTGAGCTGTCTCAACCGACAGGACTACCTCTCTCACTTCAAGATTGACAATAAGATAGTAAAGAACGAAAGTCTTTTAAAGCATAAAGTTTCCATGAAACAAACTACGGGGAAACGCCTTATAAAGCCCCAAAAGGCTACCCCAGTATTATGAGAAACCCATCTAGTCTACGAACACACCCTTGACTCATGCTGCTATCGACAGGCAGAAGACCCTCAGATAGACCTGGTTAATTTTCGTTTTGTTTTTTGAGACAGGATCTCCTTTTGTAGCCCTGACTGTTCTGGAGGTGTGCTCCATAAGCTAATTTTTAATTTTTACTTTTTTATTTTTTTTTTTCTTGTTTGTTTTTTCGAAACAGGGTTTCTCTGTAGCTTTGGTGCCTGTCCTGGAACTAGAGCTCTTGTAGACCAGGTTGACCTCAAACTCACAGAGATCCACCTGCCTCTGCCTCCTGAGTGCTGGGATTAAAGGTGTGCGCCACCACTGCCAGGCTTAATTTTTATTTTTAAACAGATATTTCTTCCTTTTTTTTTCCCCCAGTTGATTTCGTGCTGGATAGGCAAGCACTTGGCTACTCAACTATTAATGCAACCCAGAAAATAGTACTCTTAAGAGATTTTCTCAAAATTTTTGAGCTGATAAAATTATAAACCATGCAAAACCTAACAATTATAGCAAACTAAAAACCTTTTTTTTCAAAATACCAAATCAAACTTGTAGCATCTTCCCATTCCAGGTTCTATATCACCTTCCTCTTGGTACTTTGACCAAGGCTTGATTAGAAGCTTCTAAGCGTTGACAGTATCTGGTATGTACTAAGATCAGTAGCTAATCTAAATTAGACTAGAGAGAGCTTAGCATCCTTATTTATAATATTCTCATTGATTAGAATGGGTTTTCAGGGGGCATTGTGCTATATGCCTTTAATCCCAGGAGTCTGGCTGCAGACGCAGAAGCAAGGGGATCTCTGTTGAGTCCGAGGTCAGTCTGGACTACACAGTAAGTTCTAGGACAGTTGGAGCTATGTAGAGAAAAGAAACCTCCCCCTAGCCCAGCAGAATAGTTTTTCAACTTCGTTTGTAACCTTATTTAAAGTTTCTAAGTAGCCGGGCGGTGGTGGCGCACGCCTTTAATCCCAGCACTTAGGAGGCAGAGGCAGGCGGATCTCTGTGAGTTCGAGACCAGCCTGATCTACAAGAGCTAGTTGCAGGACAGGCTCCAAAACCACAGAGAAACCC
This sequence comes from Chionomys nivalis, assembly GCF_950005125.1. Lineage (NCBI taxonomy): Eukaryota > Metazoa > Chordata > Mammalia > Rodentia > Cricetidae > Chionomys > Chionomys nivalis. The sequence continues at coordinate 54,695,291 of NC_080095.1, forward strand.
TGTCTTGAAAAACAAACAAACAAACAAACAAAAATAAATAAATAAAAAATAAATAAATAAAAAATTAAAAAAAAATAAAGTTTCTAAGTACCCCCACCAGCCGCCCTAATACCCAGTTACCATCTTCCAGTCTCCATATTGTAGATCCAAAGTTCTTCTCTGGGCAGATAAAAGTCATATAATCCTCTCACTTGATTGCTCTGTGAAGAATAAGAAAGAATGCAGAGATAAATAACTTGCCATTTTATTTTTAACTTAAAACTAGGGTGTATGTGATATGGGTCAGCACACGTGCCTCAGTGCTGATGCGGAGCTCAGAGGACAACCGAGTCAGTTCTCCTTCCACCCTTACATGGGGTCTGGGGATTGATTCTTTTTTTTTTTTTTTTTAATATTTATTTATTTATTATGTATACAATATTCTGTCTGTGTGTATGCCTGAAGGCCAGAAGAGGGCGCCAGACCTCTTATGTGGTTGCTGGGAATTGAACTCAGGACCTTTGGAAGAGCAGGCAATGCTCTTAACCACTGAGCCATCTCTCCAGCCCCCTGGGGATTGAACTCAGATCACCAGGCTTGCGCAGTGAGTTGTTTTTTACCCACTGAGCCATCTCCCTACCCCAGTAACTCATATTTTAAAGAAGTGTTTTATGGTTTGGTTCCTCATGTTGTGGTGACCCACAAAATTACTTTTGTTGCCTCTTCATAACTGTAATTGTGCTACTGTTCTGAACTGTAATGTACATTCTCTTAGGTGAGCCAAGAGTCGTTTGACCCCCAAAGCAATAGAGGCCCACAGGTTGAGAACTGCTGCCCTAAGGTCTGCTGTATCCAAACAGATCAGATCATGCACCTGATCTCATTTGCCTGCCTGTAGGTGACTTACATGCCCTGCCCATGCTAATATGGTGTTCTAGTCAAGCTTTCCTTTTGCCCACTCATTCTGAGGGCAAAACTGCACGCAAATATTGAGTCTTCAGTGGCAACTATAATTTCCTTGTTTGTTCAGTGAAGGGTATTAACTAACAAAGATCAAGTCTATGATATGCTCTCAAATTGCTTTATTTAACCTAACAAAAAAGTTATTACAAAGTTTTAAAGTATAAATAATTTGCCTAGGGTTATTTAGCAAGCAGTGGTGAGACCAGAACCCTTCCTTTTCCATGAGGACTTTCCTCCCTGGCCACTTTCTGATCCTGACCAAACATAAGAGAAACTGCACTTCCCTGAAAATGCGTCAGGGACCAATGCACTTGAGTATTATCTTGTGATGGAGCAGTCAGCCGTGAACTCTTCTTCTCTTACTGCAGTGGGAAGAGAAGGGAAGGTCAGGACCAGAGAGCAGACAGTGGGTTGACCGGCCTGGAGTGGGGGCACTAGGAAGAGGCCAGATCATCTGTCATCATCTCTTATCGCATCATCCATCATCTTCTCAGGGTTCCAACCAAAGACATGAAGAAGTTGCCACGAGTGATGATGGCACACACCTTAAATCCCAGGACTGAAGGCAGAGGCAGATGGATTTCTGGGTGTTTGAGGCCAGCCTGGTCCACATAGCAATTTACAGGCCAGTCAGAGATACCGAGACCCTGTCTCTGTTTGAAGTGGAGGATTGCAGGTGCTGTATCACCAACTTCATGGACAGTGACTGCTCCCTCTCCTAACGTCAAGGCACTGAGGACCTTAGAAACCATCAGGAAGTTTCCACTCTGGCAATTTCCCAACACTATAGAAGAGTCTCATTTCCATGTCCACAAGGCTCAAATTATGAATAACATAATTTAGACTGAAGTGTGATTGATCAATAGGTCTACCCTTCCTCAAAGAGAATTTACATTTTTAAAAAGAGTTTTGCCTGCATGACTGTCTGTACACTCCCTGGGTGCAGTTCCCAAAAAGGCCATAGGAGGGTGTCAGATCCCCAGGATTGAAGTCACAGACAGTTGTGAGCTGCTTTATGGGTGGTAAGACTCCAACTCAGAAATATGGCCAGTGCTCTTGACCACTGAGCTACCTTTCCACCCCCAGAATTTACATTTTAATAATGGTCACCACACATCTGCTTCTTACTCTGAAGTTCCGATCACCAATCTCTAAAAACTTAGTCCCTGGAAGTGAGGAACAACATGATACATTCATTAGGACTAGCAAAATAACTAGTGGTTGAACCAAATCAGGAAAGTTCTCTCAAAAAATGGCCAATTATGATCAGGTCGCCAGTACCATAAGCTAAACTGTTACCAGAACTAGAGTCCCTAAACAAACACTCCCAGTATGGGAGCAAGAGTGGATTTCAAGCCAGTACCAAGGGGGAGATCCTTTTAATATTAAAACAGTATGCATAGTTTTGTGGTTCAAATGGATCAAACAAGTGTGAACCAAATGAAATCCACGAATTGAAGCGCATCGTGGAGTCCTAAAACCAGTACTATAGAACCAGTTAGCACCGTTTGAAATAGGGAACAGCAGTATGCCCAGTTCGGGGTAGAACGCGCCGTGCAAACGACTCCAAACAGACACTTGGTCACAAAGGCCAAAGAACTGCACTCCAATTACATATGCTGCCGGGGATCCACTGCTGACTGGTGGAATCGTTTTCCTTTAATTTTCGTAGTCGGGCCTTCTGAGGAGCAAACCCTCCTCAGCTGAAACCAGTTAGGGAAAATGGCCCTGCGTTCATACAATAGGTAGGTGAGCATCAGCACACGCTGACGGCACGGCTACACCCTCGGAAGGTTGAGTGCGCGATTCCTATGGCCCTGGTCCATATAGTGGGCAAATACTATCTGTCGGCTAACTGGCCCAACTCGGGATGGGAAGGCCTTCGTGGGTGACCTGGGCCAAAGGTGTGGATGGATGACTGTCGCACAACCTCGCCTCCACCCTTCTCCATAACCTAGGCCATAGTCACCCGCTACTCAACCCACATAACAGAGCCTGGCTCCGAGCGCTCCAAAGACAACAACGCGTCGGGCGGGGGGTGGGGGCAGGGTGACTCAAAAGTCCAAGAGCCGTGACAGCAGCCCAGGAGCCTGGAGTCCACCGAGGCGGGAAGGAAGATGCTCTCCTGCACGGACAGGAGCCTCGGGGGTCGCCCACCGCCCACGGAGCCCGCCCCGCCCCTGCTGACCTTGTAGCCGCCCCAGACGAACATGTGGCGCCCATCGCTGACGGCGACGTGGCCGCTGCGCTCGGCCGGACAGGCCAGCTCCATGGCCTCGTAGCCCTCGAAGGCCGGACCCGGCAGGTCGTCCGCTCGAGCATCCTCGTTGCCATCAGCCATCTTGAGGCTGCAGGACTGTGCACCAGGACCGCTCCGGCCCCGCAGGCAAGAGACAAAGGAAAGCGGAGCGGTGGACAGCGGCGCGCGGCCAGCCCGGGCGACCCGCCTCTCCCGCGCTGCGCCTCCGCCTCCCGGCCGAGCGCTGAGGCGCGCGCGGGCAGCGCCTGCGGGGCTGGCGGGGACCGCGGGGCCACCCGACCCTGGCTCTGAGCGGGAGAGCGGCCGACGCGGCTCGCACTCGCAGCCCGCCCCGCCTCCAGGCGCTAGGGCCTTGTTTACGCCTCCGCCGGAAGTCGCCACAGCCGACCCTGCCCGCGCGCTCCGGAAGCGCGATCGTGCCCCCTCCCACCTCGCCCGTTGGTCTTCCAGTGTCGGTCCCGCCCGCCTCCCGACGCTCCAGGCCTAGAAGGTTCCTAGCCACAGACAGACCACCCTTGGGGAAGAGGGCGAATCCCAGACTCACAATTGGGGCTTCTAAAGAGACCAAATGAAAATAACGAGTTATTTAAACCCAATTCCTCGCCTATAAAATAAGGTTGGATTGGAAAACACTTCAGGTCCCTCATCTAAATGGTGTCTTTCAGTGCTCTCAGTCTTTCCTTTCTTCATTTTGGGACTGCCACGAAGAGCAATATACGCCGGAAAAAAGCCAACAAAAAAGCTTTTTTCATTGATGTTCTTCCAGGCGCCGCGGAATGTGCTTGCTGAAATTCAGTTAAGGGCCTGGAGTTGGTTCCTGAGTGACTGTTATTCCCGCTCTTGGGAAACAGGCAGGAAGAGCCAGAGTTCAAGATCTTTCTCACAAAGTTTGAGAGACAGCTTGAGCTACATGAGACCCTATCTAAAACAAAACACCAGCAGCTGGAAGGGATGGCGCAGGCCCTTTAATCCCAGCACTCGAGCCGAGGCTGACCTCTTTGAGATCAAGGCCAGCCAGATCTACGTGTTTGACTGGCTCTCACTTGAGGGACCCTCATTTTGTTTCATTCAAAATGACTGTCACATATAAAGCTCATTTATCATGTACCCAATGCCCTTATCAGTGTTCGTCAGTTTTTTTTGTTTTCTGAGACACTGTATCGCTGCCTTTATCTTCAAAGCTTGGGATTTCCAACATGTCCTATCATACCCGGCTTAAATGTCCATCCTTAGAGGCTTATATCCTTACAACACAGCAAACACTTTTTGTTGCTTAACAACAGCCATTATTTCTACCCTCTCCAACGAAAACCCAGACCAGGTGTGTGAGACTTGCTTCTGAAAATGTGGAAAGCTTACATCTAGCTGGTGAACCCCCAAGGGTCTCTTGCTTTAGGGGTCCTTTCAGAGATGGCCCTTTCTATAGTCAGGATGTTTTTAGACCGTGAGAACTATAGCTTTTTCTCTTTATCCCTCTCTCCCTCCCTTCCTCCCTCCCTCCTTCCTTCCTCCCTCTTTGTTTTTGAGACAGGGTTTCTCTACATAGCCCTGGCTATCCTGGAACTCACTATGTAGACCATATTGGCTGGCCTCCAATTCGCAGAGATCCACCCAACTTTGCCATCCAAGTGCTGGTGGATTGCGACTCCAAGATCAGCTACGGTCTGCTTTTCTTGACTATCACCAGTGTGACCAACATGAACCAGGTCTCCCTGTGGCTGTGGCCATGGAAGAGAATGTGAACCTAATGCACACTGTGCTGTGCTGAAGGGGCCTCCCTCACCCACCATTACGAGAGGACAGCCAGACAGTGAAATAACCTCTGTGCTGCCGCCCAGGACACACGTTGCCAGCTTTCTGGCAACGTGTTTCTGCTGGCTCTACTGACCACATTGTGTTGGATGACACTGGAGATGACAACCCAGCCTCAGTTTCCAGTCTGGTAGAAGACACCAGACTGTTGGCCACAACCTCTCATTCTGCAAGTCTGCCTGTAATTTGAATGACGAGTCCGCACTGAAGCTGAGGTCTGTGATGAACCAACTGGTCTCCCAACGGTGGAGATCACCTTGCCCTAGGGGTTGGGAGCATGCATGCGGTTATTCCCTACAATATCAGCTTTGTCCCAGAGGAGCTACCCTTAGACACATTTTACTGCCCCAAGATTGTTGTCTGCAAGAACAATTCATTGATGTTGTAGTGGTGACCACCCCACCGGAGAAGACTGCTCAGACATTGGTGTGGGAGAATGGTCTGTATTCTGTCAATTATATTTTAAATAAACGCTGATTGGTCAGTAGCCAGGCAGGAAGTATAGGTGGGACAACCAGACAGGAAGTAGAGATGGGTCAATAAGAACAGAAGGATTTGGGAAGAAAGAAACTGATCTCTTTGCAGTCCTGATCCATCCACAGAAGAAGCAAGATGTGACTGCCTCGCTGAAAAAAGATACTGAGCCATGTTGCTAACATAGACAAGAATAATGGGCTAATATAAATTATAAGAGTTAATAAGAAGCCTGGGCTAATGGGCCAATCAGTTTATAATTAATGTAGAACTCTGTGTGATTTCTTTGGTACTTAACGACTGCGGGAACCGGGCAGGACAGAAACCCCAACAACAAGACATGAATTTAAGTCAATAGAAAGTTCTTATTGGTTGACCCTGGGTGTTTGAGATTGCAGCGTAGCACCAAGCCTTTCTCAGGGTGAGCTTTTAAGCACAAAAACCATATCCTGGGTTGACATACTTCCGTTAACAAGGTTAGCCAGAAGCAGAACTACAGAAGCCGAAAGGCAAGGTTAGTACATGAGACTTTCCCCAGAACTGTGGACTTTGATGGGTTAGGTCTTTGTTTTCATGTTGACAGATGGTACTGCCTCTGCGCTAAGTTTTATGGCCTGAGTGGTACTTCCATCATGGAGTTAGTTCTGCGGAGGTCTGGGCCCTGTTTCAGTGAGGAGCTGAGGATGTGGATCAGCAGGTGGAGTGTTTGTACAGCATGCAGGGAGTTCTGGGCTTAATCTGTAGCAGCATATAAACTGGATATGCAGTGGTGTGATCCCAGCATTTAGGAAGTAAAAATGAGAGGGTCATAAATTCAAGGTTATTGTTGATGTGCAGTCAGCTGAAAGGCAGCCTGAGCTCAAGGAGACTCTACCTCAAATACACACACACACAACAGAACCAAAACAACAACAACAGCAAAGCCTGCTGTCCTGGTGCACACCTGTAATCCCAGAATTTGGGAGGAAGGTCTGCCTCAGCAACGTGAGACCTGCCCCAAAGGATAAACAGGATTGGGGAGATGGCTCAGTGGGTAAAGTGCTTTCTATGCAAATGTAAAAACCTGAGTTCAGAGCTGGGCTGTGGTGGCGCATGCCTTTAATCCCAGCACTCAGGAGGCAGAGGCAGGCAGATCTCTGTGAGTTCAAGGGCAGTCTGGTCTTCAGAGTGAGTTCCAAGACACCCAGGACTACACAGAGAAACCCTGTCTTAAAAAAAACAAAAATAAACAAACAACAACAAAAACAAATGAGCAAACAAACCCAGAATTCAGATTCCAGCATTCATGTAAAAACTTACACATTTGTCATCCACACACTGAGTTGTAGAAACTAAATGATCCTAAGGCCTTGTTGGCCAGCCTGTCCCAGCCAGTCAATGAGCTCCAGATTCAATGTAAGACCTGAGGCTGAAGCTGGGCGGTGGTGGTGCATGCCTATAATTCCAGCCCTCGGGATTAAAGGCAGATGGGTCTCTCTGAGCTGGAGGGCAGCCTGGTATACAGAACTAGTTCTGGGACAGGCAAGGCTATGCAGAGAAATCCTGTCTCGGAGAAAAAAAAAATGAGGTTGAGGGCTGGAAAGATGGTTCAGTGGATAAAACTGATGAACAAGCTTGATGACCTGAACCCTAGAACCCATGTGTGTTAGAGTGATTTAGAGGAACAGCTGATAGGATGGATGGATGGATGGATGGATGGATGGATGGATGGATGGATGGATAGACAGACAGATAGACAGATAGATATTCCCACCTCAAATGTTCCAATGAGAAAATCCTCACAGAAAGGCTCAGCTGCTTGAGTTTTAGTTGATTCCAGTTGCGACCAGGTTGACAACCAAGATTAGCTATCACCACGTAACGTGGAAGGAGGGGACAGGCTCAACAAAACTGTCCCCTGACCTCCGTTGTGGCACAAGCACACCCACTCATCTCCAATCTAAATTTAAAGGTTTAATAATTATTTTATACTAATAAGGCAGAGAGTCATTGAGAAAGACACCCAACCTCTTTCCTACACGTCCACATAACTGGGCACCTCCACCCACATACACACTTGGACACACAATAGTTAATGGAAATTTTTTTTTAAATAAAAAATGTACTAATATTGAAAGAGAAGAGTCTGGCTGAGCAGCACATTTGGGGCCTCAGCAAGGTGTTATTCATGCCATTGGGGTGGCTACACACCACATCCTGTCCTTCATGGTCTGCCTGGACTTTGGTATCCCAGAGGATCCTGCTACAGAAGCCAGGATGAAGGTGGCCGACGTCACAGAGCCACTTTGGACCCTGGTCCCCAAGAGGCTAGATTTCTACTGTCCCCTGGTCCCCAAGAGGCTAGATTTCTACTGTCACGTCGGTGAGACTACCAATAGATGTTCCCAAGGGTCCTGGGCCATCTCCACTCTTGAGAGCCTGGAAACAGAGCGCAAGGCTGTGTAACCAGAGAGACTGTGGGCAAAAGACTGAAAGTGAAGGACTTAACCCACGCAGGTCAAGAACTGGTGCTTAAGTCAGTGGGAAGAGGCTGGTGGCCAGCAAGCTCAGGCAGGCCATGTATACAAAGAATGAGAACCTCATCTACGGCGAGTAAAAAAGCTGGTCACAAAGATAGACCACGTCCTGACGGCTCTGCCGCCTTGTCTGCCCTCTCCAGAGCAGTCGTAGGGGGCTCCACGCTCAGATAGCAGTGGGTGGAGTAGGGGAAAGTTGGACCAGGCCTACACAGGCTGGCCCATAAATATGATTTACAAAAAAAAAAAAAAAAAAAAAAAGACTTCAAGATAAATAAGCCCAGGCTGGCTTCAAACTCACCACAGAACTGGAGGTGACCTTGAGCTTCTAATCCTCCTGCCTCTACCTCCCACATAAGTGCTACCATGTCTGTTTTATCCAGTGCCAGGGATCAAACTCAGGACCTTGTACATGCCACACGTGCTACCAACTGAGCTACCTCCCCAGCACCCTTCTAACAAGTTTTATGGTTTTTTAAAATTATTTTTATTTTGAACGCATTGGTATTTTGCCTGAATGTCTGACTTAGGGATTTGGGTCTCCCAGAACTGGAGTTACAGATAGTTGTGAGCTGCCATGTAAGTACTGGGAACTGAACTCGGGGCCACTGTAAGAACAGCCAGGGTTCCTAAGTGCTGAGCCACCCCTCCGGCTCCTCTAACCAGCTTTCTTACATGAGACTGATTACAACCCAAAAAGTAACATTAAGGAATGGGTGCTGGGAGGATGGCTCAGGGATTAAGAGTACAGCTGCTCTTCTAGAGAACCCTAATTTAATACCCAGTGCCTCCATAGTAGCCCACAGCTGTGGTAACTCTAGTTCTGCATGGACCAGGACCCTTTTCTAGGCTTTGTAGCTGTTGTAAAGGATTACAACAAAGGGTCAAGCCGTTAGTCAACAAATAGAACAAATGAGCTGGAATAGACAGTTGAAAAAAACCACACACACACACACACACACACGGCCTGGTTGTCATGTTTGCCATTCGGTCTGTTTTTAGCTATTTTAAAAAGTGTTCAGTCAATCTACCCATCAGGGAAATGCAAATTAAAACTACTTTGAGACGCTGCCTCGCCCCGACAGAATGGCCATCGTCAACAAATGTGGAAACAAACGTTAGCGAGGACGCGGAGAGAAAGGAGCCCTTGTTACTGTTGGTGGAGATGCAAATTAATACAGCCATTGTGGACGTCAGTTTGGAGACGTCTCAAAACATTAAAAATAGAACTACCATATGACCCACCTATTTCCCTCCTGGGCACACACCCGGACAACTCCATAGCCTCCAGCACCCCGTGCTTATTTATTGGAATCAGCCTAGTTGTCTATCGACAGATGAATGAGTAATGAAAATCTGGTATTTGCAACAGGTGGAATGCAACTTGTTGGGTAACAGCTTCAGGTCGGGAGGAATTGCGTCAGACTGACTGGGCAATAGCCCCAAGCCATAAAGAATTGCACCACCCTGACTGTTCCACTTCGCCTGCAGAAATAATAAGTCTGGATGACAAAAGTAACTTACCCTGCTTCCAATCAAATCCCATATAAATAAAAAAATAAGGCCGGGCGGTGGTGGCGCACGCCTTTAATCCCAGCACTTGGGAGGCAGAGGCAGGCGGATCTCTGTGAGTTCGAGGCCAGCCTGGTCTACAAGAGGTAGTTCCAGGACAGAAACCAAAAAGCTACAGAGAAATCCTGTCTCGAAAATTAAAAAAAAAAAAAATAATAATAGCTATCACTTCTTGGTGTGTGTGTCCCAGCCCCTCTAAGAGCTCTCAGCCTTCATCCTGAAGAAAGATTGGGGCCCTCACTGTCGCATAAAGCAGTGTCAGCCTGTGGAGACTGAGTGTGTCAGCCTCTCTCCGTGGCCTGTGGAGACTGAGTGTGTCTGCCTCTCTCCGTGGCCTGTGGAGACCGAGTGTGTCAGCCTCTCTCCGTGGCCTGTGGAGACCGAGTGTGTCTGCCTCTCTCCGTGGCCTGTGGAGACCGAGTGTGTCTGCCTCTCTCCGTGGCCTGTGGAGACCGAGTGTGTCAGCCTCTCTCCGTGGCCTGTGGAGACCGAGTGTGTCTGCCTCTCTCCGTGGCCTGTGGAGACCGAGTGTGTCAGCCTCTCTCTGTGGCCTGTGGAGACAAAGTGTGTCTGCCTCTCTCCTTGGCTTGTGGAGACTGAGTGGATCTTCCTCTCTCCGTGGCCTGTGGAGACCGAGTGTGTCTGCCTCTCTCCGTGGCCTGTGGAGATGGAGTCTGCCTCTCTGTCTCATTTTTTTTACAATGCTCAGCTCTAAAGAAAAATGAAGTTAATTTTTTTGTCAGGGAAATGGGTGGACTTAGAATGTGTAATGTCAGACAAGGTCACCCAGTGTCAGACGGAAAAGAGTCACATGTTCTCTCACGTGTGGAATCTAGCCAGTGTGTATAAATGTGAAGAAATGTACACAAGGGTTCTAGAGAACACAAGAAGAAGAGCTGAATGCAGGCAAAGGACACGAGCTGTGAAAGAGAAGTAAAGCCAATTATCTTGTATTTCCATAATCCTGTCACGGATTTCTTGGCTTGGGTGGTAAGTGTATAAAATGTATTCAGTAATGAAAACAGGAAATTCACTGTGAGGTCTCCCAGCTTTCACCTTGAGTGACAGTTCCAGCTACAAATCCATTAAGTGGTAGAGACTTTGGGTCTGGTTAATTTTCATGTATGATGTATTTAGTTGCAAGATTTTTTATAATAAAGTTTATTTAAAAATAAAATTTATAAGATCTTTAGCATATGCTTTTATAACAACGTACTTTCGGAAGAAGTGTAGACATTATTATAACCAAATCACTGAAATTTTATTTAAAAAGCAATCAGATTTCCAAATGAAGGAATAGTGATTTCAGCCCCAGCAATCCAAAGGCTGAGACGGGAGGATTGTCATGACTTGGAAGCCAGCCTGGGCTGCAGAGAGACCTTGTCAACAAAACAAACAAACGCCTGAGGGGGTGGCTCAGTTGGCAAAGTGCTGATTCAACTGTGAGGACGTGAGTTCAGATCCCCAGAAGCTGTAAGAACGGAGCAGGAGCAAGGATGTGTGCTCCCATTACTGAGGAGGCGGAGGCAGGTCCTTACCTGTGTTGGCGAACATGCAATGAGAGACCCAGTCCAAAAACATAAGGAGGGAACACCTGAGGAAGACGCCCAGGTCATCGTCTGGCCTACACATGCACATGCATGAGCACATATACACCCTCATGTGTATGGATACTGCACACGCGCATGCACACACACACTTTTATTATATGTAATTTAGGTGTATATAACACAATAACTTCATTGAACTATACATACATGCAGACACCCACTTATTATATGTAATTTTAGGTGTATATAAAATAATAACTTTTCCATTTTAGTTTAATTTCATCAAACTACACATACACGCAGATGACAAACACATATTTACTATGTGTAATTGTAGGTTTATATAAAATGATTCTCTACGACATGTTAAAAATCCTTAGCATAATTTACCCGTCCTCCCCTTTATTGTCTTTTACCACCTAGACCTCCCCTCTCCCCGTTTCTCCCTTGTATCACCCACACTCTGCTAGTCTGCTAGGCTCAGGTGCTGCCCACCCCACCCTCCCATGGCCCTTTTTGCTTTTCTGCTTTCGAGGGTCACACCAGGTCATGTACTCATATCTGAGGATTTGTGGCTAGGAACCACAGATGGGAAAGAACATGTGTCGTTTGTCTTTCTGGGTCTGGGTTCCCTCATTCAGTATAATATTTTCTAGTTCCTTCCACTTCCCTACCAAGTTCCCGATCTCACTGTGTGTTAAGGCTAAACATATGTACCACGGTGTGTAGCGCCTTTTCATTATCCACCAGCTGCAGCTGAAGGACATTTAGGTTGTTTCCGTTTCCTGGCTGTGGTGAGTGAACAGCAGCGAAGCTGGCTGAACAAGCATCTGTGGAGAAGGATGTCAAGTCCCTTGGGCGTGCGCCAAGAGGACCACAGTGGAGTCATACAGTAGATTCATTTTTAACTTCTCAAGAATTCTCTGTGATTTGCATAGTGGCTCCGCCAATTTGCAATCCCACCAACAGTGACCGGGGTTCCCCTTCCCCTACATGCTCGCCAACTTTCGTATTTTTTAATTTTAAAAATTGTATTTATAATGTTTGTGTGTACAACTGTGCCAAAGGCCGTGAACTTCAGGGCCTCTTCATTCCTGTAGTGCACTGTGCATCCTACTTCATGAGTGTTGGTGTTCATGTATGATGATGTTGATGTGTGTTCATGTATGATGTTGATGTGTGTTCATGTTATGATGATGTGTGTTCATGTATGTGATGTTGATGTTTACATCCTATGCAAATCTTCCCAAACAGAAAAACTCCATCTTCAGCCACTGCTTCTGCACAACTCCATCTCATCAAGTCCAAAGAAGGTTCAAGTTGGTCTAAGACAGGGTTCTTGGAGCAGAAGTGGTTCAGTGGGTAAAGGCACCTGCAGCACTGGATGACTTGAGTTGGGTCCCAGGAACCTACATGGTACAGGTTCTTCTCTGATCTCATGTGCCACCCTAATCCCTGCCTCAACAAATAAATAAGAGTAAAAAAAAAAAAAAAAAGATTTTCCTCATTGTCTTAGGATTTCTATTGCTGTGAAGGGACACCATGACCGCAGCAACTCTTATAAAGGAAAACATTTAGCTGGGACTGGCTTACTGGTTTAGTCCAGTGTCATCGTGGTGGGAAGCATAGTGGCGTGCAGGTCGCCATGGTGCCGAAGAGGTGGCTGAGAGTTCTACATCCAAACCAGTAGAAGGAGAGTGACACTGGGCCTGGCTTGAGCTTCTGAAGCCTCAAAGCTCAACCTCAGTGACACACTTCCTCCAATGAGCCACACCTGATAGTGCCCACCATATATATATGTGTGTGTGTGTGTGTCTTGATTATTATGACATTATTAATGATGTTATTTAAGTTCATAAAAATAATTTCCCCAATAAGTATATTATTTATGAAAATCAGTTTTCAAGTCTGTTAATCAGACTAAAAATGGTAAGAAAAAAATAAAAATTCACACTAAAATTTATTATTTTTATTTGCTATTGTTGTGTGTGCATTATATGTTTGAGCACATGTGCCACAGCACACGTGGAGGGCAGAGGGCAACCATTATGGTTCTTTCCTCCCACCTTATGTTGGTACCAGCGATGAACTCAGGCCAGACTTGTGCAGCAAGCCCTTTTACATCCAGGGCCATGTTGCCAGTCCCACACTGGAATAAACTCTGACTGGTCCACACTGAGAAAACTGTGAGGTGATAATTCTGTATACTGCGTTCACTAAATAAAATGTAAACACAAACTATCCCAATACATAAATAGAAGCTTTACACATCCAAAACATAGCATTATAAAACATATCTACAGTTTAATGAAACACTACAATTGTCACTATAAATTATCTACAATACAGAAATATACTTTCACAGCATTTTAAAGTCCAGCGATGACTTACATGGTGATAGTGATGAGATTATATCACACACTGAACCCTTTAGCAATCAATTATAACGAGGATCCCAATGGAAGGACGAGACTGGGCGCATGAAGAAAAATGTCTCAAAATGGCCAAAGTACCAACCCCTTGCTCTCCCGTTTCTGAGTAAATGATGCCGAGAGCAAGGGGTTGTCGTCATCAGGACAAGCGGTGTCTAGAGAAAGCCTCAACTCTGTGGGGCAGCAGAGCACAAACGCGGATCGGAGAGTCAAGCCACCAGATGGTCACTCCACATTGCTGGCAAATAGCACTTTAGAGACACTTTCCCAAGGCAATGTGGGTTTTCCATGTCTCAGAAGCTGCTCATTATCACACACCCCAATATTTCAAAGCCTGTGAGACAAACCAACCTCCAGCCACGCGGTCCTGGGCGGTGCAGACAGAACTATCTAGACAAGCTCCCATGCTCGGCAGGTGGATGAAAAGCTCTGGTGATATTTAAGGAGACACTTGGGTACTCTTAAAGTAATGGTAATTTATCAGTATTTTTATATCTACATCCACAGTTGTGATAGAGGGTTTCTGGAGATTTTGGGGTAATTTGTTTTTCAAATGGACATATTTCCAGAAAAGTACGCACTGAGTTAAGAACTGTCACTACTGTACTTATTTCCAGAAAGAACACGTAATCTTTTACAAGTAAATCGGTTTACAAATACACCGATAAATCTTCAATTACATCTTATTTCCATATATCCCATATCATGTAATCACAGTAGCAAAACATTTGTTGCAAATTTTATCCTTTAAGTAAAACCTGCGACTGGAGGGGAGGGTCAAATGCAGTCTGACTGGAACGCGCTGACACACGGGACTCAGAGCATCAGTGGCCACTGACCCAGTGGGGCTTATTTTCCGTTTCTTCTTTTAGGACTCTTTGCTCTTTTCGGTAATTGGCTGCAGTCCAAAATGTTATTTTTTTGAGAACTTGCTGTAGAAGTTTAGGAGGTAATAAAGATATTTGACTTTTTAAAATGATAGCATTTTTCCCAATGCAGTCAAGACATGACCTGTCGACAAAGCATGAGAGAACGGTTAGCTTCTGAACCCAGGATTCACTGTGCATCTGTGTGAATATATGTCATGAGGGCACATATCTCCTGGAGCTGGAGCTGCAGAGAGCTGTGAGCCACCTGCCATGGATGCTGGGAACAAATCTGGGTCCTCTGGGAGAGCAACAAGTCCTCCTGACCTGTGAGCCACATCAAGCCTTGTTTGCTGAGTTTTGAACATTTTTGTATATCATCAGTGCTTGCCAGCATCCACGAAGCCCGAAAGTAAACAAAAAAATATCTATGGGCCCACTCTGTAGCCCAGGCTGGCCTCAAACTTGAGGTGATTATCCCATGTCAACTTCTCCAGGTACTGGGGTTACAGGAGTGTACCTATCATGCCTGACAAGCTAAATAGTCCTCTTTCCTTCTCACAAAATTGATGTAAAAACTCTAGATGGCAATGTGTGTGTGTGCGTGTGTACATGTATATTCTTTGTATTCTTTGTAATATGAGTTTTTTATTTTTTTTAATTTATATTTATTTATTTGTTTGTTTGTTTGTTTGTTTGTTTTTCGAGACAGGGTTTCTCTGTAGCTTTGGTGCCTGTCCGGAACTAGCTCTTGTAGACCAGTCTGGCCTCGAACTCAGAGATCCGCCTGCCTCTGCCTCCCAAGTGCTGGGATTAAAGGCGTGTGCCACCACCGCCCGGCAACGAGAGAGTTTTTTAGATCACTACAATAATCATGTAGGTTTTTTTTGTTTTTTTTTTTTGTTGTTGTTGTTGTTGTTTTTTGGTTTTTTTTTTGGTTTTTTGAGACAGGGTTTCTTTGTAGCTTTGGAGCCTGTCCTGGAACTAGCTCTTGTAGACCAGTCTGGCCTCGAACTCACAGAGATTCACCTGCCTCTGCCTCCTGAGTGCTGGGATTAAAGGCGTGTGCCACCACTGCCCGGCTTTTTTATTATTTAAAACATTTTTAAGTTTAAATATATTTCGATTATATTCTTCCTTATCCCAAATCCTTCTAGATCCTCTCCCCTTCCCTACCCACCCAGCTTTAGGGTTTCTCTAAAAAGAAGAAAAGAAAAGAAAAACAAAGACCCAATACAACAATAATCCCCTAAAACCAAACTCATTCCATAGTGGAGGAGACTGAACTCCTCAGCCCGTTTCCTCCTCCGAGTACTGGGATTACAGACACCAGATGCCATGTCCTGTATATACAGAGCTGCAGATGTACCCAGGGCCTTGTTAATGCTGATAAACACACTTTTACACATGACGTTATATATATGGAAAATACTGTATTTACTTACCTGAGCAGTGAATAGGGCTGTGTTTGAAAGATCAATAAATCATTACAGTGACCCTATTCAAAAAAAAAAAAAGGTATTATTAAGGATCTAAAGAAAATAACAGCTTTAACTATAGATGATTTCTATTGTATAAGTATAAAATAGTCAATAAATTTCTCTTTAGCTAGTAACACACATGTACACAGGGATACAAGTGCACATAACCACAGACATACATCTGCATACATATTTTTCCTATTTGGAAGCATGAGGTTTACAAATACAAATTTCAGTAACCAAAATTTTACCTAATCAATACCCAATATAATTACAAATTTAAAAATAGGAGACAGCTCTCTGAGAACAGTAACAGAACTAGTTAATATTTGTTTCATTAAACAGGTTTCTGCCAAATTACTCTTCCCCTGAAAGGTCCTGTGTGCTGTCTCCATCTTCCAGGTTCTCCTGTGGCACTGATGCCTTCCTCTGCTAGGTAGGCAGGTCCCCCGGTGAGTGCCACCTCCTCCCGTGTTTGTTTTATTCTTTTCAGATAAGACTTTTTTATACAAATCTACAAATGCCTATGACTTTTGACTTCTATTTTGAGTTCATTATGGCATTTGCCTAATTTACTTATTAATGAGTTAAATAAAATCTTTGATATGTGTTCTTTCAAAAAAAATTTTTTTCTATACAATGCAGGCTAGCCTGGAACTTAGGCTACTCTTGAATTTATGGTGATTCTCCTGCCTCAGCCTCCCTAGTACTGTGAATTAGCAATCAAACCACACCCGGCATCCCCATGATAGCTTCCTCTGTATTGAAAATGTTATTATTAATTATTTTAATATTTGATTTTTGAGATAGGGCTTCTCTGTTAGCCCTGGCTGTCCCAGAACTCACCCTAAAGAGTAGGGTGGCTTTAAACTCAGAGATCTGTCTGCTTCTGCCTCCCGAGTGCTGGAATTAAAGGTGTGTGCCACCACCAACTGGCAAAGATTTTTAAGTTTTTCGAGACAAAGCTTCTCTCTGTAACAGTCCTTGCTGTCTTGGAACTTGCTTTGGAGATCAGGCTGGCCTTGAATTCATGGAGATTCACCTGCCTCTGCCTCCTGAGAACTGGGATTAAAGACTTGTACCACCATTACCGGGTAAGTTTTATATTCTAAGAAGAGGGTTTTTATTTTTGTTGTTTTTGTTCATTGCTCATTTTAAAAATATTTTTAGACAGGGTCTCTTTGTATAGCACAGGCTGGCCTTGAACCCTCAATTCTTCATCCTGAACTTCCTGAGCAAGTGCTGGGTATAGGAATATACCACCATGCCTACCTTCTAAACAAGGGATTCCAGTGTCAAGAAAAATAAGACAAACCACTAATGTTCCCCTGGGGGAGGGGCAGTGACGGGACTTGAACCCAGGGCCTTTTCTATTTAGCTAAGCCAGCTAACTATTTAACTGGTGCTAGAGCTTTAGTTAAGAGCACCGCGTCCTGGCTGGAAACAGTCTAGAGTTCACTGTACGCGTCTGAGCTGGTGGCCACACACTACAAGGTCAACCCAAGTCTCTGCAGAGAAGCCACCTTTTTTCAAGGTTTGTCACTCTGCAGAAGCCGTCTGTGCCTCGGGACAAGCAAGGGAGCTAGTGCCTTGTTGGCGGCTCTGGCTCGCTGTGGCCAGCCCTCATACTCAATCCTGAAATTCTTCAGCAGCCTATGCAAGCTGGAGCACTCAGTGCCTGTCCATCCAGTGCAGCAGGGGGAGTGGCCAGCTCTCTGCATTTCCCATGGCCCACGAGGGAAGGAACAAGGCTCTCCAAATGGGACCTGTGTAGTCCTTTGACTTTAGAGCATGCCAAAGCCAAAACGCTTAAAACTCAAATGTAAAACAGATGGGTAGCAGTGGTAAAACCCCAGAAAATACCAAGAAACTAACAGTTTCTTCTTGGGAGATGCTAACCCATGAGATTTAGAAGGATTGCCACGTCTTGTTTCTTCCATTAATAAATTCTATGGGTGCCAGGTGTGGTGGCACACATCTTTCAATCCCAACACTAAGGAGGAAGAGGTGGCTGGATCTCTGTGAGTTCGAGGCCAGCCTGGTCTATATAGTGAGTTATATAGACAACCAGGTCAACATAGTGAAACACTGCCTAAAAAACAAAAACAAAAACAAAACAATAAAACAATAAAAAATTACAAAATTAATTCTCTGGGTGATCATTACTGTGATTATGTATTCTTTTTCTATACAAACATTTCAATATATTTAAACTATAAGTGCTCATTGTGGCAAAGCTCAGAGAGAAACAGAAAAGGCAACCAGGGTGTGGTGTGGGGGTTGAGTGCTGGCCCACTGTACGTGAGAGCAAGGCCCTAGGTTCAAGCCCAGCACTGGAGGGAGAAAGTCCTTTTTAGTAACTTAACTAGTGAAATTAGTAGACTGATCTTAGTCTGTAAACCTGCAGTATCCTGACATACATCACGAAGCCTCTGACTTGGGAGGCTGGTCCTCCAGGCAAGACTTGTGGTCCTGCAGTTACCATAGCAACAATACTGCTGAGTAGCTGTT
Organism: Chionomys nivalis; assembly: GCF_950005125.1. NCBI lineage: Eukaryota > Metazoa > Chordata > Mammalia > Rodentia > Cricetidae > Chionomys > Chionomys nivalis. Next base: position 54,713,707 of record NC_080095.1, read on the forward strand.
GGAATATCATTACTCAGAGAACATGTTTAAATATAAGATTTGCTTACTGTATCCAAGAAAAGTAAGTTATCTTTGCTCCCACCAAAAACCATTATTTCATTTTCTTTTCCCAAGCAGGCCGTGTGCCATAACCTGTGATGGAAAAGTACAGAGTGAGACACTGTCAGGGAAGAGAGTGCACATCACACAGCTGATTCCAAAGCTCACACTCTGAAGTGATCTATCCCACAGGTTCATCATATTTCAGAGAGATGACTCCTGGTAACTCTGTCTCAGCTCCCAGATTTGCTAGGTCTCTTATCTTATACATATTATCCCTGAAATGAATTTAAAGGCTCAATTCCTCAAGGGCAACAAGCACCTTTTCTAGCACCTTTGGTGGCCTCCATGTCAATTCCTGTCATCTTTGTCCTTCCTCCGTGCTCTGTGCCCCATCAGTTGACAAATGCACACGGAACCCCCTTCCCACGTCTACTTCAAAGCCATCACTCTGGGTCCAGAATACCATAATGAGTTCCACATTCTCCCTTGGTCATCTCCTCCAACTACAGACAGTATTAAGTAATACTTTTTAAATAAGTTTTGCTGTCTCAACCACTTCAAGAAGTTTTCACTGGTACCCAATACCTGCATACACATGCGGGGTACAGTGCTGTGATCTGAGTCAAGGGGGCAATGGTGAAATCTGGGCAACCAGCTCTTTGTCCCTCAAACATCTGTGTCGGGAATCTTCAGAGTTTTCTCCTCTAAATAGTTTGGAATATACTGCAGGTGTGTGTGTGTGTGTGTGTGTGTGTGTGTGTGTACTGGGGGTGGAACCCAAGGCCCGTGAGTGTGGCAATCCTTCTGCCATAGATCTACACCCCAGTCTTAAGGCAATAGTTATAACCCAGCCTTGTCTCAGGGACTTCCTGCCTGGAGGTCTCTGCTACAAGATGGGTTTCCTAGCCTAATATTTATGATCAACTACTATTCCCACACACACAAAGCTTAACTTTTGCCTTTCCCCAGATGAGTCCTCTATTTCTTCCAACTCCACCTACCCTAAAGTATAAACTCCAGGCTTTTGTTGCCCTTTTTCTTATGCTTAGATTAAGTTGCCCTCTCCTTCACAGCCTTAAGCTCCTGGTCCTCCCGCCCATACTTCACAATTCTAGGATCAGAGGGGTGGACCATCATTCCCTGCTCAAATGATTAACAAGAAAAAGACATCTGACTCTACAGTAACTTGAAAGCAAATATGTCTAATAAATTACTTCAAATATCTCCTAAAAACAACTATGATTAAAGCTAACCCTATTCCAATCTATTTATTAAAAATAGTAACATTAAAAATTGATCAGTTTTTAAATTACTTCATTAGCCAAGATTATATATTTAGCTAAAAGTAACATTTTCAATTTTGCAACTATGTATGAAAAGTATATAAATCATCTCCAATGAACATAACCAAAATGATAATTAATTTATTCAGTTAACATGAAGCTTATTTGAGAAGTAACTATTTTGCTTATGGTTTCCTTATAGACACTGCATTCTGTCCTAAATCTTTAAACTCTCACCGGTTTCCTTTGGACTTACCTGGGTCTGGTGTAAGGTAAATGTTTCAGTTGTTTCCAACAGTTTGTTGTGATATTGTGAATCCAGCAATCACCTGTAATATTAGGGCAGAAATGATGATTAGGGCATTGGGTTATAATTTTAATGTTGTTTACAGGTTTGTCGTGTTATATTTGCATCATTATCTTGGATGAGTCTGCATATTTTTCATAAATATTTTAAGCATCTGCAAAGCAAGAGTGCCCCACACCCTAGAGGCAATAACCATCAAGGTTTGGGCTTATACTCAAGTCTACTTCGCACAAGTGAGCCCTGGGCTCAATGTCAGCCAAAGAGAAGAAAAAGGAAAGACAAGAGGGGAAGAAGGAGCAGGAAGGAGGAAGAGAGAGAGAAGAGAAGAACTCGGGCACATGTGCTCTGTTTGTCTGTGTTGTCCTTCCTGTGACTTCTTAGATCTTGCATGATTCTAGGTCTTGCGTGATTCTCCCCATAAACATGTCAGTACACATCACCAAGATGCATGGACACAAAACTAAATGTTCTGGTACCCATGCAACCAAATCTCCATCTTACTCTATAAGGAAAGGTTAGATCATTCAACTTCCCATATGCTAATGATCAAAAATAGCAAGCCTCGGTATGGAGAGATGGCTCATGGGTTAAGAGCAGTGTAGTGACATTTGTTTATGTTTTAACAAATAAAACTTGCCTGAAGATCAGAGCACAGAGTTAAGCCACCAGAGGCCAGGCATTGGTGGCTCATACCTTTAATCCCAGGATTCGGGAGAAAGAGGCAGATGGATCTCTGTTAGTTCAAGGACACCCTAGTCTACATGAGACTGATCCAGACTCAAAAAGAAAGAGAATTTAGACAAATCCCATGCCTTTAACTCCAGCACTAGGGGTGGAGACAGGAGTGATATACAGGAGTTCACTGCCGTCTGAGGTTTGGGGGAGACAGCTGCAGTCTGAGGATCACCCCTGCACCTGTAGTCTGAGGTGCAGTCTGAAGCGACAGTCCAAGCACAGGACCTCGCTTTGGTCTGAGCATCGGTAGAGGTAAAAGGTCTCTCTAGTGGCTGGCTTCTCTGCTTCTCTTCAGCTTTCACCCCCTAATATCTGACTCTGGGTTTTATTTATTAAGACTAATTAGAATTCATGCTATAGAACACTGACTGCTCTTCCAGAGGACGCAGGTTCAATTCCTGCACCCACGTGGCAGCTCAGAACTGTCTATAACTCCAGTTCCAGGGGATGTGGCATTCTCACACAGACATGCATGTAAGCAAAGCACCAGTACATATAAAACAAATAAATTTCAAAAAAAGAGCCCACAAGATGGCTTAACAGATAAATGCATCTGTTATCAAGACTTGAGAGTGGTTCCCAGAATCCACCTAGAAGACGAGAACTGACTCTGTAAAGTTGTCCTCTGATTTCCACACCCATGTCATGGCACATGTGTACATACACACAAATAATAAAATGGAAAAAAATTAGTTAAGAAAATAATCTAACATGTAAAACCCAGCCATGCATACCCTTGGTCGGTTGTGTGTCCTGATGCCGCAACTTACTGATACGAAAAGAACTTCACTGGAAAACTCACAGCTACTAGAATCAGCAGTAAGAGGAGCTCCAGACTTCTGAGCCAGAGAGACAGCTCAGTGGATCGCAGTGCTTGCTGCCCAGACCTGACGACCTGGGCTCCGTCCCTGAAGCCCACAGAATGGCAGGAGATAACCAACGCCCACAAGCTGTTCTCTGACCTCCACATGCCAGTGTGGGACACACACACACACACAAATACATACACAAATGAATAAATAAATGTAAAACAAACAAACAAAGTACCAATGAGAGGAGTTACAGGATTCCACTGAGCATTCTGTAGTTCTAGAACAAAAAGAAGACATTGGCTTCACCTTGCGCTTCCAGCCTCAGGGAAGACCGCCACCCATCTTCTAGCTTACAGTACAACAGCATCTGGACAGACAGTCCCGACGCAGGATCATGGGATGTGGGGAGGGAAGGAAGCTTTAAGGTTTCTCTCTCTGTCCTCTCTCTTAGGGCCTTGACCAGGTACATGTCAGGTAAACATTCTACCAGTGAGTTATAATCCCAACCCTGCAGATATATGATGGTTGGGAATACTGGGAGAAAAGAAAGACTTCAGTATAAGTATGAAATATAATTAATCAAAAAAAAAAAAAAAAACCAATCCGAGTCACGGCACCAAAAAAAAAAAAAAAAAAAAAAAAAAAAAAAACCAAACAGAGAGAGAGAGAGCAATGACTCAGAAGGTAAAGGTACCAGCTGCAAAGCCCAGTGACCTGAGTTTGACCCCTGGAGCCCACATGGTATTAGGAGAGACCCAACTCTCATATGTTGTCCTGTCTTCCACACATGCGCGGAGGCACATCTCACATATACATTCATGCGCTCTCACACACAGAACAGGAAGAAATGTAAAACAGTTTCTAACCATCCACACTCCCAGGACAGAGGCCCCCTCAGGCTCCCACACACCTCAGGCAGGGACTGGGATACAGATACGCCCTTCCCCGGATGCCTGCCACCTGGGTACTGCACACCACAGGACTTGGGGTAAGGGAGGAAATGACGGTATGCTAGGCTGTATGGACTTACTCAGAGGAACATTGTCTGCACTTAGTCCACCAAATAGGAAAAGCTTATCATCAGCGATTGCCGTCAGCGTGTGCCATGACCGATGTTTGGGGCTCTCTCCATTAACAGAAATCCTGTAGCAAGGGAAAAAATTAAACTCAAACTTTGAATTAAATAAAATGAAGATTTTTTTTATCATCTCAGGTCTTATTTTTCCCCAGCACAGTCTCATCACGCAGCCAGGCTGGCTTCTGGCTCACAGTGCTTCTGCCTTGACCATTGGTGCTATGAACTGAGCACCATGCTCATCTCAAATCTTCTTTTTGTTTGTTTTTTGTTTTTGTTTTTTTGAGATAGGGTTTCTCTGTAGCTTTGGGGTCTGTTCAGGAACTAGCTCTTGTGACCAAGCTGGCCCCGAACTCACAGAGATCCCCCAGCCTCTGCCTCCCCAGTTCTGGGATTAAAGGTGTGCGCCACCACCACCCCAGGCTCATCTCAGATCTTAAAGGAAAACTGTGTTGGGGAGTGGAGGTGCACACCTGCAATCCCAGCACCCTAAGATCGTGCATTTGAGGCTATCCTGGGCTACACAGTAACTTCAAGGTCAGCTTGAGCTATATACAGAGATCTTGCTGGGAAAGAAAGAGACAGGAAAGGAGGAGGGGGAGGTAAATAAAGAGGGAGGGAAGGAAGGAGAAACAAAGGAAAATAAATACTTTGCTTATAAATCATTTAACAAGTACGAAAATATGTTTTAAAAGGAGACTATGGGCCGGGCAATGGTGGCGCACGCCTTTAATCCCAGCACTCGAGAGGCAGAGGCAGGCGGATCTCTGTGAGTTCGAAGCCAGCCTGGTCTACAAGAGCTAGTTCCAGGACAGGCTCCAAAACCACAGAGAAACCCTGTCTTGAAAAACCAAAAAAAAAAAAAAAAAAAAAAGGAGACTATGGGAACGAATATTAATTTGGACCAATCTTTGAGGACTTCTGTGTGCTTGTTAATTGTGCTTCCTAAGAACACAGACTGGGCCGGGCGGTGGTGGCGCACGCCTTTAATCCCAGCACTTGGGAGGCAGAGGCAGGTGGATCTCTGTGAGTTCGAGACCAGCCTGGTCTACAAGAGCTAGTTCCAGGACAGGCTCCAAAGCCACAGAGAAACCCTGCCTCGAAAAACTAAAAAAAAAAAAAAAAAAAAAAAAAAAAAAAAGGAAAACAAACAGCAACAACAACCAAAACAATGAAACCCAACTAAAAATAAAAACAAAGCCTGGACAAAACTTGATCTCAGTCCTTCTGTCTGCTGTAGGATTGCTGGGATTAAAGGCGTGCGCCACCACCACCCGGCTTTTGCTTTGTTTTTTGGAAAGTTTCTCTACATAGCCCTGGCTGTCCTGGAATTCACTTTGTAGACCAGGCTGGCTCAAACTCCAGAGCTGCCTCTGCCTCCTGAGAGCTGGGATTAAAGGTGTGCATCACCACTGCCCAGTACTTTTATCTTTTGTTTATTTTTTATTTTATGTGCATTGGTGTTGTGTGTTTGTGTGAGGGTACCCTGGATCTGGAGTTACAGGCAGTTGTAAGCCACCACGTGGATGCTGGGAACCAAATGCGGTTCCTCTGGAAGAGCAGCCAGTGCTCCTAACCGCTGAGCCACCATCTCTTGTTAAAAGTTGCAATAAGCATTTTTTTTAGATTCATATACACACATTTATATCCATAAATATACTTGCATTGTCTTCAGAGAAATCCTGAGTCAAAATTAAAGTTAAACTTTCTTTCCTTTTTGTTTCTTTGTGACAGAGTCTCACTCTGTAGACCAGGCTGGCCTGGAACTCACTCTGTAGACCAGGCTGGCCTCAAACTCCAGAGCTCTACCTGTCTCTGCCTCCCGAGAGTTGGGAGAAAAGGCCTGCACCACCGCCGCCCGCTCCAGTGTCTAGCTGAAGCACACTGTAGGCTACCTTTCAGGAAGAAACTGTGCCAGCCATACTTCTACCAAGTGTGCTGCCACAGCTCAGCAGGGTGGCCTTGGGTGGCCTTGGGTGGCCTCTGGGCACCCGTTCCTTCTGGGAGCTGCTCCTCTGTGTCCTTCCCACTTTCCTACTAGATTGTCGGGTTTTTCCCCTCTAAGAGTTCTTGGGGACTTTTGACTTCAACTTTCTCTCTAAAAGAAAAAAAAAAGCTATAAATAAATATTGCTTTCAGTTTACTTCTGGTTTCCATTTTCCTATATGCCTTTTAGTATTTTGTGCACTTTTTTTTTAAAGAAATCTTTAATCTTTAGCTGGTTTTATGGATCAGTCTTTCTCACTTACCGAGTTCAGGGTTAAATAATCTTTAATGCCAAAATTTTAAGAATAACTAGATATTTTCTTCTCACACTTTTAGTTTGTTTGTTTTAAGACAGAGTTTCTCTTTGTAGCTTTGGGGCCCATTCTAGCACTAGCCCTGTAGACCAGGCTGGCCTAGACAGAGATCTGCCTGCCTCTGACTCCCAAGTGCGACACCACCACGAGCTCTTCTCACACTTTTATGGTTTTATTTTTATTTTTTTTTTTGGAGCCTGTCCTGGAACTAGCTCTTGTAGACCAGGCTGGTCTCGAACTCACAGAGATCCGCCTGCCTCTGCCTCCCAAGTGCTGGGATTAAAGGCATGCGCCACCACCGCCCAGCTGGTTTGTGTTGTTTTAAAGACAGGGTCTTGCTATATACCCCAGTCAGGTCTCAAATTTGCCATGTAGCCAAGGCTAACCCCAAACTCACTGTCTTCCTGCCTCAGCCTCCTGAGTAAACAAGTGAGATCACATGGTGTAGCGCTGTGTCTGGCTAGTCACGGTTTTATTTGTGTATGTGTGGAGGCCAAAGGCCAGCCACAGGACTGTGACTCAGGAGCTGTCTACTTTAGCTTTGTTTGTTTGTTTATATATGACAGGGTTTTTCACCCACCTGGAACTTGCTGGCTCAGGTAGGCTGATTTAGCCCTAAGAATCCACCTCTCTCTGCTTCCCCAGAGTGCTGAAGCTCACACACCATACCTGGCTTTTTATATGGGTTCTGGGAACCTGAGCTGGGTCCTCATGTCTGCTAGGCAAGCAGTTCCTGGCTGAGCTATTTCCCTAGTCCTCGTGGGTTTTTTTTATTTATTTTGTTTTTTTTTTTCTAGACAGGGTTTCTCTGTATAGCCCTGGCTGTTCTGGAACTCACTCTATAGACCAGGCTGGCCTCAAACTCAGAAATCTGCCTGCCTCTGCCTTCCAAGTGCTGGGATGAAAGGTTCATAGCACCATCAACTGGCCTAGGTTTTATCTTTAATAGTATTTATACTTTATAATAATATATAGCCCTGATTACACTGCATTACAGGAATATCCAAGTTAATATGTGATTTGACTTTCACCCATTTCATTGTCTAGGTGAAGGTGTGTAGAATTCCACCAGCCACCCCATCTCCACTAGAGACCAGTCCCCGAAGAATACTTACTCTAAAGCCGATATTTTCACATGATTCTTTTCAACTCTTACTATTTTTATGCTTTGTATAATTTGCATAAACCCCATTTAGCTGACTGTGATACCTGGAATCCTTTCACTTGGGAGGCTGAGGCAGGACAACCTGAATTCAAGGCCAGCCTGGGCTACTTGATGAGATTCTGTCTCAAAAGGGAGGGAGCAAGGGAAAAAAATTTAAATTTCATGTTTTTTGTTTAGATACATAATCTAAAAAAATATCAGCTCAATTTCAGAAACCCAAGTTTGGATTCTGCCCACACCCATCCCTCCAGAGTAGACCGCAGTCTTCAGACTCACCTGCCAGACCAAGTCCAGGTGTCCAAGTTTAGATAGTGTAGGTCATTCATCCTAGTTTGCTGAAATAAAAAGCATAATGATTGGACAGCGTTTTAACTCCTTTATGAAATAAAATGTTAGTTTGCAAACAAGTTCAGATTAAGCACAAATTGCCCTAGTCTACTGAGCACTGGAAGCTTAAATACTGGAAATCAATTCTAAGGATTAAAAAAGTTAACATGAAGCTCCCAGAATAATGTACCAGAGAAGCAAATGGAAGAGATGGTTTAAAGTAACAGCTTAGATGATAAGAAACTAAACATTCTGACCCTGCACGCAAGTGGAGGGGTCTCCTCACTAAAATACGATTAAAAAACATCTATGACAGTGTGTGGAGGGTCTCTTTGGGAAACAGAAGACAAATACAAATTAGCACTAGGTGCAGCTTAATCTCTTAGGTTATTTGAATGTTCAGATGCTCCACAGAGTCAGAGGACAAGTTTTGATAAACATCACCCATGAAAATATCATTTCCATTGAAAACACTGACCAAAACGCGTCCGCCAAAGATACACCCTTTATTTCCCAGAACTGCACATGAATGCGCGGCTCGTGGCTGTGGCGGAGCTCCACCCTGCAAGCAGAGATCAGAACAGAGGCAGACTTGAGGCAGCTGTACCGCCACATCCTGTGCTCAGTCAGAACTACAAATAGCTTCTTCAAGAAGAAAATGCAGCCCTCTGCCCTTAAATGCCCACCACCCCAACAAAATGAAAGTTCATATAAATTTAGCTTGAAATATAAAGATTTTAAAAATCAGATTTAAAAAAATCTCTCTTTTCTTCCCTTTCTCCACACCAAAGATCTAATATTACATCACAGAGACTAAGAATTTCCTCATGGCCCCCAAAGTCCTCAAATTCACAAAACAACTTCACTGATGTTTAAATCAGGCTTAAGCCCTTCTCATTTCCTAGGCAATATTGGATTTTAGAAGTTGGGTTTGTTTGTTGTTGTTGTTGTTCTCTTCCTAAAACTCTGAGAATATAAAAAAATACTTCTCTATCCTTTATCTTGAATGAAGCTCAGCTGATGTTTCAGGCTCACTTGAATAACCGTATTGAGATCCAGAATTAGCATTTACCTCTGTAACTGTTAAATTAAGAAAAAAAATCATTTTAAAAAGTTGGTCCCCAGGGCTGGAGGGATGCTCACCGGCCAGGAGCACTGGGTGCTCCTTCAGAGGACCTGCTTTAGTTCCCAGCACCACACGGCAGCTCACAACCCTCTGTAACTCCAGTTCCAGGGGATCCAGCACCTCCTCCAGGTTCCTCAGGCAGTACACACGTTTCCCACATATCCACGCAGTCAAAACACCCATTCACATAAAATAAAAATAAACCTTTAAAAGATGTTGATCTGTTTGATTTCTATATACTGTTTAAATGAATCTGAATTTATGTTTGGTTCAGAATAAAATAATAGTGGTAATATGTTTTCTCTTGGTAGAATCGCATGTAGCTCATGGGTTTGTAAAAACACAGGTGTTGAGCTAAGGGTACAGTTCCATGGTAGAGAACAAGCCTAGTACATATGAGGCTGTTCACTTGATCTAGCATTGGGGAAAAAGAAAGAAAAAACTCTTGGACTCTGTTTTAAAAGGGCTTTGTAAGAGAGCTGCTAATTCCACAGACACTTGGGGTGGAGAGTGTCTGCAGAGAGCCACGCCTGGAATAGCTGCACGGGAGGCAGAGGCGGGAGCTCCACGCCAGTCTCAACCACACAGCAAGCTTGAGGTGCGCCGAGATAGGTGAGGCTCTTTCTTAAAAATGAAAAGCTGGTTGGGTGGTGTTGGGGTAGATACACACGGGAGGCAGAGGAAGTCGGATCTCTGTGAGTTCAGGGCCAGCCTGGTCTATATAGCGAGTTCCAGGACAAATAGGGCTTCACAGAAAAACCCTGTCTCAAAAAAAAAAAAAAAAAAAAAAAAAAAAAAGGAATTGTTAGTAGTTTTTAAGGGTTTTAAGGGCACTTCACTTCTTTGGCTGGGTGCAGTGGCCACACCTTTAATCCTAGCACGAAGGATGTAAAGGTCAGGGAGGATTGCAAGTTCTAGGTCAGTGTAGTCCACATCAGTATAGTCCACATAAGGAGACCCTCGCAAAACTCCAAAGACAGAAAAGGGAGGGAGAGGGAGAATTATTTTTCATGCAATTACAAACCCAATTACTAAAATCAAGTAACTTAGGAAGAAGGCATTTTAAAAATATCAATGAATATAAAAATAGCACTCCCACACAGAAACAAACACACAAAAAGAGTTTAACAAGAAAGGAAAAGCTGGTAAGAATGAGAGTGGGCTGGGCTCAGAGGAAGGGCTTCGGCTCGGGAGGCTCCAGGTAACTTAGTGCTTACTTTAATTTCGGGTTGAGACCAAGTCCTTGTCTTTGTGTCAAACACATGGACATCATTGTGCCAGCCCCAAAAGATCTGCTCTTCCTAAAACAGAAACCATCAGTTAGGAGCTCTGTGGCTGAAACACCAGCACAGCACAGTTCCACTACATATGTACTGGTGAAGAAGTGACAGGCAGCATCGCCACCGTGGCAAAACCCGGCCCACACCACACCCCACAGCTGCCCTCAAGCCCATGCCGCGCTGCTGCCCGCCTCGACTCCCTCACTCAGCGGGTTTTCAGTTCCTCAGTTGTATGAGACAGAATGAACATATATATTTTGAGACCTATTTCAAAACTTATCTTTGCTATAATAAACTTTAGTTGGCTGTTGTTTGCTGCATTTAAAAAGTACTAATTGGAGCCGGGCGGTGGTGGCGCACGCCTTTAATCGCAGCACTTGGGAGGCAGAGGCAGGTGGATCTCTGTGAGTTCGAGACCAGCCTGGTCTACAGGAGCTAGTTCCAGGACAGGCTCCAAAACCACAGAGAAACCCTGTCTCGAAAAAAAAAAAAGTACTAATTGGGGGGTGGGGGAGGGGAGTGGGATGGAAAGACCGCTCAACATTTAAGAGCACTGACTGCTCTCCTGGAGGACCCAGGTTCAACCCCCAGCACCCACAGGGCAGCTCACAACTGTTTGTAACTCTAGTCCCGTGGGATCCAACACCCTCTTCTGGCCTCTACACACACATGGTGTACAGACATACATGCAGGCAGAACATCTATACACATAATATACAAATAAAGGTAAAAAAAATGTTAAATTCACCAGGCATGATGGTGCATGCCTTTAATCCCAACACTCAGGAGGCAGAGGCGGGGGATCTCTGAGTTTAAGGTCAACCTGGTCTACAGAGTGAGTTCTAGAACAGCCAGGGCTACACAGAAAAACCCTGTCTCAAAAACAAAACAAAACAAAAAACAAACAACAACAACAACAAAAAAATCCCAGTAAGTAAGTAAGCAAATTTAAAGTTAAACTCTAATTGATCCCTTCTACTTTACCAAGAAATTTGGTTCCCCTTTCTAAAAAATGTTTTTTCATAGCTGGGCATGATTAATCCCAGTACTTGGGAGGCAGAGGCAGGTGGATCTCTGTGAGTTTGAGCCGAGCCTGGTCCACAGAGTGAGTTCCAGGACAGGCTCCAAAGCTACACAGAGAAACCCTGTCTTGAAAAACCAAAGGGGGAGAGAGAGAGACAGAGAGAAAGAAAGAGAGAGAGACAGACAGACAGAGACAGAGACAGACAGAGAGAGAGGAGTGTGGGGTGGGCAACTCATTATTCCTAGGGCTTACAGTGATGCTGAATTAAAGAAAAAATTAAAGAGTGATTACTTCCTTACCCAAGATGCATCATGTACATCAAAACAGTCCTGAAGTTCACTGTGCCTCCTGTACCCATAACCACCAAAATATATTAATCTGAAAAACAAATGCAGAGGAAAAACTTTAGGAGTCTTGTTTCTAGTTTGCTCAGATAGTTAAAATAGCTGGGCACCGTTGCTCAGGTCTGCAATTCTATCACTCAGGAAGCTGAGACAGGAGGATTCTCATTGTGTTCCCAAGTCAGCCTGGGCTACTCAATGAATTCTAGACCAACTCCAGAATGAGACCCTGCAGCAAAAGTCACATAAACAAAAGGAATTTGAGGGGCTGGAGAGATGGTTCAGAGCACTGGCTGCTCTTCCAGAGGATCAGGGTTCAATACCCACAGGCAGCTCACAACTCCAGGGAATTCAATACTCTCATACATGCAAGCAAAACACCAATGCACATGATATAAAAATAAGTAATAAATCATTTTTATTTTATTTACTTTGGTGTTTTGAGACAGGGTTTCTCTGAGTAACAGCCTTAGCTGTCCTGGAACTCGCTTTGCAGACCAGCCTGACTTCGAATTCACAGAAATTTGTCTGCCTCTGCCTCCCCACTGCTGGGATTAAAGTGCACCACCCCCCTCAGCTCCATAAATCATTTCTTAAAAAAACGAATTTGAAATCGATTTCTTCTCTTACCTTACCCATCTAAACAAGCCAAATAAACTACACAATTAAGGTTTAAAAAACCAAAGAACTCAGGGAATGAGACATGAAGGAAATAGCCTCAGCGGGTGAGGAACCTACAGAGGGAGGGAAGAGAGCCACAGGCTTCCTCATGCCTCCGGCAAGGGCAGGAGAAAGAGGACACTAGGTACGTGGGGACTCGCAAAGAAAAACCACCAAGCTGCCAGCGGCCATGCCTGGGCTGGGATGGCAAAGGAGTCAGAGGAAAGTCAGCCTCAGGAGATTGAACAGGTGTCCCGACTCTTGTAAGTCTTTAGGGAAGCTCAGTGTGGCCATCAAAACCTGGACCAGGACTTGCAGGATAATTAGTAGCAGGGTGCTTGCCTAGCTGTGTGAAACCCTGGGTTCACTGAAGAACTGAAGGGGAAAAAGCTGAAATTCAAGAGGACAGGTTAGCAAATCCCCTGGAGATAATTTAAACTTTCAACCCCTGGAAGCACCTGGATCAGAGCAAAGTTGTACCCAGGAATCATCTGAGGAATCTGAAAAAGTCAGACCACCAGGGACTGTGCTTGAATAGGGTTTGGAGCTTTAGAAGTTTCCAGTAGCAGATGTGTGGAAGCCACACCCAAGAAGAAAAGAAACACAGACTTAGGGGCTCTTTGTGGTGGGGGCAAAGGGGCCATCATGGTGGACAGGGTAGACAGAGGAAGCTGGCCTTCCATGTGCACTTTTCAATACGGCTTCAGATTTTACCAGGTCAGTGTGCTAATGATCTAGAAACATAAATAAATTATTCAAAATGAAAAATCCAAACATCGTTTCTTCCATGTTTTTGTTTGTTTATTTGGTTGGTTGATTTTTGGTTTTGGGTTTTTTTGGGTTCCTTTGTTTGTTTGTTTTTTGGGTTTTTGACACGGTTTCTCTGCAGCTTTGGATCTTGTCCTGGAACTAGCTCTAGTAGACCAAACTGGCCTTGAAGTCACAGAGATCTGCCTGCCTCTGCCTGCCAAGTGCTGGGATTAAAGGCGTGCGCCACCACCGCCCAGCTCCCATGTTCACTTTTATGACATGGTTCTTACCAGTTTTAGGGCGCTGTTGCCACTGACATCAAAACAAATTATAATTACTGGAAAACATGGTGATTCCTCAAGCTTGGCTATATCCTAACCTAAGGATATTAAAGTTCAGGTGCCGCTTTACCTGTCTTTGAACACCCAGCAGGAAAGTTTGTCACGTGGTGTGGGTGGTTGTCCATCAAATTTGGTGACTTTTTCCCAGATATAAGTTCCATCTCTTGTTCGTAAGTTGACAAAGTAGAGCTTTGAAAAGATGACAGTAACATTAGGAGCCGACACATCTGGAAATGAACTCTGTATGCGGGAGGGGAGGGGTCTGCCATCCAAAAACTAACCCAACTTTTATTTCCAATAAATACCCATTAGAAAATTTAAATTATAGAATTGATGAAAACAAGACAAGATTACAGAAGCAATGGTGTGGAGAACATACTGCAACAGTCCCTTCCCCCTCTGCTCTTGCCTGTGGACAACAATCAAGAATGCAGCTAACTAAAGGAGGGAGACACAGAGGAAGAACATGGCTGCTGCACCCTCGATCTATTATTAAAGTCTAATGACTCAAAACTTAGGATGCCCTCCAGCTGTCTTCTCTTTAAAGGATTTGCAGATGTGTGGCATGAGATGGCATATTAGGGGCTCATGTAGCCGCGCTCTTGAGGTAGGAGAAAGGATTACTCGGTTGCTGTAGCCTTTGTCATCATAGCCTCCAAAAACGTACAGCCTGCCGTTGATGCAAGCCCCACAGCTTCCCGACATGGAGGTGGGGAGCTCTCCTTCCATCAGGTGCATTTTCCTACAACAAGGACCACAGAGAATCTCTTACTTTTCTAGCAGACAGAAGCTCCCTTTAAATTCCCTGAGTACTCTTCCCATAGCCAACTGGAAGCAAAATGTAATGGTAGCCAGGTGCCATCACACACACCTGTAATCCCAGCACTGGGGCAGCTGAGACAGGAAGATGAGAGTTGGGGACCTGTCTGGGTTACAAAGTGAGACCCTATCCCCAAATAAAAGAAAACGATGAATAAATAAAGAAGTGTGAAGAGACCCACAATAAAGACTTTCATCCTGCTGGGGAGGGGAGAGTCAAGGAAGTTCTCATGCTGAGTCACACTGAGTAAAACCCTCTTCAGAGACAGTGAAGGCTTTAAGGGATGGGGAGGGACAGAGGGAGAGAAAGAACTGTAGAGAGAGGAGGGGACGTTGTGAACGCAGGGTGTGCGAAGCCTGCTCTTGTCCCCTACAGTCTACGAGGGCTCTGAGTTAGAAGATGCACGTTTTGTGCTATGACAGTACTCACCACAGCCCGCTGTCAATGTCATAGGTCCAAAGTTCATCGCTCGGCAAGTACACCTCATTGTCTTCAATAGACTAAAAATGAAGAACGCACAAAATTAACACTTTTATTATGTTTTTCACGTATAAAGTTCAAATAGTTCCTTGGGGTGAGAAAAACTGAAATCAATGTTTAGAATAAAACGAGAAATATATGAGTCTCAAGAAAAAGGCTCAGTGTAGGTAAACTTTCACCTAGAAAAACAACTAAAGACACAACAGAGCATTGTAGGTCACACATTACAGAAGACAGCTTGGGATAAAGAGAGTCAGGGAAAGAAGGGCTTTTCTGAAGATATAACCAGGCACACTGTACCGAACACCTTCACACACTGAACACATTTGGAGTGTGCTGTAGCCTATTTGTACACTGTGTAAAGATGGATTGCTGTGATTGGTGTAATAAAGGTCTGAACGGCCAATAGCTAGGAAGGAAGAGGTTAGGTGGGACTTCTGGGGAACAGAGAGGACTCTGGGAAGAAGAAAGGCAGAGTTACCACCCAGATGCTGAGGAAGCAGGATGTGTGGGGATGTGGGGATGTGGGGATGTGTGGATGTGTGGGGCTGTGGGGATGTGTGGATGTGTGGATGTGTGGGGATGTGGGGATGTGGGGATGTGGGGATGTGTGGGGATGTGGGGATGTGTGGATGTGTGGATGTGTGGATGTGTGGGGATGTGGGGATGTGTGGATGTGTGGGGATGTGTGGATGTGTGGGGATGTGTGGATGTGTGGATGTGTGGGGATGTGGGGATGTGTGGATGTGTGGATGTGTGGGGATGTGGGGATGTGTGGATGTGTGGGGATGTGGGGATGTGGGGATGTGTGGGGATGTGGGGATGTGGGGATGTGGGGATGTGGGGATGTGTGGGGATGTGGGGATGTGTGTGGATGTGGGGATGTGGGGATGTGGGGATGTGGGGATGTGTGTGGATGTGTGGATGTGTGGATGTGGGGATGTGGGGATGTGGGGATGTGTGTGGATGTGGGGATGTGGGGATGTGGGGATGTGGGGATGTGTGGGGATGTGGGGATGTGTGTGGATGTGGGGATGTGGGGATGTGTGGGGATGTGTGGGGATGTCAAGGAGACACTGGAGAGGTTGGACATAGGGTACAAAGCAGAGGTAGCCGGGCCACATGAAGAAGGTAGATTACTAAAGCAGGTTAAGTTATAAGAGCTAATGGGACAGTGGCTAAGCTGATGGCCAAGCTGTCTTAATTAATGAAGGTCTCCATGCGGTAGCTTGCAGGCTGGCAGTTCCAACATCAGAGTACTGCTCAATAGGATCTGCTGTGTCCTCGGCATCGCTGTCTCTGAAGGCTGTTTCATGCATGATTCCCCATCCTGGACACTATTTCCCAAGAAGGCTGGAAAGCTGTTATCTCAGACCTCATTACACCTTAAAAAATTATTTGGTTTTTCTTTCTTTGTTTGAGAAAGGGCTTCACTTTGTTCAGACATGCCTGCAGCTTACCACTAACACCACAGGGGCAGAGGTCACCTCTACTTGTTAATTTCTCAGAGCTTTGGACAGTGTCCTCATAGAGACAGGTGGACCTCTGCGAGTTCAAGACCAGCCTGCTCTACAGAGCTAGTGCCAGAACACCTCATATGTAAAAAGGCAAATGAAATTTTTTGTTTGTTTGTGAGACAGGGTTTCTCTGTGTAGCCCTGACTGTCCTGGAACTCACTCTGTAGACCAGGCTGGTCTCAGACTCACTGAGATCACCCTGCCTCTGCCTCTCAAGTGCCAGGATTAAAGTGTGCGCCATCACTGGCTGGCTAGGGCAAATGAAATTTATACTGGAGAGCCAAGCAGGTTAATTCCTGAAGAATTGACTGCAGCTTCGTTTTAGCCCAGGAATTTAAAAGCTCTGTTTGAGGGCTGGAGAGATGGCTCAGTGGTTAAGAACATTGTCTGCTCTTCCAAAGGTCCTGAGTTCAATTCCCAGCAACCACATGGTGGTTCACAACCATCTGTAATGAGGTCTGGTGCCCTCTTCTGGCCTTCAGGCATACACAGAGAGAATATTGTATACATAATAAATAAATAAATAAATAAATAAATATTTTTTAAAAAGTTCTGTTTGACTAACATTTCATGGGGGATACAGAAACATAAGTGAAGCCCGAGTCAGAGAAGTTGGCGCTAGTTGCTCAGGGCCTTCATTCCCGCATTACACCTTCTTAAATGGAGCTTAAAAAAATTTATGTGTGTGTGTGTGTATGTATATGTATGTGCAGGCGCACATGGAGACCAGAGGCATGGAATCCCTTGGGGCTGGAGTTACAGGTGTTTGTGTGCCATCCGACATGGCTGCTGGGAACCGAATCAGGGGCTTGTTGAAAGCACTCTTAGCCACTGGGATGCCTCTCCAAACCAATCTCCTCTCTTCTAAGCCAAGTTTCCTTTTCCATTGGATCGTCCCTATGAATCGTCCCAAATACGATCTGACCCATCTTTCAAAACCCGAACCATTCTTGACTTCCTCTCTTTCCACTCCTCTGCTCCCATCACAGAAAAACCAAAGAAGCAACCAACCATCCGCACTGAGTTATCTGTAGTAGACGTTGTTGTCACAGCCTGCACCCATGGCATCTGTGCAGGCTGTGCAGGTGCTCTAGTGGCCAGCTGTGCTGCACCCCTGACTTGGCACTTGACCTTTGAACTTTGAGAGTCAACACAAAGGTTTAGCGAGGAAAGGAATCCATTTCCTGAATGACATCTCTGGGGACTGTCATGTGGAATAAGAGAATTAATTCCTGCAAACTGTCCTCGGATCACACACCGCACCCGGCAACACTGGCACATATAAATAAACAAGCACAGACCTTCACCTTGAACTTTATGAAGCGTTCGTATGAATGTAAGTAGGGAGCAATGAAATGACTAAAAATAAGTTGTGTGATTTCTGTGTGAACAAAAAGAAACGGAAGAAGAACAAACCCTTCTGAAGCAATCCTCAAATTGCAAAAGTTAAGGAAGGAGAATGAGGAACAGCCGAGAGGAGAATACATAAGACATGTTCGGTGACAAGTGCACCAGGCTGGTGTGGAGGCACAAGCCTCTCACCGCAGCTCAGGAGGCAGAAAATCTCTAGGAGCTCTGAGAGTATGAGGCCAGCCTGGTCTACAGAGAGAGTTCCAGGAAAGCCAGAGCTACAAACTAGTCAGAGAAACCCAGTCTTGAAAACAATTTAAAAAAATTTAGAATTGTAAAAAGACAAAATATTGCTTACCCAAATTTGTAGCTAAAGGGGCATTTGTAAGAAAATGCACAGCCTCAAGTGTATTAGCCAATTTAAAGGAGCAACCTAAGAACCCAACTTCAGCAGTTCAAGAAGGAGATGAGCCTGGTGGGGCAGTCTGCAACTGTTACTCAAGGAGCTGAGCCAGGAATAGTTCAATGCCTGCCTGGGCCTTGGAGTGAGTGCAGTTCAAGGGCACCTGACCAGTGTGACACATGGACCCAAAGTAAAAAGGGCTTGAGACATAGATCAGCAACAGAGCTTGCTAGCAAGATCCTAGGTTCAATTCTCAGTCCTGGAAAAAAAAAAAACAAGAAATTCAAGAACTAAAGCAGAATAAGATGGTGGGGAGGAGCCTGGTAGCCCACACTTGGGAGTGAGAGGCAGGAGGATGACTACCAGTTCAAAGCCAGCCTGATCTGTGTCAAGTTTCAGGACAGCTGGGCCAACAGAGTAAGACTCTGTCCCACAAACAAAAACCACTATATAAATAACAGAATACTAGAAGTAATAAAAATAGATACTAATAACAGAAAAATAAAGTACAGAGGATCCAGTAAATTGAGCTTATTATTCAAAAGGCTGATAAACTTCTAACGAGATTATCTAAGGGAGAAAGAAGTCACCAACAACAATTTTTAGAGTGGAAAAGGGGACATATGTATGTAGTGATATTTTATTTGTATTTTAATAAATAAAGCTTGCCTGAAGATCAGAATGCAAAGCTAAGTCACTAGAGGTCAGGGGGTGGTGGCACACACCTTTAATCCCAGGACTCAGGAGACAGAGGCAGAAGGATCTCTGTGAGTTCGAGGCTTCTTTGGGCTACACAAGATCCAGGTGTTGGGGGCTCACCCTTTTAATGCCATCACTAGGGAGGAGGAGACAGGAGTGATGTGGCTGAGTGGAGAGAGGAATATAAAGAAGAAGAGACAGGAACTCACGGGAGTATGGAGTCTAAGGATTTGTGGAGACAGCATCTCACCCTTTTGGTCTGAGGTAAAAGGTCTCTCTAGTTGTTGGTTGCTTTGCTTTTCTGATCTTCAGCTTTGAACCCCAATATCTGTCTCTGGGTTTTTTATTACTTGTGCTACATCGAATAGTTTAGATAGGTAGGTAGATAAGATAGATAGATAGATAGATAGATAGATAGATAGATAGATAGATACAAAATCCCTTACACTAAACCAGACCAACAGCAAAAATCAACTAAAGAAAGATTTGAACATGAAAGGCAAACTAAAATGTTTAGAAAATAATAATGGGCACAAGATATAGAAAACACAGAACACTGAGAAAAGGGCTGGAATTAAAATTATATTAGAATGTATTATGTAAAACTTTTGGCCAAAGAAAAAACTATTGAGAAAGTGCAAAAACAAACTCCAAACTGACATTTTCTTTTCAATTTGTATTTATTTTTAAATGTGTAAGTGCTTTTGTGTGTGTGTGTGTGTGTGTGTGTGTGTGTATGTCTGCACACCACATAGCTGAGGAGGTCTGAAGAGGGTGTTGGATCCCTTGGGCCTGGAATTACAGAAGATTGTGAGCGACCTTGCAGGCACTGAATCCCAGTCCTCCAGAGCAGTCAGTGTTTTTAAGCACTGAGTCACGTCTCCAGTGTGAGAGGACTTTTCCTTTTCTTTTACGTTTAGTGTGTGTGTGCCATAGTACCCCTGTGGAGATCAGAAGACACATGTGGGTGTTGGTTCTCTCTTTCCACAGCGTGGGTCCCAGGGATCCATCTGAGATCATCAGATTTGACACTTACTGCCCTTACCTACTGAACCATCTCACTGGCCCATCATTTTCAATTCATATAACTATACACTAAAAGAATTCATGTAAATCTTTAAAAAAACACAACCCAACAGAAAAATGCATAGACCAGTATTTTCACAAAAGAGAAAACACAAATAGATCACAAAGTTATGAAAACAAACTGATACTTATCAGTAACCTTGACCACCAAGCTGGTTCTGTGGTTAAAAGCACTTACTACACAAGCCTGGAAACCTCTCTTCAGCACCCCAGACATGGGGCGGAGACAGGAGAATTGCCCAGAAACGAGCACCAGCTCGCCTGGAATCTGCAGCAGCAGCAGGCAGCATGGTGAAACAAAGGGAACGAGAGAACCAATTCCACAAAGTTGTCCTTTGACCTCCACATATGCACCACAGTATATGTCCCTGCACTTCTACACACACACACACACACACACACACACACACACACACACACACACGACAAATGTCATTAATCTGAGCAATGAAAACCAAAACTACAATGAAATACCATGTCACCCTCACTGTGTTGGCAGAAAAATTAAGGGCAGATGGTAGCAAATGTTGTTTAGGATGTGAAAGAATGAGGAGGCTGGTGGAGATGCAAATTAATACAAATATTTTGTCAACAGTCTGAAATCTCCAATTCAGTTTGCCTGACAAGTGGCCCAGCACTCTATTCTTTGGTACAGGCACTAGAGAATGAACACGCCCTGTGCGTGTGTAATAGACAACGTAAGGATGCCCGCTGCAGCACTGCTCATGACAGCAGTGAAGAACAACAGTCACCAAAAGTGGACTAGCTGAGTAACCGCGAGCTTACACAGTGCTACACTTCAGTACCGGATGGTGCCTTGCAGTGTACTTGAGAACTATTTGGTGATATTTAGTGAAGTTATAGCACAGGTCCTGAAGAAATGGAATAGGTAATAAATAAGAGGACTAAGAGGGGGTGAGGTGGGGTGGTGCTAGTGGTGATGGCAGTAAACAGCTAAATCTCTAGGTTTAATCCCAGCACTCGGAGGTAGAGGCAGGCGGATCTTTGGGTTTGAGGTCAACCTGGTCTACAGAGAGAGTTCCAGGACAGCCAGGACCTCAGAGAAACCCTGTCTCTAAATTCCTACATTCGTACATACATACATACATACATACATACATACATACATACATACATACATACATACATACACAGTACTTGCTGCTCTTCCAGAGGATGACCGTTCAGATCCCAGCATGCAAGTCAGGCACTTAGGTGGCTCACAACTTGCTATTCCTACTTCAGGGGATCTGGCGCCCTCTTCTGGCCTCTGTAGGAACTCCCATACACAGCAGCCATATACATACATACATACACATAGCAATTTTTAAAAAGAACAATTAAAACTGATTTTTAAAAAACATGTGTCTCGAGGTGGTGGCACAAGCCTTTGATTCCAACACTCAGGATACAGAGGCAGGTGGATCTCTGTGAGTTCAAGGCTTGTCTGGTCTACAAAGTGAGTTCTAGGACAGCCAGGGCTACACAGAGAAAAGCAAAGCATAAACCAAAAAAAAAAAAAAAAAAAAAAGCATCAACCTAAAAGGGAAAATATGCTATAATTAAATTCTCAGATCAAATACTATACTGTTTATAGATGTATGTGTGATAGTGTCAAAGAAGAAATTCAAGATATTGATCATATCTACTCTACAGGTAGGTAATGGATTTTTATGTTTTTACTCCTATTTTATTTCTACTTTTTCAAATCTTCTTCTTTGACAGAGTCTGGCCCAGACTGGTTATTAGCTCCCTATGTGGCCAGGGGTGAGTTGCACATCTGCTCCCTCTGCCTCACCTCTGCAGCGCTGGGATTGCAGCAGGGACCACACGGCCATCTTCCCAACCCAACCCAGGACTTCATATGCACAGGCAAGGACTCTACCTCCTGCGTCCTCCGCTTCTTTGAAACTCGCTTACCAACTGCTCTTGGTTTTTGTAGGACTTGAATCTACCATACACATTACACATATTTCCTCATTTGGGATTAGGGTTCTCATTTCGCGGTGCTTTTATAAAAGCTATTTTAAAAACTTTGAACTGCCAATTTTTTCTTTATATATTTTTCTAACTCAGATTTTATTTTCTCGACCCAGAATTTTAAAATAGTCCTCTTTCTTCCCCCACAGCGAAGTTCTGTTTTCCTGTTTAATTGTCAGTCCTAAGGCTCTGATGGAATTTTCCTCTATCTTAGAAGAAGCATTTATTGTATAATTAGTTATCCAGATTCAAAATGTTGCTTTTACAAACAAAAACAGTTACATAGCCTGACTGTCCGAGTGATTTCTCTCCCAGCCTGTGGCACTGATTACTTTAGAGCACCGACACACTTTAGTCTCTGGCGCCAAAGTCCTCTTCCCTTCACCCCTCTCAAACATTTTCTA
The DNA here is from genome assembly GCF_950005125.1 of Chionomys nivalis. Taxonomy (NCBI): domain Eukaryota; kingdom Metazoa; phylum Chordata; class Mammalia; order Rodentia; family Cricetidae; genus Chionomys; species Chionomys nivalis. The sequence goes on from NC_080095.1 coordinate 54,736,014, forward strand.
AACTGATCTTCCATACATAACAGGCAAGATTATCATATTTATAGATTAAATTTTCTAGCAGTTCAGAGAAAGATTCATCCTTATCAGTCCTGTTAAGAAACTTAAGTGCCGGGCGGTGGTGGCGAACGCCTTTAATCCCAGCACTTGGCAGGCAGAGGCAGGCGGATCTCTGGGAGTTCGAGGCCAGCCTGGTCTACAAGAGCTAGTTCCAGGACAGGCTCCAAAGCTACAGAGAAACTCTGTCTCAAACAAACAAACAAACAAACAAAAAAACCAAAAAAACAAGAAACATAAGTGCCTGATTGAGGTCCCGAGAGGAAGATCCACCATCTAAGGACAGGCAATGACTCTTCCTTCACGATCTCAGGAACTGCCCACATTTCACGGCCCTGCCAGCTGCACTGACAGCCTGTGTGGACGCCATCAAACTGGGAAAGGCACAGGGGAGCAGAGAACAAGAGTATCCTAGCAAGACCTGCACTGGCCTCTTGAGACCAGCTTCAGTTCCATTGCTCTTCATTACTCAAGCAAGAAGCATCTCGGACAGCTGTTTTCAGGACGCGCGCCTGTCAGCTTCCACACAGGCACCGCTTGCATTAACAAGGAAAACTGGAATATAAAACAGACGACGCCAACCATATTCCTAACCACCGACTGCTGGAATCCCTCCAGCTGCCTGGACCTTTCAGCCGCCTCCTGCTCCAAAGGCCCTTCTAGGACAGTTGTTGGAAGAATCCTGCATTTTCTGGAGATAAGGCATGTTCTTTTTGGCTTCCTACTTTTATTCCCCTTCCACTTATACTTGAGATGTTACCGCATTGATGATGACTCCCTTACACCTGAAACCTTACCACACTGCTGATACCCCCCCACTTATACCTGAGGCGTTACTGTACTGCTGATCCCTCCCACTTACACCTGAGACGTTACCTCACTGCTGATTCCCCCACTTACACCTGAGGTGTTACCACACTGCTGCTGACTCCTGGGTTTTAGAAAGGAATAGACCCAGTATTTAATCTGTGTTGTATTTTTCAGGGTTGTGTGTGTAGTGCCTCTGCTCTTTAAAATATTCTGGAGAACTGGACTCTTACTGATTACAATTTTCAAGAGTAAAATAAAAATTTAAAACATTCCAACATTTCCTTTATAACGCCAAAGAATTTTGCACTGGTCTATTTCATTTATGGAGTTAAGGTGAATCCATACAGACGAGATATTTGAAGATTGCTATTATTTTTGAGGCAAGGTCTTGTAGTCCAGGCTACCCTTGAACTCACAATCTAGCAGAGAAGGCCCTTCAGCTCCTGCTTTTCCTGCTTCTGCCTCCCAACTTCAGGCCTTACAGGTATGCTGCTACACAACCTGGCTGGCAAGATTATTATTTTAATTTTTTCCATTTACCTTATACCATTATCAAGACAACCTGATAATAACACAGCATATAAAATTTAGTAAGTCTATAACTCCAAGTGGTAGATCTTTAAAAACATCATTTAAAAACTTCATGTGCACATGGCCATCATTTGTATATGTAATATGTGCATACAGCTATTATTATGTATTAGGAAGCCAGGTCAGGAAAGGACCGCTAGTAATCCCAACCCTCAGGAGGTGGAAGGGGAAGGGTCAGGAGCTCCAGGGTGGTACCTGAGACCAGTTTCAAAACAAAACAAACAAAAACAGATAAAGCCAAAAACAATGGGAGAGGTAGTTGTGGTCACTCCTGCCTGTAAGTTTGAACACTGGGAGGCAAAAACAGGAAGCTAGCCCTAACTCTGGAGCCAACCTGGGCTACAAGGGGAGTTCTAGGCCAGCCTGTGTGAGCTGCAGTGTTGAGATGTCTGTTATTTAAATTAATAAAACAAGGCTCCAGAAAGTATTCCCTGGTGTCATATGACCATCAAAGGGTCAATGCCTTTCTTTATAAAATGGAGACTTGGGGCTGGGGAGATGGCTCAGTGGTTAAGAGCACTGGCTGCTCTTGCAGAGACCTTGAATTCAATTCCCAGCACCTACATGGTGGCTCACAACTGTCTGTAATGCCAATTCCGGGTATCCAGCACCCTCTTCTGACCTACACGGGCAGCAAGCATACACAAGACGCAAAGACATACATACAGGCAAAACATTCATGTACATAAATCTAAAAATATTAAAATAAAATAAAATGGAGACTTGTCGGCTATACAGATTAGACTGTAATCTATGATCCTATTGGTTAAGATTGAGAGTTCCTAGGGACTCTCAAAAACTAATTCTGATTTTTTTTTTCTGATACTGCACTACATTAGGAATAAACACACAAAACAACAACAAAAACCCACTTGGACCTGAGAATTCTTAACACACACATTATACACTTTATTTCATTGTGAGTCACTCGGGTTACAGGTCTGTCATATAAAGGTATAGAGAAGTCAGAAGATGTAGCTTCTATTTCCAGTAGGGCTTCCGTGGGGCTTATTTTCTAATCCGTAAACGGACGGGGTTGGCGTGTATAACCTGAATTATTTTTCCAATTCGATAATCCTTACTATCATCCTCCGATCACAGAATCAAAACAAACTCACATTCCAACCGCCATGGCAATACGAATTTTCAACCACAGAACTCCGTGGTGCGGTGTTGCGAATACGAATCTATTTTTGAGACTACATAAGTACTTAATTAGCAAAGAAATGCCACTAAAAATAGCTGATACATTTAACTGCTTGGTGACTTGGGTATTTTGAGTCGCACCGTGGCAATAAAGACAGTATAACACAGCACAGCGTCCTGGGGGCTTCTCCAGTCCTGAGCCACGGAGGCTGGAGGAGGCACGCACCCCGGGACCCCGGTTGGGTGATTTGGGGAGCCGGGGCGACCACGGGCGGCCCGCGGCGAATGGGGTGCGCTGCGCAGGCGAGCCTCCTGGAAGCCGCTGGGGGTGCCGCGGTGCCGGCAGTCATCCCCCAGCCGCCGCTCCCGCGCCACCCCGGCGCGCCCGCCCCTTCCCCTTACCACGTAGCCCCCCCACACGTAGAGGAAGTGTCCGTCCACCACGGCGCAGTGGCCGCTGCGCTCCTCGGCCACGCAGAAGGCCTGCGAGTCCGCCATCCGCACTCCACGGCCCAGCCAGCTCGGCGCTGGCTCGCACGCACGAACGGAACGCGAGGAGGGTCCAGATTGGCGGAGGCGGAACCGGGAAAGCTGCGCGGCTGCGCGGCCTCCGGGTGCGGTGGGGAGAGGGGCTGGAGGGGCGGGGTGCTCCCAGGAAAGCTCCTTAGACACTTCCCGCTCCTCTACCTGAGCCTCTCTGCAGCCACTGTCTGGACTTCTTAGGTCTTTAGTCATCTGGAACCGTTTCTTCACTTCCTTCTCGTGACGTTCATTTATTTTTAAAAATTATTTCATGTGTATGTCTGTGGATCATGTACATTGTGGGCCTAGAGTTATGGGTGTGAACCTCCATGTGGATGCTGGGAATCCAACTTGGGTCCCCTCAGCCCTGGCTCTCCAGCTCCATGATGTTCATTTGTGAAGTGAGCTTGCTTATTTTCCTGAACTTGGGCCACGTGCTGGGCTTATGAACCTCACCTGGGCCAGTTTATTGACATGCATCCTCTTTTTTTTTTTTGTAGTTCTGACAGTGCTCTGCCAATTCTTCTGCCTCAGCCTCCAGCGTGCTCACATTACCACATCCGGCTATACTTTTAGGTTGGAAATCACGTCTGAGGTTTTTGCTTTTGTAGTGTCTGAGTGCTTATGTTTTTTTTTTTTTTTTCTTTTTTTTCCTTTACGTGTACTTACTCTAGTGCTAATCACAGTAGAAGGCTTTGGCGCCTGAGGCACTGAGTGATACTTTCTAGTGTTTCTTTGTGGTAATGGTAATGTGTGTGAACACAGGCACAATTCCCCTTAACCCAGAAGAGAGCATTATTGTCTGCCCGGCTCTGTATCTTTTTTTTTTTTTTTTTTTTTGGTTTTTCAAGACAGGGTTTCTCTGTGGTTTTGGAGCCTGTCCTGGAACTAGCTCTTGTAGACCAGGCTGGTCTCGAACTCACAAAGATCCGCCTGCCTCTGCCTCCCGAGTGCTGGGATTAAAGGCATGCGCCACCACCGCCCGGCCTCCAGCTCTGTATCTTGCTTTCCCCACTTGCATAAACTTTTTCTGGTGAGAGGAACAACCTTCCATTCAATAGACCGAGGAAATAATTCCGTCCAAGTCTCGGTTGATGAACTAATGAGTTTAATTACAGTTACAAGAGCATGGCCTATACCACTGAATAAAAAAATGTCTCTGACAGGCAACTGTTAACTGAGTACAAAAGCTGGAGGATGGGAGCTCGTGAACCTTACTTCCCTCGCTACTGTCAACTGTCTACAAATCCACTGGTGGCGGGGAGCCCCTCCCCTACCCCATAATCAGTGCTGATCGCTTTCTTCAATGGTCCACCTCTAACCATCCTTCCGCCTCCCTCTTCCAGGTTGTCCCCTGAGATTTGGTTTTTTTTTTTTAATTTTTTTATATTTATTTATTTATTATGTATACAATATTCTGTCTGTGTGTATGCCTGAAGGCCAGAAGAGGGCACCAGACCTCATTACAGATGGTTGTGAGCCACCATGTGGTTGCTGGGAATTGAACTCAGGACCTTTGGAAGAGCAGGCAATGCTCTTAACCTCTGAGCCATCTCTCCAGCCCCTCCCCTGAGATTTGGATAGGATGTATAGATGTACCATTCGGGCTGGGCATTAGAAACACTTCTACAGGTTGAGTCTCTGCAGTAACAGGAACTTCGTTGACCAACGATGACAGCTGTACTAATGGTTGGGCAGAAACACAAATATTTAGGAGGCAATTAGACAGATACATATCACTTAGCAGCCTTCCGGAAAGTCTATGGTTTCCCCAGCCATGGGCTTTTGACCGGGTTTACAAAACCAGCCACCAATTCTCTCTTTCTCTCTCTCTTTTTTTTTTAAAAGATTCTATTTATTTATTATGCATACAACATTCTGCCTCGATGTATGCCCACACGCCAGAGGAGGGTGCCAGATCTCAGTACAGATGGTTGTGAGCCACCATGTGGTTGCTGGGAATCCAATTCTCTCTTATGAGGTCCATGAATCCAATCAGAAAATAATTGGTTGTACCGGTAACAGTTTCACCAAAGGGCACATCAGGCCTGACGTGTTAATACTGTAGCCCCCAGAATCCCCAGCCAAGTGGGACCATTGGTTACAATTTTTCCCTAAGCAGCCCGATTAGTGCCTTCCAGAGCTATGAAAGTTAGCCTGGAGGGAGGAGGACCAGTTCAGTCCGATATGGATTTCTCTGTGTCTTTTCACCAAAGCATGTGGTATGTGATGTCTTTGGCATCTATCTGTATTAGGGCTCTCTAGAGTAACAGAAATTATAGAATGAGTCTCTATATAGGTAGGAGATGTATTAAAATGATTTAACACTCATCCAACAGTGGCTGACTGTGAACCGGAAGTCCAAGAACCCAGCAGGTGCTCAGTCCACAAGGTTGGCTGTCTCAGCTGGTCTTCTAAGTGCTGGGATCCTAAAGAAGTAGAAGTAGGCTCTCATGCCAGTGCCAGTGAAGGAATGGATTTGCTGGCAAGAAAAGGGCAAGCAGGCAAAAAGCAAAAGCTTCCTTCTTCCATGTTCATTTATGGAAGGCTTCCAGCAGAAGGCGTGGCCCACTTGCCTTGGATATGGGACTGACTGAACTGGCCCTTCCTCCCGGCTAGCTTTCCTACTTCTGGAAGGCACTAATCAGTGTGTCTTCCCACCTCAAGATCCGGATTAAAGGTGAATGTCTTCCTGACTCAAAATCCATCTGAGAAATGGATCTACCAAGCCCGGCTATGGTGGCACGTACCTTTAATCCCGACACTCAGGAGTCAGAGGCAGGCAGATCTGAGTACAAGGCAATTCTGGTCTACACAGTGAGTTCCTGGACAGTTAGGGCTACACAGAGAAACCCTGTATTAGAAGAAAAAGAAAGTGGATCTACCCATGTCACATTAAGCAAAAATCCCTCACAGGTGTGCCCTCCACTTTTGGATTTTTAGTTAATTCCAGATGCAGTCCAGTAGACAACCAAGAATAGCTGTCACAGCCCACCCCTTGCCAACCTGACACACAATCACCTTCTTATATCATAATTAATTTCCAAATGAAAACAACAACCAGCCCATAACACCTAAATGTAACTATCCCACATACAATCACAAACACATCATCTATTTAACCAGGTCATAATTACACCTAACATATATAGTTATCCCTTAGACAACCACAAATGCATGATAAATTTAGAATAGGTGGCAATGTCCCTTGAGAGACATTCTTTTAATATCTCAAACTTAAGTATCATAACCATTGATAGTCTCTTAATTTACATTATATCACATGATAAAGAAACTGAAGAAAGAAAACACAAATATCTGTACAAATGCATTCTCACCAAAATACAACAGAAACATTCATGTTAAGTAATCTTTGTTTCTGTAGCTGGTCATGTGGCCTTAGCTGGTATTTAGAACTGCCTTCCTCTACTACCCATTCTGTATTTCCTTGGCAAGAACCTCAGCAGGTCTCGGCTCTTTTCCTGGAGGAGTGACCCACACCTTCATTCCAGACACGTCTGTGCCCTTCGTCACCCTGCCTGGAGGAGGCTGTTTTAGTTTCCCATTAATCACAGGACACAGTAGCACCAAGAGACGCCTTAAAGGATCTTCTGCACTCCAGACGTAATCTTTCTTACCTGCGTTGTGGAGAATGTCCCCATGGCAATCTGGATCAATCGCTCCTCCTGACAAACACTGTTATTCCCTCCTTAGACAGCTGGTTTAAGAGCATTGGGAGCCCAAAGTGGCCAGAGAGAAGTCTGAGCTTCCAGTTCGATGGAATGTTTGCCGTGGCTACTGGCAGGAGCGCTTCCTCCTCTGAAACCAAAACTCCTAAGTCAATAAAACTTAAGGTTGCAGAAACAGGAAGCAAAAGTTTTTCTAGGGGTTCACTGGAAGTGTCAGTAAGTGGAACTATTCCCTTTTCCACCCCTTGATTTCTGAACCCATGGATCCTGGCTATGGGAGAAACTCTACCATATACTGGACTCTGATTCAAAGCCTGTGCTGCCTTCTGGAGAATCCCACCCCAGTCTTCCATGCTGCTGCCACCTAACTGGTTCCATAACTGTGTCTTCAAAAGGCCATCCCATCTTTCTTTCAGGTCAGCTGCTTTAGGATGGTAGGGGACATGGTAAGACCAGTGAATTCCATGACTGTGGGCCCACTGTTACATTTCTATGGCTGTGAAGAGACTTCCTTGGTCAGAAGCAGTGCTGTGTGGAATACTGACTGTGGATAAGGCATACTGAAGGTCCAAGGATGGTGGTTTTGACAGAAGCATTATGTGCAGGAAAGGCAAATCCATAACCAGAATAAATGTCTACTCCAGTAAGGAAAAAGCATTGCTTTTTCCATAGAGAAAGTGGCTGTTGACTGGGTCACCCTGAGGAATGGCCCTGTATCTAAGGCTTAGTGTTGGTCTCTGCTATTGACAGATCTGGCACCCAGAAGGAGCTGTAGCCAGGTCAGCCTTGGTGAGTGGAAGTCCATGTTTCTGAGCCTATCTCTGCCAAGATGGCCCCTTTGTTCCTGGGCCCAATGGGCAGTGACAGGAACTGCTGGGGAAAGAGACTGACTGTCCACAGAAAGGGCCATCCACTATTGGCTTCTCTACTGCAGTCACCTTTTGATGAGCGTTTATACTGCACGCAAGCATCTTCACATCCTCCACCCATCTGGAGAGATCTATCCACATATTTCTTCCCCAGATGTCTTTCTCACCAATTTTCCAATTATGATCTCTCCAAGTCCCTGACTATCCAGCTAATCCATTGGTTACAGCCCATGAATCAGTGAACAATTGCACATATGGTCACTTCTCCTTCTGAACAAACTGTAATATCGTGTGTACTGCCTGGAGTTCTGTTCATCGTGAAGATTTTCCTACACTGGTGTCTTCAGGGTTGTCCCAGGAAAGGGCTGTAATATTGCAGCTGTCCACCGCTGGGTGGTGCCTGCATAATGTGTAGAATCATCAGTAAACCAGGCCTTAGACTTCCTCAATCAGTTGATCCTAGGGAATAGCCCGTGACCAGGCAGCAGAAGGCACTGTAATGGGAGACACTGGGGCAACTTTTTCATGTAACCTCTTGTGCCTCCAGGACCTGCTCAGGTATAGAACCGTCGGATCCGCACGATTTCATATGTACCACTTGCATCTGATAACAGACAGCTGCTGTGCATGTCCTACTTTACGACTTGGTGGACTGATAACACAGAGCTCATGATGGGCTCAGTGCACGCGGCAGCTTGGTGCCCTAATGTCAAATTTCAGTTTCCACTGAAGCCCAATAGCAGGCCAAGAGCTGTCTTTCAAAGGGAGAATAGTTGTCTGCAGATGATGAAAGAGCCTTGCTCTGAATCCCAAGGGTCTCCTCTGTGACTTGCCTATGGGGGGGGGGGCTGTCAAAGACTCCAAATGACAAAGAGCAAAAGCCTCCTTCCTTGTCCTCATATAGGCTTCCAGCAGGTGTGGCCAGATTAAAGATGTGTCAGCTTGCCTCAAAATCCAGTCTAGAAGTGAATCTTCCTACTTCAAACTGAGATTTTTTTTTTTTTAAATCCCTCACAGGTGCCCTCCATTTTTGGATTTTAGTTAATCTCAGACGTGGTCACATTGACAACCAAGTATAGTCATCACACTATCTAATTATGGTGAGCAACCAATAGCAGTGGCAACAGTCTGTACTGTTTGGGGGACCTCAGGTACCTCCTTGGCAAACAACTCATAAGGTGGTAAGCCAGGACTAACACTGCTATTTTCATTTGTTTATTATCTATGACTTGTGAGAGTATCTTCAATCAATTTTTTTTTTTTTGGTTTTTCGAGACAGGGTTTCTCTGTGACTACCTAGTTTTTATATCTTTGGTTAACCCATTTCTATTATTTTATATTTTACCATGAGGCTCGTGGCCTACCGGCAAGGTTCCACCTGACAGCATGTCTTTCTCCTCTGGTTGCTCCATGGCTTTTCCTTGACTTCGCCTTCTTTTTCCCAGCATTCAGTTTAGTTTTCCCCACCTAGCTCTACTCTGCCCTATCACAAGCCAAGGAAGCTTCTTTATTCATTAACCAATAAAGCAACACATATACAGAAGGACCTCCCACACCATTTCCCCTTTTCTGTTTAAATAAAAAAGGAAAGTTTTTATGGCTGGAGAGATAGCTCAGAGGTTAAGAGCACTGGCTGCTCTTTCAGAGGTCCTGAGTTCAAATCCCAGCAACCACATGTTGGCTCACAAACATCTGGGACTCACAACCATCTGTAATGAGATCTGATACCCTAGACAACAATGAGGACTCTAAGAGAGACATACATGGATCTAACCTACATGGGAAGTAGAAAAAGACAAAGTCTCCTGAGTAAATTGGGAGCATGGGGACCATGGGAGAGAGGGTTGAAGGGGAGGGGAGAGGCAGGGACGGGAACAGAGAAAAATGTAGAGCTCAATAAAAACCAATAAAAATCATTTTCAGCTGAGTGGTGGTGGCACATGCCTTTAATTCCAGCACTCAAGAGGCAGAGGCAGGCACTTCTCTGTGAGTTCAAGGCCAGAGTGATCTACAAGAGTTAGTTGCAAGACAGACTCCAAAGCTACAGAGAAACCCTGTCTCAAAAAACCAAAAAAGACAGACTGGAGAGATGGCTCAGAGGTTAAGAGCATTGCCTGCTCTTCCAAAGGTCCTGAGTTCAATTCCCAGCAACCATATGGTGGCTCACAACCATCTGTAATGAGGTCTGGTGCCCTCTTCTGGCCTGCAGGCACACATGGAAGGAATGCTCTGTATACATAATAAATAAGTATTTAAAAAAAAAAAAAGAAAGAAAGAAATCATTTTCATGTTTTGTTTTTCAAAACAGGCTTTCTCTGTGTAGCTTTGGAGCTTGTCCTAGAATTTACTATGTAGACCAAGCTGGCCTCAAACTCACAGAGAACTGCCCGCCTCTGCCTCCTGAGGTCTGGGATTAATGGTGTGCACCACCACCACCCACCTCATTTTCATGTTTTTTGTTTATTTGTCTCCCTCCCACTAAGTCTCATGTATCCCAGGCTTGCCTTGAACTTGCTATGACATCGAAGTTGGCATCTCCCCCTTCTCAGTGCTGGGATTACAGACCTGTGATATCATGCCCAGCGCTTCCTTGTGTCCCATAAAGTTGCAGGCTCACTTGTAAGCACTCCATGTTTTTTTCAGCTCACCGGAAAAAGCATTTTATTATTTATGTTTTTATTTTTATTTAAGGTCTCACTATGCACCATTGACTGGTCTGGAACTCACTATGTAGAACAAGTTGCTCCAGAACTCACAAGAGATTTGCCTGCTTCTGCCCTCTGAGTCCTGGCATTAAAGGCACGTGCCGCCACACTCAGCAAGAGCAAACATTTTAAAATGTGGCCTACCGAATGTACCTTCCTTCATCGCAAGTAAGTAATTTGTAATTGTTTGTTTCTCCATATATAAAAAAAGGCTGCAGTGGAAGAAGTGGGACATTGTTAATTAATGTGTGAAAGACGTCAATTAATACATTTAAATTGCTAATGACAGCACATTGTGAAGAGGCCCTCAGCTAAAATGCTAGTTGGACGGGAGTGATGGAGAGAGCACCTGCTGGAGGAAACAGTGAAGACACAACATTTCCCAGGGCTTGTGTAGAACCTGTAAACAGGGCAGTCCTGCACCTTTCATAGCCTTGGAAGGAAAGATCCTGGGACGGGAAGCTTGGCTAGAGTCAGAGAGAAGCCCGAGTGTGAGAGCGCCGTGTGTTCAGAAATGCACTTGGGATAAAGGAAGCTTGTTCCCACTTAGATCACTCTTGCTTCACTCCCCAGGCAAGGCAGGCGCGCCGGTGGGTTTCTGCTTCAGGATTAGGATCTGAGATTCTCCAGCCTTTGCAAAGTGAAGGGACAAACGTCCAACTCACCAGTTCAAGAATTTGGGGGCGGGGCAGGGGCGTGTCTAGTCGAGGAGGGGCGGGGCCCCGGCGGTGGCGCCAAATCGCGAACATGGCGCCGGAGCGGCTGCGGAGCCGCGCGGTCTCAGCTTTTAAGTTGCGCGGCTTGCTGCTGAGAGGGTGAGTCGTAAGGCAACCTGTCCCTCCGCAGTGCCCCGGGCGCCCAGAGACCCTTAGAATATTCTGTTATAAAAGGAGAGGTCGGTCTTGTGCATTTGAGGGTGCAGATCCTCCCCGGGCTTCCGCGACTCTCGCGCCCGGTGCAAATGTTACTTCCAGGCTGGGCGGAGCTTGCGCTGTCGGGGGCTCAAGAGAACCCGGTAAATGAGGCTTGAGGGCCTCAGATCAGCGGAGGTCCCGGTCTCTGCTGGGTGCAAATGTTTCAGTGTTACTTCTGCAAGTTACAGGGAGACAGGTCAAAGGAGCGGCCTGGGTAACTCCGTCTGCATGTCTGTTGGCTATTTATGCTGCAGACTGTGAGCCTCCCACCCATCTCGGTTTGGGATTTGCTTTATTGCCTGGACGATTAAAAACTGGATAAAATTTAAAGGTGTTTTACATATCTTTTTATTTTTATTTTGTAGATTTTCCAGTTTACATCTTGCCCAAAAGGCAGTTTGCCCAAATGCATTGTCTTTGCATTTTATAATACAGTAAACGTTTTAAGTACCTGCTGAGCACAGTATACTTTTTTGAGTCAGTTTGAATGATCTTTTACCTTTACCTTTTGCCTATTAGTGTCCAAGGGTCAACCTGGGTATATCCTGGGAGAAAATGATGGATTTCGTTGTTAATCTCTGATATTTGAAAAGAAAAATAATTGATCAATTAACTCCTTTCACTATAAACGAACTTTTATTAAGCTGTTGGAAGCTCATTGATTCAGGGAGACGTATATCACATCTCTTAGTTTCAGGGCACCATGCGTAGAATTAAACATCATAGAACTTTACTATAGGAAGATGGTGTTAGTTACCTGTTGCCATGGAACAGATTGCCCTGAGATTTAGAGACTAAAACTGCACTCTTTTTTTTTTTAATATTTATTTATTATGTATACAATATTTTGTCTGCGTGTATGCCTGAAGGCCAGAAGAGGGCACCAGACCTCATTACAGATGGTTGTAAGCCACCATGTGGTTGCTGGGAATTGATCTCAGGACCTTTGGAAGAGTAGGCAAGGCTCTTAACCACTGAGCCATCTCTCCAGCCCTAAAACTGCACTCTTGTTTTAGCTAACGTTTTCTGTGGGCCAGGAATCCAGAAAAGACTTGAGTTGGGGTTTCGGCTTTGGTCTCAAACATTCTAGTCAAGATGGGGTCATCCTCGATGTCCAGGGTGTTTTAGCATGATCTGCTTGCAAGGATATGTTGTTACATTGGCTTTTTATAAAGCTTGAATTTTATAAGATTTAAATAAAAGTTTGCTGGTACTACTACCAACAAACAAAACAGTTCTATTAGCCAGTTGTGGTGGCACATGCCTTTAATCCTAACACTTGAGAGGCAGAGGTGGGTGGATTTCTGTGGGTTCAAGGCCACCTCTGGTCTACAGAGCAAGTTCCAGGACACCCATTGCTACATAGAGAATCCCTGTCTCAAAAACAGCAACAATAGAAACAGTTTTCTTAGCCAGGAATCAAAGGATATAGTTTTGTTCAGAAACTGTAGGCAAAATGAGGACCGCTTGATGGGAGGAATGAATGGGCACTTTGTGAAATTCTTGGCCTCTGTTTTTCCTTCTTTCTCAGGGAAGCCACTAAGTATCTCACTGAAGCCCTTCAGTCTGTCACCGAGTTAGAGCTTGAAGAGACCCTAGAAAAGATCATCGATGCGGTTGAAAAGCAGCCCTGTAAGTCACATTTTCTGATGATGCTTAAATTGCCGTAGCTTCGTGTCCTCAGATCTAGATTTAAATGGAAATTGAGGCTCTGTTTATTAAGCTGTTCCAGAGTTCTGCAATACACACATCGCACTATCTTTTCCCAAAGGCTTAGTTCAGTTGTGACCTCGGGGTATTCTTTTCTTTAAGGGCCCTTTTGTACCTTCTAATCTCTGGGGAGGTGGGATTACCATGCTCTCTTTTCTATATTTAACTCATAAATCTGATCTTGTCCTTTAAAGGATTATATTATTACTATTACTGTGTGTGTGTGTGTGTGTGTGTGTGTACCTGTGCCACAGTATGTATGTGGAGGTCAGAGGACAACTTTGGAGTGGGTTCTCTCCTTCTACCATGTGGATCTGAGGATCAAACTCATGGCATCAGAGTTCTGTGCCAAGTACCTTTATCTACTGAATCATGTCGCTGACCCAGATCTGACCCTTAATGGTCACTTATTTCTCTCTGCACACCTGTGACTGTCTTATTAAGTCAGGTACTCCTAAATGCGGGGCTGACGGGGAAACAAAAGTGAAAAGGCTTGACTTGCCTGGTGTGCTGGTCAAACACTTCATCTGCTATTGCAGGCAGCAGCCAGAGAAGAAGGAATGCTCCCGTGTTCTGCTGCCCACAGGACAGGAATTGTAGCCCTCTCTCACCTCTCTGCATCCCATCTTCAAAGGCGGGATTTATGCACATTCTGTGTCTTAGTTAAGGTTTCTATTGCTATGAAAAGACACTGTGTCCGCAGCAACTCTTATGAGGAAAACATCTAATTGAGCGGGCTGGCTTACAGTTTCAGAGGTTCAGTCCATTATCATGGCGGGGAGCATGGCAGCGTGCAGGCAGACGTGGTGCTGGAGGTAAAGCTGAGAGTCCTACCTCTTGCTGACGACAGGAAGACAGCTGACTCACTGGGCGGTATCCTGAGCACAGGGAACCTCAAAGCCCGCCCCCACAGTGACGCACTTCCTCCAGCAAAGCTGCTATTCTCCTAATAGTGCCACTCCCTATGCGATTATGGGGGCCAATTACATTCAAAATACCACACTCTTCCTTTAGAAAACTCCTTTACACTAAAAAGTTTAGGAAATCGTGATTATTAATCATTATATGTTAGTTTCTAATGGCATATGGTATTTTGGCTGAAAACAGAGTGATTAAGGGTGCCCGCTTTCTTTCTTTTCTTTCTTTCTTTCTTTTTTTTTTTTTTTTTTTGTGGTTTTCGAGACAGGGTTTCTCTGTGGTTTTGGAGCCTGTCCTGGAACTAGCTCTTGTAGACCAGGCTGGTGTCGAACTCATAGAGATCCGCCTGCCTCTGCCTCCCGAGTGCTGGGATTAAAGGTGTATGCCACCACCGCCCGGCAGGGTGCCCGCTTTCTGATCAGGCCTAAGTTTGTGCTGCTTTCTAAACTGTTTTAGCTGTGTTCTTGGGCTGATACTCAAGGTTGCTCTACCATCAATAAGAAATGGGTACAATGAGGGGTTTTGTGTGTGTGTGAGCCTCAAAGGTGTTGTGATTACTGCTGTGTACTTCTATATCCAGGATCTCATGTAGCCCAGGCTGGCCTCAAGATTCTCTATGTAGCCCAGGATGGCCTTGAACTCATGTTGGTCTTGCTACCAGTACCCAAGTGCTAAACTGTATGTTTTGTGAGTTACGCCTTTACTAACCTTAGAAGGTGGGTGCTGTGACACTGGAGTTTTCAGCCCTGTTCTAAACTGTGACTTTGAACTTGCCTTTTCAGTGTCATCAGACATGATCGAGCGGTCCGTGGTGGAAGCAGCCGTCCAGGAGTGCCGGCAGTCGGTTGATGAGACTATGTATGTGGGTCACATCAGCTCCTTCCTGCGGGAGCCTTACCAAGGGAAAACAATGGGTGGTCAATAGTTCTACATTAGAAGCCATTGTTATTTGTTTCATTTTAAGTGAGCCCACATTATAAATTTGATTGCTAAATGAGTTATCTTTACTATTTTTTTCTAGTGGGATTATAGTATTTGTTTATTACTGACATGGTATGTTCCCAGTCTATTTCATAGTCTGTGTGTTATGAATGAATTAAATTGAACATCAAAAGTATGATTTACTGTTTGGTTTGTTTGAGACAGGTCTCATTCTATGGCCTAGATTTTGCCTTCCTAGTGCAAGGATTATGGAGGGCACCATCACACCTTTGACCGTCATATCTCTCGAAAGTAGTGGAATATACAAGCTAAAAACGTTATCCTCTTATTTGTAACACTATAAAAAAAATTGGTCATGGCTTGAAGAAAATGTGCAGAGTATTATATGCAAAAAATTATGATGTGAATTACTACTATTTATAATTCTTGTGTTTTAATAAGTTCGATCTGTGTTTTATGGGTTGCTTTTCAGAGAGCATATTTTCAATATTATTGGAGCTTTTGATATTCCGCATTTTGTGTACAGTTCAGAAAGAAAAAAATTTCTCCCGTAAGTATACCACATATCATTTGTAGATTTAATTTTTTTAAAGATTTATGTATTTTACATGCATGGGTATTTTGTCATGAGTATATGAGTGTGACCACATGTATGCCTGGTGTCCATGAATCTCAAAAGGGGGCACTGGATCTCCTGGAGCTGGAGTTACAGTTTTTAGCTTCTATACGGGTGCTGGGAATTGAACTTAGGACCTCTGCAAGAGCAACAAGTGCTCTTGTCCACTGGCTAGCTTTCTACTTGTTGATTAAGTGAATTTCAATTGTATAATTTTTCACAAAGTTTTATGTTTCACTTTTGATTGACCTTTGTGTTAATTTTTTATAACTATCATATATGTAAATATAGTATATATGTGTACATCCACACACACATACATACTTAAATGGTATTCCTTTTCTTCTAGTCTATCAATGACTAATCACGCTGCACCAACCTTATTTGGAACAGCACGAGATAAAGCTGAGCTGTATCGTGAACGGTATACTATCTTACACCAGGTAAGTTGGGAGTGGGGGAACACTAGTAAATTGGGGAGAAAAAAGAGCTTTGGGAAATCCCAGGGATGTTTAAAGGATGCAATTTTGTAGATTAAAGTTGGTCATTCAAATCTGGGTTCCATAATTCCAATATTTAAGATTGCAGAGGCAGGAGGATTGCTGCAAGTTTGAAGCCAGCCTGGTGTACACAGTGATTTCCAGACCACTGGGACTTTATAGTAGGACCCCGTCCCAGAACAACAGAGAAGGCCACTCTGTAGAGTGTTCATGGGCTCTGTGGTTGACACCCCATGAGAACACAGGGTTATAAGTGCATTTCCCTTTAGATGTTAGGGAGTGGCCAGCACTCAGTACCTGATACTGAGATGTCAGGCATTGTTAACTGCTCTGCATGCATTTCCCCTCATTTAGTTTACTAATGTGAATAGATTCATGAATCCTAACCTTAGTCCTGTTTTACAAATGAGGAAGCTGAAGGCTAGAGAGGGTTCATGACTTCGTCAAAGGGCACATGTGGAGAGCTGGGACAGGACTCAGACCCAGCCTGTCTAATTTGTCCAAAGCCCTCTATATTCCCTTCAAAAAAAGTAGAACTTTATTATATTCTATAAGATATATATAGGGTATTCAGTAGAGGAACCAGGGAGGGCTTCACGGACACTGTGGCATTTCATATGATCCTTGTGGACATGCGTGGTGGTGCTATGAACAAGGACATAGCAGGGAAAATGGACTTTGTGTAGGAAATGGTCAGCAAGCGAAGGTAGTGTGGAAGTGTGGTTTGCCTGCGGTCCCAGCGACATGGCGGGCTGAAGCAGGAGGATTACAAGTTCAAAGTCTCCTTAAATGGCAGAGTGAGCTCAGGAGTAGCCTGGGCAGCTTGATGAGACGCTGTGTCAAAATACAAAGCAAGAAAGCCTGTGGTTTGGGGCTCGCCTCGTATGTATGACAGCTCTTAGTGGTGCAGGGCTCGCCTCGCATATATGACAGCTCTCAGTGGTGCAGGGCTCGCCTAGCATGTATAAGACCCTAAGTTCAAACCCAAGCACCACAAAAAGGATGAGCAAGGTTTCAAACCTCAGAGTGAAACAGGATACTGCTAATCCATTAACACAAGAAAGAGGTTGTCTGGGAATTATGGTGAATTCAAGCGTTGAGTGTGGAGTTAAGGTTGTCAGGAGCAGATACATAAATGCAGATCAGGGGCGTGGGCAAGGGCCGAATTGCTGAGAAGGCTCAGGAGGCATCTCCAATGAGTGAAGCACTGGGTGTGAGGAATATATTCCTGTTATTAATCCCTTGTCAAATAAATAGCAACTATTTTCTCCCATTCTGTGGACTGTCTCTTCATTCTGGTCATTACTTCCTTTGCTGTCTCAACGTTTCTGTGTGTGTGTGTGTGTGTGTGTGTGTGTGATATGTATACATGCGTGGGCATGCATAGGGTGTGTACCCATGCTCTTAAGTACAGAACGCAGAGGAGAACACTCAGTGTCCTCTGTCACTCTGTCTTCTCTGTTCGCTGTCTCTCCCTGAACCTGGAGCTTGCTGCTTTTCAGCTGGGGTGGTGACTAGCGCGTTCCAGTGGTGGCCAGCGCGTTCCAGTGGTGGCCTGGCTCCATTCTCCTCAGTTCCCCAGCATTGGGCTCAGAAGTGTGCACAGCCACACCGAGATTTTCAGGTGGGAACCAGGGATCTGAATTCAGGTCTCTTTGCGTCTGTAGCTGCTTCCTTACTGAGCCATCTCCCAAGCCCCCACCAAAACCTTTTATTTTGATGCAGTCCCATTTCTTAGATCTGGTTATTATAACCTGAGCTATTGGTGTCTATTCAGGAAGTTGTTCCCTCTGTCTATGTCTAGAAGTATTTTTTCTGTTTCCCCGTAGTAGTTTCAAAGGTTCGGTTCTTAGTTTAAGGTCTGCGATCCGTTGTGGGCTGACTTTTGCACAGGATGAGAGAGACGAATTGGTTTCATTCTCTGTGTGGATACCCAGTTCCCCAGCTCCATTTGTCAGAGGGGCTTCATTTCTGCAAGGTTTATTTCTAGTACCTTTTGACAATTAGGTGTTTGTAACTGCATGGGTTTATTTCCAGGTCCCGGATTCTGTTGCGTTGATTGGCGTATCTGTTTTGTCCCAGTGCCATGCAGGTTTTGTTACTATAGCTCTGTAGCATAGCTGGAACTTGGTTATTGTGATACCTTCAGTATTGTTCTCGCTCAGGATTGTATTTACTAGTCAGAGATTTTTGTGCTTTCATAAAAATTGTAGATTATATTGTTTTTCTGTCTCTATGCAGATTACTATTGGAATTTTGATGGAGATTATATTGAATCTAGTGGTTGTTTTGGTAATATAGCCATTTGCACAGTATTAATTCTGCCAACCCTTGTGCATGAAACATCTGGCCATTTGAAGCCTTTCTTCATCTCCAGGTGGATGCGGTCTCTTCCTTATTCAAGCCCACTGAGTGATATGTCTTCTGTGCAACCTACTCGAGTTGGCCTTGCCTTGCATTCATTCTGCCTCATCCCTCTTTCCATATCCTAACAGGTTCCTTGTTTTTTTTTTTGACTTTGCAGCATTTGCTATTTACTGGAATGTTAGCAACTGTCGGTCTTTCTCTCTTGTTCGTGTGTCTGAGATACGCTTTTGCTTTGTAAGGTTGGCCTCAAGTTCACTGTGTAGCCTCGGTTGACCTCAAACTGACTTTTCCCCCCCCAACTCAAGATCTTGCTGCCTCAGTCTCCTGAGTATTGACATCAGAGGCATGCACGGCCATTCCCGGGTCCTCCTCATGTATTCATCTACAGTGTGTCTCTTGGCTCTTCCTTTTGAGATCCTCGATTATGAAATAGAGGGATGAACTGAAGCCCATTCACCTTTTCATTCTATTTATTTCCCTGGAAATAAATTTGATTTTGTCATAATTCTGTTTTAGAATATTTTTCAGAGAGGGTCTCATGTTTCTCATACTAGCCTCAAACTCACCCATGTAGGGTGACCTTGAACTTTTGATTTTCCTGCTTCTGCCCAAGTCCCACTGTGGCCAACTTTCTGCTGTGCTAGGGATGAACCCAGAGCTGGGTGCGTGCAAAGTGAGCCCTGTACTGCCTGAGCCACACCCCCGACTCTTCCGTAAACTGTCATTTAAGACTGTGAAAAACTCAGTGACTAAAACCAAAGAAGGACCATATTAGTTTGGCCTGTACTACCAGGAAGACTAGAGGTCCGTGGTTGCGCCTGGCTGGATCTGAGTTTTCATCTCACAGCACGAGGCAGCTGTCTTTTTGGTATCTCTTTTTTTTTTTTTTTTTTAAATTTTCCTTTTGTTAGACTTTGTCACCACCTGTGCTGGGGACAAAAGGTGGGTGCCATGTTGAGCCTGTTGTGTTGCCAGGTTTAGGTCCTAGTACATCCTTTTTTCAAAAAAGATTATCCTTTCAAATAAGATCTCCTTATTTAATAACAGAAATGGCCACAAGTAGCGATAGCAGCCATCAGGAAGAGCCCTCTTTCCTGTAGTCCTGGCAGAAGTCTTGACTATGTCTCTTGCCAGCCCAGCTCACTGCGCTTGCTCTTCCTGTCCTCAGTCCCTGTCTCTGCTTCCATATTTATGCCTGGGCTGTCTCAGGTGGGGAAAGGGGCAGCAGCCTGCTCAGAGTGCGGGAATGGATGGCGTGGAGGGACAGTTCCCTAAACAGTTCTCATCTAACAGCCGACCTATGCACACTCACACTGCCGTGCCTCCTCTAACGGCCGACTCGTGCACACCCACACTGCTGTGCCTCATCTAAGAGTTCACCTGTGCACACTCACACTGCTGTGCCCCATCTAACAGCCCACCTTGTGCACACTCACATTGCTGTGCCCCATCTAACAATCCACCTGTGCACACCTACACTAAGCTCTGTCTAGGGTGGTAGTTAATTCCGACAAGATTCTCTGCTTCCATGGTGGCTTGGCTGTCACCAGTGGTTAATTTTGTTTGTAAGCCTGACTGGATCATTAAATGCTTAAGAATACAGCCGGATATGTTTGTGAGGGTGGCTCCAGGGAGGACAAGGGAATTATCCTCCCATCCACTCCAGTGTGAGCTGTGCCATCCACTGACCTAAAAACAAAGGAAAACAAGCCAGCCAAGCAGCTGAGCCCGCTATTTCCCTGCACCTCTCCATGGTTAGTATGGACTGTGGTTCTCAACCGTGAGCCAAGTAAAGCCCTTCCCCCTAAGCTTCTTTCTATTGGACATTGGGTTGCAGCAGTGGATGAGAGAATTCTTCCTTTGGATACTCCAATTTCTTAGCCTGAAGCGTCTTGGCTCACCCTCTTTTTATCCCTTCCGTATTCTCTCAGTTGGGTCTTGGGTCTCTTTGGCCTGATATACAGCCAGCCCTTACAGTACTGTGTTGTATGGTGGTGTCGTAGTCAAGGTTTCCGTTGCTGTGAAGAGACACCGTGACCACTGAAAACATTTCATTGTGGTGGCTTGCTTACAGTTGAGAGGTTCAGTCCATAATTGTCATGACGGGAAGCAAGGCAGCACGCAGGCAGACGCGGTGCTAGAGAGGTAGTTGAGATCTTGACTCATAGGCAACAGGAAGTGGTCCGAGACACTGGGCATGACTTGAGCATCTATAAGACCTTCAAGCCCGTCTCCACATACCTATTCTAACAAAGCCACGCCTCCTAATAGTGACATTCTCTTTGGGGGCCGTTTTCTTTCAACCACAGGTAACTTTTCTCTTTCTCACTAGCTTCCAAGTTCAGCTTTTAAATACTTTTTGTTTTAGAAACTGCCGTAGGGGTTGGGGATTTAGCTCGGTGGTAGAGTTGCCTCGTGGGTACAAGGCCCTGGGTTCGCAGTGGGGGAATTGCTAGGTATTTGCATTAGGGGCAGTGTTTTGTTTTCAGAGTTTTAATGACTCTTAAATGTTTATTTCAGTAATTCATAAGGATCTCTCTTTTTTTACAGAGGACACACAGACATGAATTATTTACTCCTCCGGTGATAGGCTCACACCCCGAGGAAAGCGGAAGCAAATTCCAGGTTTGAGCATTGTCTTAATTATTTAGGGGCTGTATGTATTAATACGAGTGCAATATTTATTGCTATGTTTTTTGTACACTTCTTTCTGTGTGTGCTCGTGTGCTGTGGCACATGTGGAAGTCAGAGCAACTTGCAGGAGAGGTTCTTTATTCCACCACGTGTAACCTAAGCATGGAACCCGGGTCATTAGACCTAGAGCCAGGTGCTTTTCCCTAGTCAGCTATCTTTTTAAATTTTTGCTTTAGACAGGATCTCACTATGTACCCTGACTGGCCTGGCACTTGCTGTGTAGACTGGCTGGCCCCAGACCCACCTATCTCTGCCGCCCAATGCACCCAAAGACATGCACCACCATGCCTGGTTAATTCCTTGAATTTTAAATGAAAATAAAGCCCTGTACCTGTTAAACTGGCTGTAGGCCTGGCCCATGACTGTTGCTGGTAAGCTCCATGCCCAGTGCTGGGGGTTCCGTAGCTCTTCAGGAGAAGTTACTTCATCTTTGGAGCAGGCCTGGTACCAGGGAAACATGCACGTAGTCTCCAGCCCCCAGACCAGTGCCAGTCCTGCCGAGCCCTGCGCTGGCTTCCTGACCAGCTTTTTCTTACCTTTTGTGTTCTCACCCAAAACACTGATTGTTGCACATCCTTCTCTTGATCACCAGACTTGTGACACTAAGATGTGTCATATCAGTTGTAAGGTATCAAAGGACATTGGTTTCGGTACCTGCCCCCCAGGTCTCCTGAAGAAGCCGTGAAGAATGAGCGAGAACACAGATGGCCCTATAGGGGTAACTTGAGTGGAGGAGAGCTGACTTGTGTGCACCTTCCGCTGTTGTAGTTTGGAAGATGATTCCAAATGGGCTCAATCATTTTCGTTTAGCAGTAGGCGTGGCCTGGCCACTGTTTGTCTGTGGCTGTCTCTTCCTCTCCAGAGCTCGGAACCCTGCTTAGAAGTCCTTGCTTCTTCTGTCTGGGCCTTGCCAGCGTCCTGAGGGTCAGATGGATTTTGAAGAAGTCCAGCCTCTCCAGTGTTCCTTAGGTTCTCTGCCTTGGTAGATCAGTTCTCATGCTGAGGACTGTGTTAGAAGCTGAAATAGTAGCCCTGGAACAATGTTAAATCATGTTTGAGAGTGTGGTCATCAGGCCTGTGATCCTCGCACTTGGAGGCAGGAGAGTGAGAAATTCAAGCCCATCCTCAACTTGGTTGTGAGTTCGAAGCCGACTTGGGCTGCATGAGACTCTGTTTCAAAAAACCAAAAGTAACGTTCAGTGATGGCACACAAAGAGAAACCACTAACAGTATTTGACAATTTCTGCACTTAACTGCATCACAGCGTAATTTGTGTCGTTTCCGAAATCGATGCGACTCACATTTCCCTAACAAAGTCTGTGTCACGTGTGTTAGATTTCTGACGTCAGCTTGCGTGTCCACAGCCCAGAAGCAATGCCTTCTCTCCTCTTTGTCAGAACACTTGACGCTTGTGACTCCATAATGTATTGCTCTTTTCAGTCTTCCTGTTTAGTTCTGTGTTTGTGACGGTTTGTTTCCTTTTTAAGCAACACTTAAGAACAAGCAGAACCCCAAGTAGGCTATTTATAGACTGAGCGGAAAATTCCTTTTATCAACTACAAAAATAGCGTGTTTCATGCATATTTGGAGGGCTGGGGGTGGAGCTGAGTGATCGGACACTTGCCTAGTGTATCTAAAGCCCTGGGTTTGATTCTAAAAACAACAGTGTTTGTCATGCCTTTGTCCCGTGTTGCGTCATGTTGATGTTTTGAATTGGCATTCCAAACATCTACCATCAACCAAACCAAGGTCCTCTGCAAAACCAGTAACTATTCCTAATTGCTGAGCAATCTCGCTAGTTCCCTAGTTCCCCAGACTCATTAAGTTTTAAGCCATCTTCCTCACATAGTGAAAGTGGGCCAGGCACGATGGTGCCTGCCATCCTGCCTCTCAAAGAGCTGAGGTGCAAGAGTTCAGAGTTTTAGCCTAGCTTTAGCAACATAGCCTTGAAAAGTAAAAACTGGGCTGGTGAGATGGCTCGGTGGGTAGAGGAGTTTGTCACCACCTTGCCCACCACAGTTCGACCCATAGGACCTCCATGGCAGAAGGACAGACTCCCTTATAGTATCCTCTGACTTCCACAAGCACACCACGCCCCATTTCCTCTCTCCAGTATACAAATGTATATAAGTGTAAAAAAATAATTGAAAACCATATAAATAAGACTGTCAGTACGACTGAGCAGGTAAAGTCCTTACTGTCAAGCCTGATGACCTGAACTTGATGCCTTGTGGTGAAGGAGAGAATGGACTCCCTCAAGTTGTTCTCTGACCTCCACAGACTCCATGTGGATGTGTGCCCCTTGCCCCAGTATGAAAATAATATGGTGCATGCTTATGATTCCTGCCCTTGGGAGGCTATGCTATACAAGGAGTATCGGGCCAGCTACGCCTATACAACAACAAAACAAGCCAGGAGGCGGTGGCACACACCTTTAATACTAGCACTCAGGAGGCAGAGGCAGCCTGGTCTCCAGAATGAGTTCCAGGACAGCCAGGACTACACAGAGAAACCCTTTCTTGAAAAACCAAACCAGACCAAAACAAACAACAAAAACATAATAAAAAAATATTTACTGTCCACAGTGGTACATCATGAAGCTTTAGTCATTGATAACCATCTGAATAAATTATATTTCTCTTCTTTAGTGTGTGTTGTTTTGTTTTAAGATTGTGTATTTGGGACTGGAGAGATGGCTCAGAGGTTAAGAGTAGGGGCTGCTCTTCCAGAGGTCCTGAGTTCAATTTGCATTAGCCACATGGTGGCTCATAACCACATGCGATGAGATCTGGTGCCCTCTTCTGGACTGCAGGGACACATGCAGTCACAACACTGTACACATAATAAACAAACAAAACGAGATTTATAAAAATAAATCAAAGATTGTGTGTTTGTAGCTGGACTGGTGCCGGAACTCACTGTGGTCCAGGCTGGCCTCAGACACATCTTTCCTCCTTAGGTATGGATCCCCGTGCTTGACTTCTTTGGTTACATTTTTGGTCATTACACATCTGATGTTTTAGCTTTTTGTAGGACGAAACTTGCAGATTACTCTTCCTACTGTAAAGCAACTGTATGTAGTAACCTTTACTCAGCATTTGCTTGTCTATAAGAAAATGAGACCGTGCTTTTCATCGTTCAGGATTTATTCTCTTTTCTTTTAGCTTAAAACAGTAGAAACTTTACTGGGCAGTACAAGCAAAGTCGGTGACGTGATTGTCCTTGGAATGATAACCCAGCTGAAAGAGGTAAGTTAAGACTGATGTGCTCCTTTTTACTTTTGGACTTGAGTTGGCCGTGCATTTTCATAAAAACCTAGCAACACAGTCTCTACAGAAAGCACAGAAGTGTACCTTCTCACCTGTGTCCGCTCCTGCGACATTGGTGGGACACACTGACCAGGTGTCAATTTGCATAGCCTCCGGGTAGACCCCAAGTGACCCCTGCTTGAACTGGCTCTGGGTTTCTGAATGAGCCAGCTGCTGACCACATCCTGGTGCCCTGGAGGTGCTGGTCATTCTCTTAGCTGAAGTCATCTGGGGAGGCCGAATGGCAACCACCCAGGTTGTCCTTGTCAGCCTGTGGTTTGCTGCAGCTGTGTGTCTCCTGTAAGCGACTAGTGAGTCTGAGGTTGCCAAGAAACGAATGCAGGGGTGTGGGCTCGGTTTTATGCCTACAGGATCTCCCTCTCTCTCTCTCTCTCTCTCTCTCTCTCTCTCTCTCTCTCTCTCTCTCTCTCTCTCGTATGCTCTCATATTCATTTTTACACAATGTGAGTCTGTTTCGTTTCATTCTGTTTCAGGGGAAGTTTTTCCTGGAAGATCCTACTGGGACAGTACAGCTGGATCTTAGTAAAGCGATATCCTTGAAGAAAAAAAAAAATTCTGACCATTTTTGGTGATGCACGCCTTTAACCCCATCACTTGGGAGACGGAGGCAGGTGGATCTCTGTGAGATTGAGGCCAGCCAGATCTACAGAGTGAGTTCCAGGACAGCCAGAGCTGCACAGAGAAACCCTGTCTTAAAAAACCAAAACAGAAATTCTGAGTCGGATGAGGTGGCATGTGCCTTGGATCCCAGCTCTCTGGAGATAGAGGCAGGCCAATCTCTGTGAGCTTAAGGTCTATATAGTGAGCTCCAGGCCAGCCAGGGCTACATAGGGAGACCCTGTTTCGGGGCTAATGAGATGGTTCAGTGGTTAAGAGCCTCTGGATTAAGTAACCAGCACCCACATGGCAGTGCACAACCATCTGCAACTCCAGTTCCAGGGGATCTGCCGCCCTCTTCTGGTCTCCTCAGGCAACTGCATGCATATGATGTAGAGCCATGCATGCAGGCAAAACACCCAAGTATATAACACAGAATAAAGTAATACATTTTTGACTCTGCTACAGACCTGGGAGTTTACCTCCTTGGGAGAGCACCTGCATATCACCACAAACATATTAAATACATAAGTAAATGCAATTATTAAGTTACATGAACTGGGGAAATTGCTTTTATATTGTTCTTCAACTTGTCTCTTTGGGTTTCCACTGTGACTTCTATGTGCTGGAAACATGGGAATGTAGACAGACTCTTAGAGATTAAAATCCCTTAAGAAAATTTTTTTAAAATTTATTATGTATACAATATTCTGTCTGTGTGTATGCCTGCAGGCCAGAAGAGGGCACCAGACCTCATTACAGATGGTTGTGAGCCACCATGTGGTTGCTGGGAATTGAACTCAGGACCTTTCGAAGAGCATACAGTGCTCTTAACCGCTGAGCCATCTCTCCAGCCCCGCCCTTAAGAAATTAATAGCATGCCGAGAATGACCTATACATCCGTGTGCAGATTTTAGTTTGTTATTATTATTTAATTGAAAATTACATTTGGGTGTGTGTATAATGTGTATACGTGTATATCATGGTGTGTATGTGGACATCACAGGATAGCTTGCAGGGATTTGTTCTCTCCTACCACGCGGGTGCTGAGTGCTGAACTCAGTCTTGCCAGTGCGTGTCTTTACCTTTAAAACTCCTTTCAGTGCCTGGCATGGGTGCTCACTTGAAATCCTAGCACTCGGAAAGCTGAATTTTAGGGGGTCTGAGGCCAGTCCTGGCTACATGTCTCAACTTTCCCTAGCAACAGAAAAACAAGACCTCCCCCGCCCACACACCCTCCACCCGGTAACACCAGAACAACCCCTAAGAGAAATTTAAAACAACCCAGCAAAGCTAACTGAGCCTTGGGGCTCAGGCTGTATGTTGGTGTCCTACTGTTCCCAGCACAGTCTTGAACTTCCTCAGCTGCTCTGCACCAGTTCCACAGCGGCTTATACACGGAGGCGTGCTTTGTCCTGGCTGAAGGTAAGCGCATGCGTCCTTTCCATGCCCTCGCTGGACAGTAAAACTTCTGCTTGAGGATGACCCCTCATGATAGAATTCCAGCCGGCAGCCACAGTGAGCTTGTGACCTCGGCATGATGAGCAGGTGACTTTTAAACAGGCCATTAGGAAGCTTTCTGGGCTGTGGAAAAGGCCTTGAGGTTAGTGGAGGAACTGCACGACCCTGTGTACTGGAAACCACCCTTGTGCAGGCTGTGTGATGTGTGAGTCACAGCTTGTAAAACCGAAAAGCCTTTGAACTTCATACAGAGTCACACAATAGTGTTTCGCCGAGGGGCTGCTCTCTCTGCATTCCAGTGTGTGCTCTGAATCCCCCCCACCCCCCGCACCCCTCTCCACCCTTGTTGAGATGGGGTATGCTTGTTAAATGTAGCTTCCCTTATAAAATTTGGACTGTCTATGGCTCTAGAGTTGGATATCTCAGTAAGATCGGTGACTTCTGTAGTCTAATTCATTGTTTTATGCGGGATGGATTTGTCTTTTCAGAAAAAGGTAACTGAACAGATAAAAGTGAGCTCGTTTATTTTCTTGTTTCTTTAGGTTGGTTTGAAGATCAAGTGTTTCATGTCAATGCCTTTGGATTTCCACCCACCGAGCCCTCTAGCACCACAAGGTATTAAATACTTGATTTCTGTGCTGCAGGAGTGTATATACTGGCAATGGTGGACGTAGCTAGCATATCTCAGCCACTACAAGGCGTCAGGCAAGAGAAGCTGACCTGTCTTAGTCTAGGAGATCCCATGCCTTCTTTAGGTCTCCACAGGTACACTCTCATGTGGCATACATTCTGTCTGTGTGTCTGTCTGTCTGTCTCTCTCACACACACATACACACACAAACACACACATAAATACTCAAATAAAATTTTTTAAAATGAATAAAGGAAAAAATAGAATATAAAGGCATAAAAAGAAAAATGAATTTAATGAACCTATTCTTTGTGTTATTATTTATATAGCTACATAAGTTACCTATATAAATTACCTACATAAATAATTCTCCTTATTGATGGAGTCTAGTCCACATCTCTGTGCAGTGTGTGGCCCCATGGTGCACAGAAGAATGAAACAAAATGAGTTGGCAGGCATTGGTGAAGCCCAGGTAGACAGTAACACTGCCCTCTTGTTTTAGACAGAAGGGGCAGGGCAAGGACCTCAGCCCGGGGCCAGCTAGGGGAGCAGCTGAGGGCAGTGGCAGGCCAGAGTAACAGCTGTGCTCACAGGATCATGGGTCACCCAGCCTGGACGATGACTTCCCCATAAGGCTTCCCCATAATTGCACAGGTAGAGTCCGTTCTCCCCAGTTAACTTTACACCTCCTGTGTGTGCTGGCACCTCCCGAGACTGTAACCGGGGCAGGATTACATACAGCAGTGAGCAGTGTCTGGAAGCTCCAGGGAGGGTCTGTTTCCTGGCCCCACCCCCTCCTGTGAAGACCGCCAGTAGACCCGACCTTGTTGATGGTCTCTTGACAGTTTTGTGGATAATCTGATTAAAATGGAGGTGGCTGCTGTGCTCTGAGGACAGCTTTTGAAGCGTTCATACTGAATATTCCTATTATAGCCTGTTTTCATGTGTATGTTTTAAACAATTTGCAGGCAAAATGCTTCTTCTCTGGAATACTGTGTTGGGTGATTGTGTGTCTGGCACAGTTTTACTTTCAGTGAACAGACATGGTATAGGTGATAATTGTGTTATAATTATATAGGGCGTACTATGGAAATATTAATTTTTTTGGAGGGCCTTCTAATGCGTCAGTGAAGACTTCTGCCAAGCTGAGACAGCTGGAGGAGGGGAACAAGGATGCCATGTTTGTGTTTGTGTCTGACGTTTGGTTGGACCAAGTGCAGGTGTTGGAGAAGCTTCACGTCATGTTTTCCGGTACGTGTTATTTCTGTATTCCCTCCTGAACTGTGCTGAGGGATTGTATCCTAAAGCTAAATGTTTGCTATTCTGTGGTGGTAGAGTGCATCTGTGGGCCCTGAGGCGTGGGAGCCTGAGGTGGGGGTGTGAGCCAGGATTAGAGATCAGTCTGGGCAGCATAGGCAAACTTCTAAAAAGAAAACAGAACCAAAGCTTTCACAGTTACAGCCAGCCAGACGTGGTGATGCACGCCCTTAATACCATTGCTTGGAAGGCGGAGGCAGGCGGATCTCTGTGAATTGCAGCCTAGCTATATAGTGAGATTCTGTCTCAAAAATAATTAAATTAGGGAGGGAAATGGGAGGCAGTAATCTATAATAAATAAATAAATAAATAAATAAATAAATAAATAAATAAATAAAATAATTAAATTAATAAAGCAAAATGTTCTGCCATGAAAAACTATGTTCTTGCTGGGCGGTGGTGGCGCACGCCTTTAATCCCAGCACTCGGTAGGCAGAGGCAGGCGGATCTCTGGGAGTTCGAGGCCAGCCTGGTCTACAAGAGCTAGTTCCGGGACGGGCACCAAAGCTACAGAGAAACCCTGTCTCGAAAAAACCAAAAAAACTATGTTCTTTTATCCGCTAGGTTATTCACCGGCACCTCCAACCTGCTTCATTCTGTGCGGTAACTTCTCATCTGCACCCTATGGAAAAAATCAAGTTCAGGCATTGAAAGGTATTGAGGATTTCATTTGTTTATAAGTGTTTCTAAGATGGTGGTGTAAACCTTTAATACCAGCACTCAGGAGTAGAGGCAGACTCATCTCTGTGAGTTCAAGGCCAGCCTGGTCTACAGCTGTGAGCTCCAGGACAGCCAGGGCTTCACAGAGAAACCTGTCTCAAAAACAAAACAAAACCCAATAATTATTGAGTTTTCTATATTTATATAAAGTATATTGATAAATTATATATAATATTTTAATTTTGTACAGGAGATATATGGTTGTATTTAATTAACTATAACAAGTTAAATATCTTTAAAATTTTTTTTTTATCTTTAAAATTTTTTAGACTCCCTAAAGTCTTTGGCAGACATAATATGTGAATACCCAAGTATCCACCAAAGGTAAAGATCTCTGGCTACCTTTTTTGTTTTTAACCCAAAATAGTTTTGATATTTTTTTAAAAAAATTTGAATAATGAAGTTTATATCAATGATATAATTGCCTGTAGAAAGAGTAAAAGTTGAGAGTATTAAAAGACCCTGGGATAAAATTCTCACATCATCATGTTTGTTACACTGCTCTCTGGATTTATGGTGAAATAAACTTAGACGGGAGAGCGGCAAGTGCATTGTAGGTCGTGGTGATGCTGCTTGTGCGGAGCTGGACCTTAGTGTGACGTCAGCGCTCTCATGTGCCTCTCACGTGCGGCGATAATGTTCGTTTTCCAACAAATAAAGCTTGCCTGAAGATCAGAGTGCAGAAGTAAGCCACTAGAGGCCAGGGAGTAGTGGCACACACCTTTAATCCCAGGACTCCAGACAGAGGCAGGCGGAGCTCTGTGAGTTCAAGGCTACACTAGACTGATCCAGTCTCAAAGAGAAACAAAGCCAGGCAGTGTTGGCTCACACCTTTAATTTCAACACTAGGGAGGTGGAGACAGATATATACATATATAGACAGTGATAAGGCGGGAGGAGCCTGGAGCTCAGGCACAGTCTGAGGATGCAGTCTGAGGACAGGATCGCCTTTTTGGTCTGAGGATTCAGTAGAGATAAAAAGTCTCTCTAGTGCCTGGCTGCTCTGCTTCTCTCTCAGCTTTCACCCCCTGATATCTGACTCTGGGTTTTTACTAAGAACAGTGAGAATTTGTGCTATACTCATGTGCCTCTATAAAGATAACTACTGGGCTAGCAAGATGGGTAGAGGTGCTTGCCAAACCTAGTAACTGTTCAATTCCTGAGACCCATAACGGAGAAAACCAACTCTCACAAGATGTGCTCTGAATTCCACATGTATGCCATAGCAGCCATTGGCCCGTATATGCATACATATACATGTAAAATATACACACACATGTAAAATTAAATGAGATGCAGTCCATCAGCCACAGTAAGAGCATACTCAGCGACTGGACTGTGCAAATGCAGAACACTTGGTCACCACAATAGTATTACATAGTTTGGATTGGAAACTTTTAGCAGTTTATTGAAATGTATGAAATAAAAAATAATTGTAGGTAGGCATAATGGCATCTCAGTACTAGGAAGACTGAGGCAAGAGGATTGTAGATTCAAGGCTAGCCAGGACTATATAGCAAGGCGTCTGTGATCCAGCTGAAGGCAATGACTTGGGGCAGTGTTGCATGCATTATTTCTAATGGCTGATGTTGGATTTCCCTGCAGTAGCCGCTTTGTGTTTGTTCCTGGTCCTGAGGACCCTGGATTTGGTTCCATCTTACCAAGGTAATCTTTGTTCACATTTTTCCCCCTTTTTTGACAGTCAAGAGAATTGTATAAACTTTGTAAACACATCCTCTGTCACGTTGCCTTCCCAGGCCTCCGCTTGCCGAGAGTATCACGAAGGAGTTCAGAGAAAGGGTGCCGTTTTCAGTGTTCACTACCAACCCGTGCAGGTAGGTAGCAGCGTTTTGCATTGAACTTCTTTCATTCCATTTAACAAATATTCTAATTTATTTCCGAAATCTGAGTAAATCTAAAAAGAAATTTTGATTTTGGCGTTCTCAAGGTTTGATAAGTATTTTAACTTTGTTCAAATCCTTAACTGATAGTGAATTTATGGTCTCTGGGTTGGCCAACATTATTTCTAGCTGTCTCACGAACCCCATGCATGTGGGCCCAGATGTCCACCGAAATCTCTCTCTGGATGTCCAGCCCCGATCCTGCCCCAAGCTGCTGTCTCTCAACTATTCTGGGGCCATAACCATAGAAGTTTCCCTTACATACTGTTTTTGAGGTAGCCCTATCTACTTCACGGCTCACCTTTGACCTCTATGACCCACCGTCTTCTGTAATCTGGATCAGTAACCTCTACACTGGTCTCTGGCTTCTACTCTTCCCCCTGTATGGTCTGTTTTTTAACACAAGAAACCCTATCATGCCGCCCCTGTGTTGAAAGATGGGGTCTCTGCTGCCATTGGCAACAGTCCACATCCATGCAGTGTTCTCCCTGAATGATGTGCTGTTCCCACTTAAATTTCCTCTCCCAGTTACTTACTTCCCTCCAGCCTCTGCTCCCCAGCCTGTGAGCACACCCTGGTCTTAGGTGCTGGGTTATGCCTCTTCCTCTGCCCACAGTGCCCCTAGCCTGCGAGCACACCCCAGTCTTAGGTGCTGGGTGATGCCTCTCCCCTGCCCGCAGTGCCTCTCTTCCAGAGGTCTTAGGTCACTGCCTGATGAGCCTTCCTCGCTTTAACTCTGTCTTAATCCCCAGCCTTCTAAATTTCTCCCCAAGTATGATTCCACTTGGCCTTTCTCTCCTTTCAACATACATCAGTGTTGCGTCTTTAATTTCTCTGCCCTCTTCCCCCGTGAGAATGTCAAGTATAGAAGACTCATACCTTTTTCTCCTGTTCTGCTCACTTACCTTGTGCATAGCGTTGGGCACACATTAAGAGCTTAGTAAAGGGCTGGGAGCACATCTTAGTTGTAGAGTGCTTTATGGGACATGTAAGGGCTTGGCTTAAACCCTAGCACTTCATACACACACATTCAGAGAGAGAGAGAGCAAGAGAGAACTCCAAAAAATTAAATTGGAGAAGAGATGAGATGGCCTGGTTGTATTTCTGCTGTGGTGACCATTAAGAAATGCAGTGGGGAATATTGATATTAAAAGACTTTTAAAATTATTTTTTTTCCTGAGGAAGTCAAATATTCAACTACTGCTTTTATTTCAGAATTCAGTATTGTACACAAGAAATTATTATCTTCCGTGAAGACTTAGTAAATAAAATGTGTAGAAACTGTGTCCGTTTTCCTAGTAGCAATATGGATATTCCTACTCATGTAAGTAGTCTCCTTGACAAACTACCTTTTGCTTTATATTTATTTATTAATTTGTATAGATGGGTGTTTTACCTGCATGTTGGGTACTGAGCCATGGTTGTGCCCGATGCCTATGGAGAGGGCATTGGATCCCTTGAGGCTGTGAGGATTGTGAGCCTACATGTGAGTGCTGGGAACTGAACCTTGGTCCTGTGCAGAAGCCACAGTGCTCCTAACCACCGAGTCAGTACTCCAGCTCTTGATTTTGTTTTAAGAGATTTACTTTTTAGTTCTGTCATTAATGTGTGTTTGTCTCTGTAAGCATATGTTCACATGCACGTGCCAGTGCCCACGGAAGCCAGGAGAGGGCGCTGGGCCCCTTGGAGCTGAGTTACAGGTGCTGGGAAGCAGTCTGACGTGGCACTGGCATCTGAACTTGGGCCCTCATGATTGCTTAACCACTGAACCATCTCTTCGGCTCTTGTGGGTTTTTTGTTTTATTAAACTATTTTGTTTGTTTTTGTTTTCAAGACAGTTTCTTTTTGTAGCCCTGGCTGACCTGGAGTTCACTATGTAGACCAGGCTGGCCTCAAACTCACAGAGATCTGCCTGCCTCTGCCTCCTGAGAGCTGGGATTAAAGGCGTGCACCACCACTGCCTGACTTATTAAACTATTTTAAATGTTGCATTTTATGAACTTTGTTAAGCTACTTGTTTTTTGCTGATAGTAATGGAGTTCTGTTCTTCTGTCAGTGGCGTGGCTTTCTACTGAAGAACCCCAAGACAGATGGAGGCCCGAGCAAGCCAGGGCTCTCCCCTAGCTCTTAGATTTACTTTAAATATGTGTATTATTTTCAGAGATATTTGTATTTGGGGCTGGAGAGATGGCTCAGTGGTTGAGAGCACTGACTTTTCTTCCAGAGGACCCGGGTTCAATTCCCAGCATCCACATGGTGGCTCACAACTGTCTGTAACTCCAGTTCCAGGGCCTGACACCCTTACACAGACATAACATGCAGGCAAAACACCAATGCACATAAAAAAAAAAGGATGTAAAGATGTTTGTATTTTTCGTGTTTATTATGTGTTTCATATGGTATGTCCACATCAGGAGGATATGAGAGTTTATCTTGTGAATTCACAGTTCCTAGGTATACAGTTGTCATTGAGGGATATGGAAGGAAATAATTTTTATTCTTTGTTATAGGAAGTGTTTTTTGTCTTACCGGTAGCCCAGGCTGATTGGCTACTGACTCGTGACTTACACTAGGAAGATGTTATTTTTACTTGTGTGTGTGTATATGTGGCGAGGGTGGAAAGGAGTACGCACATGCCATGGCACACATGGAAGCCAGAGACAGCTTTCTGAAGTCAGTTCTCTTTCTGCCTTTGCGTGGGCAGTGCACCCAGCTCAAGTCACCAGGCTTGCATTGTGGGTGGCAACCCCTGTACCGGTACACTGAGCAATCCTACCAGCCCTGAGATTGTTAGAATCGTGATTTTTCTTTAAGAGATGGGTCTTACTGAGTTACCCAGGCTGGCATGAACTCCTAGGCTCAAATAATCCTCTGTAGCTGGCCTAGCTACTCTATCATGTCCAGCAGAATCAAATTGGTATTATTAGTTATTATTATTTTAGATTTTTGGAGACAAAGTCTCCTGCTGTAGCCCAGGCTGGCCTTAAATTCGTGGCAATACTCCTCGTAATTGGTGGGAGTACAGATTACCACACCTTTTTATTTTTTTATGAGTTGGATTGGTAAATGACTTTATATGTGTGGTTGATTCATAATGACTAAAGGGAGGGGCGGTGTTATGAACAGTGACATTAAATGAAAACTTAGATTGTTTTTCCTAGAATATGTGATAATTTCATTCTAAGAGCAATGTTTATTGATGTTCTGTGATTCAAGACTTCCTTGTTTTGTAAATATTTTTGTAAAATTTTTACAAATTTTGTGTATTGTGTAAAATTTACAAAAATTTTGTAACTAGATCTTCATGAAAATCAATGCTTTATTTAAACTCCTTGCTCCACTGTTTTTGTGTGCACTGATGAGGTGTTTTGCTTTGTTTGTGTTCTGTTGTAGTTTGTCAAGACGGTCTTATCTCAGGGACATCTGACTCCTCTACCCATCTATGTCTGCCCCGTCTACTGGGCATATGATTACACTCTGAGAGTGTACCCTGTGCCCGACCTGCTGGTCATCGCAGACAAGTATGACCCGTTCACTGTGACCAACACGGAGTGCCTCTGCATGAACCCGGTAAGGATGTCATGGATGGTCAAGACTATAGTGCATTTTCTTTCTTCTAATTTTCAAAACTACCTCTTGTGTGTCCGTGTGTGTGTGTATGTATGTGTCAGGGTGGGTGTGTGACAGGGTGTGTATACCATGGTGAGAGTCGGTTCTCTCCTTCCACCATGTGGGTCCCAAAGATCCCAAAGATAGACCCAAGGTTGTCAGGCTCAGCAGCAGGTACTTTACCTGTTGAGCCACTTTGTGTCCTACAGCACATTTCTGTGAATTTATATAGAGCATAAAATTGTCATTGTGATAAAATGTATAACTAGTCAAGCACCATATAGCTTAGTATACATAGAAGATTTCCAGATTCTCGGTATGTGACACAACTAGAAAGTATTTTAATTTGTTGTTTTGTTTTGCTTTTTGATTTTTTAGAGACAGGGTTTCTCTGTGTAGCTCTTGCTGTCCTGGAACTCACTCTGTAGACCAAGCTGGCCTTGAACTAAGAGATGCACCTGCCTCTACCTTTCAAGTGCTGGGACTAAAGCTGTGCACCACCACCATCTGGCCTAAATTTTTAAATAACAAGCAGACCAAAATATGAAATCAAATAAGTATTTTTTTCCTTTCAATGTAGCAAAGTCACACGCACTGTGCAATCCCCTTTGGGAACTGCTTTCAGATCCTATAGCCATTTCCTTATTGATGCTTCTCTTTTGAGAACTGACTTGTAGAAACTGCCCAAATGCCCGGAATCCAAGCCTGGATGGATGAGATTACATTATGCTGCACTGAACTTCATTTTTTTTTTTTTTTTTTTTTTTTTTTTTTTTTTTTTGGTTTTTTTGAGACAGGGTTTCTCTGTGGTTTTGGAGCCTGTCCTGGAACTAGCTCTTGTAGACCAGGCTGGTCTCGAACTCACAGAGATCCGCCTGCCTCTGCCTCCCGAGTGCTGGGATTAAAGGCGTGCGCCACCACCGCCCGGCTGAACTTCATTTTTTTACAGAGCCCTGAAACTACTCTAGAATGTTCAAACTGCTTCAGTGTCTGGAAATATGATTGGCTTTAGGACATGGAAAATATATACCAACCACACAGATAATCACATAAGCATAGTTTATATCAAACAAAGTATTGTCTTTACTAGTGCTGTGTTTGTTTTGATAGGAGGCAGGGTATCATTGTGTAGCCCTGGAACTCTGTATAGACCAGGCTGTCCTTAACCCCAGAGACCTGTCGGCCTCTGCTTCCCGAGTGCTGGGATTAACAGTGTGCCCTACTACACCTGGCTCCTTTGTGAGTTTTAGTCTGCATGCTGATTTTTAGGAACTTTAAATCTGAATACTTCTTTGTTTCATCCGGGTCATGTCTAGAAGCATTATGACTTGGACTGGTTGTTTCTGGCACATGTACATCTGTGTGACTTTCTCTACACAGGACTTATCAACATTGGCACTTTTGCATCTTGGACCAAGTAATTCTTGGTCGTAGAGGGTTTCATGTGCAGTGTGGGAAACTCGGCAGCATCCTTGCATCCCACTGGATGCCGATACATCTTTCACTTATGACGATCATAAGTATCCCTAGATGTCCGAATGTCTCTTGAGGGACGGTGACCCTTGGTTGGGAATCATTCTCTAAGGATCATAATACTTAACTACTTGGCTTCACTGCATAACATTTGTGGTCTGGTTTACCCAGCCTTCCAGCCTTTTTTTTTTTTTTTTAGATTTCTATGTATAAATGTTTGGCTTCCATGTATGCATGTGCACCATGTGTGTGACTGGTGCCTGAGGATGTCAGAAGAAGGCACTGGACTCCCTAGAACTGGAGTTACGGATGACTGTGAGCTGCCATGGGGTGCTGGGAACTGAACCTGGTTCCTCTGCAAGAGCATCCAGTGCTCTTCACAGCTGCGCCATCTCTAGCCCCTCAGCCTTTATTACATTCACCTATCCTTTCACAGTGAGACTATTTCCTCCATTGGATATTCTCTTTAGACATCTATCTTTGAACACTTTTGTAGTTGATGCTATTTTTAAAAACAACTTACCAAAGAATTTCCCACTCTTTGAAGTGCATGAACAACCTCCTACAGCATCATTCTCTTATTCATACGTTTTGGTCAGCTTCAAAACTTAGCTTTGATATTCCTTCATTACTTTTTTCTCTCTTAGAAAAATGATTTTTTTTTTTTTTTTTTTTTTTTTTGGGCAGTGGCGGCACACACTTTTAATCCCAGCACTCGTGAGGCAGAGGCAGGCGGATATCTGTGAGTTTGAGACCAGCCTGGTCTACAGAGCTAGTTCCAGGACAGGCTCCAAAGCTACATGGAGAAACCCTGTCTCGAAAAACAAAGAAAGAAAAAAGATTCTTCTTATTTTTTAAGTTATACGTGTCTCTGGCTATGTGCATTTGAGTGCAGGTGCCCCAGAGACGGGGGATGGGGGTGGGGGTCAGATGCTCCTGAAGCTAGAATGGTTTTGAACCACCTGAAGTGGGTGCTGGGAATTGAACGTGGATCCTCTTGAAGAGCAGTATATGTGCTTAACCGCTGAGCCATCTTTCCAGCTCCATTTTTTTCTTTGTTTCATCTTGGAACTTACTTACAGTACCGAGTGCTCGCTGTAGGCCAGGCATTGAATCAGGACTTCAGACAGACTGAAAAACTTGAACCTCTGAGGTAACATTAGGGCTTCATCATAGACAGTCGCTTGTAGTTCCTGTTCAGTGGTGCTGGGGGCACTCTGGAATCCTGCCAACCTGCCGTTGAGGGGAGAGGCAGGGGAGACTGCTTGAACACAATGTCTGTCTTCTGTACATGTTTAATATTTCACAGTACTCCTTGTTTCCACACTGAGTGGAGCTATGGCGGAGCATTTACAGGGACACTTACTGCCAGAAAACTGGTCAACTTAAAAAGACATTGTGACATTTTATAGTAACCTAAAAAAACCACGCTAACATCTAGTCTATTTTATTGTTACATCTTGTAATTTTAAATTATGTTGTAATAAAAGCGGCAGGGCTGCTTCCCACCGCCACCCGGCTAGCTTTACCCGAAATAATTACACGGAAACTGTATTCTTTTAAACACTGCTTGGCCCATTAGCTCCAGCCTCTTACTGGCTAGCTCTTATATCTAGATTAACCCATTTCTAATATTCTGTGTAGCACAACGAGCTGGCTTACCAGGGAAGATCTTAACCTGCGTCTGTCTGGAGTGGGAGAATCATGGCGACTCACTCACTCGGCTTCTTTCTCCCAGCATTCTGTCTGTTTACTCCACCCACCTAAGGGCTGGCCTATAAATGGGCCAAGGCAGTTTCTTTATTAAATGAAAGTAACTCCTCCATCATTTCCCCTTTTTTTGTTTAAACAAAAAGAAAGGCTTTAACTTTAACATAATAAAATTACATATAACAAAATGGTTATCAAGCAAGAATTACAGTTACAATATTTATATCTATTTTATCTCTTATCATAACTAAGGAAAACTATAACTATCTATTTATTCTTCAACTCCATCAAAGAATCCAGAAGGAGATAATATTACCTAAGTAAACAAGAAATAAGAAAACTCTAGAAATGACAGAGACATCTTGCTGCCTGGACAGTCACCCAAAGTTCCTCTGTACCGTTGGGGCATCCATCTTCAGCCTACAGGCCCATAGTTTTCAGCAGACATTTCCATGAAGCAGGAAAATTCCAAAGACAGTTCAGTCACTTTTTGCTGTGTCCTGCAGAATGTCTCATAGACTCTTTCATGAATCAGGAACCCCGAAAGACCATCTCACCTTTAGGCAAGTTCAGCAGTCCTCTCTCTGCGGGTTCTTTGTGTCCAATTTATGCATCAGTCCAGGCAAGAGCAGTTTCTTGCCCAAATGGCTATCAAACTCCATAAAGTGCCTCTTCGATGCCCATCTTCATCTTGAAGTATATTGGTGCTGCCAGGAGCAGACGTGTCTCATTGTCATGAAAAGTCCTAAGTTATTAAAATATTCAAATGCCATATTCTGCAGTCTTTGAAAGATATGAAGAATGCCTATCTAAAATATATCTATACATTACATTTTTAACATGACTTCAAGCTTGACATATAACAAAATTGACCTTAAAATCCATACCAATGTAAATTATTTATACCTATATCAAAATTATGGCTAAGAAATGTGATTCTGAAAATAGGGATTATTTTTCACAAGTCAAATAGTCACTTATGGACATTTTTGTCTCTAAAGGGCTCTTTTCCAAGAAGTGGATTTTCATTCAAAGTTTTTTACCCTTCCAGTAAGACCGTGGAAGACAGGTGAGCTTGGCTTTCTCTTGCTTTTCTATTGCTGAAAGTCATATTTGCTGGGTATGCTTAGATTTTCTGTGTATGTCTGCAGCGGCCTACTGGGAATGCTTTAGACTGAACAATAGTCAGGCTAAGTTCTTGCTTGGTTTGTTTCTGTTGATAAGAACTTTTTTTAGCTGGGCGATGGTGGCTCATGCCTTTAATCCCAGCACTTGGAAGGCAGAGGCAGGTGGATCTCTGTGAGTTCGAGACCAGCCTGGTCTACAAAGCTAGTTCCAGGACAGGCTCCAAAGCTACAGAGAAACCTTGTCTCGAAAAACAAAACAAAACAAAAAAAAGAACTTTTTTAGTGACTTCTCAGGCTGGGAACTGAGGATGCTTCCTACTCCTCCCATAGGTCAGCCCTGTCTTCCACGGGACTGTTTCTCAAAGCCTAGGCAAAGTAGAGAAATGCTAGATGTGTGAAGTGATGGGTTCACAGGTCAGAGATGAGAACTTGTCACCTGGTGAGCACGGTGCCAGAAGAGGGCATCAGGTCTCCTGGGTCTAGAGTTACAGGCCTCTGTGTGCTGCCTGATGTGGGTGCTGGGAACTGAACTCTGGGCCTCTGCAAGAGCACCAAGTGTTTTAAGCCATTTCTCCAACTCCTAAGCCACTTTTTTTTGAAAGGGTCTCACTATGTAGCTGGGATTAAAGGCATGTGCCACCATACCCTGTTTTTTGAGTACATTTTTTTGTTTTGTTTCTTCAGATAGGGTTTCAGAACTGTAACTTTGGAGTCTGTCCTGGAACTAGCTCTAGTATACTAGTCTGGCCTTGAACTCACAGAGATCCGCCTGCCTCTGCTTCTGAGTACTGGCATTAAAGACGTGAGCCACCACTGCCTAGATTGTTTGAGCACATACTTTTAAAGCACACCCTTCTCCCCCAGTTTACACTGCTGTAGATTGGCCTCGGGATCTGGACATACTAGGTGAGCATTTTACCTGTTAGGTGTGTGTCCACCCCTTGTTTTTTGAGGGTGGCACAGGCTGGCTAGACTCGCAGCTCCACCTCAGCCTCCAGAATGCTGGAATTGTGAGTGTGTCTATTACACTCGGCTTTCATTTCCTGTGAGTATTTTTGTTTGAACCAGTCTTAGCTGGCTTAAAACTTACTGTGTAGCCCAGGAACTTGAAGCAATTCTTCCTTTTTTTGGCTAGACTACCTTTATAAAGATGTATCCTTTTAGGAGAACAGGTTTGATGTGAGACATATGTTTAGTGTTTTCTCTTGAATTTGTGTATGTATTGATGGACCTGTCTTTAAACATAACAGAACTAAGTATTAAGACATAAGTGATAATGTTTAATTTAATTTTATTTTTCTATTTCAGCAAACTTCAGGGCTTTTGAGACTCATGAGAATAAAGGAAATGAATTTTCTCATTTTTATCTTGTGTAATTTGTATATTAAATTGTAATAAAGTTATGGCAAACCTTAGAAAGTTCAGCACAGGTTGTATTTAATAAAATTTGATATTATATTACACTTCAGAAAGTTTTATAGAAAACTGTTTTCTCTGCAGTCTCTAAAACATGTAGGTATTCTCAGAATGTAGCGATTACATATTTGTGCTTGTTTATTCCCATGCTAGTCACAATCCGTTCATTTCAGAAAATAAGTATTTTAACATTTTGAGAAGCTTTTCAGTCTAACTTGGGTTATTGGCACCATAATTGTAATAATAAATTCACACGTAAAAATTCTTTTTACAAAGTTGAGAAAAAAATGTTTTGGGGTGTTGGTATTTACAACATAATTATCCATAACTGTTTTTTGGCAGTGGAAATTTTTAATTATCATTCCCATAGTTTTTATACTTATAAAACACAGATTTTGTTTAGTTTTTTGCTTCTCTGGGGATTGAACCCAGGACCATCCACACTGCTAGGTAAGCACTGCACTACTGAGCGACACCTGGAGCCGGTGGTCTGCTTTGAATCACGCGTTTCACTGTTCTGTGTGAAGACAAACTGTAAGAAAGTGGCTGGACAGCAGAGGGGAAGCAGTTCATTACAGAAGCCTCTGATGGACATGGTGACTCGACCAGGCGTGGAAAGCAGCAGATAGTGGGGCCACCGTAGGACAAGGTAGGACTTGGTAGCTGAGCGGCCGTGAAGGGTGGGCAAAGAGGAATCGAGGATATATTTGGATACAGGCCTAAAAGCCAGGGAGGTATTTACCGAGACCTCAGGTTTGAGAGGTGTCAAGGTTTCTGTTCTGAACATGGTGAGCTGCCTAGCCAACATTCAGGTGGAGAAATCTAATGTGTGGGTCTCCAAGGCTCAGTGGTCAGGTATGAAGGTCTAATCTTGTAGGCAATAGTGACCCCAAAGTAAGATCCACGAAAGCATCTCATTTGTTTTTAATGAAGTTTGGTTTTGAACTCGAGTTTTCTGTCCTTTCCTCCCACATGCTGGATTATAGATCTGCACCACCATTCCTGGCTCAAGGTCTTCCTTCTAAACAGAATTTGAAGCTTTCGAAATCCAAGAAATAAAGCTCCTCATTATCAGTATTATACATATATATGTATACATGCACACACACCTCAATGCATCTTTGCCAGCTGTATACTGTTTTTCTGTAGCACAGTGACTGCACCTGAACCTACCAATGACTCAGCTGCCTCCACACAGAGAGGCAAATGTTTTTTACTAAGTCCTTATCTTTTTATTTTTATCAGTAAAGACT
This sequence comes from Chionomys nivalis, assembly GCF_950005125.1. NCBI lineage: Eukaryota > Metazoa > Chordata > Mammalia > Rodentia > Cricetidae > Chionomys > Chionomys nivalis. Next base: position 54,777,605 of record NC_080095.1, read on the forward strand.
CGGGAACCAGATGCTGGGGTGAAAAACCCACTAGCTCAGAGAGCAGAGAAAGCACCTAGCTGCTCCTTCCTCGGCTGTCACCCCAGAAAGAGCTTTCTTTTACCCCTGTCTAAAACATAACCTTCTCCAACCAGATGTCCTCTTCTACTTCCTGTGGCTCTCTCTGACTTCCTGGCTTCACCTCGCTAAGGTTACTTCCAGCCAACTGGTTACTCTACCTCTTGACCTATTGTTGATTTTATTTACATAACGCAGTCTCCGGGTTATCAGTGTGATCAAATATCCCGCCACAGTATACCCAATATAACAATGTACCGTGATTAAGAAAGTGGCCTACCCTGGAAGATCACTCTTGTTCTTTTCTGGGCACCACATTACTCTCCCTCTTTTCAGAACAGCCATTAGTTTGGTATTTTCTTTCTTATTGACATAGTGGTATAGCCCAGTTTCTACCAGTGAGGTTTACTTAGCCACATTTGTATTGATTATGTAATGGATTCCCAGCCATACGCATTATTTTGCATCCGGTTTCTTTTATATAACATTACAGTAGTGGCATTCATTAGTATTGCTGTATAGCTGATGTGTGCTGGATATATGCTGTTAATTATCCATTTGATTACAAATGAGAGTTAAGCTATTTTCTCGTACTTGAGAACTACTAACCAATAGTGCTGTTAAAATAAATATATATATATATATATGTATGTATGTATACACATACACACTCTAAGGGGCTCATGGATAAGATTGCATATTGGTCTTCTAGAGGGTTCAAGTTCAGTTCCTTGTACCTATAGTGGGTGGCTTACAACCACTACAGTCCAGCACCAGGGACTTACTCTTCTGGTCTTAGTGGGCATCTGTACTCCTATGCACATACACACACAACTGAAAATAAATCCTAAACTGTGTTTCTGTGTGTACAAACACATCTAGTACATATGTTGTGGTGATGTTTCTGCTAGGCGTATACCTCGAAATGGAGTTTTTCATTATGTGCATTATGTTCAATAGTAATCTCTACATGTGATTGTTCCAGCATGTTTCCCCAACATGAGAGGGAGCCAGTGGTTTTGGGTCCTTAGAGCACAATGATTTTATTTTTTCTAGTGCTTTAGCATCGCCGGGCGGTGGTGGCACACGCCTTTAATCCCAGCACTCGGGAGGCAGAGGCAGGTGGATCTCTGTGAGTTCAAGACCAGCCTGGTCTACAAGAGCTAGTTCCAGGACAGGTTCCAAAACCACAGAGAAACCCTGTCTCGAAAAACCAAAACAAACAAACAAACAAAAAAAACAAACCTAACAGAGGAAGACGTGCAGAAATGACTGGAAGAACAGGTGGAAGGCTTGGGTGCAGCTCAGTGGAAGAGTGCTCATCTTGTATGTGCCCGGCCCTCCCTCCCCCCACAAAAAAGGATGAGTTAAGAGAAAAACTTAGAAACGGTCTTGTAATGTCAATGTAAACTGTGCTAAATGCTGCACACATAAAACTGATCCTGGACTGGCCAACTATCAGTTCACAACCTTTCTCTGGACCTGGGGGTGTGGCTTGGTGGTAGAGCAGGTGTGAGGTCCTGGGTTCGGTCCCATAGCACCAAAATCCCTATAAAGTCTGGCGGCATGAAATTCCATTGTATTACTACCACACCTGCTGCATCAATTCCTTGTGGAGCTTCTATTTTTACCTTTAGAATCACCCTGTTAGAAATTACTGCGTCGATCTAAGGATATGTGGCTTTATTTCTTTACTTATTTTTGTCTGCACTCTTGGATCCTCTACGACTGGAGCTGCAGATAACTGACATGTGGGTGCTGGGAACTGAACTCGCGTCCTCTGGAAGACCAGCTAGAGTTCTTAATCAATGAGCAATGGCCCCAGATATGTGGGGTTTTAAAAAGATGTGCAGTTTTAATTCTATTCTCAACCCAAAGAAGCTGGTCCTGATAAAGTGTGTGATTTTGCTAAATGATTTATGGATCTTATATTTACATTACAAAAAGTGAATAACATTTCCCTGCTTACTGGGATTTGAGATTTGAGTCCATCTTTTGCCCCCAAGAGTTGTTATGGGACAATTATAAGGTGTTATACCTGAAAATGGAAGTAACAAAAATTAGGGCTTAAATGTTAGTTTCACAAAATGAAAAGACCCAGATAAAAGTTAGGTTTGTGAATTGTAACCTTGGCTAGAAAACGTCTCATTTGTCTGTAGAAGTGAACGGTTGATAAGATAAAGGCACAGTGCTGAAAATAAGGGTAGTTATCACGATAGACTGCAAAGTGTGCCCTGGCACAGAGATCTCAAACCTGCAGCAGGTAGAATGGCTGCCTGGTTTGAAGAAAAGGCCTAGTTCTAGCAGTTCCACGAGATCACTGCCCCGCCTCCCAGGTGTTACTATGGCAACGAAGCACGCGCTGCCCTGCCATCCAGCCGTTACCTTCTTAAGGCTGGTCACTTGTGACACCAGACGCCAAGTGCGCCCCTAAGACACTCCAGTTCGGGCTGATCCTTCACCCGGGTGAGGGGGCCGAGTTGGGCACCATGGCCAAGGCGGCTGCCTCCTCAGCGCTAGAGGACTTGGATCTGAGCGGAGAGGAGGTGCAGCGGCTCACCTCCGCCTTTCAGGACCCTGAGTTCCGCCGAATGTTCTCCGAGTACGCTTCGGAGGTCACCGACCCTGAGAACCGGAGACGCTACGAGGAGGAGATCACAGCGCTGGAGCGGGAGCGCGGGGTGGAGGTGCGGTTCGTGCACCCGGAGCCGGGCCACGTGCTGCGTACCAGCCTGGACGGGGAGCATCGCTGCTTCGTGAACGTGTGCAGCAACTCGCTGGTAGGCAAGCCCAGCAGCCGGCCGGGCCCGGGGAGCGGCGGCACGGCAGCTGGCAGCCACTGGTCCCTGCCCTACAGTTTGGCGCCCGGCCGCAAGTATGCGGGGCGCAGCGGCTCCCGCTACACCGTCTACGACGTGGTCTTCCACCCAGACACGCTAGCGCTGGCCCGGAGCCACGAGCGATTCCGCGAAATGCTGAACGCCACGGCCCTGGAGGCGGTGGAGCAGCAGTTCGGCGTCAGGCTGGACCGCAGGAACGCTAAGACCCTGAAGATCAAGTACAAGGGGGTGCCCGAGGCCGCCGTGCTCCGCACGCCTCTTCCCGGGGGTGTCCCTGCCCAGCCCGAGGGAGAGCCGCCCGGGCTTCTCCCGGACCTGCAGTACCCGTACCGCTACCCCGCGGCGGCGGAGAGCACGGCTCGCACCCCGGCGCCCCGGGCTCCCCAGGCCGAGCAGCGGCCGGAGCCCACGGAGCCGCGCTGTACCGTGGTGCAGCGCCACCACGTGGACCTGCAGGATTACCGCTGCTCGCGCGACGCCGCCCCGAGCCCCGTGCCGCACGAGCTGGTGGTCACCATCGAGCTGCCGCTGCTGCGCTCGGCCGAGAAGGCGGAGCTGGAGGTGAAGGGGAAGCTGCTGTGCCTGGACTCCCGGAGCCCAGACTACCGCCTGAGGCTCTCGCTGCCCTACCCGGTGGACGACGGCCGCGGCAAGGCGCAGTACAACAAGGCGCGGCGGCAGCTGGTGGTCACGCTGCCCGTGGCGCTGCACATCGCGCGCCGGGACCTCGCCGCGACGCCGGAAGAGTCCGCGGCCGAGACCGGAACTGACGGCGCAGCCTGCGCTTCCGAGGGCGACCCTGCTGCGGCGCGGGCAGAGCCGGCGGAGGGAACCCGAGCTGATCGCGGGGACGAGAGCGGCGTGGGAGCCCCAGGGTTCGGGGCGGCAGACGCTGAAGGGGAGCGAGACTTCGGTGGGGACTCGGTGGCGTCTCTAGGCCTCGGGGAAGGTCCCCCTTCTGGGGACCGAAGCCTCCCTTGTACTGCGTTCCCGGGCTGCGACACCGAGCCCCCTGCGGGAAGACGGGGACCGTGCGGAGACCTCAGTGCCCAGACGAGTGAGCAGCAGGAGGAGACCCTGCACGACGCCTCGGGTCCAGCCATGGGTGGCCCCGGAACCGAGAGCATCGAACCGTTGTGCCCTCCTTTGCGGTGTAATCAGGACGAGGACTCCTTGACTTTGCTCATTCAAGTGCCTCGGATTCAGCCGCAAAGTCTTCACGGGAACCTGAGTCCCCTCCGTTACAAATTGTGCTTCTCCACACCAGACTCAGGCTACTCCTTCACTTTGCAGTTTGCTCCAGAGAATGCATTGAGTACCAAAGAACCCGAGATTAGCATTTCTTTAAACAATGCAGTGATAGTCCTGGCAAAATCTCCGGAGAGCCGTGGACGCTGGCGAGAATGGTATTGTGGCTTGAACCATGATTCTTTGGAGGTAACCGTTTTCACTATTAGAAATATTCCATCTTACTTTATTTTTTGGTTACAGGCGCGTACACAAATGTTTCCCGTCTATTCATATTATGAAAGATGATGCGCGGTGCGTTCTCAAAGTGTGCACATATCCAAAGGTTGCAAACTATTTAAAATATATAATTTTTCTAATTATTAGTTCACTTGCAAATCCAAATACTGTTTAATCAAAGAGAATTTGAAACATTTCTTTGATTCTGTCCCCCTCTTTGGACCACATAATAATCTTTACTTTATAATTATTTTTCATATTTACTTATATAAGTACAGAAGATAATCTTATTTTGAGTAACAGTAAACTGATCTTATAAATGAAATAATTATGAATATTGCTAAATGGTTGTTCCTCACTTGAATGCATATAAACAAGTTATATTGTGGTTGGATTTGGGTGATTGTGGTTTAAATTTTCTAGTAATAGTTGAGAAATCTGTTATTGTCTTAAAATCTGTTTACTTTTTTTTTCGAGACAGGATTTCTCTGTAGCTTTGGAGCCTTCCTGAAACTTGGTCTGTAGACCAGGCTAGGCTGGCCTTGAACTCACAGAGATCCACCTGCCTCTGGGATTAAAGGCGTGTGCCACTGCCGCCCAGCTCAGCTTACTTTTAAATAACTATATACACGCAGCACACTAAAATATATCAATTCTTAAAAATAAAACGTGGTGACGTTTTTGAAAATCCTACACTGTGTTTGCATGTGTGTGCTTGTCCTTCCTTCCTCTGAGACTTGTCTCTGTGTAGTCCTGACTGGCCTGGAACTGGCCCGGACCTCAGAGTTCCACGAGCTTCTGCTCCCTCATCACTAGGAGTAAAAGTGTGTGACGCTATGCCCCGCACTGAGTGAGTTTTTTTTATAATCATTTTTCTTAAAGTTAGTATTAAAATACCTTTGTTAAACTCTGACACTGCTTCTAAAAATTAAAAATAAATAGAATGTACTTTTAAATAAAATATTGTAATTGGCTCTTAAGTGGCCAAGAACTTTTTCTGGATTTTGTTTGAGATGCAGGGTCTGAAGTGGCCTAAGGTAGCCTTGAACTCTTGTGTAGATGAAGATGACCCTGAACATCTGATCTTCCTGCCTTTACTTCCCAAGTGCTGGAAATACAGTTTAGTACCACTATATCCAGTTTGCATAGTCAAGAGTTTAAAAGATATTCTGTTTATTTCTTAGCTGGTTCATTAGGAATTATTAGAAGGCTGAACTGTAATAGCTAGAATTGCACTTACAGCCTTGAAGGGATTATTCCTAATACCAGGGGCACCAGTTATGGTGATGTGTGCATAATCCTAACACTTAGGAGGTGGAGACAGGAGATCAGAAGTTGAAGGTCACCTGCAGGTACACAGAGGCCAGCTTGGGCTACTGGACACACTATATATTTGGAAAATAAAAGAAATTCTATTTGTAAGTAAGATCATCTTGGTAGGGAAAGCATACCTCTACTTTAGTAAACTTAGAAAAAGCATCAAGACTTCCTTTTATCTTCTCTTTTTAGGTGGATCTCGTGAATACATGTTTTTCATATTAATTATATTTTGGACAATACTAGAATTCCTCTTTTCAAGATAGTACTCACTGTTGGTGAGATAAACATTAAAAAACTGTATCAATGAACTATGTAAGAACTTTTACAGTGACCTGTAAGATGGAACATTTTTTCTTTCTATTTTAGGAAAGATTGTTTCTTGATGAAGAAAACGTTAATGAGTTTCTTGATGAGGTCCTGGGCTCCCCATTGAAACAGACGAGGTCCCTAGTCCCACCGTTGATTGAAGTTCTTCATGTTACAGACGAGAAGATTCAGATTCGTGCAAAGGTAGTATTTCGGTGGGGGTTAAAGGGTGGTGACTATTGGCCGAATGACTTCAGTTCTTGATTTTTTTTTTTTTTTTTAATTTTTAAAATTTTTTCAAATTAGGGTTTCTTTTTGTAGCTTTGGCTGTCCTGGAACTCACTGTGTAGACCAAACTGGTCTGGAACTCACAGAGATCTGCCTGCATCTGCCTCCCTAGTGCTGGGATTAGAGATATGTGCCACCACCATGCCTGCAGATTTTTCTGCATGTTTATGTATGATTAAAAACTCCACTCTTGCCGGGCGATGGTGGCGCACGCCTTTAATCCCAGCACTCGGGAGGCAGAGGCAGGCGGATCTCTGTGAGTTCGAGACCAGCCTGGTCTACAGAGCTAGTTCCAGGACAGGCTCCAAAGCCACAGAGAAACCCTGTCTCGAAAAACCAAAAAAAAAAAAAAAAAAAGCTCCACTCTTGCCGGCGATGGTGGTGCTCGCCTTTAATCCCAGCACTTGGGAGGCAGAGGCAGGTGGATCTCTGGGAGTTTGAGGCCAGCCTGGTCTACAAGAGCTAGTTCCAGGACAGGAACCAAAAGCTACGGAGAAACCTTGTCTCGAAAAAATCAAAAAAACAAAACAAAAAACTCCACTCTTTGTTTTCATATTATTTTTTAAAAAGTGTTTGTTTTACTGTAACTAACAAAGAAGGGATGAAAATCAGACAAACTTGATGCTCTGCCAGATAGTAGTTGAATTTGCAAATGAACCTTGGACTCAGAATTTTACATTTAGACAAATTTAGCAATTTGTCTTGCTGTTACTTGAAATCCAAAACCATTTTTTCCTAAGATTTATTCATTTTTATTTTATGTGCATTGCTGTTTTGCCTGCATGTTTGCTATATGAGGGTGCCAGATCCCTTGGAACTGGAGTTACACAGTTGTGAGCAGTCATGTGGATGCTGGGAATTGAATTCAGGACTCTGGAAGAGCAGCCACTTAACCACTAAGCCATCCCTTCAGCCCCACAGAATCATTTATTCTGGATAATATTTATAGAAACACCACATCAAAAGTATTGAAAGGCTCACACATCTCAAAAGAGATAATCGTGGCTCCCCTGATAAGAAATACACCAAAGACAATTTAGTGCGACAGTTTTCTTGTTAGTTAATCCAAGAAAACTATTTATATGGGAACAACGTATGCATATTCATTGTATCACATATGATCTAATGTGTATGCGTGTCCTTCTGTATGTGTGACTGCGCCACATATGTGCCTGGTGCCTGTGGACGTCAGAAGACAGCATTAGATCCCTTGGAAGTAGAATTGTAGACAGTTGTGAACCGTCATATGGGTGCTAGGAATCGAACCCATGTCCTCAGGAAAAGCAGCCACTGAACCTACTCTCTATCCCCGAAATAAAATACTTTAAAATCTGATTCATAGAAGAACAGAATGTTTTTTTTTTTTTTTTTTTTTTTTGGTTTTTCGAGCCAGGGTTTCTCTGTGGCTTTGGAGCCTGTCCTGGAACTAGCTCTGTAGACCAGGCTGGTCTCGAACTCACAGAGATCCGCCTGCCTCTGCCTCCCGAGTGCTGGGATTAAAGGCGTGCACCACCACGCCCGGCGAACAGAATGTTTTTTAATTCCACAATATTCCTCCAATTATACATATATTTAGGAAGTTTGAGATTTTTGCAGAATGAGCAAGTATTTTTTGACTCTCAAATCATAAAAATTACATCATAGAACATTTTTTAGCTGAATCTTAAGTTTGGTTATGTTTATGGTCTTCAACATTGGACAAAACAACTTAGGAACTAGCATTCCTGACTGAGAAAAGTCAAGAAACTCCACAGTGCCTCTATGGTAATGACTTGACGACATCTGTGGCCATGTTTGAAAGGCTGATCCTTGAAGCTATCGTGAAAGAGATTACGAATAATTGAAAGGATTTTTTAAAACTTTTTTTCCCTCTGAAGACAGGGTTTCTTTGTGTAGCACCGACTACCCTGAAACTTTGTAGACCAGGTTGGCCTCGAACTCAGAGATCTGCCTTCCTCTGCTTCCCAAGTGCTAGGATCAAAGGCCTAAAATCTAGCCAATGGTGGTGGCCGCACAGGCCTTTAATCCCATCACTTGGGAGTCAGAGCCTGATCTCCTCAGTAAGTTCCGGGATAGCCAGGAATGTGTAGAGAAGCCTTGTCTCAATTGGACAGAGAGGGAGGGAGAGGAGGGGAGGAGAGAAAAGAGAAAAATGCAAGCATAAAGATTTTATTTTGGCCGGGCGGTGGTGGCACACGCCTTTAATCCCAGCACTCGGGAGGCAGAGGCAGGCGGATCTCTGCGAGTTCGAGGCCAGCCTGGTCTACAAGAGCTAGTTCCAGGACAGGAACCAAAAAGCTACGGAGAAACCCTGTCTCGAAAAATCCAAAAAAAAAAAAAAGATTTTATTTTGGTCTGGAGAGATGGCTCAGCAGTTAAGAGCACCGGCTGCTCTTCCAGAGGTCCTGAGTTCAATTCCCAGCACCCACATGGTGGCTCATGACTATAACAGGATCTGATGCCCTCTTCTGACACGCAGGTGTACATGTGGAGTACTCATACATAAAATTAAATAAAATTTTAAAAAATTTTAAAAAAGATTTTATATGTATGCAGTATTTTGTCTGCGTGTATCTTGCTGTGGTACTTGCCAGAGGAGAGGAGAGAGCACCCTACCTGTCATATGAATGCTGGGAAATGAAACTAGTCTTCTCAGCAGGTGCTTTTAATTGCTAAACCATCTCCCCAGCCCTAATTGAAAGGATTTAATCAGAAAATTAAAGCCACAAGTTATTGTGGCTAATCCCGGCATTTAGGAGGCAGAAGCAGGCAGATCTCTTGAGTTCTATGCCAGACCCTGTCTAAAAAACTTAATAGAAAAAGAAAACTGAAGCTAGTTTGTAGTTTGTAGATTGTTCAGTAGATGCCAGTGCTTCTGTGCAAACCCGGTGAGCTGACTTTGAAACCATGTAGATGAAAGGAGACCTCCAGAAAATTGTTCACACCTCTGAGCACCCCTAATCGTATCCCTCCCTGCTCACACACAGTAAAGGCTCCAGTGCCAAGCTTGATGAGTTTGCTCCCAGCACCTATGTGGTAAGAAGGTGAGAACCAACGCTCATAACTTGCTCTCTGACATCTCTGTATGTGCTGTATCATGCGTGTATAAACATACACACAATTTTTTAAAATATGATTTTCAGAGAGTACTATGATTCAATTTCTGTTGCTTCAAAGAATTACTAATTTGCTGTTTCTCTTGATACAGTCGCAAGAATGTAGTGATCCTGATGGGCTTCAAGGAACGGGAAAAGGAGGCAGTGAAGGATGCCCTCTGAGTGGAAAGGGAAACACAGACCATTTTCCCTCCTCTACAACTGACTCCCGTTCATCTGCAGCAGTGGAAGCATTAGAAACAAACCCCTGTGGCTCAGCTGTGGGCCCTCAACACATTTGTTCTGACGCTCCTCACGTGCTATCTACAAAACCCCAGCAACCAGAGCCAAACACGGATCCTGAGTCTATAAAAGAAAACGGTGCAACCTGCTCAACCGAGGAGCAGGAAACTATAAAAGAGACAGTTGTGACTGAGGGAAAGGAATTAGATGGTGATCATCTGTCTTCAGTACTGAACAAAACTGTAGCACAAAACATACCTGACTTGGACAGCATCAAGGAAACCAATACGGAGGAGGACAGTGTGCAGATCGTCAAGGAGACCAATATGGAGGGGGGCAGTGTGCAGATCATCAAGGAGACCAATATGGAGGATGGCAGTGTACAGATCATCAAAGACCACACGACTCACTGTGCGTTCAGTTTTCAGAACGCTTTGCTGTATGACTTGGATTAGTTGTATATAATTTTGAAATTTAAATGTTGTTTAAAAAATTTGGGACCTAAAATAGCTTCTTTGTGTTTTTAACTATAAAACAGGCAGAGACAGGTGATCTCTGTTAGTTTGAGAGCAACCTGGTCTACAGAGTAAATTCCAGGACATCCAGGGCTACACAGTGAAACCCCGTCTCAAAAAACAAAAACAAAAAATAGCTACTTAAAAAAAAATGTAAAAATAAACATTTACAGTTGATCGTGATGGCGAGCCAGCAGCCAGGTAGGTGCCTGTGATTGCAACTCCTAACACTGGAGAAGACTCATGGTCAGCTCAGGTCAGCCTGAGCTACGTAATGAATTAGAGGCCAGCCTGGGCTACCTAATGAATTAGAGGCCAGCCTGAGCTACGTAATGAATTAGAGATCAGCCTGGGCTACCTAATGAATTAGAGGCCAGCTTGGGCTACATGAAAGGCTGCCTTAAAAACAAAAATGCCAAACAGTGGTGGTGCACGTCTTTAATTCCAGCACTTAGGAGTGCAAGTTGTTAGAGGCCATGCTGTTCTAAAAAAAGTGAGCTCTACAACAATCAGGACTGTTTTTCTCTCCCCCCAACTCAGAAACACTGTCTCCAGGGGAAAAAAAAAAACAAAAAAAAAAAAAACTGGAGATACTTTTTTTGAAGTTTCCTTAATTATAAGCTTTGTGATTTTTCTAATAGAAATATTTTTCTCAAGGAGAGTAAAATTGTTTTTAAAAACAAAAAACGGGATGGAGAGATGGCTCAGAGGTTAAGAGCACTTCCAGAGATTCTGAGTTCAATTCCCAGCAATCACAAAGTGGCTCACAACCATCTGTAATGAGATCTGGTGCCCTCTTCTGGCCTGCACTGTATACATAATAAATAACCAAAGGAAATAAACAAACACGTTCCTTATTTGTGGGTAGGGGATGGACAGGTAGGCCAAAGCATGAATATGGAGGTCTGAGGACAAGGTGTGTCTCGGATTAAATCCAGGTCACCAGCCTTGGTGGAAAGGGTCTCCATCCACTGAGCCATTTCTCTGGACCCTTCGTTTTGTGAAATGCAGTTGGCTCATACTCCCTGTAGTCAGGCTAACACCAACTTGTGGCAGTCTTCCTGCCTCAGTTTCTGAGTGCTGGGATTTTAGGCATGCACAAGCAGGCCAGACCTTTAAAATATATACTTGAGCCAGGCGGTGGTAGTACAGGCTAACACTCAGGAGGTAGAGGCAGGCAGATCTTAGTTCCAGGGCAGCCTGGGATACCCAGAGAAACCCTGTCTTGAAACGCAAAACAAAACTACATAGTTGTATTACAAGTACATACTGGCTTTTGTGTTTAATTTTATGTTACTTTTTTGGTACCAATTATATATCTTCATATAAGTGTCACATATATGAGTTAAGGTAATTTGGGGGAATGGCTGGATGGCTCAGCAGATAAAGGTACCTACTGCCAAGTCTGACAACCTGAGTTCAATCGCTGGTACTAGGATGGAGAGAACCTACTTCTGGAAGTTTCCCTCTGACTGCACACCTACTGTGGCACACAAACTTGTGCGCACACACAAAACATATACAGACATAAAAATATAATTAAAACTGTATCTTAAGGCCAGGTGTGGTGGTGCATGGCTTTAATCCCAATACTCTCCAGCTTCAGGTAGGTGGAAGTCCAAAGCCAGCTAGAGCTACAGAGAGAACCTGCCTCAAAACTTTGGAGGTTGGAGAGACAGCTGAGTGTTTGGGATACTTGCTCTGGCAGAAGACTGGGGTTTGATTCCCACCACCTACATTATAGCTCACAAGCATATATATAAATGTAGGCAAAACATCAATTTTTTAAAATTTTATGTGCTTTGGTGTTTTGCCTGCGTGTCCATTCATGTGAGGGTGTCAGATCTTTGAGTTACAGTTAGGAGCTGCCACGAGGATGCTGGGAATTGAACCAGGTCCTCTGGAAAAGCAGTCAAGTGCTCTTAACTGCTGAGCCATCTCTCTAGCCCAAAGTTAGAAATTTTTAAACATGATCATTTTCAAAATTAATTTTAAATAATTGCGTTTAAGTTTTTTTTTTAGAGAGGCAGCTCAGTGGTTAAGAGCACTGGCTGCTCTTCCTAGAGGACCCAGGTTCAATTCCCAGCACCCATGTGGCAGCTTACAACTGTCTGTAACTCCAGTTCCAGAGGATCCAATGTCCCTGCGCTGGTCTTCACAGGTGGTGCATAGATATGCATACAGACAAAATACCTATACATATAAAAATGACTTAAAAATCCTTAGAACAGAAATTAATAAAAACCTAGCCATTTGTTCTACCAAAAAATTGTCTTTTATGTGAGAAACCATTATTTTGGAATCAATTTATAACTTTTTTTTTTTTTTTAGATTTTATTTATTTATTATGTACACAGTGTTCAGCCTCCATGTATGCCTGCAGGCCAGAAGAGGGCACCCTTATAAATGGTTGTGAGCCACCTTGTGGTTGCTGGGAACTGAATTCAGGACCTCCGGAAGAGCAGTCAATGCTCTTAACCTCTGAGCCATCTCTCCAGCCCCCTCAATTTATAACTCTTAAAATGTGGTAGGAGACCATCACAGGTTCCCCCCACCACACATACACACACACACACACACACACACACACACACACAATATTTAGAACAGGATGAAAGAACACAGAAAAAAATCTCTCGATGTCATTACTGGTCCCAAGGCCATGAACTTAAGTATCTCTGTTTCAGACAAGGCTGCTAATTACCAGCAACCTTCGAACACTCCAGGAAACATCTACTTCCTTTAGTCCTTTGAACTGCTGATAGGGCAGGAGGCTCTGATGTACATCGCTCCCTATACAATGGTAGCACAATGTACTGGGTAGTCCCTGCCTTGCATGCATGAGGCTCTGTAATCCCAGCTAAAGACTGAAGGGCTACAAATTCAAGGCCAGCCAGAGCATGCACACAAACCAATCTTTTAAACAAGCAAAAAATAAAAAAGTGAGACAGCTCAGTGGGAAAGTACCAGCCAAGCACCTGTAGTTGACCCTGGGACTCAGGGCAGAGAATCAACACCCTCTGACCTTCAACATGCACCCTGGATACTCACGTGTACACCCATACATGTGCACATGGGAAACAAATGTGGTAAAACATTTAAAAAGACAGTGATAGATTGAGAGGTACGGGCAATATAAAACCACACAACTATGCCTCACCTTTAAAGAGAACATCCATTCCTAGTACAAAACTGATGAAAACAGTAATTTTTGAGGCTTTGGTTCAACGAGTCTTCTAATTTTTGGCTGAATATAATTACATTATGGAAAAGTAATATAAAAATATGGAGTAAATCTAAAGCTTGCTCCCTGGTACTGTGCCTGTTCTTTTAAAAGTATCTCAGTCACAGCTGGCACCAGACCTGCTGCACCTTGGCAAGACTGAACTTTGTATCATTTCTGGCCTTCAAAAAAAAAAAAAAAAAAAAACAATTTAGGCAGTATTTCCCTTATGCAGCAGTTTTTCTTATTGTCCATTATCTATGCCTGGCTAATCTGAAAGCCGAACAATTTCTTCCTGAGAGAATGCACTGTCACGAGCCAGCTCCAGCTTCATTTTAGATTCATATAATGCATAGTTAGTAAAAACTGAGCGACGATGCTCATGCTCAAAACTTCTAGAATGCCTTTACTGGTACAAATACAACATTCTGCAAAATGACTAGGGAATTTTTTATGCAAAAATGAGTATTTTATTTTGGCAGCACTAGAAAGGAAAATAAAAATCAAAACCACTGTATTTCTACATTGAGGTGAAAAGTGTTTAAACTTTCTTATTAACCAAATACATTCCAACAGAAATCATGTAATATGAAGGCCAAAAGCACAGGCAAACCGTAACAACAGCACAGGAATCAGTAACACTGAAATGACTTCTGACAGGGGCTGAACAAACGGAACTTGAGTTCTTAAACCGTCAGACAGTTCCTTCCTAAGAGCCGTCCCAGCAGAGCTCTAACGGTTCCTTCCACTGGAATACTGTTACTGCCGGGACACTTTTAAATAAACCTTGCTGTACTTAAAATAAGTTCTGAAAGTGGAAACGTATACAAAGTTTTAGATAAAAAGATTAACAGATGCGATTTAAATAAAATTTTCTTTTTTTAATCAATAATAATCGAATCATTACCCTTAAGCAGATACAGACTGAATTTTAAAACCCAAATCCCAAAATGAAAATTTCAGTTTGAAATTTTAATCAAGACATAACGGAAAAGGATTATTATATATTTGGACACCTTTAACAAGAAATTTATGTATTAAAGCAGAAACCAGTTCCTATACCCTTTATTCAGTTGTACATCCCATTGAGAGAAATATAAAAAGGAGAAGACTGTCACTTTTGCAACGGTGATGTTTTTTTCACTGCAGTCTTCTATAACTTTTACAGAGTTCATGGTCCCTAATATCTCCCCACCCTCCATTTTTCCTAGGTGGGGAAATGGCTACCATAGAAAACTTGTCACTGATAACTAGAGTTTCTGGAAACAGGTACTGTTGGTTATTTTTTAAGAGTGACTCAATCTGGGCACTCTGGGTGGACGGCCTACATATTTTCTTGTGATGCATACCACAGTCTCCAGCATGGAAAATCCTAGGAGCTTGAGGAACTAAGACTTTCCAGAATTTCGGAAGACAGGAGACAGTCAAATACTGAAGAGTCCAGTCCCAGTTGTAATCATCGTAAGTACAGAAAGTGTCTGTGCACTCGATCAGCTTCTGATAGGCATCTCGGGTCAGGGCTAACCCCATATTGTGCTCTGTGGATTTCCAAGTTTTCACATCTACCTTGTCAGCAATGCCATAGAAACTCCGACTGGCAGTGTAGGTCCCCAGGGAGAGGACATCACATCCAGGACACTCCTGCTGCTTCAATTTCCACATCTTTTTGAAGACGTGGTAAAAGTCTGGGGCTAGATAGTGGTCCTCTTCCAGGAAAAGGATAAGGCCAGTGTAATCTTGAAGAACTTTGACTCTCTCCCACACAAAATGCAGCTTCCACCACCAGTGATGTTTGGTTTGCGAGAATTTGGCCTCTCTGTAATGGCCGAAGGAGTCAGGGTATTCGGCATTGATGCACCCCAACCTCAGAGCGGCATTCTTCTTTAGGTCTCTGGGGCAATCTCTGGGGTCACTACCCGGAAACTCACTCGGGTACAGCTGAATGCTGAACGGAAAGAACACTTGCAGAACCGGGCAGAAATCCACCCTAGCTATCATATTGTTGATCTCTGCGGACCAGAAGTCATGACTAAAGATCACCAGGACTTCATTAATGCCCTGGGCTTTTCGAAGCGAGTCCAGCAGTAGCCTGAGGTATTCCGGCCGGTTGTGCACCTGGACAACGAGCACCAGCTCCCCGGGGGTCCAGGTGCCGTCATTATCGACATTCCTCAGCATCTGATCAAAGTTCAGCTGGTACACCAGGGACCGGTACCGCAGCGTGAGGTTGTCCACCTCCGGGCGCGGGGCCGCGGGGACCAGGGGAGCCGCCGACTCGTTGGAAACCCTGCGGATGCCTACGGACGCGGCGAGATGGCCCGCACCCCGCGGGGGCTCCGCGTCCAGCAGCGGCGGGGCAAGGGCGTCGTTCTTCCTTTGTCGCCCATTGCTGCTCCAGAGGACGAAGCCGCAGGCGGCCACCACGAGCGTCAGGATTAGCACCTTCCGTTTGTAGATGCGGAACCTCATGGTCTCCAGGGCTGGGAGCGCGGGCGCGGAAAGGAGCTGGCGGCCTCTGCACGGAAGGGGCGGGCGGGCGGCGCCGTCGCCTTGGCCTGCAGCCCTAGGAACTGGCCCCCGCGGCGGCCCTCGCTAACTCATCCCGGGCCCCGGCGGCCTGGGGCCCGAAGGCTCTCAGCTGCCTCGCGCCGCCCGGGCTCCGCACATCCTCTCTGGCAGTCGCAGCTCGGGCAGCCGCCCCGCCGCTACGAGCCGCGGCTCAGCGTCGCCTCGGTCCTCTCCATTCAGCAGCCCGGGTCCCGGAAGAAAGCCAGCCCGCGGCCGCCGCACCCCGGTTCCGTTACCTGCGCTGCCCGCGGCCCTGCGTCCTCCGTGCGTTCATCCTCGCTCGCGCGGCCGAACGCCGCCACCGAGCGCCGCAGCCTCGCCCCGCTCCGCCGGCGACCGTTCTGACAAGCCGCGACTGGCTCCGCGAGCGCCCGGGCCCTCCGGCCCCTCCGGCCCACACCCTCCACCCCGCCCCGCCGGCCGCTGGTTGGCGCTTCCCAGGAGCGTCCGGAGGCGGGTCTCCGGAGACGGCCGCCGCCTATTGGCTCGTGGTCCCGTCGCTCAGACCCAGTTCCGACTTCCGCTCGCGTCGGCCCTTTCCCGTCCGGCTCGTGCGGTGGTGGTGGCGGTTTCGGACGCCGGCTCTCTCGGTAAGTCTGGAGCGAGCGGGAGCTGGCTGCTCTGGGACCGGGGCTCCCGAGGCAGGGGTCGGCCGGGCTCGGGTCGGTCGTCGTGGGAAGCGGGCGGGCGCTGCCCTGCACGGCTGAGGTCAACAGCCTGGCGGCCCTCTCGGAAGAAGCGCTCCAGCATGGCGGCTCCCCGGGCCGCGGGACACGCGGGCTGCTAGCGACACGTCAGCCTTCGGGGCCGCTGGCGCGTGACGGGTGGAGGGGTAAAGGCGAACCGGACCGACGTGGTATGGGAGAGCGAGGCGGGCCGTAGAAGGAACTCCGCCAGTCATAGATAGCCACGAGATAGAAAACGGAGTCGGTGTGGGGTAGTCGGAAAGAAGCTGGCCCCTCCCCGGACCCCAGGTGTCCGTTGTCTTAGTTTCCTTTGGAGACAGGATTTCTATGTGGAGTTCAGACTGAATTTAGCAATCTCGTGCCTCAGCCTACCGGAACATAGTCCGTCAAGTGTATTTTTGCAGTATGTCTCAAAAGCTAGTTTTTCTTTAGGCTTGCAGTGTTGGGGTTTGAACCTAGGTTGTCTAAGCCCTATAAGCAAGCTTCAAAAGTGAGCTTCATGCCCAGCCTCGCACTTGAGGCATTCAAACTGGTGTACCCGGGCATGGCCGTGTATTCATGTGGAAAATGAGTACTTGGTGGGTTTACACATACCTTCTCCCCCCCACACCCGAGACAGGGTTTCTCTACCTTTGAAGCCTGTCCTGGAACTCATTCTGTAGACCAGGCTGACCTCGAACTCAGAGATCCTCCTGCCTCTGCCTCCCGAGTGCTGGGATTAAAGGTGCGCACCACCACCGCCCAGCAGGCTACACATTTCTGATTACTGTTTTTATAAATTCCAAAAAAATATATTTTTAAAACTTTAACACTTCAGAGTCAATGTCTGAAACTTTTTTTTTTAATTACAGTTTCCATCGGGTAGACGCTCTACTGCAAAGATGGTCAACGTACCCAAAACTCGAAGGACTTTCTGTAAGAAATGTGGCAAGCATCAGCCTCACAAAGTGACCCAGTATAAGAAGGGCAAGGATTCCCTGTATGCCCAAGGGAAGCGGCGCTACGATCGGAAGCAGAGTGGTTACGGTGGGCAGACAAAGCCAATTTTCCGGAAGAAGGCTAAAACCACAAAGAAGATCGTGCTTAGGCTTGAGTGTGTGGAGCCCAACTGCAGGTCCAAGAGGATGCTGGCCATTAAAAGATGCAAGCATTTTGAACTGGGAGGAGACAAGAAGAGAAAGGGCCAAGTGATCCAGTTCTAAAACTTGGATTTTCTGAGAGGAAAATGCTGAAGCAGTAGGAAAATTACCTGTTAGAAAATAAAGTTATTGTTATTGATACCTAAGCCTTGTGCTGTTTTGATTCTAAGAATTGCATATTGAGGGTTTTTTGCTTTTGTTTTAAATGTGCTTAGTGACGGGGTCCAGTCTCTACCTTGTATTAGGATTACAAGAATTGCACCATACCCTGTTTTTCTGGTGCTCTGTTGGATTGAATCCATGGCTTTCTGTACGCTAGGTTAGGCATGCACTCTATTTGCTGCCCCACAAGAAGTATACAGAGAATACAATTGACTGCTAAATAATGGGCACAAAACATATATATTGTGGATATGTCGCTCATTTCACAGAACAGGTGGGAAAGATTTCATCCTCAGCCAGGTGGTGGTGGTATACACTTTTAATCCCAGCACTCAGGAGGCAGAGGCAGGTGGATCTCTGCAAGTTCAAGGTAAGCCTGGTCTACAAGAGCTAGTTCCAGGACAGGCTCCAAAGCTACAGAGAAACCCTGTCTCAAAAAACAACAACAAAAAAAAGATTTCATCCTCAGAAAGCTTGTAGACTAATACTTTATTCATTAATTTCCAGACCTGTTGACTTTGGTTCACTGCCTGTGGACACTGATGTGTTGGGTAACTCATTCAAAAAATTACATAAAAAACTTTTACTGTAACTAAGAATAAAAATTGGAATTCAAAGAATTGCTCCTGGGGGTGGGGATACAATTAAGGCTCGAGATGGCTCAGTAGCTAAGAGCCCTGGCTGCTCTTAAAGAGAGATTGCAGTCCTAGAATTCATATGGTGTCTCACAGTTGTATCTACAGTTCCTGGAGACGCAACACCCTCTGCTGACACCAGTCTTGCATGTGGTACATGGACACACACGTGCAGGCAAGATACCCATTTGAGTAAAATAATTACTGTGGTTCAGTGTCTTATCTCAAATCAGCTTTTGAGTAGAAACTTGGTGGTAGTGCCAGGAGTCAAACCTTGTATGTATGTATGAGTATATATATACTAAGCAATGTTCTATTGAGCTATACCCTTGTGAGACATGGTCTATAGCTCTGGCTATCCTGGAAATATCAATATATGATCTCAAGCTCAGACATACTTTTCCTCTGTATGCCTGGCCATATATCCTCCTGGAATAAAGTTCTAAAAGTGTTCTAATTCTTAATATAATAGAAATGTCTGAATCTAGAAAAGGAAAAAAGCTTCAAATGAGGAAGTTTTTAGGAAGATAAATTATTTGGAAATAATCTAGAATGGTTCTCAACCTTCCTAATGCTTCGACCCCTTAATACAGCCCCTCCTGATGTGACCCTCAACCATAACTTTGTTGCTACTCCATAACTGCAATTTTACTATTGTGAATCATAACGTAAACACCTGATATGCAACCCCTGTGAAAAGGCTGTTGGACTCCCAAGGGTATGCAACCACATGGTGAGAATCACTAATCTAGAAGTTCTTTCCAAAGCCATACAGCAACATGCTGACACTATACAAGATTGTTTCCTGTTAGCTCTGGGTTGCCTGGAACTCATGTAGACCAGGTTAGCCTCTAACTCAAGAACTGTCTCTGCCTCCCAAGTGCCAGAATTAAATGTGTATCACCATACCCAATTTATAGTTTGGGGGGGGGGATTTCAGCATAGTAGGCAAGGACTCTACCAACTGAGCCACATCCCCAACCCCCAAACAGTACAAACAATGCTCCTCTCCCCAGATTCTCAAGTAATGCAGTCAGTAAAGTTTTCACCCGAGTGGTGGCAGCGCTTACCTTTGATCCCAGCACTCACTCAGGAGGCAAAGGCCGGTGGATCTCTTTAAGAGTTCAAGGCCATCCTGGTCTATATACACAGAGAAACCCTATCCAACAGAAAACAGTTTCTACTTCTATTCAAAAGCAGGGGGAAAAAATCACAACAGATTATGAAGGACATTCTGAGATTTATAAAGCTAATCAATCTGCCTTCGTGTTTGGTGAGCATATAGAATTTCTGAAAAAACATGGTATTTGTCACAAAAAACACTAATTGTGCATCCCTATCTTGGAATGTTTGGGATGAGAAGTGTTTTAGATTTTTTTAAACATTTAATTTATAAGTATGGTGTTTATCTGGATATATATCTGTGCACCAAGTTTGTGCTATGCCTGAGGACATCAGAAGAGGGCCTCAGGTCCCTGGGAATGGAGTTATAGACAGTTGTGAGCCACCATGTAGGTTCTGGGAACTGGTGGTCTTCTGAACAGCAACCAGTGCTCTTAACCTCAGTTGTCTTACTATATTTTGTAGAAGTTTTTTTTTTTTTTTTTTTTTTTTTTTTGGTTTTTCGAGACAGGGTTTCTCTGTTGCTTTGGTGCCTATCCCGGAACTAGCTCTTGTAGACCAGGCTGGCCTCGAACTTCCAGAGATCCGCCTGCCTCTGCCTCCCAAGTGCTGGGATTAAAGGCGTGCACCACCACCGCCCGGCTTTGTAGAAGTTATTTTGTATGCATATGTGCAACTTGCAGAAATCTGTTTTCTCCTATCATGTGGGTGCCAAGGATCAAACTTAGATGTCAGGCTTTGCAACAAGCACCTTTACCTGTTGAGAGCAAGAACATTCTTATGATATGTGTGATTAGAATAAGTATCTGGGGGGCTGGAGAGATGGCTCAGAGCTTAAGAGCACTGGCTGCTCTTCCAGAGGTCCTGAGTTCAACTCCCAGCAACCACATGGTGGCTCACAACCATCTGTAATGAGATCTGGTGCCCTCTTCTGGCCTGCAGGCATACATGGAGGCAGAATACTGTATACATAATAAATAAATAAATCTTTAAAAAAATTATAATAAGTATCTGTTTAACTTTGTTAAATAAAAAAGGAGATGTGGCAAGGACTGGCGAGATGGTTCAGCAGCATTTAAGAGCACTGACTGCTCTTCCAAAGGACCAGGGTTCAATTCCCAGCACCCACATGGCAGCTCACAACTGTCTGTAACTCCACTCCCAGTGGACCCGACACCCATAGCAAAGTTACCAATGCACATAAAAAAAAAAATTAAAAGATTTGTTTAAAAAAATGAGCGCGTGGTGGCGGTGCACACCGTTAATCCCAGCACTCTGGAGGCAGAGACAGGAGGATCTCTGAGTTCAAGGCCAGCCTGGTCTACAAGAGCTAGTTCCAGGCCAGGCTCCAAAACAAAACAAATAAACCCTGAGCTGTGCTCACACACAAAGCCCTGGCTTTGATCCACCATGGGGGTGATTAAGTACAGAACATCTTGATACTCGAGCAGAAACTAACACTGCAATCATAAATCTGTTAGCTTCACAATAAGATTAAAGGTTCATTTAGTGTTTGTCTGCATATATGTATGTGCACCACATACATGCCTGGTGTCCCTGGAGGTCAGAAGAGGGCACTGAATTCCCTGGAACAATTTGTACATACACAATTGTATATACAATTGTGAGCCATAATGTGGGTGCTGGGAACAGAACCCCAGTTCTCTGCAAGAGGGTATTTGCTGTTAAGTGCTGAGTATTAATCCAACCCCCAAAAGTTAAGTTTTAATTAAATTTAAATTCCAGAGTCAAATGGTTGAAGATAAATATATTTTCTCCTCCATGAAAATATACAAAAAGCTTCCCTTTCTCCAATTTGTTACTGTTAAAACACAAATAAGCAACCATCTACATCTAAGAAACTTTCTTTTTGTTATAAACTAATTATTTTAACATATCAGAAGAATTCACATAACAAGTTAGAGAACAAAAGTAAGTGATAATAGGAGCTTCCATTCTATCCACATTATCTACTAAGACCACGGTGTGGGCAACAGAGTGTAGATTAATTGTAGCAGTTCCTTGAATGAAAGAGTCTAGACAAAATCTTCCACAAACACAGGTTTTGGCAGTATCCAAATCTTGGCAAAGATGGAAAGGAATGATATGAGGGCCATACGAAATCCTAAATGGGGGAAAAACATATGTTACTATATTGTGAATTTCATGTGTTTAGACAAGAATTAGAACACTGGATTATAATGAAATAAAAATAATGACGGGACTCAATCTAACCATTTTATTTTTCCAACTGCTAAGAATAGGACGAAGAGATGGCAAAAAGACAACAAAATGTCCCTACCTGATTCAGTAGGTTTGGGTGATGTTGTTGTTTCAGCTGCTCAGGACACTGTATTTTGAGAAATGGTGCTATAGACTCATCCAACCATCAATGTCTGATATAAGCCAGGAACACATAATAGCATATTTAAAATAAGATGTATCTATTTTTATTTTACATGTATGAATGTTTTGCCTAAATATATGAATGTGCAATGTATGTGTGCCTGTGGAAGCATGTGCGGGTGTGGATGCACCCTTGTACAGTGGACCAGATCCTCTGGAACTAGAGTTACAGGTGATTGTGAGCATCCCTAAGTGGGTGCTGGGAACTGAATCTGGGTCCTCTGCAAAAGGAGTCAGTACTCCCTGACTATGAGTCATCTCTCCAGCCCCCCCCCCAAAAAAAGTCCATACCCTTGCTAATCTTATATTCTTATGGGGAAAACTGATAGCAAATAAAATGTTAGAGAAAACAAGACAAGTAAAAAGTACTGTAACAACAAATAAGTAAGCCATATAAAATAGAGAAAAAAAAATCACAATAGGAGTTTTTGGATTTTTGTTTTGTTTTTTGAGACAGAGTTTTTTCAGTGTAATAGCCCTGGCTGTCCTGGAACTCACTCTTTAGAACAGGCTGGCCTCGAACTCAGAGATCCTTCTGCTTCTGCCTCCTGAGTGCTGGGAGTAAAGGTGTAGGCCATCACGCCAAGGAGTTATTAATTTTTTTTTTTTTCGAGACAGGGTTTCTCTGTAGCTTTTTGGTTCCTGTCCTGGAACTAGCTCTTCTAGACCAGGCTGGCCTCGAACTCACAGAGATCCGCCGGCCTCTGCCTCCCGAGTGCTGGGATTAAAGGTGTGTGCCACCACCGCCTGGCTCACGCCAAGGAGTTATTAAAATTTGACTGTTGCAGAGGGTGAGATGGCTCAGTGGGTGAAGGTGCTTGTTGTCAAGGCCCATGACCTGAGTTCAATCCCAGAAACTAACATGATGGAAAGCAAGAACCTGCTCCCACAAGTTGTCCTCTGGCCTCCGAATGCTGTGGCATCATACATGCCCCACTATTTCCTGATTCCACCAAAAAAACTTAAGAAAAAAAAAATACTCTGTGTTTTAATCTGCTGGCCTAGTGTATTATAACTTATCTATACCCAAATAAATAGCCCTCGACTGCCCAAAGATCTGGGGAACATGGCATTTAAATGTTTAATTATTGAAAGATTTTTCATAACAGAAAGACAGGTTGGCTCCTAGCAGCAACACTCTATTTCCTCCAAAGAAAACAGATGGACACAGAACAACGTCCATCCGCAATTCCCTTCATCAAGTGAAAGCACTAACCACTGTGAGAATGCCTTTCATCTAAACTGAAAATCTCCAGATGTGGACAAAGATTCAAATGGAGTGACTGCCTAGCTGCTCAAGCTGAGGTAGGTTTGTCTTCCTACAGATTTCCTTTTTTTTTTTTTTGTTTTTTTTTTTGTTTTTTTGAGACAGGATTTCTCTGTGGCTTTGGTTCCTGTCCTGGAACTAGCTCTGTAGACCAGGCTGGTCTCGAACTTACAGAGATCCACCTGCCTCTGCCTCCCGAGTGCTGGGATTAAAGGCGTGCGCCACCATCGCCCGGCCTACAGATTTCCTAATCCACAGGATCTTCTAAAACCAGGCAGGCCCTGTGCTAAACAGCAAAGGCAAATATTACCCTCAATGAACATGGAGGACCCTGAGGTAGACAACTGGGTAAGTTCTCTGTCGTTTTTTAATCAATAACTCCCCAATTAAAATTTTATCCTTCTCAAAGATCTCTGATGCAGTTTGACAGCTGAGAGGTTTTGTCAGTTTAAAAGGACTACCTCACCAAATTTCAGTACAACTTCTTAACATGTTCTTTTTAAGATATACAAATGCAAGTTATTAAAATATGTACCTGCAAGTTATAAGGTGTGAGGACAAATACAAGTTATCAAATTTCTCACGTTGTATTTCATAGTCTTAAAGATACTTTTCATTGTGCAAAACATGTCAGTCATTCTGACATACATATGCTGCTGTTTTCTTTTTTAAAAAACATTATTTTTTTAATATTTATTTATTATGTGTACAATATTCTGTGTGTATGTCTGCAGGCCAGAAGAGGGCACCAGACCTCATTACAGATGGTTGTGAGCCACCATGTGGTTGCTGGGAATTGAACTCAGGACCTTTGGAAGAGCAGGCAATGCTCTTAACCACTGAGCCATCTCTCCAGCCCTATGCTGCTGTTTTCTAAAACTTATGTTTTCATGAACTCAAAGAATTCTTGTGAGTTCCAGGGAGCTGAATTTAAGGATTCACCTTAAACAGGTCAGATACAACCCTCTCAATTCCTTGGTCCTGAAAAAATTTTTTCTTCCTAAAATTAACTTTGTCCTCTGCTCTGCCAGGTCTAAGAGACACTGGACAGTTCCACACCACAAATCCTGGACAGGAGTAAAGTGACCAACCACCCCAGGATGTAACCAGCACCCAGCTTTCTCAGGTCCCCTAAGAAGGACTTCACCGCCCACAAACAAGCAGGAAGCAGTCTTGAGACCCCGCCAACTGAATTCCTTCAACCTACTATGCCTAACTCTCTGCCTTTTTATTATAAGAAAAAGATGGGAATGTTGTTGTCTGCTGGCCAGGTCTGTCACTTGGGTACCCTGTCCCTTTAAGAGACAAGCTTCGCCCACTCCCAACCTCCCCGCTTCTGCTGAGGCAAGTGTATCTCCCACCTCTCCAGTGTGTCACACCCCCATCTGTACTCCCTTCTCCCCTCCCCATCCATAACCCACTGAATAAACTCTATACCCGAGCTCTCTCTGCATGGCGTATCTGTCGGTCTCCTGTGTGGCCTCAGGCCACCTGCTAGGGAACCTGCAGGGGATCCCAGTGCCTGGGGTGACCCACTACTACTCCTCGTGAGGCCACCCTCAGGTCACCTCTTTATGAATGATAACACCCTGAATTTCATCAGACTATCAGGATGCTACCAAAGAACCATATTTATGACTGAAAGTCTTACCTATGGGATAGTACAGCTCGAGCAGAAAACTCCAGTAACGTTAATGGTACTTGAAGCTTTACAATTGGAAGGACTTCTGGTTTTTCAAAAGTATTTCCAAAAAGATCCAAGTACTCTAGGGATAGCATTTTAAATTCACAAGGTAGTTTTGTAAGTTTGTTCCGAGCTGCTGCTAGAAAACGGAGATTTCTCAGTTGTCCTATCTTGAAGGGAAGCTGAATCAGTTCATTATCACTAAGGGTTAAATTCATAAGTTCCCGAAATTGGCAAAACTGTACAGGGAGTGCCCTGAGTTTGTTCTTGCTGAGATCCAAACTCTGAAGTGACTTCTGGAGTGTGGACTGGCACAAGGACACACTAAATGACGCCAAGTGATTGTCACTAAGGTTAAGCTCTTGAAGGTGGGTGAGGTCTCCAATCGTGGCTGGAAGCGTTTTTATACAGTTGTGACTCAGGTCTAACTTCCTAAGGTTTTTTAAGCAGAGCATTCGCATATCAACTCGGGCCAGCCTACAATGAGAAACCTGAAGATGTTCCAGAGAACACGGAAAGCTCTTGCTCAGAGGATAATCCTTTTGGGATGCGATAACCATCTTGGTTTTTAAATTCTCAAATTCTGAAGTCTTCGCCGGTGTAAGTGTTGAAAGTGGTATATCGACATCACAGCCTCTGTGAGCCATTCTTACAGCTGAAAGTAAACTCTTTAAATTGCCAGGATTGGCCTGAAAAAAAAGTTACACAATTATAAATTCCATTTTAGAATCTTCATGCTTGTTAGTTCTTCCCTTAAAAAATCCTACAGTTGCATACACAGGCTATGTATGTAACCAGATTTTGAAATCAGCTGTAAAAAATATTTTAGCACTTGGTCTAAATTTTAACTTTCAAAGTTTGGGGGGCAGTGAGAGGGCCAAGTGGGTAAAGGTGCTTGTTGTTAAGCATGACATCCTGAGTTCAGTCCCTGAAACCCAGATAGCAGAAGCAGAGGACCTACTCTTGAAGGTTGTCTTTAGACCTCCACCCATGTAGAGACACACATACACACAGAATAAGTAAGTGTTGGGCTGGTGAGAAGGCTCAGGAGTTAAGAGCATTTGCTACTCTTGCCGAGGACCCAGGTTCAGTTCCCAGCAGCCATATGAAGCAGCTCACAATGGTCTCAGTGTCTCTCTGCCTACAGATCAGAGATCAAGATGTAAAGGCTTCAGATACTGTGGCAGCACATATCTGCATGCTACCATGCTCTCTGCCACAATGATAAACTAAGCCTCTGAAACTGTAAACAAGCTCCCAATGAAATGTTTTCCTTTAGAAGAGTTGCCATGGTCATAGTGTCTCTTCACAGCAATAGAACAGTGACTAAGTCAATGTATTTACACCAGGAGTAAAGACAGATTCTAGAAAGCTGTAAGTGGTGGCTTAGGTCTGTAATACCAGCACTAGAGAAGTTGAGGTAGGATTGCTGTCAGTTTCAAGTCAGCTTGGGCTACCTCAGACCCTATCTCAAAGCAAACAAACAAACAAATAAACAAACAAAAATACACCTGCAAGAACTGTTTCTAATCGCTATTTGGGCTCTCAAGATGCTTTAACAGGCAAACATTTTGTTTTCAGTATTTGTGATATGGTCTCCCTGTGCATCTCTGGATGGCCAATAACTTGACACGTAGATCACACTAGACTTGGGTTTATAGAACTCCTCCTGACTTTGCTTGCTGAGAGCTGGGATTACAGGCATGCGATGCTGCACCTAGCTTGTGTATGTTTTGCTACAGCTTTCAATATCCTACCTTACTCAGACAGATGTCCACAGGAGGTTCCTTTAACCGGACAGTGGCTTTACCCTCATCCACAAATTTGTTGAAGAGCTGCTCAATGTTTTCTTTTAGCTAATTAAAGTCAAAGGAGAAGGGTAAGGGAGAGGACAAAACTAGTCATGGCTATTCAATAACACTTATTGCAACTAGAATGTACCAGTCTCCTTCCAGGTTTTAGTTGGCTTTTGGTCCCACAGTCCAAGTGTTTTATGAAGTTTTTGTTTGGTTGGCTTTTCTTTTTTTTTTTTTTGGTTTTTCGAGACAGGGTTTCTCTGTGGTTTTGGAGCCTGTCCTGGAACTAGCTCTTGTAGACCAGGCTGGCCTTGAACGCACAGAGATCCGCCTGCCTCTGTGGTTGGCTTTTCTTTTTTCTTTAAAGCCAGTGAATAGTTATAGCTTCCAGCCAGCTGACACCGGGTACTACTTTCCTTCATTTTAAGAGAATGTTCCCCTTCTCTCAACCCAGCTACATGGCGATAGAAAGAAGTGCCAGCAGTATATCCCCACCTTCACAGCCTCAGTCCCTTATTCCGGGTGAACATGCCTTTAGCTAGACTGTATGCAAACTCCATGAGAGCAAAAAGTCTGCCTTGTTGCTATGGTAACCTCTGAGCTAGAACAGTGACTGATATAATTGGTGCTCAAAACTTTTCATAACTGATGCTTTTGCCTTAGACTTCAATCACTCTTTGCTGAGAGGCCGCTGTGTACTAGGTACCAAGATAAAAAGTTGGAGCAGTGTTGAATAAGAATGGTTACCTAGGCGGTGGTGGCGTATGCCTTTAATCACAGCAGAGGCAGGCGGATCTATGTGAGTTGAAGGCCAGCCAACAGGGTCGACAGCACAAGTTCCGGGACAGTCACGGCACAAAGAAAAACCCTGTCTCGAAAAACCAAAACCACAGTCTGAGACAATAACCACAGTTATTAAAAAGTACAACAAAAAGCTAAGTAGGGGTTACTATAACCTAGGCAAGGAAGCCTCATCCAGTTTAGGAGTAGAAATGGGATTGTAAGGTGAGAGAGTTGAAGGACTAGAACACATTGGGTATGTAGTAAGGGGAATAGGAGGAAATAGCATTCCAGGTGGAGGCAACATAAGCAAAGCCGGGAAGGGAGAGCGTGGTAACTGTGAGAAGCCGATAATTCAGGAATTTAGCAAGGAGAAAAGGTGGGAAGTGGGGAGGAGAGCAAATACGTGTGGAAAGAAAACAGACCCCCAAGAGTGAAAGAGGTAAGAACCATAAAATTCACTAAGGATTTAAACTGAGAAGCATAATTAGATCTACATTAAAGTTTTTCCTGGGAAGCCAGGTGTGGTGACTCACAACTCTAATCCCAGGACTCAGGAGGCAGAGGCGGGCGGATCTCTGTGAGTTCAAGGCCAGCCTGGTCTACAAGAAATAGTTCCAGGACAGGCTCCAAAGCTACAGAGAAATCCTGTTTAAAAAACAAAACAAAATCCAAAATAAATAAGTATGTTTAAAAAAAAAAACTTCTCCCAGAACTAGAACTGCAGTGTAAAAGTCTTAGCTGAAGGAGAGAAGGACAGGATAAAGGAAGGACAACAGTAGACGTGGACTCCTTAACAGGGGGCAAACAATTTAGACTACAATTTACAATTTAGCTGGGATGGAAGAAAATGTAGTTCAGAGGGTAGAACGCTTACCATGAACCTGTGGTTCTATCCTTAACACAGTAGTACTAACCAGGTGGAATGGTTCTTGTGTGTAATCCCAGCACTTGCGAGAGAGAGGCGCAGGAATCAGGAAATCAAGGCCATCTTTAGTTACATAGTGCTACAGCTAGCCTAGCAGGCACAAGGGCCTAGGTTCAATCTCCAGCACTTCAAAAGTAAATAAGTGAATAAGTAAATAAAAATAAATAGCTTCAAAAAGTTAATACTGTAGCCGAGCGGTAGTAGCAAACACCTTTAATTCCAGCACTCGGGAGACAGAGGCAGGCGGATCTCTTGAGTTCGAGGACAGTTTGATTTGCAAGAGCTAGTTCCAGGACAGGAACCAAAGAAATCCTGTCTCAAAAAACCAAAAAACCAAACAATCAAAAAAACCCTCTCTTCCCTCAACTAAGTATTTGCTATGAACTATAATATATAAGGGAAAGAATCCTAGAAAACGTATAAAATGCACTAAAAAAATCAGATAAAAGGGCAGGTGATGAATCCCCTTCATCTCCATAGTGGACACAAAGACATCCTGTTTTCATCAAACAGCAGTGTCTGGTAACGGAGGAGAGCGGATTTTATAAATCTCGTTCTCAAACTTCGGTTCAGTTACGGACAGACGACTCTAGAGTTTGCCATCCTACCTACAGGTACAAAAATCTCGGGACCGCGGGCCAAGCATTTATGAAGTAAAGCAGAGGACACAGGTAAACAACTTTAACAACAGCGACAGCGAGGACAATGACAACGACAGTCAGATTTAGTAGTATTCCCCGGCACACGCATTCTGTGTGTGCTGGAGACCGGACCCAGAACCTCAGAATTTACTGCCAAGCTTTTCACCACTGCGCTCCAGACCCAACCCCTCTTCACCATCTCCTCATGACATCTATTGATTGAACGATGCTGCGGGGTCCCTCCGCCCTCACACCGCTGTCAGGGGCGGGTGGCACACGGGCCGCGTCGCTGTCACCGAGAGGAAGGACGCTCAGGGCGGCCGGGTCGCTGACCTCGTAGCGAGTCCCGCGCTTGTCCTTCATGGTGGAGACCAGCAGGCAGGCGCGGCCGCCGGGCTCGGTGCGCGGCGCCTGGCACAGGCTCACCACCGCTCGCACGCCCTTGCCCCGGCTCTTGAGCCCCAAGACCGGCAAGTGCCGGCTGAGGACCTCCACCTCACACGGCAGCCTCATCTCCCCGACAGCCGCCTCCGGGCCGCCCGGCCTTTGAAATTTGGCGCCACCCGGAGGGCGGGGCCTCCGGGGTCCTTCACGCGAGGACTGCCCGTGGCCCGCCTGCGCCCGCCGGCTTTAAGACTTCCCGGAGTTCCACGCCAAATTTCCCGTGGGACGGGTAGAATGCCCGTGTTTAGCATCGCCTTATGTTTTCTGAGTGAATCCCTGCATGCTCGGTGCGCGCTGGAGGACCGTCCGTCAGGCTTCGGACAGGCGATCGCCGAGGACGCCATGTTTTCCTTGCCAGGTGGTGGGGTGGGTCCCGGGGCGCGCGGGTCGGGCTGTTGGGGCGCTCCTTGCAATTCTCCTCACACCCTGGGCTGGGGAAACCCGGGTAGGCAGGGGTCGCCCTGTTGACCGGGTCAGGCGTTTGGGACGTGTGCCGTTGAGGACGAGCTCTCGCCAGGCAGCATCAGTCAAGTCAGAGCGCAGCTTTAGGTGACCGCGGGCGGGCGAGGCGTTGCTCGTCGTGCAAACTTCACTTTGTAGCGGTGATCGGCTGCTGAGCCTTGGAAGGACGACGGGACCCACCTTCGCTTCTCATTCCTTCATCCAAGCTGCACTTTTTGTAATTATGAAATGGCGTTCAGAAACACTAATTTTCAATGTAGCTGTGGTAAAATGATGGTTAAGCAATGAACATCCCTGCTTACATATAGCGTGTTGAAGTTTTTGCGTGCGTTGATTTCGCATCCTGAAAAACCACAGGAGAGAGGCACAGATAATAAATTGTCACCCATACCCCACACCCGTTTAGTGTTCCCTCATACATTCATATTTTTGATTTTTTACCTTTCTTCCGCCCAGTATTGTCACCATCATGCCCGGCACTGGTTTTCCTTCTTGAGAACTCCAATTACACCTAAAACTTCCTTTCATTTATTTTCCTGAGTTTCTGCCACACACTAGGCATTCGACTGATAATAGACTGAATTTCTCTGAATGTTCTCATCTGCTCCCATAATCAACCTTATTCATTGTGGTGTGCAGGGACCAGAGACTAAAACCAGTTGGCAAAGACTGGCAGCCTTGCCCACTTGTGCTTCATATAGCAAAAGAAGCATGGCCAGTGTGCCAAGAAAGACTGGAAGGCCTCCCTCTCCTGGGCTTCATGGACCTAACAGAGCAAGTGCAAAAAGAGCCCCTGTAGTACAAATTTGGGAGAGGCCGTTGCTATGTAAAAGTCCCATGAGAATCAATCCTTTTTTTTTTCAGCTTCCTCACCTACTTCTGTTCTCAACAGTGCTTTCTTTTTCTCAATAAATTGTGTTTATTGTTATTTTTAACTATGTGTACCATTTGGGCAGCCCTTTGTCTTGGAACACGAACGCATGGAATCCTAACACACCCAGTTATGGTTAGTTATGCCTGTCTTAACCTCTACTCTACCAGCTTCTGGGTTCTGAGTCGTCAGTGTTATCTGCAAGACGTAGCTAGTGTTTATACGGAGAAGGCACTCAGAGCATATTTGCAGAAAGGATGAATCGATAGTACATGTAGATATGCTATTTAAGTTATAGGAATATGTGCTATTTGTTTAGCAAACAGAGCAGGCTCATGTTAAATTCATATTCCTTTTAAAAGTGGATAGCCATATAGTCTCTATTCTGATTCTGTCTCCCTCTACCTTGGGAGTGGGGCAGAAAAAGTTAGCTTTAAATGGATTCAAGTTTTAAAATGTAATGTGAAAAGATGAAAGTATCACAGGGAAATAATTTATCTTAAACGACGACCACCGTCACCAAAACAAAACAGTGAAAGGAACTGAGCCCAGGGCTTTGCAGCAGCTAGACAAGCCTAGTGACTCTATGGCTGACTTTCTTAAGGATTCTCTCTCACACATGCACACAAACACATGGACACACAAGAATTTTAAAATAAAACCTAAAAGCAGTGACTTAAGACATAGGCAAAATTTAAAGTACATAAACTTTTAACTTCCCCCCTACCTAGCATATTAGATATCTTAGAATATCTAAGGTATTCCTAAAGGTGCAATAGTGGTACTTATCTCTTGGGAGTTAATCAACAGCTGTCTTATTGGACATGAGAACCATTCAGCTGGAGGGAAACCTTGCCGGGTACTGAAAATTTGGCCGACTACCCGTGACTAGCGAGGTCATGGATCTTAAAGGAGAACCTACTACTGCCACCATCCATCCTAAACCAGAAAAAATCCTAACCTCATTCTAACCCTTATCTCTGTACCCAAACACAAGCATAGCTTCTTCCCTCCGTCAGCGCTGCTCCTCTTCCCAGCAGAGGGAGACCTTGGCAGCAAGCCACAGCTGGACAAAATGAAGAGAACAGCTGACTCTGAGACGAATGCCCAGCCCCACTTGGGCATCTACACCGCAATGGCTAACACCTAAGACTCAGGCAACATCCCAGAAGAGGGAGGTGGAATGGTTCTAAGAGTCAGAGGCCAAGCACATCTGCTTCCGGATTGTATCTCCTAAATATGTCAGGCAAACAACACTCATCGAAACAATGTAGCTGCCTTAACAAGACCTAAAGAATGGCAACAGCAGTTGACACAAAAATGGGATTGGGGGAAGTCTCATAAGGAAACATTAGAAGAAGAGCTACAAGGTAATTTAAGACTGCTGAGAGAGAGAGAGAGACAGAGAGACAGAGACAGAGAGAGAGAGAAAACCAGTCTTCCTCAGCATGAGTCCTGTAAATGGTTATCCAAGCCCAAGTAGTCTGTCCTGAAAACATATGCAGATAGACAACACTAAAGAGATTCAGCAGCTGCATTTTTATATTTATTTACATATATATGACAGTAATAAAGAAAATGGGCCATGAATTTGAGAAGAAGGGAGGCATGAAATAGGTTTAAGGGAGGAGAGAGAAGGGGGAAATGATATAAATACAATATGCATATATATAAAATAAAACAATAAATTTAATTTAAAATTGATACTTTAGCTGGGCGGTGGTGGCGCATGGCTTTAATCCCAGCACTCGGGAGGCAGAGGCAGGCGGATCTCTGTGAGTTCGAGACTAGCCTGGTCTACAAGAGCTAGTTCCAGGACAGGCTCCAAAACCACAGAGAAACCCTGTCTCGAAAAACCAAAAATAAATAAATAAATAAATAAATAAATAAATAAATAAATAAAATTGATACTTTACATTAGCATGTACATGATTACTCTCTATAACTAAATTCAATTTTTAAAAAAATTTGCATGAAAAAATATGCTTAATTTTGGATATCAGTTGATTGGTTTAAAGAATATTGGTGGACAGTGGTGGCCCATGCCTTTAATCCCAGCACTTGGGAGGCAGAGGCAGGTGTATCTCTGTGATTTTGAGGCTAGCCTGGTCTACAGAGCAAGTTCCAGGACAGCCAATGCTACACAGAAAAACCCTGTCTCAAAAAAAAACCAACAAACAGGGGCTGGAGAGACGGTTCAGTGGTTAAGAGCACTGTTTGCTCTTCCAGAGGGCCTGAGCTCAATTCCCAGCAACCATATGGTCACTCACAACCGTCTGTAATAAGATTTGGCACCTTCTCCTGACCAGCAGGCATACATGTAGACAGAACACTATATACATAATAAAAAATTAAAAAACCAACAAACAAAACAAACAAATTACATCACTGTTCTTGAGGGTGTCTGTGAGGGTTCTTCTAGAGAAGACAGATGAGAAAGTAGAGTGGTGGGGAAGATCCACCCTCCACTACATAGGCACCAGGAAGCGGGGTGATCTTTCTAGTACTTTTAACAGGACACCCTCAGTCGTCAAGCTTTCAGTTTCTGAGGCCTTTGGATTGGACTGAGCCATGCTACCGGCATCTTAGGGTTTCTAGCTTGCAGGTGGTATGCGAGCCAATTTTTATAATAGATTACCTTAACAATATGGATATCAATCATTTATCTAGCTATCCATCTACCCACATAGTGTATTGGTTCTGTTCCTTTGGAGAACCTTGAGTAATACGAATTTTAAAGTCAATAGTTGTTTTGGAGAGCACGATCACCTTCATCATTATTATTAAAAATAGGATCTTTTTATGTGGTTCAGGCTGACCTGCATCCTTACTGTTAGCTCAGCTGGCTTTGAATTCACATTTGAATTTGATTCTCTAGCCTTATCCTCCCAAATGCACTACCACACCTGACTCAAGAAAGAAGTTTTTTTTTCTTTGAGAGCATCTCACTAAGCAGCCCTGGCTGGCCTGGAACTTTCTCTGTAAACCAGGCTCCAATTCACAGACATGTTGGGATTAAAGGAATATACCACACACCTGGCCAACAAACAGAATTTTACTGAGCATTGTAAGTTGGTTTTGGCATTTCTGAAATTTTATTTTTCAGTTTGATTTAACTTAGAGACAGGGTTTCATTATATAGCCCTGACTGGCCCAGAACTTGGTATGTAGACCAGGTAGGCCTCCAACTCAGAGATCTGTCAGCTTCTGCCTCTCAAGTGCTGGGATTAATTCCACACCCAGCTGGAATTGGTTTTCTATCTGATTTTACCTAAACTGCTATGCTGTCTAAGAGCACAGAGAACACTGATTGTCGCTGAAAGTAGTGAAAGTGTGAAGTCAGTGATAATGCTTCGTTAGCAAATATAAGATATATAAATAATATAAATATAAACATAAATATAATTATAAATATAAATATAGAGTCAATTATTAGCACCTCCCCAAAGGTTGGGACCACAACTCTTTGATTAAAAATTATTTATTTATTTTTATTTTATGTGCATTGGTGTTTTGCCTGCATGTGGGTGTCAGATTTCTTGGAACTGGAGTTACAGACAGCTGTGAAGCCGCCATGTGGCAGCTAGGAATTGAACCAAGGTCCTCTGGAAGAGCAGCCAATGGTCTTAATCACTGAGCCATCTCTCCAACCCTGGAATGATGAAGTCTATCCAATATAATAATTTGGCAATTATCAGCAAATTCGCAGGTGAGTACATGCAAACCTGCAAGCATACATTTTCCAGATTGGCCCAGACACACTGGCATAATGCTAGCCAGTCTCTCAGAGGCAGCTAGGAAAACACAGATGCTCTTTGGATCCCAAGAGACCTGATCAAAGAGATCTGCCAGACTCTTCAAGAACGACTGACTAGCTAGGAGGGGTGGGCTTCTTGCTTTCGTAAAGTCAGTGATCCCACCAATAGCAACCACTGCTGCTGCATAGATGAACCAAAAATAAGGCACCGATAAGCCAGCATGCTTTTGCACTATTGACTTTTTTCTTTGTCTAGCATGGATAGTATTTCAGGTTTGTGTCTCGTATGCTTGTTTAGTTGTATTATACGTCATCAAAGCTAAAAAGGAAAATAGAAGTGGTATTGGAAGGGTTCTCATAAGAGCTATTGTTCAGAGTCGTGTCGTTCCTCCCCCACCTTATTATTGCACACCGTGCTACACCCTGTAGAACTAGTTAACTAGCTTTTATTTCAGGACTATGTACAATTTTATGTTTCTGTGGAAATATGGCATCTAGATCAGATATTTACTTGCACTCTAAAATTTGTTGTTAGCTGTTTTGGTATCAAATTACCTAATCAAAAGCACCCTTTATTTCAAATTACTTCTTTCTTCAAATTCAGCCACCTAAACTGCTATTGGTGGTACAAGCCCAGTACTTGGAATGGAGGCAAATGTAAGTCCACTCTGGGCAGATAGTCCAGCGTGCTTAGACTCCACAGAGAGACTGTTACAAAAACAACAAACAACAAAAACAAATGAAAAAAATTATTATTTTTTACATTTATTATTAAATGTACCAAGTACTTTTAGGTATGAAGTATTCTAAAGGTGATATACTCAAGTATATTGAAATATTGAACACCTTAACATTATTCGCCAATCTCTAGAAGTTGTTTTATCTCTCGGTGGAGCGTATCAAATGCAAAAAAAAAAAAAAAAAAAAAAAAAAACCCGGAAACGCCGTGGTTTAATAAGACGGAAAGAGACCCCTATCGTTGACGCCTGATCATTGCAGTTGTTTTAAGTTGTTTTATAAATTCACGCCAGTAGGTGTCAGTGTTGAGCGAAGGCTAAGCTCGTTTTTCTGCCTCAAAAAAATTTTAAAAGCTTGCGGTCTTAAAGAAAAATCTCTAAGATAATTAAAGAAAAATCTTTAAGATAATGTTGTAAATATACCGTTGAAAACGTAAAAAGAGACGGGGTCTCGCTATGTTGCCCAGGCTGGAGTGCAGTGGCTATTCACAGGCGCGATCCCACTACTGATCAGCACGGGAGTTTTGACCTGCTCCGTTTCCGACCTGGGCCGGTTCACCCCTCCTTAGGCAACCTGGTGGTCCCCCGCTCCCGGGAGGTCACCATATTGATGCCGAACTTAGTGCGGACACCCGATCGGCATAGCGCACTACAGCCCAGAACTCCTGGACTCAAGCGATCCTCCTGTCTCAGCCTCCCGAGTAGCTGGGACTACAGGCGTGCGCCACCGCGCCCGGCGATCGGCAGCGCGGCCGGGAAGATACTAGAGGTTTGCCTGCAGTGACGTCAGCCACTGTGCCCGCCCCGTCGCCTCGGGAGCTGTCATTCAAACCGCCCCGCCCCGACCAACGCCGTCGCACGGCGCACGCGTCACGCCTGAGCGGTGTATTCTGGGTAAAGTGTGGCTCCGGAAAGTCTGAAGAGCGCATGCGTGCGCTGGCTCGGTCCTTTTGGCTCGTCGGCCGTCAGTGAGGCAGCATGGGTCACCAGCAGCTGTACTGGAGTCACCCGCGGAAGTTCGGCCAGGGATCCCGCTCCTGGTGAGAAGCGGATTGTGGGGTTGTGCGTAGGGGAAAGGGCCGCTGTGGTCGGCGGGGCTGCTGGAGGTGAAGGCGCCCGAGGGCGGCGCGCAGGCCCGGCGTTCGTAGCCTGCATGGCGGCCGCCGCCATTTCGGGCCCGTGCAGGACGGGCGGGCGTGCGGTGCGCCGTCCTCGGTGAGAAACGGCCTGCATGAATGCCTTCTCTTTCTCTTCCCCCGTCCAGCCGCGTCTGCTCAAACCGCCACGGTCTGATCCGGAAATACGGGCTGAACATGTGCCGCCAGTGTTTCCGGCAGTACGCGAAGGACATCGGCTTCATTAAGGTACGCGCCCTCCGACGCCTTGGTCCCCGTGCGGGCGGGAGCCTCGGACCGAGACCCGCACTCGGAGGCCCATGCCTGGCCGGGTTTGGGTGTCAGCTTGGTAGGAGAGCCTGCGCTTTCTCCGTAGTAGCTGAGGATTTGCTAATCGACTACGTGTCTTAAATTTCCTACCGGGGGCGTTAGATCATAGGCTGGGAAGAGCCTTAGATTGCGGGCCCGGTAGACTTGTTTAGCCAAGGTTTTTTGTCTTTTGTGGATTCTGAGGTCGTGGTCACATCATTGCTACTTGAAACTTTGTTGATTGCCCAAGTCACTTTTTTGGTCAAAAACAATTTGCTTTTTGGCATAAAACCACCAGCTTTCTCTTTAACTGTACCAGTTTGGTTTTTCAAGTCAGGGTTTTTCTGTGTCCCGGGAACTCATGAGCTCTGTAGGCCATGCTGGCCTTGGACGGCTGGGATTGAAGGTGTGAACCACCACACCCAAATTCGGGACCAGTTTTTAAAAAACTTGTGCTTAATGGGCCTACATATTTTACGTGAGCTCTCCGGTGCAGCAGGGACAGTTTTAAGTTCAAAATTCCAATATTGGAAATAATTTCCAATATAATAACTATTACCGTAAGCCTAGTAATAATATACAGTGTGGAGATTCGAATAACTCAGTGTGAGAGGATCGTAGATTAGAGTGGTTCTGGCTCCCTGACAGTAGTTTTTTCAGACTAAGATGAGCTGTGGCAAACTGCTTTGTAGCTCTCCAGAACACTTGGTTCGGGTTGTTTTCTGTGGTATTGGGGTGAGTGAACTTGTAAAAGATGGCAGGATCTAATAAATTCTCTGCTTTTTCTTTGCAGTTGGACTAAGCGACCTAGAATGGATTATTCAAGACTCTACCCAGTGGAAAAGATGAACGCCAGTCTTTGTACATAAGAATAAAACAAAGTGAAGACCTTCAAGTTGTGTTGTTTTTTTTCTTTTTCTTTTTTTTTTTTTTTGGAGACGGGGTTTCTAAATACAAGCTGGCCTCAAACTCAGATCCATTCATCTGCTTCTGCCTCCCTAGTGCTGGGATCAACAAGTTTTTAATTTTTTTTCCTGTTCTTCTGCCCCCCCACCCCCATTTTTCGAGATAGGGTTTCTCTGTAGCTTTGTAGCTATCCTGAAGTAGATCAGGCTGGCCTCGAACTGAAGTGCTGGGATTAAAGGCATCTACCACTTCCCCCCGTCATTAGAGCATTTTATCAGTTAATCTAAATTCCCAGTCCTGATAGGTGGTGTTTTGCTGTGTCCAGAAATAATTTTAAAAATGCCTTAGGGGGAAGGGAGTGGGAACATGAGCATACATGTTGGTATGTATGATGAAAAAAGATTTTCTTTTTTTAAAAGAATAAAATGCCTTAGGGCTGGAGAGTTCTGTTTTGGGGGAGTGGGGTGTGTGGGATGATTTCTCTAACTCTGGCTGTCCTGGAGCTTGCTTTGTAGACCATACTGGCCCCCATCGCCTCCTGAGGGTTAAGTGGACCTACATTTTGGTTCCCTGTTCCCGTGGCTCATAGCCATTTAGCTCCAGTTCAGGGAATCCTTCCTATGGGTACTGCACATATGCAGCTTGCAGACAAATGTTTTGCTGATAGCTTCTGCAGATCTAGAAAGC
The DNA here is from genome assembly GCF_950005125.1 of Chionomys nivalis. NCBI lineage: Eukaryota > Metazoa > Chordata > Mammalia > Rodentia > Cricetidae > Chionomys > Chionomys nivalis. Next base: position 54,816,061 of record NC_080095.1, read on the forward strand.
TGGTCAATAAAGGCTAACTCAGTGAAAGGTATAGTATGAGTTTTTAACTTGACTGGGTAACAGACCAGAAAGTTGTTTTCACTAAAGTTTATGGTCTGTGGACTTGCCATGAGTTTGGGAATCTATTAGATACAGTGTTTTTAGCCTGATGGGTGTGCTGTACACTTTTTGATCTCAACACTTGGGAGGCAGAGCCAGGCCAGGGCTACATGGAGATTAAACAATACAGTGCTCTTTCTTTGGTTGGTAGGGTTTCACTGTGTAGTTGAAGTTTGTTTTGAACTTTGGATCTCTGGCCTCATCATCTAGTGCTTGAATTAAAAGTATGTATAATTATAGTTGGTTTGCAGTGGTCTAGAGGTAAGATGGGGCCAGCCTGGTTTCCAGGGATATATATAGTGAGACTGTCTGAAGGGCAGAGGAGATGGTTTAGTGGATTAAGGTGTTTGCCAAGCCTATAGAGCCCACATGATAGGAGAAAGCCAAGTCTTGCAAACTGTCCCATGACATGTGCTCTTCTCTATGTGTGTATATATAAATACAAAAGTATTAAGAGATGGGTCCTGGAGGTGACTCCAGGTTTGAGAAGCTATTAGGTCTTGGGAATTCTGTACCAAATTCAGATGTGCTGAGTTAATTGGTGGGTCAATAGTATGTGAGTGGCTGGCTCTACCTGTATTGAAAGCATAGCAGGAGCTGTGTTTATGCACTCTAACCCAGCGCTTAAGAGGCTGGGCCTAGAGGAAATGGGACCAAGGCAATGAGAATCTAAGCAGGTGATCTTGGACTGGTACTGGCTGGAGTGGTTTAGGTTCTGTTGAAGGTGGGAGATGGGAGCAACTGGAAGAATTGTTGGTAGGAAGGAAAGCAAGTTTGGAGAAAGTATTGCCATACTGTTTTCAATGTCCATTAGACAGGCAGTGCAGCTTTCTAGGAAATGCTTTTTTTTTTTGGTTTTTGTTTTGTGGAGCCTGTCCAGGAACTAGCTCTTGTAGACCAGGCTAGCTGCCTGCCTGCCTCTACCACCTGAGTTTTGGGATTAAAGGCGTGTGCCACCCCTGCCCAGCTAAATGCTTGGTAAAATTATGGAGTACAGTAGGGTGAAAACTGGAAACAGAATTTTCACTGTCCTTTAGAGTGTGGAGGCCTGTATTTTCAGGTCTCTTACACGAAAGAAAGGATTCTTGGGTTATTGGGGGTTTAGGGCTGAGCAAAGCAGGATGAAGGTGGAGATCTAAGCAGGGTGTGGTGTGTGCCAGTATTGTTGTAATATGAGCGGCGGGGCTGCTTTTCACCGCCACCCGGCTAGCTTTACCCGAAATAATTATACGGAAACTGTATTTTTTTGAACATTGTCTGACCCATTAGCTCCAGCCTCTTATTGGCTAGCTCTTACATATTGATCTAACCCATTTTTAATATTCTGTGTAGCACCATGAGCTGGCTTACCAGGAAAGATCTTAACCTGTGTCTGTCTGGAGTGAGAGAATCATGGCGACTCACTCACTCGGCTTCTTTCTCCCAGCATTTCGTTTTGTTTACTCCGCCCACCTAAGGGTTGCCTATCACATGGGCCTAGGCAGTTTCTTTATTAATTAACCAATGAAAGCAACAGATTAATACAAGACCCATCTCCATCACAGTATGCTAGCTTTCAAGGTGGAGGCAGGAGATCAAGAATTGAAGGTTGGTTTGCCTTCAGAAGTTCAGACCAGCCTGGGCCACATGGGCCAAGTGTGGGATCTGTTTTAAGCAGGGAGTGAGCTATACCAGGTGCATTTGACAAAAAAGCAGAATTGATGTCTCCACTGTTTGATGTGACAGGGAAAGCGACAAGAGAAGTGGCTGGGAAAAAAGCTGATTGGATTTCAACTGCAGTTAAATTGCCTATTGTTTTTAAAAGCATTGCTGGTGAACTTCCCAAAGGACTTATGAGCTCATGGGATCAAGAATCCTGAAATCCAAAAGTTTACAAGCTTGCTAGTGCTCCATCTTGGCCTTTAGAGAGATCAATTGCAGTTGTGATCCAGGTGTGGTGCAGGCTAGAACTCATTATTTGGTAGGTGGGGGCAGGAGGATCTAGAGTTCAAGGACAGCTTAGGGGAAGTAGTGAGTTAGAGGCCAGGCTCACCAGAACAAAATCAAAACCCAAACCACACCTCAGCTGCTGTCAGGAACCATCTAAGAAAGCTATATTTTAGTCAGGGTGTAGGATGTTCTTTTGGCAATGGGGTGAGCTTCATGTTGTATATTGAGGATGGACAAGAAGTTGTCAGTTGAGCAAGTATAGAGAAAATCTGGGAGCTGAAGACGAGAGAAACTTAACACATATTTCATGTTTCAGTGTGAGAAGAATCTGACTTGATCATGCATCTCCTGCATGAACCTGAGGTCTGTTCTAGTCTGATGGCCCTGAGTAAATTCTGTAACACACTCGCAATTCACAGTTCGGGAACACGAGAGGGAAACACTAGCCAGTCCCGACCCCCGCGTGGCACTGGAGGAAAGCCTGCTGTGGAAAGGTGGCCTGGCTACTCTACCCGGGCTGAACAGGACTCTCAATAGAGATTGTTTAAAATTTGTTCTTTGTTAGACCTCATGTGAAGGGCTTTACAGACGTTTCCTTTTCAAGGTTTAGAGTCCCTTTCAGGAGATATGATCCTCATTACATAGCTCAGGAGACTAATGTTTAGATATAAGGTAACTTCTCCAAGAGACCAATAATAGGGTGGTTACCCCAAGGTAATCTTCCCAAGAGAGACAAAACTGAACTAGAACTTGAGTCTGTCTGACATCGTTGCTTAAGCTCTTAGCCGTCACAGCACACCGTGAAAGAATTACCTCTATCTCCAAATGTCAATTACATGTGCTAGTGTGTTTACAACAGCACAAGCGAGATGCCTTGCATTAATTAACAGGCCCCCAAATAAACTTTGATGGCAAAATGTCCTCGCTAGGTAGCCAGTGGAGCACAACTTTTAGGCTGGGGGTCTTTAGTCTGTTATGGCCTTTGAAACAATGTTGAATGCTTGAACTACTTATTGCTCAATTTCTGGAGACTGGGAAGTTAAAATCACGGCACTAGTGAAGGATATGCTCTAAGCTGTGGCTCAGATAGTGCTTTCTTAAATGTCCTCACTGTGGGTGACAAGTGAGTGCCCTTGGGTCTATTAAAAGACCATGAGGGTGGAACCTTCAGGATTCACTACCTCCCTAAGGCCTTACCTGAAATCACCGCCTCGGGGACCAGGGCTTCAATGTGAGTTTTGGGGTGGCTTTTTTCCAGCTGTGAGAACTCATCCCCATTTTACAAATGTAGTCAGCAGGCACAAGGGATTGCACAGCCAGTAAGGTTCAGACCAGGCAGTAGTTTAAAAATCACTCTCGCCACTAAACTCTGAATGCCCAGCAGCAAGGGAAAGCTTTAGCAGATATCTGTAGTCTAACAAACAGAAACGATTTTCAGGGAAAGGTAGGAGACTGTGTATGCGGTACGATTTCATTGTTACGGGAAAGCGAACATTCCATTATGTTAGCCATGCTCGCCTCTGTGACAAATGTAGGTACGCCTGGGGTATCCGGTGACTGCTGGTATAGTATCTTTGATATTAGTATTGTTAGGCTTTTTCTCCTTATGCCAGCTCATTCTGTTATGACTATGATTATTATTGAAACTATTGTTTTCTCATACAGTATATCCTGATTACACTCTCCCTCTCTCCCCTCCCTCATTCTACTCCTCTGAGTTCCTCTCCACCTCCCTTCCCTTCCAGATCCACTCCCTTCTGTCTCCCATTAGAAAAGAACAGGCTTCTAAGAGATAACAACCAAACATGACAAAAGAAAATATAAGATGAAGCAAAAACTTACATTGAAGTTGGACAAGGCAGCCTAACAGGAGGAAAAGAGTCCCAAAGCAGGAACAAGAGTTAGAGACCCACTCATTCTCACATCAGGCATCCCATAAAAATACTAAGCTAATAGCTATAATATGTACGCAGAGGACCTGGTCTAGGCCCATGTGGGACCAGTGCTTGCTGCTTCAGTCTAAATGAGGTCGTAAGTGCCTTGCTTAATGGATTCAAAGGACCTGGTGTCCACCCCCCACTCCTACAATCTTTCTGCCTTCTCTTCCTCAGGATTCCGTGAGCTCTGAGTGGGAGGGATTTGATGGAGACCTCCAATTTAAACTCTCTCCACATAATGTCAGCCAGCTCATTCTAACCCGAGAGTGCTCTGACAGTGCCTTCTTTCAGGCAGCCTTCCGACTGCCTTTGCTAATTTCATTTGTCACCCAAATTCCATGTGATTCTGTACAGAACAAGTCTAACCTCTGCAAGACAGAGGGTCAAATACTTAAGTGTAAGGGCCCTAGAATTTTCTCATTTTCAGGATATCTATTGCTGGTATTTGTTTTGAAAAAATTATTTAATTTTATTTTTTTTACGTTATGTGTATACGTGTGTTTGTGTGAAGTTATTGTGCATGTGCAGGTGCCCATGGAGACTACCGACCTTGCTACAACTGGAGTGGGAGGCAACTGTTTGTGAGCTGCCTAATATACGTGTAGGGAACCGAACTCACGTCTTTTGCAAGAAGGATAAATGGTCTTAACACTGAACCATCTCTGTCTGTCTCTCTGTTTCTCTCTCACACACACTAAATTTTTTTTTATTTACAAATATGTGCAAATGTGTGTGTGTATTGGGGTGTTATGACCTTATGAGTTCAAGTACTTGCAGAGGCAGAAAGAGTCCACAGGTTTCCCCAAAACTGGAGTAACAGTTGTAAGCCTCCAGGTAGGATCTGGGAACAGAACTCTAGTAAGTAAGCAGTAAGCGCTCTTAACAGCTAAACCATCTCTCCATCCCCAGCTGCTCTCAATTTGCAGGGATTCTATTTCTGCAAAGACTAGGCTGGCCTCGAACTCACGGAGATCCTCTTGCCTCTGCCTCTCAAGTGCTGGAATTAAACGTGTGTACCACCACACCCAGCTAATGAAATCTTTTTTGAAAAGTTCTTTGTAGGGCTGTAGAGATGGCTCAGACCTTTTGCCAGTACCCATTCCAATATAGGTGTAGGTTCTGACACCTTTTCCAGCCTCTGCAGAAACAAGTACAAGACACACACAGAGACACATAAATAATATTACAAACCAGTCTTTTAAAGTTATTTGTGCTGGTTACAGATGTCCTGTATGGAGTTTTTAAAAAAGCTGAATCTGGGTAGGTTAATTATTATGTAGTCTTGAATTGAAGGTGATTTGCTGTAGAAACACAGTGTAGAATAAGCATTGGGAAACCAGGACTGTCAATCATGCAGGCCTAGTTTCTTCAACAGAAGGAAATGAATGATGCCTAGTCACCTGGAATAGTCAGACAATTTGGTGACAAGAATCTATCCTTATGCTTATCACTGCTCCTTCCTCTAGGCCCTGTGTATCAGCCAATAGAATTCATTCTTGTTGTAAGCCGGGCGGTGGTGGTGCATGTCTTTAATCCCAGCACTTGGGAGGCAGAGGCAGGCAGATCTCTGTGAGTTCGAGACCAACCTGGTCTACAAGAGCTAGTTCCAGGACAGGCTCCAAAACCACAGAGAAACCCTGTCTCGAAAAACCAAAAAAAAAAAAAAAAAAAAAAAAAAAAAAAAAAAAAAAAAAAAATTCTTGTTGTAAAGATTACATACAGGTCATAAATTCTTCTAGGTTTAAATATGTAAGAAAAACCACAGAGTCAGTCTCTGGAAGGCGTGGCCATGGTCTTGGTCAACAAAGGTGGCAGTGTTTCACTCTTCAGCCCTGAGGGGAAAGACTTCCCCAATGGGGAGTGTTACAGCCCTGAGGGGAAGGCTTCCCCAATGAGAGTGTCACAGCTCTGAAAGGAAAGGCTTCCCTTATGGCAGTGTTAAGTTCTGAGGGGAAAAAGTGTCCCCAGTGCAAGAGTTTTCTTTGAAGGGAAAGAAATCCTGGAAGTTGGGAGCCAAGGAATACCACAAAGTCGGACCACACAACAAACTTCACACAAGAGATTTATTGGGAGAGACCTGAGAGGGAGGCTGCTTCTGCTTGTGCAAGAAAAGGCAAAGAACACAGCAAGAGGCAGGCTTTATATATGGTTTCTTGGGAGTGGAGCTGAGTTTTCCAGGGTGGGGATTGGTAGGATTTTAAGACAAGTCCAGGGATTGGTGGGATTTCAAGCTCAGGGATTGGCAGGTTTTGAAAGGTTTTCTCCCTCCCTCCCTCCCTCCCTCCCTCCCTCCCTCCCTCCCTCCCTCCCTCCCTCCCTCCCTCCCTCCCTCCCTCTCTCCCTCTTTCCCTCTCCCTCTCTCTTTATTTCTTTCAGCTTTTTGAGACAGGGCTTCTCTGTATAACCCTAGCTGTCCCGGAACTTGCTTTATAGACTTGGCTAGCCTTGAACTCATTGAGATTCACCTGTCTCTTCCTCCCGAGTGCTGGGATTAAAGGCATATGCCCTCATGCCTGGCCTCTTGGTGGGTTTTCAAACCCAGAAATGAACTTGGACTTTTTACCCTAACCCCTGTGAGGATTGAGTGTGGGTCCTGACAGTCTGTTTAATTAGGAAGTTTCTTAGGCTGTGGTGACTCACACCTGTAATCCTAGCACTGGGAAGTGGAGGCAGGAGAAAATAATGGTCTGAAGCTTGGCTACATAGTGAGTTCCAGGACAGCGTGGGCTAGTGAGAAATTATATGAAAAACAAAGTCTTTAAAAGCTAGAACTGTTTTTCTTTGTTTATTCTGTTAATTCACCTGTCTGTTCTGTATGTCAATGATTCTGACTGTTGTAGACCACTGCTGGACTCCCTCACAGATGTTTTGAAGGCCTGTAGCACTATGTCTTAGTTTCTTTTCCTGTTGCTATAAGAAAACACCCAGATCGAAACCTAGTGCCATTGTCCTTGGCTTCTCATCAGCCTTCATTGTCCGCCTTGTTCAGAGAGTCCAGTTTCAACCCATGCTTATTCAGTCCCAGTCCAGCTGGCCTTGTAGAGCTCCCAATAGATCAGTTCCACTGTCACAGTGGGTGGGTGCACGCCTCGTGGTCCTGATTTCCTTGCTCATGTTCTCCCTCCTTCTGCTCCTCATTTGGACCTTAAGAGCTCAGACGGTTGCTCCAAATTGGGTCTCTGTCTCTCTCTCGATCCATCGCATGAACTGGCTTTGTGGGAGCGTAGCCTGTTTGGATGCTCACCTTCCTGGACCTAGATAGAAGTGGGAGGACCTTGGTCTTCCTGTAGAGCAGGGAATTTGGACTGCTCTTCAGTATCGAGAGGGAGGGGGAGTGGACTGGGGGGAGGAGAAGTGGAGTGGGAATAGGGGGAGGGGAGCGGGGGGAGGGGGCAATATGTGGGAGGAGGGGGAGGGAAATGGGAAACGGGGAGCAGTTGGAAATTTTAATTAAAAAAGAATAAAAAAAAATTAAAAAAAAAAAAAAAGAAAACACCCAGAGGGGCCGGGCGGTGGTGGCGCACGCCTTTGATCCCAGCACTTGGGAGGCAGAGGCAGGCGGATCTCTGTGAGTTCGAGGCCAGCCTGGTGCTGTAGGAAGTCTTACAGCCAGTGGTTTCTCACCTTCTGGGGCGTGGCCTCTTATACTATATATGCTGATGTAGAGCTTGCATCCAGCCTCTTTTATGGCTGCTCTTTCTGGTTTCTGGATTCGGTTTCTGTTCTCCATTCAAACAGAGGATTCTGATTTGTGAGAACCATCTATTTCTCAATTCTGAGCTAGTGTGGGATTTCTTTTAAGCGTCCTTCCACAGCCTGGTCTACAGAGCAAGTTCCAACAGTCTCCAAAGTTACACAGAGAAACCCTGTCTTAGAAAAAAAAAGACAGTTAAGATAATCTTACAACATTTACACAAGATCCTGCACAAACAGGGAAGGAGTTTATTTTCATTGGAAGACTATAGCTTGTTGCTGAGGTTTTGAAGAAGGGGAGAAGAGTAAAGAAATATCTGGAGAAATAAGTGAGGAGCCCTTTTACAGAGAGAGAGGAAAAAACCCACCCCTTTCTTCTTGCATAGCACTGACCAAGCTGAGGATGTGTTTGGCTGCAGCCATATTCAAGAGATAACTTCGGAAGTTCCGACTGTATATAATCTAAATCCAGAAGTGAGCGCCGTAGGTATGTTTAAAATTTCAAGTGTTGAAGCAGCAAGCGAGAAAAAATGGCTCAGCTTAATAACACTGTAAGAGTGTAAGTGTCAATAGCGCGGTGTACTTGTGCAACCTGGTAGTAATTACGCCGATTGTGTAAACAGCTCCCCTGTGTCGACACACTGAGACGCCACTGCTGAATAGCAAGCTTTAACAGCAACTGCTGGAAAAATCAATAAGTCTTTTCCCCGGGAACCAGAGATATATGGGTTGCTAAAACCCCTAACAATTGCCCATAAAGTGTAATGTCTCATTATATTAATGCTAAAGGAGGTTTGCATTTTATTTCCTAAATAATAACAAGATTGCAAATTAAAGGACTAGTTGACAGAGTGATAAACATTCACGGCAGCACAGGCAAATCAATAAGAGAATAAGACAAAAAGAAATGGAACCTGGTTCTCGGCGGTGTATTCATTGACTTTCCCAGGCTGAGCCCTGCTCGCCCTGCCCCTTCCGTGTTCTCGCTTCCCCTACCCGCAAATCCCGCTTCACTGGGCACTCGGGCATCTGCTCTTCCTCTGATGCTAATTAACTCATATTAACATTCATCAAGATTGAGTGCGGACTTTCGGCACAGATGATGCATCCCGCCAGCGGCAGAGGGAGAAGGCTTGCGGAAACCCGCACAGAATTGGAACTGCAGCCCCAAGACCGATGGTTCTCAACCTTCCTCTTGCTGGGACCCTTTAACACAGCTCCTCATGTTGCGGTGACCGCCCCAACCATAAAATTATTTCATTGCTACTTTAAACTGTAATTTTGCTATTGTTATGAATCATAACGTAAATACCTGACACGCAACTCTGAAGGGGTCCTGAATCACAGGTTGAGAACCACTGTAGAAGATAAAGCTGGTTCATTCTACCAGCACAGACACCCTGAAGAAATCCAGTTAGGGATAGCTAAGCCGTGGAGAAGCCAACTTTACCCCTGCAGGATTTAGTTTTTTATATTATCATTGTTGTTGCTATTATGTTTCATTTTTTGAGACAAGATATTGCTCTGTAAACCCAGACCAGCCTAGAGTTTTACCATGTAGTACAGGCTGGCTTTGAACTCAAAGCAGTTCTCCTGCCTCGGCTTCCAAATTTCTGGGGTTACTGGCATGAGTTTATGCTCTGTTAAACTGCCTTTGGCCCAGGGTCGTGCTAAACGCCCAGTTAGGACTCATGTGCTGGTGCCCAGCCAGGACTCCTGGAGAGACCATGTTTATCCAGCCATCCTCCTGCTCCGGGACTCCTGGAGAGACCTTGTTTCATCCAGCCATCCCCCTGCTCTAGGATCCCGTTCTCAGCACTCATTCCTTTATCTTCTCATCTTAACCTGTTGTCATGCCAGGGTCATTTTGCAGCCTATGGGGAAAAACACTACTGTTTAGCAACTCATGATAGCAAATGTCTTTAATCCCAGCACTCCAGAAGCAAGAGGCAGGCAGGAGGCTCTCTGAGTTTGAAGCCAGCCTGGTCTACATAGTAAGTTCTAGGTCACCTAGACAGTGAGACTCTGTCTCAGAACAACACACAGCAAAACCAAAACCAAAAATCCAACAAAATACAGCTGTTACATCTGAGTGTTCTTTGAAAGATATCTTCAGACTCAAGGTTTTGTAGCCACAAAGATTTCATATTTATTTAGTGCCATAGAGCAGTTTCTCACACACTGTCTCCACTGATCTTCTGAAAAGCAGATAACGGTTGTTATGTGTGTTTTATAGGCCATAAAACCGAGGCTGCTAGGGATTAAATGACTTGAAGATGCACAGCTAATAAGCTGTGTAGCTATAATTTGATCAACTGACTTCAAGGCCAGAGTTTTTACATTATGGGCATTATTGATAGTGCTACCTTATTTTGTGTGTGTGTGTGTGTGGGGGGTAGGTTTTTCCTTTCTGTTTTTTGCGTATCTATGTGTGGTATGTGTGTGTATGCATGTATGTGTTTGGGTGTGTGCTAATGTGTGTGGTGGACAGAGACTGATGTCAGGTATCTTCTGTGGTTTTACTCTACCTTATATATATTGAGACTAGGACTCTCATTTGAGCCTAGAGTTTGCCAGCTTGGCTAGTGTGGCCTGCAGCTTGCTATGGGGAATCCCCTGTCTCTACCGCTTAGGAACTGGTGTTACAGGTAGGCCTACCCAGCATTTGTGCCGACACTTAAGGTCTGCTTGTGCGACAAATGCCTACCCACGGAGCCATCTCTCCAATCCCAATATATTTATTTCCTCTTTATCTCTCTTTCTCCTTCCTCCGTTTGTCCATCTCTCCTTGTCTTCTTTTGTCTTTTCCTGTCATAGAACTCACTCTGTAGACCAGGCTGGCCTTGAATTCAGAATTTCGCTTGCCTCTGCCTCCTGAGAGCTCGGATCAAAAGTTGTGCACCACCACTGCCTGACTTTTCTTTTCTTTTTTCTTTTCTTTTCCTTTCCTTTTCTTTTCTTATGATACAGGCTTCTCATGAAGTCAAGACTGGCGTTGAACTTGCTGTGCGGCAGAGGCTAGTATAGTCTTAAACTCCTGTGTCCCCAGCTCTACCTCCCAAGCTGGGATTACAAGTGTTTGCAAGCATGTTTGGATTAGGATATATGTGTGTTTGTGTGTGTGTATTCTCCTGTTTAAGGCAAGCAAGAATAGAGAATAGTTTAATAACCTATTTAATAACTCCACTTGATTTGGGTTATACACAGCCCCGCTCTGATATTGTACTTGACACTCTGAGATCCTTACACTGCACTTAAACAATGTTCTTCATAACCTGTTAGTAATCTAGGATCCCCATGTTCCCCCCAACCTGCTTTGAGCTGCATATACACCTGACTTCAAAAATGGAGCGGGTTTCTTCCTTCCTAACGACCATGACAGCTTCTAGTCAGTCATACTCCTAGTTATGTCTGGACACCATACAAGATGGGCTGATCTGGCCTCAACTGATTTTGGGTGCACGTGCAGTAAGGCAAAGCTATATCTTCAAGTGAACTTTTAGGGAGAATTTTCTGCTTACCATTTTAGGCCTATGAGTAATTGGCTATGCATATTATTAAAATCAGATCATTGGTTTAATTATAATTTCCCATTATACGAAGGAACATGTGCAACAGAAATAAGTATGTAACATAATCAAGCAAAACAAAGAACCATCCTCACTATGTTTCTAGTAACCAAACTCTTTTTGAACATCATAAAAAAAACAAAAAAACCTTCAAAAAACAATCAGGACCCCTGGGTATCTTCACCCTTGTGCCTGCTGTTCCCTCAGAGTAAGCGTACCAGGGCCCCAGACCTTACCCATGATGGAAGTGCCATTCGGGTTGTAAAACTCATCATGTAGACAGCACCACCATTCAAAACGAAAACAGAGATCTAACCCATCAAAGTCCATAGTTCTGGAAAGTGTCTAAATGGACTAATAATGCAATAACAGTGGGGGATATTTGACCACACTGTGAACCCCGAGTTTGCATTTACATTTATTAAATAAAATCAACCTTGGGTTAGGAGGCTGAGTTAGCAACTATTTGACAGGAAGTAATCATAGAGTATCAGAGGGCTTCTGGGAGAGATAGAGAGGCACAGGAAGTAGTAGTTTCTGGTTTGGAGGAGTGCAATCACGGGTTACCAGCGAGGAGAAAAGGTTAGCCTTTTGCTACTCAGCTTCTCTGAGATAGCAGGTTTTCGCCACAGCCTTTGAATTTTAAGTTTTCTTTGTAAGTGGAGTGCTAGAGATTTCATTAATGTTACCTTTAGCAGCAGCAGCAGGGCAAGTGCCTGTGGGAATAGAACCCCCCCAGGCTGTGACCTGAGTGGTCAGCTGCCCTAGAGGAGCAGGCCAGTGACCGTGGGGTCACAATCATTGACTGAAACAACAGCGCAGTCACAGCTGAAGTCAAAAGAATGTTTGGCTGATAAGATACAAGATCTAACCCATCAAAGTCCATAGTTCTGGAAATAAGTATGTAACATAATCCATACTACTGATAAGATACAGACTTTAGAAAGACCCACTAATAAAAATAAGAAACATACTCCGACACAAACAGGAATTTAGAGCAGGACCTACCACCCCATTGCATTATGGAACTGCAGAAGAGCAGCCTACAGTTATTAGAGCAAAACAGCCTTAATTTATCCAGTTACCATACAAGAACGACTACCAGACAATAGGCACCATTAAGGCTATGCAGAAGTTAATTGGAGTCCCATAGAAATGATATGGTAGATCTGGAGAGATTTAAGGTAGCAGTCATTTCATACGGCATGAATTCACCCTTTGTGAAACAGATGTTAAATTTATGGGCAACTCGGAATACAATTGTTCCATAAGACTGGAAAGATTTAGTTACAGCAGTATTAAATGCTGTTCCTCAGTAACAATGGAGAACATGGTAGAGAGAAGGAACTAGAGTCAAGGAACAATGAAATAGCAATAGCGGTCATGAGATTTCCAAAGACCAGCTTCTCGTGGGGACCAGTATTCTGATTTGCAAAGAGAGTCTCTATTTGATGATAATACCTTGATTCTATGCCATATAGCAGCTTTGAATGCTTGGGACAAGGTTGAAGAATCAGGAAAGAGGATTAAATCATTTACTAAAATTATACAAGTCCCCAAAGAAGTTTTCACTGATTTTTCACAAAGATTGACTTCAGCTGTAAATAGGATATCATATCCAGAAGTTAGACAAATACTAATTGAAACTTTGGCTTTTAAAAATGCTAATTCAGAATGCAAAGGGGTGATTAAAGGCAAGATCAGCACCCATAGCCGAATGGATCTGATATTGGATGTCAGATAGCTGATACTGGATTGTAGAAGGAGCTGCGGGCTGCATTCCCACCTGGATCGCAGATAGCTTATCCCCGAAATAACAACACACAAATTGTATTCTTTTAAACACTGCTTGGTCCATTAGCTCTAGCCTCTTACTGGCTAACTCTCACATCTTGACTAACCCATTTCTAATAATCTGTGTAGCACCACAAAGTTTTCTTTTTCTTCTCTTAATCTCTTCCTTTCTCCCTCCCTCCCTCCTTTCCTTTCTTTTTCTTTTTGTAAGACAGGGTCTCTCTATGTAGTTCTAGCTATTCTAGAACTCTCTATGTAGACTAACTAGGCTGGCCTTAAAAATCACAGAGATCTACCTGCCTGCCTCTGCCTTCCTGGTACTGGGATTAATGGGATTAAAGTGTTTTGATGGATATAGAAAACAAATGATTTTTTTTTTTGGATAGGGTCTCTTTATATACGCTATTCTCAAAATCAGAATTCTTCCTGCCTCTGCCTCCCAAGTGCTGGGATTAAAGGCGTGCGCCACCACACCCAGTAGCCTTTTTTTTTTTTTCCATTTAGGTTCAACTGAAAACATTTTCAAATTAGATGCATTTTTTTTAAAAAATCTATTTATTTATTATATATACAGTGTTCTGCCTGCAGGCCAGAAAAGGGTGCCAGATCTCATCGTGGTTGTGAGCCACCATATGGTTGGTGGGACTCAAACTCAGGACCTCTGGAAGAGCAGTCAGTAAGTATTCTTAACCACTGAGCCATCTCTCCAACTGCCAAATTAGATGCTTTTGCTGAAAGAGCTGTGAGAGAGAGAGGAGCTCCAGAGGGACGTGACAGGCTGCCAAGACCTCCAGAACAAGCATGTACAAACCCTCTAGTAACAAAGGAGCATCTTCACAGGCAAACATCTGGCTCCCCATGTGGGTGAGAACAGCTGTATCGCTGTTTGCTACTCAAGTTATTCTCATTCCTTGAGCCTGAGGAAGACATTTATTTCCTAATATTGGTCACTCAAGGAAAGGGCTGTAGTATGACCTCAAACACAGTTTCAAGCCAAAATAGAGAGCTCCCTTGTTTCCTTGGGGTATGTTATCATTGTCTAGAAACAATACAATTCCCATATTAATTGTTACTCTTGGTAACTTCAGAGTAGCAGGGTTGGTCAGTCAGATGCAGACTACTAGGGAAAACCTGGCCTTTTCGCCCACGTGTGCAGGACGCAGCAAACAACAGAAGGAAGGATGCTCGCTTGGTCTGTTGGCCTTTCACATTAACCCGTGAAGCTTAAGTCCCCAATCTGCATTCTAGATTCTTGGGGGAAAACGTCTGCTCAATTGACCTTTATTTAACAAGCAGCAATCGTACCTGGCCCTGGGGTCTCTGACAACGCTATAGATTGACCTTTCAAATAAGGTCCGTTCCTTGTTTCGGAGGAGACACGATGCCTCCTGTTATCAGTTATCATGATTTCTCTCTAGCATGATTGAACATTTGTTAAGGGTTCTAAAACAATGTACTTCGAACCAAAGCGTGCTCAGTCCTAACGTGGCCCAGGAGACTCTCAGGGAAAGCTATATAGGCTTAGGAAGCTAGATGGCAGAGTGATCACACAGTTAAAAGCATCGTATGCTATTGCAGAGAGAGCTAAGCCCTCGAATAAAAAAAAGAGAGAAATTCTTGCTTATATGAATGGCAGAAACAAGGTGCTTTAATTTGATGGTTAAAAAGACATTTTTAAAGGTTAAAATCAGAAAAATGCATTGCAGATTTGATAATTATAACAAACTTCATGCATGAAAATTCTTGAAGAGTTAGAAAGCAGCTAATGTATATAATTTAATTTAAAAAGGGCTGGAGAGATGGCTCAATGGTTAAAAGCACTGGGGGCTGGAGAGATGGCTCAGCGGTTAAGAGCATTGCCTGCTCTTCCAAAGGTCCTGAGTTCAATTCCCAGCAACCACATGGTGGCTCACAACCATCTGTAGTGAGGTCTGGTGGCCTCTTCTGGTCTTCAGGCATATATATAGACGGAATATTGAATATTGTATACACAATAAATAAATAAATATTAAAAAAAAGCACTGACTGCCCTTGCAGAGCACCTGGGTTTAATTTCCAGCACTGACCTGGCAGCTCGTAACTGTCTGTAACTCCAGTTCCAGGAGATCTGACATCCTCATACAGACATACCTGCAGGCAAAACACCAATGCACATAAGAATAAATAAATCATTAATATTAAAAAAAAGAATGACAGGGATAGGCAGTGGTGGCTCAAGCCTTTCATGCCAGGACTTGGAAGGCAGTGCAGTTGGATCTCAGTTCGAGGTCATCCTAGTCTATAGTCTATAGAGAGAGTTCCAGGATAGCCAGGGATACACAGAGAGACCTTGTCTTGCCCCTGCTTCTACCCTCCCACAAATGACAGAGTTTATTGGAGATATGGATTTGGCAGAGGCCAGTACAGGGAGCCTCTTTTTATTTTCTCATTTTCTCCCTTTCTTCCTTGCTATTTAGACCGTTTTGCTATGTAGCACAGGCTAACCTCAGACTTGACCTTGTCCTGCTATAGCCTCTGCAGTGTTGGGATTACAGGCCTTCATCACTCTGGGCAATGTAGCCCAGGCTGGCCTAGAACTTTTGATCTTCCTCCCTTATCTTCAGCTCAAGTGATTGATATATCTCTTTCAAGCCCTTCTGATAAAGTTCCTGTACTTAAATTTCTATCCATTGTATTCCTTTGTTCTCGTGGCTCTCATTGTGGAGAGTGCATCAACATCTTTACATCGCTAGGATACCAACAAAAGCAAATATCTGAAGATGCCTAAGATATTGAACCAAAAAGTAAGAAAACCACTGGGCACTGGTGGTACACACCTTGAATTCCAGCACTTGGGAGTGCAGAGGCAGGAGGAGCTCTGTGAGTTCAAGGCCAGCCTGGTCTACCAAGCAAGTTCCAGGATAGCTAGGTCTGTTACATGGAGAAACCCTGTCTCGGAAAGAAAAACAAAGAAGAGAAAAGCATCAGGGAATATAGCAGTGTGACAGTTGCCCAGTGCTTGGTGTCCAGGCTACTGGGGTCCTGTGACCTTGGCTGTATCACATAATTTCTCTGAACTGTGCTTTTCTTTCTTAGCAAACGTGAGGTTTACAATCCTGGGCTGCAGAGCTGCCTTGCCGTGTGAGAAACGACCGCCGTGGTATTGTGATGTATTAGGAAATGCATATTTGGTCTGTGCCCTTAGGTCCCAGCGCATAGCTCCTAAGACCCTTGCTGTCACTCAGGTGATGGATGTTTTTGTAACCTAAATGAGAGATCTGGTGACTGGGAGTCCAGGGCAGGGTGAGGGTGGTGAGGGACGCACTGTTTCCTGGGCAGGGTGGTGGTGGTGGGTGATGCACTGTTTCCTGGGCAGGGTGGTGTGTGTGTGGGGGACACACTGTTTCCTGGGCACGGTGGTGGTGGGGGTAGGGGATGCACTGTGTCCTGTGTTTGGGGGGTTGAAACATTCATCCCCCTCCCTCAACACACAGACCATTATGATCAGTGGCTAGTGTTTTAAACAATATTTACTTTTTAATTATTTTATGTATATGTGTGCTTACATGTGTATGTGGGTACTTGTGGACTTATACATGTATCTGTGTGTATGTCACATGGTGTGGGTGCCTGTGGAATCCACAAAAGGGTGTTAGATTCCCTAGAAGTGGAGATACTTCTAGGGAATGCTGGGAACCAAACTTGTACCCTCTGAAGCAACAGCAAACTCTCTTAACTGGAGAACCATCTCACCCACCAGTGGTCAGCATTTAATTAACAAAACCTGTCTTGTGAAGCCTCCCTTACAGACCCAAATTAGTGGTTCCAGGAACCTCTAGACAGCTAGCTGGACATCTGGAGACACCTAGATTTCTTTTTTATTTTTTGAGCCAGGGTCGCTCTATGTAGCCCTGGATGTCTCCCTGTGTTGATCAGGCTGGTCTCAAACTCACAAAAATCTGCCTGTCTCCATCTCCGTCTCCCCCTCTCTCTGTCTCTCTCTTTGTGTGTGTATGTGTGTGTCTGAATGTGTTGCACAGTTATTCATTAGGCCCCTGCATTAGCCTATTCCAGTTACCATAGTAGAATACCGCAGATAAAGTGGCTTAGAGAGAAATTAATTTTCTCACGGGTCCTGGAGGCTACAAGTTGCAGACCAATGTGCCGTCAGGGTTAGTTTCCGGTGAGGCCTCTCCCCCTGGTGTCCACACAGCTGGCTTCTACCACTCGTGTGATCACACGACCTTTCCTCTGCATTGATTACCAGTCACTTTTATTATCAAGACCAGTTCAGGGGGTGTGGTGGTGCACACCTGCCACCCCAGTACTATGGGGAGGTAGAGGTGGGAGGATTGTGAGCTGGAGGTCAGCAAGAACTATATAGGAGAACACTATCTCAGAAAACAAACACAACAACAACAACAATAACAATAGCAGCAACAACAGGTCTGGTGAGAAGGCTGAGTGGGGAGAGGCACTTGCCACCATACCTGATCTTTGAGATTTGATCCTTGGACGCCATAGAGTGAAAGGGGAGGGTTGATTCCCATGGGTTGTCTTTGGACACACACACACGCACACACATGCACACACACACACACACTCACGGGGCAGGGGTAAGGAAGGAAGAGGAGAGAATAGTGAAACCTAATTCCAACCCACAAAGTACACCAGTTCTGCTGGATCAGAAACCTACAAGGGTTTATTTAACTTTCCTTATTTCCTCAAAGGCCCTGACTTCAAATACAGTCATACTGGCAGCTGGGATTTAGCATTTAGATTTTGTGGGAGTCGGGAGAAGGTGTGGGGTGTGGTGGTTCACAGTTCAGTCTGTAACCACCAGCGTGAACGCTGGCTGAGACTGTTGAGGAAGTTTTAAGGATGGCATTTTGCTACATGCTGACTTTTGACTGCGACACCTCACTGGGGCATTGAGGCATCCTAAAACTGGGGATGCTGCCTCTGTGCTCTCCAGTTTTTCTGGAGGAAGCTGTCCTGGGACACAAGTTTGTTTCAGCTTTGAAGTTCAGCATTGGTTGACTCCCTTCTGAAAGTCTCAGTAACCAGGTTTCTTTCTTTTCTTTTCTTTCTTCTTCTTCTTCTTCTTCTTCTTCTTCTTCTTCTTCTTCTTCTTCTTCTTCTTCTTCTTCTTCTTCTTCTTCTTCTTCTTCTTCTTCTTCTTCTCCTTTTTTTTCATTCTTAGCCAAATATCTCCAAGGGTGGTTTGGCACTAACTGCACTGGTGATTGTTTGATCTATGAACTGTGTTCACACTTAAAGCTTCAGTGTCTAATGGCAAGACTAAAGGTCTTTTATTTTCAGAAGTCAGCAAACTCATCCTTGGGTAAGGACATTTAAAACTATCTTAGACTTCTTTTAGAAGCAAACTTATATTATATTATAATATAAGTCTAAGCTTAAACTCTTAATTGTCCTGCCTTGTTTCTTGAGTGTTGGAATTACAGGCATATACTCCCACGTCCAGCTTCTAGGCTTTTAATACTGACCTTGCTTTTGAGACTAACCCTGGCTCTGTCTCTTTGGATAGGGTCTAAAAGACAGGCAGGGGATATCTCCCCCTTCTTGACCCTCCTTGTAGTTCATGGGGCTCTGTAAACTCATCCTTGGAAACTGGGAAGCTCTACCCCTGTGTTAAGGTGGAGCTTTCCTCACCAATGCCCTTCCTTTTCTGCCAATCCTCTCTTCAACTTTACTGATTCAGTGTTTTTTTTTTTTTTTTTTTTTTTTTTTGACAGGAGATATAAATCGCTGGGTAAATTTTAAGGAATAAAGGTTTATCCGTTTGCCATTTCTGGAAGCTGAGAGGTTCAGCATTGAAGGGTGAAGGGCTGCTTTTGATGGAGGAGTCTTTTGGATAGAGACTCTGCAGAGCCACAAGGTGGTGCAAGGCATCGTGGGACATGAGGCACCATTGAGAGACAGCTGGCTTTTTTTTTTTTTTTTTTTTTTTTTTTTTTTTTGGTTTTTCGAGACAGGGTTTCTCTGTGGTTTTGGAGCCTGTCCTGGAACTAGCTCTTGTAGACCAGGCTGGACTTGAACTCACAGAGATTCACCTGCCTCTGCCTCCCGAGTGCTGGGGTTAAAGGCGTGTGCCACCAACGCCCGGCCAGCTGGCTTTTTGTAACAGACCATTGGGAAGGACCCATTAATCTACAATTTAGCCTTTATGACCTAATCATGACTTAAAGGTCCCACCTCTTATTAACAAATGACTCTAAAGTAACGCATGAGTTCTGGGCAGACAAACAATCTAACTAACCTTGATCCACACTTTCCCTGTATTTTTTTTAAAAAGATTTATTTATTATGTATACAATGTTCTGCATGAACGTGTACCAGCAGGGGGCACCAGATCTCATTATAGAGGGTTGTGAGCCACCATGAAGTTGCTGGGAATTGAACTCCAGAGAAAACAGTCAGTGCTCTTAACCTCTGAGCCACCTATCCAGCCCCACACTTTCCCAGTTTTAAAGATCAAGATTCCTGGGTACACATTTACTGGTTCCAGCCAGTTGCCGTCACCTTTCTTAAACCCTAATGGCTTTATCTTCTCAAGCTTATCTTTCTTATGTTATTTTTTCCCTTGATTTTACTGACTAAGCTGTGTTAGTACTATATCTAGAGAACACAAAGTGAGCTTCAAGCCGTTTCACCTTAAAAATGGCACATTTCACCAGGGAACCAGAGGCAGGTGGATTTCTGTAGTTTGAAGCCAGCCAGGTCTGCATAGTGAGAGCCGGTATCAAATTCAACTAATTGACCAACCAACCAACCAACCAACCAACCAACCAACCAACCAACCAACCAACTAACAAATCAACCAACATTTCTCCCTTCCATGTTTTTCACTGCGTATACTTACATTTTGAGATTCAGGGTTTGTTGGATGTAGTAGCTCATGCATGTAATTCTAAGTCCTTTGCGGGTTGGAGCAGGTGTGCCGTGGACACTCTGAGGTCAGGCTGGGCTACAAGTGTGAGTGAGACCTTACCTCAATGAAACCAGGAAAACACATTAGCGGGCCTGCGCGGAAGTCTGTTTGGTACTGATTCATATCACAGTACCAGCGATAAAAGCCACTTGCCCTGAATGAGACCAGCGACAGAACAGCCCTTGCCTTTCTCTAAGAAAGCGCAGTGTACTTTGTGGATGAGTAGTGCAGACACAAGCTATGAGAGGCGCCCGAAGAAGTCCTTGTAGGATTCTGCAGCAGGAATGGCTTTGCCGAGGAGCCAGGCCCTGCTGTGGTCCGCTAGGGGTTGTGAGGGCAGCAGGCTAGGCAAGACGGAGAGAGGGACTGAATCGGAGCCTTGTGTACAACGGCTCTATTTGCTAGTAAACAATTACAGGTTGCTCCGTGGGGGCATCTTTGAAAGCACTTTATACAACGAAATTCACTTTGTAGACCAGGCTGGCCTCCAACTCCCAGAGATCTGCCTGCTTTCTCTCCCCGGTGCTGGGATAAAGGCGTGTGCCACCACCTCCCTGTTACGTTGAAGGCTAACACTGACTGTCAAGGACCTATGATCAAGTTGGCGACATACCTCTGGGCATATCTGTGAGAGAGTTTGTAGATTGGGTATACTGAGGCAGATGACCCACAGTCCATGTGGGTAGCATCATTCTGTGGGCGAGATTTCGTAAAGGAAGAAAGCTTGCTGAGCTCCAGAATTCATTGCTATCCATTTCCTGAGGGCTGGTGGAAGGCGATGAGCAGCCTCTATGGCCTGTTGCCTCGACCTCTCTGTCATTGTGGACCGTATCCCCAAACTATGAGCTAGCATAACCCTTCCACAAGTTGCTTCTTGTCTGGTATTTGATCATAGAGCGAGAAAAGTAACCAATACACTTAGGACCTAGAAGCAGATGGCGTCATTCTCCTGGGAAAACGAAGCTTAGATCACTTGCCCATGGTGACCTAATCAGTTCTGAAACCAGTGTTCTTAATCACCAAATATTTCCCTGGGGGACGGAGATGTCGATTTAGGAATGTCGAAATTTAGACCAGGATTTTGGGAGAATGAGGTGTTGGTTAGAATTTAAGTTTTCCGGGTCTTCAATGCCCCAGGCTTGCAGAAGCTCTGTTAATTTAGAGCTGACATTTAGGGTTGCGGCACTGCAGAGAATGAGTCCTCACTCTGCAGGTGGCACTTTCTCTGGCAAATGAAAACAGGATGGGTCTTCTATGCTTTCCTCAAGGACAGGGCTGGAGCTTTTACTAGTGGGAAATGTCTCCCCGGTAAAGGAAACAGAGAGGGGGCGACAGGAAAGTCAGAGAGCGCTCTGGGAGAAGGCAGAGTGAAAGAGAAAACAGAAGGAGCGGAAGGAAGGTAAAGGGAGGAAAGAGTGGGGGGCGATGTAGAGGGGCGCGGTGATGGCCACGCTCAAAGGGGAGCCGACGCTGGAGAGGAACGTCTCCTGATAAAAGATTTAAACTGACTGAAGGCTTGGCCCTAGCTGAGAGGCAGCCTTCTCTGAAAACATGGCTGCTAAAAGGAATTCTTTTCGGTTTGCACTGCACTTTACAGTTTGCAAGCCCTTATTCCATCTGTTATTTATCTTAACGTCAGTGCTGTGAAGGATGCCATTGTCAGCCGTGTTTGTCAAATAAGGATGCTCCAGAAGCAGAAGGTCTTGGTTGAGGATCTCATGCTAGTTAGACAAGGCGGGCACCAGAATCCAAGTCGCGGTCCCTAGAAGCTTTACCCCATCACACTGCTAGGGAGGCACTCTGGGTCGACGCGGAGCTCCTGCAACTTTGGGAAGGGAGCTATGGGGCTGCCTTGGAAAATTTCCAGGGAACCTATTAATGTACAATGGCTTTAGAAAGTTTATTGAAATCTCTCTAGCTAAGACTGAACCCACAGCAGAATCTTATTAATTTATATAGTCAGCTGACCAGAAAAAAATTCTGAGTGAGTTCAAAGAGATTGAATTGTCTGGAACTCCTTTTTCAGGTCACAAAAGACTGAAGATTAATCCCCGATTTTAAGAATAAAAGCACAATCATTTCATTTTTCTGTTTCTATAACTAGAAAACTTTCTGTCTCCCTCTTAATAGTGACACTTTGCATCTGGCTAATATTTCAGTTTCTCCTGGTTTGGATGTCCCAAGGAACCTTAGAAATCATATTTTAATACTGAGTTTGTCATTGTTAATGATTTTTTTGCTACCTTTTTCTTTTCATATTTTCATGCTGAAAATAGAGTTCTGCCCTTTGCCCCTCCTGGTGCTCCTCATCAGAGAGGGTGAGTCCACGCTAGTCCACCTCCATCTCATTCACGGTCTTTATATTTCCTCAATGGTTTTCAACCGAACCACCAATACCTGGGACCTCATTGTCTTCCCACATGACTAGGTACTTACTGCTGTGGAACAAGTTGCCCCAACTCCGACAGCTAACCCAGCATTCTGCAGGCTCCTCAGTACAGAAGGGGCTTCTTCGGGGAGCTTTGGCTCCCAACCTTTGACTCAGCTTTCTCCTTTATCGCCACATAACGGCAACAAGTAGTCAGAGTGGCTGAGAGTTTTCTTTACCTCAGGAGTCCAGCGTTTGCAGGTAAACGGAAAGTCATTTTAAAGTCTGGGAATCTGCCTGAGGTTCTTGGAAAGCCAGGGGGTTTGTAATTGTTCCCCGGTTCTTTAATATTGATGTGTATATATGTGTGCAGGCACAGGTGCAAACGGGGGCATGCAGACATGCATATGCCTTTTTTCTTTTCAGTTTTGCAAGTTCCTGTTGACTCAGAAAGTCTCTCCCTGTCCTGTCAACAAATCAGCCTTTCAAAAGCATTCATAATTCATAATTATATGTTTTAATCTTCAGCAGATCTTTGGATTTTCTGTTTCTGTTGACCTCACCCATGAACTTGTGCGTGCTGTCTGCTTTATCCAGACAGCCCTTAACCTACTGGTTTTAAATTCCCAGTTTGATAATTCCATACCACGCTGATTCTAACACTTGCTGTGCCTCTAGACTGTATTCCTGCATTTTTTGGTATGACCTATTTTTTTCCTTCTTGTTGTTGTTGTTGAAAGCTGTACATGATATATTGGCTTTATTTGTGATTTCAGAATCAGGCAACATTCCAGTTCATAAACAGAGCAGGCGTTCCAATGAGCTGAGCAGGGGAGATTGGTTTTATAGGAAGAAAAGGGCTGAAGAAAGCAGAAATGAACAAACCGAAGACTGGCCATTTCAAAGTCTCTTTCCTTTCAAGGAGGAGTGGGGGAAAAATAAGGATAAAAAAGGAACTGACTGTTGACATCAGGGTATTTTGGGTTAATTTTTTTTTCAAGTTTAAGATCAGAAGGTCCTTAATTGTCACACTAACTGGAACAGGCTCACGGGGGAATTTGGTTTTCCCTCCTTCCTTATGACTGAGAAAGCTAGACAACAACTTAGTTTCTGTTTGGTGGTATGGAACTTCAGTGCTAGAGACTCCATTTTAGGTTTCAGTCAGGTTTATTGGGGCCTAGTGCAGAAGCACAGTTAAAAATAACGCCCTCAGCTGAGCAGAGTAGCCCTCATCTTTATTCCCAGTGCTTGGGATGGGGACAGAGGTAGGAGGATTTCTGAGAGTTTGAGGTCAGTCTGATTACATATGATATACATAGTGAATTCCAGGACAACCAGAGCTACATAGTGAGGCTCTGTCTAAAAAAGAAAAGAAAAGCAAAAAGAAAAAAGAAAAAAAAAAAAGCCCTCTTAAGATGGGGAAAAGGAACGCTAACAAATAGACCTTTATCATGTGACATCATATATTTTAAGGTTTTAAGGCTTTATATTTTATGGCTTGCATCTCAAATGTCTCACAGACTCAAGTTTTGGATTTTTGGATTTTTTTTTTCTTTGAGACAAGGTTTCTCTGTGTAACAGTCCCGGCTGTCCTGGAACTCACTTTGGAGACCAGGTTGGCCTCAAATTCACTAAGATCCACCTGTCTCTGCCTCCAAGTGCTGTGATTAAAGGTGTGCGCCACTGCTAGACGGTGTTTTGGCTACGTGATCATCAGTCCTGGAACTTGCAGTGCAGAGCAGACCGACTGGCCTTGAATTCACAGAGATCGCCTGCCTCTGCCTCCCGAGTGCTGGGATCGCCCAGTTTTCTGAGGGCGGGCTTTTGCGGGACATAGCACCCCCGACTCTAACCCTCTGCTTCCGGTGTGCCGTCTGGAGCGCTGTGGGCTCCGCTGCTGTTGCCATGCATGCCGCCTGCACCATGAAGGACTGAAATCTCCCTGAAACTATGAGCCTAAAGAAATCTTTCTTTCTTGAGTTGTTTCTGTGAAGCATTTTGCTCACAGTGACATAGGTAATAAAGTGTAGGAGAAGCATAGTTAGACCTCAGTCTTTTGGTGAAAACAGAATCTGGGCTGTGAGTATCACCGTGCCCTGGACGGGATGGCTAGGCTATGCTGACGCAGCTATTTCCCTTCCCCTGGGTTGGTTAACCTCTGACAAGTTAGCAGGTTGGTCTCTGGCTATAGGGGTCTCTCTCTCTCTCTCTCTCTCTCTCTCTCTCTCTCTCTCTCTCTCTCTCTCTCTGTTTTTGAAACAGTGTCTCACTACATAGCCCTGGCTGTCCTGGAACTAGTAGACCGGGTTGGCCTTCAACTCACAGAGATCCACTTTGTTTTCGCCTCCCAAGTGCTGGGATTAAAAGAGCGTGTCACCATGCCCAGTTACAGTGGTTTTTATTTTTCTTTTTAAAGATTTATTTATGTATATGGTGCTCCAGCTGCATGTACACCTGTATGCCAGAAGAGGGCATCAAACCCCACTATATATGGCTGTGAGCCACCATGTGGCTGCTGGGAATAGAACTCAGGACCTCTGTAAGAGTAGCTAGTGCTCTTAACCATCTCTCCAGCCACTTGTGGCTTGGCTTTTCTTTTTTCTTCTCTCTTTTTCTCTCTTCTCTTTTTCTCTCTTCCCTCCCTCCCTCCCTCCCTCCCTCCCTCCCTCCCTCCCTCCCTCCCTCCCTCCCTCCTTCCTTCCATCCAGAGTTTCTCTATGTAGCCCTGGCTGTCCTGGAACTCGATCTGTAGACAAGCCTGGCCTCAAACTCGCAGAAATCTGCCTGCTTCTGCCTCCCAAGTGCTGGGATATAAGGTGTGTCTTACTTCAGGAAGGCCTTGTTAAGAAGAATGTTCTGGATTGGTCCAAAATGGTTTTCCTTTGGTATTTGCCAGGAGAATCTGATAGGACTATTAGAGGTAATATTCACAAAATATTGATGCCTCCTGTGTTTGGCCTCGCGAAAGTTTTAGACTCTCTGGGTTATCCATGCTGGGACTTCAGCAACACAGCGGTTATCCTGCCCAGAGCTGGCTCCTGTGGGGCTCTCTGCTGTGTAAGTTGTGATTCTCTGTATCTGCCTGTCTGTTTCTCCCACTTTGGGGGCAGCGGTTTGCTTGATGATCTTGATTCTCTGACAGATCCAAGAGGAACTGTTGATTTTTCAATTTGTTCAGCTTTTTACTTATTAGGGTGCATTGGCAGCTTCCCCAGGCCTAACCACTAGCCTGGGGTTTTATAACATCATCATGATCATTTATCCCATTCTTTCTGGCCTACTTTCTGCTCAGACTCACAGAGCAATCATAGTGCCAGGCATGGTATTAAGTTCCCACCTGAGAAAGCAGTGTAGACGCATTTTGAATTGTCTCGAAGCAGAGGCTGTGTCTGTCTGCTATGGAAACAGAGCTTATTCAAATAATGCTTTTAGGAAAATTGAATAAGGGGAAGGAGGATACTGCAAAACATTGAAGAGAGTCAGTAAAACCTGTGATAAAGGTGCTGAAATGTGGTTCTTCTGGCAGGGGAGGGTGGTGAAGAAGGACTTAGTTTTCTTTTTTTCTTTTCTTTTTCTTTTTTTGAGACAGGGCTTCTATGGGTAGCCCTGGCTGTCTTGGAACTCGTTCTGTAGACCAGGCTGGCCTCAGACTCATTGAGATCTACCTGTCTCTGCCTCCCGAGTGCTGGGATTAAAGGCATGTACCAGTACCGCCAGGCAGGACTCCGTTTTGTTTAAGGGGCAGGCCACTAGGAGTTTGACCATGCTCCAGTGAGTATATGGGCAATGGAAATTGGACCTGTGTAATTTTCTTTTTTTCTTTTTGAGGGAAGGTATGGGGTGGAAGGGTGGACCTGGGAGAAATGGGAAGTGAGAGATCAGGGTGCATTGTACGAAATTCCCAAATATTATGTGGGGAAAAAGAGAATGGAGTGAGAGATATGACCTCAGTGTGTCCCTGGTTTCTCTGGGATGCAAATGAGATCAGGTTTTAGTGTTGAAAAAGGGGCCAAGATGTGGGTTAAAATGAATTTTCTTTGTTCTAGAATAATCTTTATGTATGCTGTGAAGATATGAAGGTGCCTTCTGATTGGCTTAATAAAGGACTGAATGTCCAGAGGCTAGGCAAGTAGAGGTTAGGTGAGACTTGCAGACAAAAAGAGAGCGACGGGAAGAAGAGAAGGTGGGGTTGCCGTACAGATGCAGAGGAAGCCGGAGATGAACATGCTGGGCTGAACCAAGGTATTGCCACGTGGTAGAGCATAGATAGAAATATGGGTTAGTTTATGATAGAAGGGCTAGTAAGAAACAAGCCTAGGCTACTTGCTGAGCATTTAAAATTACTAATAAGTCTCTGTGTGGCTATTTGGGGAGCCAGCTGGCAGGACAGAGCTGACTGGCAGTCCCAACAACAACAATAACAAAACCTGCCTACATTTCTTGTGTAGGGATTTTTAAAGGGTCAAAGGCAAAGCTGAGGCTTTTAGGAGATTGGTTGGTCCTTTGGGCTATCTTGGGCTGAGGCAGTGGAGGGTCTACGCATGTCTCCTTGGCCTAGCCAGGGAGATGACCATATGCTGTTTGTGCTCCGCCCATCAGTTAGGGCTAGCTGAAGCCCTGCTTTTTCTGTGTTGGGTTCTGTCTTTGTTAGATGTTGACCTTAAGAGCTGACCATTAGCCACTTGGCTGGCATTGCTCTCCTCTGGCTCTGCAGGTGTCTCAAATGCTAATGACTCCCAAGCTCTCTTTGCTATAATAGTTGCATGATCAACTTTTAGCTCGACTCTGGCAACTATAGCTAACTATCACAGCCACTAAGATGTAGCTGTAGTCTTTCTGGGTTATCTCACAGTTAGCACCTTGTCTATGGCATGGTCTACTACATGGGAGCTTCTAAGTTAGAAGCCCTGGTTACTAGAAGTAAGGTTGTGTGTGCCTCACAGACTCTGGGGACTCGCGAACGCTAGCTGGCCAGCTCACTAGCACTGGCCTTGTTTTTCAGGGCCTCTCTGACTATCTTCTCCCTAGTGTTCTTAGCCTTGTGGTTTTAACCCTCACATCCATTTTTACTGTACCATATGTGAAACTTAGAGATCTTACTATGGGCACTTTCCCCATATTACCTGTGGAAAGCTAGCCCCTGCCTCAAAAGCCTGCCTGGTTTCGCTTTTTGTGGTCGTCTCCAGTCTCTTGGCTTCCTTCTCCCGCTTCCCTTTAGCCAGCCCCTGCCTGTGGTTTCATGTCTCTATCACTTAGATGAAGCCTCATGGTGCATTTTGCTTTTGCTGCTCTCTTTCTAGAATCCTTAATTCCTCTGTTCTCTCGTGGGCATGCTCCACCCGTTCTGCAACCTCCACCTTGTATCTTCTTCTCTAAGATGCTTCCTCTCCCAAACCCGAGCTGCTCAGAGATCACAGAGGCAGTCTTGCAGCATGTACGTGCGGTGGCCCTGATGTAGGTCAAGGAAGCGGTCAGCTCTGCTTGGCGATTCTTTCCGCGTGTCGGAGCTTTTCTCACTCCTTAGGCTCCTACCTGCAGGGCAGCTACTTTACTCTCTGCAGACGACATTTCCTAATATCTTCTAGGAACAAGATAGAGAGCAATTGCCTCATGAACGAATGTACCAGCATCAGCACCAGCCTGTGTGTGTATCTCTCCTCCTGACGCTCTGATACTGAGCCTATTTAAGGTTGGATCTGTGAGCTGAGTTAAATTCTCCCTTTCTCCCTCTTCAGTCTCCGTCCTTATCTTTTACTGTCAGAGTTCTCTTCTTTCCTTTTTTGTATTTTTACCCGTTTCATCCCAGGTAGACTCTTCCACACAGGATAGAATCACCTTTACATCTTTTTTATTATAAAGAAACAGCAAAAGTCAAATCTGCTGGTGACTCAGTGACTATTCTGGATGTTTCTCTTCCTTCTTACCGTCCTCTCTTTCCTTTCTCCACACATTAAGTGTAGTGAAAGGGCCATCAGCACTGCCTCACTCTGGCTCTTTAATCCTCAGTAATCTATTTTCTGCTTCTATCTTGAAAAGACGTTTTCTTTCTTTTCTCCTCTCTCTCTCTGTCTCTCTGTCTCTGTCTCTCTGTCTCTGTCTCTCTGTCTCTGTCTCTCTCTCTCTTTCTTTTAGATAGGGTCTCATTATATGTTCTTGGATGGCCAGGAATTTGGTATGTTCTTGTCAACCAGGCTGGCCTTAAACTAACAGAGATTCGCCTGTCTCTGACTCCTGAGTGCTGGGATTAAAGGTGTGCACCATTATGCTTAGCTCTACCTGGAAAATTTACTAATGAATTCCCAGTTAAATTGAATAGACGTTTCAGTTGACATGGAACAGTTGGCTATTTTTTGATGACTCCATTCCTGAAAATCTTCTAATTGCTCTGGTATTATCTCCTGGTTAATCCAATATCTTGTTTCTCCTTATTCTCTATGTACTTATTTATTTTTGTGTGTTTCTTGTTTCCTATGCATTTGTTTTTTATTTATTTATTTATTTATTTATTTATTTATTTTGTTTTTTCGAGACAGGGTTTCTCTGTAGCTTTGGAGCCTGTCCTGGAACTACTTCTTGTAGACCAGGCTGGCTTGGAACTCACAGAGATCCGCCTGCCTCTGCTTCCCAAGTGCTGTGATTAAAGGCGTGTGCCACCACCGCCCATCTAGGAAACTCTTTATTCTTATAAATTTTATTTGGCTCCTCTATGGCAAAATATTAGACAATAAAGGCTGTGATTAAAGGCGTGAACCACCACCGCCCGGTTCATTTGTTTATTTCTACATGTGTGTGTGTGTGTGCATTTGTATTGCTACACATGAGGAAGGCATAAGACAATCTGTGGAAGGCAGTTCTCTCCTTCTACTGTGTGGGACCTGTGGATCAAGTTCAGGTTATCAGGCTTGGTGGCAGTGCTCTTACCTGCTGAGCTATCTTGCTAGCCCTGTGTAGTGTGTAGATACTGTTTTCTCCCAGGGTCCTCCTCCCAGTGTCTTCTTCGTCTTATTCCGCACCTTGTTCTGGAGCAGTTGCATCCCCTCTCATGACTTCATTCATCACTTACATGTTATTTGCGAGACCTCTGTTTTCAGTCCACTGTCCCTTGGACTCTGGGCCGTTCTCCATATTTAACATATCCTGAGCTGAGTTCCAAAGTCACACAACTGCAACATTTTCTTTAAAAGTATTTTTATTTTTTAAATTATAATTTTTCTTTACCCTTTACAATTTTATATACGGGGGCTGGAGAGATGGCTCAGAGGTTAAGAGCACGGACTGCTCTCCCAGAGGTCCTGAGTTCAATTCCAGCAACCACATGGTGGCTCACAACCCTCTGTAATGAGATCTGGTGCCCTCTTCTGGCCTGCAGGCATGGAGGCTGAACACTGTGTATATAATAAATAAATAAATAAATCTTTTACAATTTTATATATGTATACGATGAAATACGATTACACCAATCCTCCCATTTTCAACTCCAGCTTCCCCAACATGACCCCCACCATATGTTCATGAGTGTGGGGCCGTTCCCTGGAGTGTGGAAAACCTACCAGAGGCTTCTCCCTCCAGGAAGAATGATTTTCCCTCCCCCAATCCCACCAACCACCAATAGCT
Source organism: Chionomys nivalis (assembly GCF_950005125.1). NCBI lineage: Eukaryota > Metazoa > Chordata > Mammalia > Rodentia > Cricetidae > Chionomys > Chionomys nivalis. The sequence goes on from NC_080095.1 coordinate 54,845,995, forward strand.
GCTCAGTAAGGGTTGAGGCCTAGGTGTACCTCCCCGATCTGTGCTGAAATGACATGATCCTATGCAGCTAACCACAGCTGCTATGGACTCCTGAGTGCCGCAGCCAGGTTGCATCCAGAGAGGAACATTTCCCAGCCCTTCTCCATATCCCACCCCTCCCGACTCTGACCTTCTTTCTTCCCCCGCTTCTGTGACTCGGGTTGACAGGGGTTGAGAGATGTGTTCTATTTGGGGCTGAGCTCTCAGTCTCCCCTCTCAGAACTTAGACCAGATATGCATCTCTCCACTGACTGCTACTCATTGGAAAACAACAACAACAACAACAACAACAACATCAGCCCTCTCCCCACAAAAGCTTCCCTGAGCAAGGCTGGCAGCAGCTCAGGTGTGTGGAGGGAGCGGGAGGAGGGGAAGGAGTAGGAACTGGGATTGTTATGTGAAATTTCAACTAAATAGTAAAAATAATGAAAGAAATCACGCCTCAGAAATATTTGTTAAAATTCCTAAATTGAAATAAATCAAATGTGAAAGAGAGAGAGAGAGAGAGAGAGAGAGAGAGAGAGAGAGAGAGGTCAACTTGATAGCATGGCTATTTGGCAAAAATCCCAATAAGAGGCACTATCCTAGGGCCTATGACCTCTGTAACTATTGATTTCTGACAAGGGTTACAGTACTAGATGTGAAAGTCCTTCCTGTAGATCAAGCTTCAAATTCAACTATGAAGTGGTTAGTTACCAGCTTGGCCTTTGTGGTGCAGGCTTTAATCCCAGCACTCGGAAGACAGAGGTAGGTGGCTCTCTCTGAGTTCGAGGCCAGCCTGGTCTACAAAGAACAGCCAGGGCAAACCCTGTCTCAAAAAACAACAAACAAAAAGTGGTGAGTTACCCTATAATAGTAATTCTCCTACTATTACACCAGGGGATGCATCTTGCTTGGCATGCAGCATGCAGTCTGGCCCTGCGGAAAAGCACTGATGTCAAGGGATGCATCTTGCTTGGAGGTTGGTGTCCATGCAGCATGCAATCTGGTCCTGCGGAAAAGCCCTGATGTCGTTTCATGCCAGTAGCCCACACAGCACCTTCTGGAACCGTGAAAGCTGGTCGGCAGGAAATAAATCCATTCTCTCTCCTTCTAGAGATTGCCATCCTCACTTTACCTCCTCGGACTTCCCTTCATCATCCCTTCTTCCCATGAGGTCCGTTGTCAAAGCTCATACTCCACTGGTGAGAAAACCTAGGCACTGTGCCTAGTTCTTTAACGCTCTGGGTTTACTTCCAATTAGTTACCCTGTATTCCAGTTTCTAAGGTGCGTATCCCTCTTCTGGGTGTGGTCTTTTCTGGCTGCCTCTTTTCAAAAGAAGTTTGAAAAGGTTTCTGAAACCCTGGGACCTGTCTTCCTGCAACTGTCTCCCTGCCCATGGCTGAGCCTGCTCAGGGTTCGTGGTTCCCTCCTGGGCACCACACACCAGCCAAAGAGCAGTGTTCAAGGCTCCTGAGAAACCACCCATGGAAAGCTTTTGACTAAAGAAAAAAAAATCTGTTGCTTGACTTTTTCAGAGATCAAAGAGGCCAGCAGAACTGCTGAATGAAGCAGAGTCTTGGGGCCTTTGCTGTTGAAACCCAATTCAAAGGCTTAGGCTCCTTAAGACCCCTGCAGGGTGATCTTACTGTTGACCCTGAAGTAGAGCCAAGTAGGGTGCCACTGTAGTAGTCCACACCTTCACATTCTCCTGCCCCCCCTTTTATCTTAGTGGGAGAGACTACTTGAAATTTAGGTTTGCAATTTCTTTATCATGTTCTTTCTTAAATCTTAGTCACCTATTGTCCGGTTCTTCTGTCATCTCTCCGTGTGGTCTCCTCCACATTTAATCAGGGAAAGAGAGCACTCCCAGTGCACTCGAGAGCTCTGACATATCTTCCTTGATGCCATCGGGCAAAGCTCCGGTCCTTCTTCCTGGGCCTCCACAATAACCCTTCTGGCGTGTCAGCCCCAGACCCCAATCTTCAACACTGCACCAGCTTCTTTTGCTTCCCAGGGACCACCGTTCTTTGCCTGGGTGTTTTGTCGTGGCAGCGTAAGTTCCACAAGGACTGGGGCAGACTTTTTATCATGATGCTCCCGAGGTCAGTCTTGTCTTATGAACTTTATTAAACGTGCCCAATGAACAAGTCAAACTTCCATCTGTCCATGATAGCATCCTTTTTCATCAGCTGTATCAACATCTGTCTTGTTACCTGGTTAGAAATCCTCAAACTCCCCTATTCTTTATTTCCCATACCCCAAACCAAGAGTCTTTGTTTTTTCTCCTCCTTCACAAATGGCCTGGAATCCCTTCTCTGTTGTCTCTGTGGTATCAGTACCACACTGCATTTATCCAGGCTCTGATTTCTCTCCCTTTTACCTCCCACCCTACCATGGACATGAGAATTCCATCCACCAAAGAACAAAGAAGAGAAAATTGGGCTTAGGTTGGCAATGTGGTTAGAGTAGCTGCAAGACTGGGTCCCTGCCTTGGTCCCGAGGAGTAAGTGGCTATGGTAGAATTTCAGGCAGCGTGGAAAGCGAGCAGATACTACCCTTGCTTTTGTGAGTGTTCATTTTGTCTGAAGTGTGGGTCAAAGCACTGTGTGTGTTATTTCATTTGACCCTGCAATCCTGTATACCATCATCCTCATAATTTAAAGGAGGAAACCAAGAAATGAAGAGGTTAAGAAATAGCTTTTCTGAGATCACACATGCATTTTATTAGCGGTTGAGCTGGCCCTGAAGCCTGCCTAGCCACTTTTGAGCAGCAGACCTAACTTTAGTCCTAAAATCCACCCCACAGGCAGTTGCCAGGCTTGTAAATCTGGCCTGAGGGCATGCTTCAGCCATTAGGGCACAGAGAATGCTCAGACAACATCACCATCCTAGTAATGGGATTTATGATCATTGCTCCATATTCTCTGTTGCTTTTGCAGCCCTGCCCCAACTTCCTACATTGCTCCATATTCTCTGTTGCTTTTGCAGCCCTGCCCCAACTTCCTACCTTGTGCACGACATTTGCATTAAATATTGGAAAGGCAAAGACAGACAGGGGGAATGTTCAGAGAATAGTAACGCAAATGATTTGGGAGAGAAAGGGTTGACATACCTGGGAAGATAAAAAGAGACAGATTTACCTGACTAGGCTGGGTGATAGCTAAGAAAGGAAGCGAACACCCAAAAGTGCAAATAATAGGCTAGATCTATCTGTTGTTAGGCACCTTACAGCTGCAGCGTCAATAGTTCTCTCGGTGTGTTCTTAAGTTGAAATCCAGCAAGGATTTATCGAGTGTAGGCAGCTTTGCTTTTAGATTCAACGCAGAGGCTCCCTCTTAAGTGGATCAGTTGTACGGCGGAAACCCGAGGGCACCTTGCTGGTGCCCTCATCTGAACGGGTGTGCTTTGGCAGCAGTGTTGCAGGCCATCAGGTGAGCGGGACGAGACTGCAAGATGTGACTTTCATGCCTGAACGAGCTCTGAAAATCAAACCATCCTCATTTTATAGATGTGAGACCTAAGACTCCGAGCATTCACGTGAGCTGTGTGGAGTCAAATGGTGGAGTCAGAGACAGGGAGGCAGGCAGGTGCCCTGACTTGAAAGAGTTTGAAAGAGCCAGGATCAGCCCAAGGATGTATCAAGGAACTCAGGATCAACCCAAGGATGCATCGAGGGACCCCTTTGATCCGCTTAACCTTTGAGATTCAGCTATATGTCAGACAAAGGTCTTTCCCTCATGGTGCTTATGTTCTCACAAGGAGGACTGTTGATGAAATCTATTGTAAATAGACTATCCTCCTCCTGGATCTATACCCAACAAGCCTAAAGTCAACTTCCAACCAGGCTCTTTGATTCCTGTCCATGAATCCCCAAGGAATGCCTGTGTAGCCCTGACATTTCCTCCATCTCCTCTTCTTTGGTATTTCTTTTTTCTATTTGCAGTGCTTTAGAACTACTCCTGCAAATTCTTTGACATTTCTTACATTGAGAGACCACTTACACCCCTTCCCTTGAGTCTGGGTAGGACGTCACCACTCAGAATCAAAGTCCTTCCTCTGCCATGAGTAGACTGCAGCAGAATGAACGGTTGTGATTTCTGAGGCCAGTTTAAAAAAGGCCACAAAGATTCTGCTGTTTTTTCTTGGGCTGTTGGGAGTCTTCCATTTCTAAGTGAATATACACATACATATCAACAGTGTATAGATGTGTATATACACACAGGCACACATGTATGTTATGCATGAATGTACAAGTAAATAGATACACACTGTTAAGGTTAAGAAAAAGCCCACAAAGAAAGGCCAACAACCACATATGCAATAACAAGAGCATTTATTGATTCCAACATTGGGGTAGCAAAAGAGTGACCCCTAAAGAAGGTCACAGGCTCCTTCTAAGCGGAGTTAGGGGAATTCCAGAGAGGAGGGATTAATCTGGGGTTGATTGGTTGAAGGTCCTAGTGGTTAGGGACCTTTCAGCAGCAGGGTAGGGAAAACTATCTTTAGACTACAGAAGTCTGGGGGGCATCTGCTGAGCTAGCAGAAGGGCTTGTGGGGGTGCTTGCTGATGGTCACTCAAGAGTTGTGGTTTTCACGAGACCTGCTTGCTCAGCTCTGCCCATTCTAGTGAAGTGAGACTAAGGTCTGGGCTCTGTCAGGGCTCTGGTCTGCTGCCCCGCACCCCAACCTTTTCACATATGTGTTTGTATATATAAGTAAATTGAGAGAAAGAGGGAGCGGGAGAGAGAGGGAGAGACTGTGAGGTGCTCCAGTGTTGCCTTCCTAGCCCAGGAGCAGAATTGTATCAGAACAGCCCTTCGGGATGGCGTCACCATCTCACTGGGATCGTATGAAGGACTGAAAGACAACTGAGAGACTCATGGGAAAATAAGTGGTGGTTGTTGGTGCAGGCCACTGTTTGGGGGTAGTTTGCTACGTGGATCACGGGAAGACTATCCTCTGAAGTGCTAGTCCACACCCTTTCTTTCCTCGAATCTCTAGTACTGTCTGCTTACTTCTGCTGGTTGATGGTCATTGCAATGATGCATGGAGAAGACAGAAGCAACCAATCAGATCCCTTCGTCTTTCCCCTCTACCCAGCTTCTAGGTGGTCCTCCTGCAGCAGCCAGTGAGGGAGGGAGATATTCCCACCTACAGGTCCTTCTTCTCGGGCAGTAATCTTCATCTTATTTGGCTGGCCGGTCCTGCCCTGAACTTTGAACCTTGAGTTGTGACATGGAGACAGAGAAGGCTTAGAGTTGAGGATCCAACGTCTGTGTCAGTGCGTCAGTGGGGGGATCATCTGTGGCAGTATCCTTGCCCTAAGTTCCTGTGTCGTCACGATAGCAGCTCAGGGTAGCCTTGAACTCAAGTTTTGGCTCATCTCCCAGCCCCCATGTGAACTTATTAACACTTGGTGTTTAAGATATTTTTCTCGGCTCGGGCGATGACTCAGTCAGTAAAGTGCTTGCCAACAAGCGTGAGGACTTGAAGTAAGATCCTCAGCATCTTTATTCAAAAGCAGAGCCCGGAAGGCGGAGCACGCCTATAATATTAGTGTTGGGGAGGCAGACAATAGACTCCCTGAAGACTAGCTGGCAGGTCAGTCTAACTAAACGGTGAGCACCATGTTCAGTTAGAGAGCCTGTCTCGAACAATAAGGTAGAGAGTGATGGAAGAAGCCTTGTCTTCTTCTGCTATCCACACGCACATATGTGCACTTGTGCCAGCACACACGTGCATATACATGTGTACATGCACAAACAGACATGATACGTTCTTTACCTATTTAATGTAGCCACAGTTTTATTGTTTTTAAACCATGAAGACTCATGTGTTTAGCTCTACTAGTCTTGGGCACATACCAAAAGAACTCTGTAGCCTATGACAGCAATGCCTGCCCAGCTGTGTTCACTGCTGTGCTACTCACAATAGCTAGGAAATGGAATCAACCTTGACGTCCATCAGCTGATGGATGGAGAATGAAAACACAGTTTCTGTATATAATGGTGCCTATACACAATGGTTCCTATACACAATGGTGCCTATACACAATGGTTCCTGTACACAATGGCTCCTATACACAATGGTTTCTATATCAATGGTTCCTATACACAATGGTTCCTGTACACAATGGTTCCTATACACAATGGTTTCTATACTCATTGGTTCCTATACACAATGGTTCTTATATGCCATGGACACCTGTGCCCTATTAAAAGGCCAAGGCAGTCTCTTTTTTTTTATTAATTAATTTATTTAATTATTAAAGATTTCTGCCTCTTCCCCGCCACCACCTCCCATTCCCCCCTCCCCCAATCAAGTCTTCCTTCCTCCTCAGCCCAAAGAGCAAGCAGGTTTCTCTGCCCTGTGGGAGGTCCAAGGACCACCCACCTCCATCCAGGTCTATTAAGGTGAGCATCCAAACTACCTGGGCTCCCACAAAGCCATTACGTGCAATAGGATCAAGAACCCATTGCAAGGCAGTCTCTTTATTAAACCAATGAAAGTAGCACATAGACAGATGACCCTCCTACATCACGCCTGTTCTACACTTAAGTGAGAATTTCAGGAATTGAGTAGAGCTGGAATCTATCGTACTGAGTGAGGTGACCCGGACTTAGAAAGACAGAGGGTGTAAGTTCTTTCTCATATGTCATTCTCAACTTCAAACTTCTGGATTTCTGTGTTTAAACTGGAGTGTCTGTGGAGGCCAGGAAACAACAAAGGAACCAGGAGGGAGCAGTTAAGAGGCCTTAAAGTTAAGTGTCCTAGTCAGGATTTCTATTGCTGTGAAGAGACACCGTGATCACAACAATTCTTCCAAAGGAAAACATTTAATTGATGGGGGCGGCTTACAGTTTCAGAGGTTCATTTCATTACCATCACGGCAGGGAGCGTGGTACTGGCTACACCTTGATCAGAAGCCAACAGGAAGTGGACTGTGAGGCTGAGAGAAGTTTAAACAAAAGGGACTTCTAAGTCTGCCCCCCACAGTGACACAAATCCTTCAAGAGGCCACACCTCCCAATAGGGCCACTCCTTATGATCTTATGGGGCCAATTATATTCAAACCACAGGAAGGGGGTTAATAAAGCATGTGTGATATGAAAAAGAGGGAGAAACACTAGGGGAGGAAAGGGTTAAAAGGGGGTAGAGTGGATGGCATGGGGGAAAGGTGGGAGCAGGTTACCCAAAAAGCACACAGAAAGCTACTACTTTATAAGCTAACTAGAAAATGTAGTTTTTTGAAACAGAGTGTTATCATATTATAGCCCTGGCTGGCCTACTAGAGTGGCCTTGAACTCATGAATATCTTCCTATCTCTGACTCCCAAATGCTGGGATTAAACGCTTGTGATAGCATGTCTGGCCTGCGACAACATATAATTTTTAAGAAAAGAGTTTGAATGAAGGTATTCTGCATCGATGAGTAACATGCTCCTCCCAGAAGCCACGGGTTTTAAAATGAAAACCCCAGAGTTTAGGGTATGGGGTACTTCTCTATGAGCTATTGCCCAATCAGACTCTCAAAACAATACAGGCTATGCCTTTGCTCTTGGTTGCATGCTGGGATTTTATGGTAAGACATTGAACACTTTGGGTACAGGACACAGAGAAATCAAGCTGAACCTGAGATGGAAGCTACACCAACCTGCACCCCCTTTCACGGTGTATGGTGACAGTTACAGGCTACAATACTGAGCAAAGCCTGCTTCAGATGACTCCGATGGTGCTCCGTCCATTTATATAGAATCATAGAGGAGACAACAGGATCTTATCTAACCTCATTCCTACGAAGAAGCTGTTCTGATTTCTAGTGCACAAATGGTGAGATTGAAGGCAAATACCGTTAACTACCCCAGGTCACAGAGCCCTGGGTGGTCTCGTTCTTCCCGCTCTGTCCAGACCCTCGGACACCATAGTGCTGTGCGGTTAAAAGGCTGTGAAGACGGAAAGACTGTAATAAAATGACGGTGTCGTAAGATGTGTGCATTCTTTGGAGCAAGGCTGGGCTTTTACACAAACGTTCCTGACGATACGGGGTACGGAAGCATCGCTAACAATGTGTGCTAGGTTTAAGAAGCACCGCTAAATAAAGTGTTTCCCAAAGATTTGCATGAAACATCAGCTGGGTTTTGATGCTCGCCGCTTGCTTAAAATGTTTATTCATGTTGAACAATGTTTATTTATTGAAAGTATCATCTATTTAAATCAAATTATCTCCATAGCTGAATATTTATATGAACGCTTTATTGAATATTCCTAAACATTTGCCTAAGCCACAAACAATTTATTCACAGTTATAAATGTTCCTTCTTTAGAGTTAAAAAAAAAAATTGCTCAGAAGGCACTGAGAACCAAATGGATGTTTCTGCAGTTTGCGAACATCTGTGACGCTTTCTGCACGCTAGCCCTCAGGTTCCTGCCCTGGAAAATGGCTAGATAGTCTAATTATTTATGTTCAATAAAATATTAAACATCCACATAGCATCTCTTTTACTGTGTCATATACCACCCATAGCTCTTGGCTTTGGGACAGGCCAGTGGATGGATTTTGAGGTTTCCCAAGCACTTCAGCTTTGTACAGGCATTTAATTAGCTGAACCTCCATTTCTTTCACTGTACACTACAGCACCGTGAACATTAGGCCTCAAATAACCCTGGGCTCAACAGATGCCAGTATGAGGCATGAAAAAAAAGACAATAATCAAAGTGATGGAGAGTCTCACAGTTTTATTCGCTGTGCTGATAGCTCCAAGCACTTGGAAAGTTCACTGATATCAATAAAGGATCTTTGATTCCTGATCGATGGACACCACCTAGCACTCAACTGGAGATCTGGAGGTCTCGTCATGGACCCTTGATGGACTGGGTCTGTAGGACTGGGTACCAGGGAGGGTGAGTACCTGGGTCATGTCCCTGCCAGTCCCCCTTTATCCTCCCAGCTATGGTTCTGTGACTCTGAAATCATTGAGTGCAAAGGCCGAGAAGGAAAACAATGCTCTTCCTCTTCCTGCTTCTGCCAGTTATTGTTATTATCAGCATCACTGCTGCTTGCAGTGCCGGGGACTGAACTGATGTCATAATATCCTAGGCAAGTGATTGGCCATTGAGCCACTGTAGAAGGAGGTGCGGGCAGGCCTGCTTTTCGTCCCGCCTGGGTCCTGCACACCTAGCTTTACACCAGAAATAACAACACACAAATTGTGTTCATTTAAACGCTGCTTGGCCCATTATCTCTAGCCTCTTACTGGCTACCTCTCACATCTTGACTAACCCATTTCTAATAATCTGTGTAGCACCATGAGGTGGTGGCTTACTGGGAAAGATTCAGCATGTCTGACCTGGTGACTGGCTCCATTGTGTCTGACCTCACTTCCCTTCTTCCCAGCATTCTGTTCTGTCAACTCCACCCACCTATGTTCTGACATATCAGGCCAAGTAGTTTCTTTATTAATTAACCAATGAAAGCAACAGATAGACATATGACCTTCCCACATCAATCCACATTTTCCCTCCCAACTGCTTGTCTGTTTTGTTTCAGTGAACACTGTTCTCCCGTTCTTCTTCTTTTTCTTCTCTTCCTCCTCTTCATCATCATCTTTGAGACAGCATCTCGCTATTCCAGCCCTGGCCTGGAATTCTCTGTAAAATGAGTTGGGCTTGTACTCATAGAGGTCTTGGCTCTGCCTCCTGAGTACTGGGATTAAAGACACGTACCATCTTGCCTTGTTGTTGAATTTAGTGGGGTGCCCCATTTCCAGGAACACCTGCATAGACACATTTATTCCTATGTTTCGCCAGCTCTCTGAGCACCATTTAGTCCAATAAGTTAATCCATAGCAGTAACCAATGCACCTGTGTTAGGGGTTGAAACCTGTTGATACCTTCAGATATCAGACCAGACATCTGAGATTATGGCCATATAGGAATGGGATCGTACCAGAAATAATGGAATCAAAATAAGGTCATGAGGGTCAGGCCCTAGGGGAGAAAGTTGAAAATAGGAATGTAGGTACACACAGAGGAAAAATGGTGTCTATAAACACAGGAAGACCGCCGTGTGAAAACAGGACTCAAGGGAAGACAGCCATGAGAAGCCAGGGGAAGGCAGCAGACGAGCACCCCACAAGTTTCCGAAGAACATGGCCCTACCAACACCTTGGCTTTGGATTTCTTGACTCCAAACCTGATGTGAGACAATTCTGTATTCTGTCAATTATGTTTTAAACAAACGCTGATTGGTCAGTAGCCAGGCAGGAAGTATAGGTGGAACAACCAGACAGGAAGTAGAGGCGGGTCAAAGAGAACAGGAGAATTCTGGGAAGGAGGAAGCCCAACGAAGAAGGAAGATGTGACCTGCCCCACTGAAAAAGGTACCTTTTCTTTGAGGGCTTACCGGCTGTGGGAACTGGGCAGGACAGAAACCCCAACCAGCCGGCCTTCATGTTACACAAACCTGTGCAGAGACAACAAATGTAAGTTGCCTTTTAAGACACCCCGTGTGTTGCTACAGCAGTGGGTGAAAGCTTGACACATCTTTTCTAATGTGTGGTATACAACAAACATCTTCAGATATCCCTCTGGGAACATCCAGTGTCACCAGCGATTGCCTTTATACCAGACATGTTCACACCCCATCTCTAATGGGCCCTGTGTATTAATCTTTTCAAAGCATTTTATCAAGAACTTTCAAGCTTGTTTAAAAACAAAAGCAACTTCAACATGTCAGCAAAAATGAAAAAGATGTTTCCCCCATATACTTTTACTTGACAAAATATTTACAATATTCCATTGTTGCTGTTTGACAGCTGCCCTGCCCCCACCTTAAAGCAGATACCAGGAAGAAATAATCAACTCTATGTTCTCTGAAGACAAGAACAAAGACAAGCGTGTTCCATGTATTGAAAGTTTCACCCACAGTTTTATATCAAATACAAAGTCATTGCTCAATATAATAAACCCCTCCCCCCAAAATCTATGCGGGATATTTTTAATTTTTGCACAATGGAAAAAATAATTACATTAAAACATTAAAGGTTAAGTAAGTAATATAAGCATCGAATATGAATATTTTGTTGGAGTGGGGCTGGAGAGGAGGCCCAGCTGTTAAGACCACTTGCTGTTCTTTTTTTTTGGTTTTTCGAGACAAGGTTTCTCTGTGGTTTTTGGACACTTGCTGTTCTTGCAGAGGACCATGGTTTGGTTCCCAGCACTGGCATGGTGGCTCACTGTAACATGGTTCCAGGGGACTTGATGCCTTCTTCTGGCCTCTGTAGGCACTGTGTGCCTGTGATGCACTTATATGTAGACAAATCATTCATCTGCATAAAGTAAAATATGTTAAGAAAATAATACTTTGGGGCTAGATAGATGGCTCAGAAGTTAAGAGCCCTTGTTGCTCTTGTAGATAATGTGGGTTTGATTCCCAGCACCCACATGGTGGTCATAACCTTCTGTAACTCCAGTACCAGTTGATTCAGTATCCTTTTCTGACCTCTGAGGATATGCACATGGTGGGCATGCACATTCAGGCAAAACAGTCATGCAGAGAAAATACAAGTAAATACATCTTAAATTTTTTTTTGAAAGAAAAGTGACGTCATTGATATAGGGTATACTTTTGAAGTTCAGAGGTAAGAATATTTTAGATAACTCATTTGCTTGAGCTAAGTTGTTTTGCCTGGCTTTTTATTTGTTGGTTTTTATCTTTTATTTCAAAAGCTCATTTGAGATGCTGGGGATTGAATTGAGCCGATGGCCTGGCACGGGTTGAGCACATTCTCTATCCTGAGCAGTCCCGCCTTTGACTGAGGGCTGTTTGTTCAATAACTAGGAGTGACTGTGTCATGAGTCTGTCTGGTTTTGAAATCCAAGCATGGTGGTGACACATGCCTTTAATTGCAGCACTTGGGAGGCTGAGGCAGGAGGATCTCTGAGTTTGAGGCCAGTCAGGTCTACAGAGTGAGTTACAGGACAGGCAGGGCTACACAGAGAAACCACGTCTTGGAAAAAAAAAATCTTCCCCAACCCCCTGCCCCACAAAACCCATACTGTTTTGTCTATACACGTTAGGGTTTATTGTTCATATATAACTAGAACTCCAGAGGTAGGCAGACCACAGCTGAGGTACTGCTGGAGGACACAGCCAAGGGTCCAGGCTTCTACCTTCCTGCGGCAGCATCTACAACACATGGCTTCTGTTCCCATCATCACAAGATGGCTGTGGACCCTTGGATCTTCCTTCTAAGGAGAGAGGAATGGCAAAAAGGTCAAGATGATGGCTACTGAGTTGTTCTCTTTACTCAGAAAAGGACCATTCTCCTGGACATATAGCTCACAGTCCATAATTCTATCCTGCTGCCTTTGAGGAAATCTAGTCTAACACTATTCTATTATTGCCCCAAATAAAATGTAGGTAGTGAGAAGTATGGAGAACTATACCGGGCTGAGGGGTCAGCGGGCTGTTAGAAGAACTTACTATAGAGAATAAGAAAAACCAGACATGTTTGGTCTTAAACTTCCAACTCTCTGTTGCTCTTGGAGACAGCATCATACATGCTATCTTTTAGCCTTAGCATGAAAGCAAAGCATTTAGGCAAATGGACTGGAATTACTAAGAGTGGTTTAGACTGGAAATAAGCAGGAACTTCTTTTTTTTTTTGAGACAGGGTTTCTCTGTAGCTTTGGTGCCTGTCCTGGAACTACCTCTTGTAGACCAGGCTGGCCTCAAACTCAAAGCAGGAACTTATTAACAAAGAGAATAAAAACCACTATGAACAATCTATGCTCCTTGCTCAGATGAGATGGGAATCTTATCCTACAGAAATGTTTGTAAATGTCCATGGGGACACATGAGCAGGGAAGTTAAATCTAGCACTATTTGGGAAAATCTAAAGTTGTTAAAAACTTTAAATGCTATCAATACAGAAGTAACACTTCATTTTTTTGGTATGTGTGATCTGTGTGTATACATGTTCCTGAGTGTATAGATGAGGGTGTGCTTGTGTGTGCACGCATGTGGAGGTCGAAGGTGGACGTCGGGTGTCTTCCTCAGCCACTCTCCACTTTATTATTTGAAGGCAGGGTCTCTCACTGAACCTGGAGCTCACCAACTTGGCTAGCCTCGCTGAGCAACACTCGCCAGCAATCCTGTTTCTGCCTCCCCAGAGCTAGGATTCCCACCATGTCTGGCCTGATTTGTGAGTGCCTTCATGTGGGCATGGCAAACACTTTAACCTTGCTATGCTTCCGTCTCTCCCTTTGGAATGGGAATGTTGACTTTGTGCCACTGTGGGTTGGAAATACGTAACTTGCTTTGTGATGTCATAGGAACTTTGTGACATCATAGGGACTTTGTGGTGTCATAGTTAAGAGATGGCCTGTGGCTCAGAGGAGACTGCACTTACATTTTAAAGAGGGGACTTTTGAAATTGGACTGAATATGTTTGGTCACAAACCTATGGGGATGAAAGTTATACCCTAAAATCAATGTTTGGGTGGCAAGGTGATGGCTAGTGATGGTTAATATTGTCTACTTGAGGGATCTGTAACCACAGAATAGACAAGTGTCTAGGCAGCATGAGAGGGATTGTATAGGAGAGGTTCATTGAGGTGGAAAGGCTCATCCTAAATGCGGAGGTCACCATTCCATGATCTGGACTCCTGGACCAAATGAAAAAGAAGCCAGCTGAGGACTAGCATTTGTCACCCTTGGCGTCCTGACTGTGGAAGTGATCTGACTACCTCTTCCAGCTCCTCTATCATGCTTTCTCTGCCAAGACCAACTATATCCTTTGAAACTGTGAGCCCAAATCCCGTCCTTAAAAAGTAGAAATTGAGCCAGGCAATGGAGGCACATGCCTTTAATCCAAACACTCTGGAGGCAGAGGTAGGTGGATCTCTGTGAGTTCAAAGCCAGCCTGGATCAAATAGCCTTGACAAAGAAAATTAATTAAAATTAAATTCTCTTTGTCTCTAGCTCTACCAAGCTAGTTCTAGGACATCCAAGGCTACACATATATATTCATTTTTTGTGTGTATGTGCATGGGCATGCACATGCCTTGGTGTCCCTGTGGAGGTTGAAGCACAACCTGCAGGGGTTGGGTCCCTTATTCTACTTTGTGGGTCCCACAGATCCAGCTCAGGTTGTCAGGCTTGGTAGACACATTTATCTACTAAACCATCTCGATTTTCCTCTTTCAGTGGATTTTGTTAGACATTTTGTTGTAGCAACAAGACAAGTAATACAAATATCTAACAAACCTCTTTTTGTATCTGTATCCTGTCACTTCTGTCCCCCCCCCCCCCCCCCCCCGGGAGAGTTCTAATTATATACCTGTTTGCCAAACACCATCTGAAGAGATTGGGAAAGTCTCTGAAACATTTTTTTTTTTTGATTTTTATTGAGCTCTACATTTTTCTCTGCTCCCCTCTCTACCTCTCCCCTCCCCTTCAACCCTCTCCTAAGGTCTCCATGTTCTCAATTTACTCAAGAGATCTTGTCTTTTTCTACTTCCCATGTAGATTAGATCTATGTAAGTCTCTCTTAGGGTCCTCATTGTTGTCTAGGTTCTCTGAGATTGTGATTTGTGGACTGGTTTTCTTTGCTTTATGTTTAAAAATCACTTATCAGTGAGTACATGTGATAATTGTCTTTCTGGGCCTGGGTTACCTCATTCAAAATGGTGTTTTCTAGCTCCATCCATTTGCCTGCAAAATTCAAGATGTCATTATATTTTTCTGCTGTGTAGTACTTCATTGTGTAAATGTACCACATTTTCCTTATCCATTCTTCAGTCAAGGGGCATTTAGGTTGTTTCCAGGTTCTGTTTATGACGAACAAAGCTGCCATGAACATAGTTGAGCACATGTCCTTGTGGTATGATTGAGCATCCATTGGATATATACCCCAAAGTGGTATTGCTGTGTCTTGAGTAAGGTTGTTTCCTAATTTTCTGAGAAATCACCACATTGATATCCAAGGGGGCTGGCTGTACCAGCTTGGATTCCCACCAGCAATGCAGGAGTTGAAGCAATTTCTTCCTGGAGTTTTGGAGCAGGAAAGCAATACAGCATCTGTGATGCATTTTTCTGTAAGGTTTTTTTCTTTTATTGCAGTGTTCTGTTTTTTGCTGCCACACTCCTCTGATGTGAGAGTTCCCTCTGTGTGTCGTCATTACCATTAATGAATAAAGAAACTGCCTTGGCCTGTTGATAGGGCAGAACTTAGGTAGGCAGGGAAGACAGAACTGAATTCTGGGAGGAAGAAGGCAGAGTTGGAGAGACGCCATGAATCCATGGCTGGAGGTAGTAGATATGCTGAAACTTTGTTGGTAGGCCACGACCTCGTGGTGATGCACAGATTAATAGAAATGGGTTAAATTAAGATGTAAGAATTAGCCAATAAGAAGCTAGAGCTAGGGCTGGAGAGATGGCTCAGCGGTTAAGAGCATTGCCTCCTCTTCCAAAGGTCCTGAGTTCAATTCCCAGCAACCACATGGTGGCTCACAACCATCTGTAAAGAGGTCTCGCGCCCTCTTCTGGCCTTCAGGCATACACAGACAGAATATTGTATACATAATAAATAAATATTTAAAAAAAAAAAAAAAAAAAAAAAAAAAGAAGCTAGAGCTAACGGGCCAAGCAGTGATTTAATGAATACAGTTTCTGTAGTGGTTATTTCGGGCCTAAGCTAGTTGGGCGGCCGGGATGAACAAGCAGGCCCTCCTCCTACACTCCTCTGACTCTTGCCTAATTCTAGTCAGATTCCATCCATGCCTTCATCGAGTATTGCCTCATGTTCTTGTTTTTTTTCCATCTCCCTCCTTCCCATCATGATGGCGAGGTTGTGGTGTCCAGTTCCAATGGACACATCTACAAAACACTCCTGCACCTAAGGCTCAGAGAGCATGGTGGAAGATGGGGAGAAAAGGCTGTAAAAGCCAGAGGATCAGGGAGTTTGCTGTGAGACTGTGTCTGCTAACGATGTCAGAAGTGAATCCGTAAAGTCTGTCTCACCAACACGACTGCCCAAGCGTGAGTTGAACCAGGATAACACCAGTAAATATGTCAAAGTGGATAGGAAAAAGCCCAGGAGGCCTCAGCCCTGCACAAAGAAGTACAGACAACCGAGGTAAGCTGGGAGTGGGAGAGGTGGCCCTCCCTAGGGAAGAGCGCTCCAAATGGTTATCCTGTGCCAAATGGTCAGCCCTGAAAATACATGTACATAAACATTATATAGACTTAGCAGGGTTAATATATCGATGCATAAATACATGTATATGCATGCAATAATAGTGAGTGAAAAAGAGGTTATGAATTTGAAGGAGAGTGGTGAGGGGTATATGCAAGGGCTTGTGGGCAGGAAAGGGAAGGGAGAAATATAATTATATTGATCTCAAAAATTAAAAAAAAAACTATTTTAAAAAAGACAGCCAGGTTTAAAGATGTCTCTGCTCTTGCAATAGCCCTGATTATACTAAGCAGCCCAAATGGAACACATCAGGTTACATATGATTAAAAAAAAAAGACCTAAAAATAGAACTAGCTAGGAAGAGATGGCTTCTGGCACTCTTTGGCTGGTGGATACATCTCATTCATTTTTATTTGATCATATTTTTCTTCTGTCCTGTATTACGTCAAATCACCTGCCTCCTCAGGGTACTTGACATTCATTTAAGGCACACACACACACAGATAATACAGCAGAATCCCCCACTCAAACTCCTTGGCCAAGTCTACAAAGCCTTTGCCATACATGATGTGACTTACTGGTTCCATGGATTTGGACCTGATGTCTTTGAATGATGTCACCAACCTTCCAACAGATAAATGTGTGACAGGCATGCGATGCCCTCAGAGCCCTTCTCCCACCGGGCTTCCTGTCCTAGATAAGCCTTGTAGCAGAGTGTGGATCTTCTCCCTGCCGTTAGGGTGTCTGTTGTATTTTCCTGGACAGTGATGTGCTGGTAGAAGGAACTCAGATTTGATCTTCACTCTAACTTTTGAGTAAAGCCACAGTTACCAACAATGGCAGACTAGAGGATTTTGGTTAATTGCCTCAGCCTTCAGAGGTAACCTGAAGGGCGTGTGTTGGGATTGGGTGTCACCATGTCTCTGTTAAAGAGAAATGTACTGTGAATTTGAGACTCAACTTTCCTTCTACTATGTGAATCTCGGGTACAGAGAAGGAGGGCGGTCAGGCTCTGGGCAAGCATTCCTCCTAGCCTAGTCTCTTGCTAGCCCGAGAAATATACTGTACTCTCCTGTGAGCTTCAGAATGTCCCATTTGCTTTGGATTCAAGGATAGCAGGGTTCTGATTGGAGAGGGGATCAGAACCCTCTCACCCTGAATCTGAAGTTCTTACCACTCAACTGTGGAATAAAAGACAAACACCTCAAGATTCTGGTATCCTTAGCATTTCACTGCCTGGAGGCCTCAGCGGGGAGGACCACACCACAAAGTAGGCTCAGCTGATCTGGGCCCTAGCTCAGGGCTGTGTGGGCCACTGGGGTAGGGGTGGGGCTTTGGGGTTTCGAGTCTTCCTTGAGGTTTGTTATGTCTTGCTGAAAGTGTCAGGATACCTGATGTCTTTATCTCCATTCCTGAATTTTGCCTGTGCTCTTTGCTGTCGATTAGGCTTTGTGTGCGTGTGTGTGTCTGTGTGTGTGTGCGCGCGTGCGTGAGTGTGTGCGCTTGTGTGTGGGATGGTGCAATTTAACAAGGCATATTGGCTTTATTCCCAAGGGGCTTCTTTAATTTGGCTGTCATCAAACGAGGCAGGGTTCTGACATTCAGAACAGGGTTAGAGCTGTAGTTAGATCCCAACTTTGAGTCTCTAAGGACCTAGGAAGTAACTTTCCTGTTTCCAATTAGCATTTATATTTGAATTAATCAATTTGGCTCACAGCATGGAGAATGTCCCCTTCATTGTACCTTTTCCAAACAGGAACCATAAAGGCGGTGAGAGTTACCAGTATGTTACCAACAAAAACAATAATCCCCCTGCCCCACTCTTGTTCCTGGCTGCTCTGGGTCTGGGTTCCCCCTCTTCTTCCCATTCCTGGAGAGTCACTCAATCCATAGCCAGCGGTTGTTTATTATGTAATCAATACCCCTTGATTCATTACCCAGAGTACCCAAATATTGTCTTTCCAGGGTAGCTTCTCCTCCCCAGGTGTATCCCGCCTGGATTAATTAGTCAATCATTGCCTAACTGCATTCTGGACACGGTTTCCATTTGAGAAATGTAACAAGTGAGGACATGGAGCATGGCGTACGAGCTGCAGCTGCTCTCAGGCTGTGATCCTGGGAGACCCTGGAGCTTTACCTCTGACAACAGATAATAGCCACCATAAACAAGTGGATGGAGAGGATTCTCTCTGTCTGAAGCTCTCCCAGTGCTTAAATCATTAACATCTGCCACTGCCAGAAAAGCAGCAGCAAGTGATGGACGAAGGAGCCGGCGAGCGTTGGTGAGCCTGAGACTCCTGAGCGGGTTTGAAATTGTGCACTGGTTTTCCAGTTAACCCTGGCATTCAAAGCTGTGGTGTTGCCGAATCACAAAAACCTGGTATTTATAACAGGACCCTTTAAAGCGTCTGTAGTTTACGTGACCAACGTTACTCAGCCCACGCGCATCAGGGAAGCCCCGCCCCCCAGCACGTGGCCACTCCCCTGGTGAGGCAGAGGCAGAGTTCAGAATCCAGAGGGCACAGTTGAGTTGAGTAGAAAAACATGTTAGGGCCACAAGTTGTCTTGGGAGTTTTAACGGAGACCTGAAGTTAGGGGTTCTTATTTTCATGCCTTCTGTTTTGCGGTTTAGTGTTTTGCGAGGTTTTTTATTTGGTAAGCTTTTCAGTTGATTGGCTAATGAAATTCACAGGTTGGGGGAAGAGAGGGAAAGAGGGAGGGAAGGAGAGAAGAGAGAGACAGAGAGGAAGGAGAGAGAGGGGGAAAGAGGGAGGGAAGAGAGAGAGGGAGGAGAGAGGAGAGAGAGTCAGTGTCAGTGAGGGCAGAGATTGAGTGTGTTGTACCATGTTTGCTTTTTTTTTTTTTTTTTTTTTTTTTTTGCTGTAGTCCTTGGGGAGACCTGCAGAGAATGGCAAGGCCGACAGTCACTTTCCACTCCTCCATCTTTGAGAGATGTGAGGGCACACGGTTGACTTTCAGTGACCAGCTGTGGGAAGCTATTCAAGAACTTACCAGACCCAACTGTTAGGGTGGAATCATTTTGACTGCATCAGACATTCAATGTATCCTGAGAACAGCGGTATTGCTTCAACCCAGCTCAGCATAAGTGATGGAATCTTAATGTCAGTGTTTAATGAACATGTTTCTGTGCTAGGAAACTTACATCTATTTTAAAGATGACCTACAGTCCAGATCTCTGCCATCGTGGACCAAAGTGCTGAGCAGGGCAGGCACAGAGACAGCGCCTAACAGGCGCATGTGAAATTGCTGGATGACAAAAGGCACTCCGGCACCTGCAATGTGAAAGGCCTCATATGATTCCAGCTCTCTGCTGGAGTCAGAAAGAGGGGCTCAGAGGCTTCGATGAACTTGGTGCTTGCCAGGCCTTGGATATCCACCACTTGGCCTGTGGGAATATCTGCAAATGTTAGGTAAAACGTTTGCATTTTTTTAATATTAAAGATGACTTTTATTTGCAACGTAAAAAGCCTGATTAACACTCCCCCCCTTTTCTAGATAGGGTTTCGTGTATCCCAGGTTGACTTAGACCTTGAATACAGCTGGAGCACTTTAGATCCTGAGTGCTGGGATTACAGGTGTGCACTGCCACCCTGGGTTTATGGTGTGATGAACCAGATCCCTAGCCCTGACCTTCCGACTCAGGTGGAGACGGCAGAGTGGTTTTCAAGTGCTTGCGATTGGCAGTTTTCACCTCAAGATGGCACTCACGGTGTCCCTGGCCCTTGTTTCATTTTCTGTACTGCACAGAAATGTATTTCATTATATACATTATTTTACAATTTGTAGATTTATTGTCACTTTTTTGGGGGGAGGAATTGTATGTTTTACTCTTCCAAAAGTTATGTGTCTCTTTTGGGCCTGACAAAACATTACCTTGTCATTGTCCTAGGGGTGTAAATTGTGGTCCTGGCTCCCTCTTTTTATGACCTGTACCTCTGATATATGCAGCTGATGGAAATTATCAAAACACCTGTCTTCTAAAGAGATCCCCAGGGAGCGGGCAGTCTACATTTATTCTTCGCGGTTGTTGCCTAAACATAATAGGATCGCCGAGTCTGCCTGCAGAACTAGCATGAAGTACATGTGTTTAAAAATCCAGTCTCATTGCTTTATGGTCATTTGGATGAGAAAGTAGTTTTAATAAGCTTCACTGTTCCCATTATTTACACCCTTTGTGGATTCTATTTCGCTGTTCTCAGTCACGAAATTCTTTAAAGGAAAAATAAAACGGAAGTACTTAGGACAAAGGACATAGTACAGAGCCCTGGAGGCGACTTCGTGCAAGAATCTCTGCAGGTTTTTGCACATCAGCAGGTGGGCTGCTTTGAAGAAACCCAGACACACAGACACACACACATGCGCACACACGCACACGCACACACACACACACACACGAGCACACAGGTCCACCATAAATGAGGCTTGGGGTGTGTATAAGTCAGGGATGTTGTGTTGCAGTAGAGTCAAGGCCAGGAAGGGAAGGACAAAGGCTAGATGTTCTGTCTTTGATTATAGTGAAACATGGCTTTTGGAAACAGAGGAGAGAGGATGGAATGAAGAAACACAGTACCGGCCACATACACTCTCAGTGAGGGGCATTATTAGGAGGTATGTTCTCGTTGAGTAGGTGTGGCTTTGTTGAAGGAAGTGCGCCACTGAGGATGGGCACTGAGGTCTCAGATGCTCAAGCTGGGTTCAGCATCTCATTCTTTCTTCTTGTTGTGTGTGGATCCAGATTTAGAACCCTCAGTTCTCTCTCCAGCACATCTGTCTGCATGCAGTCATGTGGCTTTCTGCCACGGCAGTAATGGACCAAACCTCTGAACTGTAAGCCAGCCCTAGCTTCCTTTGTAAGAGTTGAATGGTCATGGTTTCTCTTCACAGCAATAGAAACCCTTACTAAGATGGTATCCCTTAGGATTAAGGCTCTGGGGATAGTGATAGCTCATTACCACATCAGCGAATCTGCACATGTGTGGTGTCCCTGTTTGAACATACTAAAATTGATTGAAGGGCGTAAGTGAAAGGGATTATTTAGTCATATAAGAACACTGATTCAAAGAATAATTTCAATTAGTGGCACACACACACACATAGGTTCTAGGTCACTCTCTTAGTTACTGTTCTTTTGCTGTGAAGAGACACCATGACCAAGGAAACTTATAAAGGAAAGGATTTAATTGGGGGCTTGCTTACAGTTTCAGAGGGTGAGTCCATGGTCGTCATGGCGGGGATTGTGTTGGTGGGCAGGCAGGCTGGAGCAGTAACTAAACACTTGCATTCCGCTCCTCAGGCAGGAAGCAGAGGGGTTTCAAAACCCTCCCCCAGTGACACACCTCTTCCAACAAGGCCACACCCTCTAATCCTTACTAAAGAATCCGCCAACTGGGAACCCGACATTCAAATGTATGAACCTAGAGGAGCGTCCTCATTCAGACCACCACAGTCACTAAGAGGAATGAATTTTAGGATCACATCTGAATTGAAAACAAATAGTGCAACTTTTTGAACGATTTTTGAACAATTGAAAGGTTTAACTTTCTTGGGTGAGGACACTTGGGACCCATTTTTGCTTTGCAGACCCCTAGTAAATAATGAAGACCACTTAGGGTGTCACAAATTCTTTGAGCTCAAAGGGGAAAGCGTTATATTTAGGAAATGCTGCCATTTAATGCAACAAATCACTTCTTTCCTCATCATTTCCAGGTGTGATTATAAAATTATATGGCAAAACTGGTCTTGAAAAACTACAGCTGTTGTGAAAATTACTGAGCTTTGAATTGAAATAATTGTAGATTGACATGCAGGTCTAAGGAAAGACAGAGAAATCCCAGTATGCACATTGTCTGGTTTGTCTCCAAGGTCATAGTCGCGGAACAGTGGCACTCTGTCCCAACAAGGCTATCGACACTGATTCAGCCCTGCTGGTCTCGCTCAGGGTAGCCCAGCTCTGCTTCGGCTGTGCTAATCTGTGGCTTTGGATCTAGTTCCCAGACCTTCCCCATTCTTTTTACAATTTAAGGGTGTACGATGAGTGGTTTTCAACATTTCACAGTTTTGCGACAATTACCGTGATCTGATTCTTGCTCTGTGAAATGTTAGCACGTGTGTAGGCTTGTGTGGCCTCAATTGCAGTCAAGATACTAGAGGCATATATTAGGCTGTTGCCCTTTTATTGGCCACCCTTATCTTCCTTCTTCTACCCATCCCAAGTCCCGCCCCTGATGAGCACCACGGCATCTTTGGTAGTTTCTGAAAACTGAGCTCTGACTGCTCTTTGAGGAAAGGCACTGAAGATCTGCCTCTGCGGCTCTTACGCACACTCCTATTGGGGCTTTAGGCACTGGGTCTGCAAACATGGTAATGGGAACCTTTGTCTCTCATGGGTTCTGGCCTCCCAGAGCTCTTTGCTCTCACCCTCTGCTAACAGCTTACTGCTGAGTACCTCTGTCTGGCGAATCAGCCTTGCCGGCTGCGGTGACGGGGCTGCGAAGGAGGGCACTGTGTGGTCACTGCTACAGACAGACCTAAAGTCCACTCCATGGTTTGCAGCTCAGGGAGCCGGGTCTGGTAGCCCATCTAGGTGTTTGCATAACACCGTGGACAATTACCGTGGGCAATTGGCTTAGAAATTGTAATTGACTTTTGACTAGTCTATATGCCCCATTAGACTAAGTGCCAGGAGGTCAGGCCCTGCGTTTTAAAGCTTAGCTCAGTGCCTATAACACTTTGCCAGTAACAACGGCGGCACTGTTGTTATATATTATATTATATTATATTATATGGCACTTATTGAACAGTTACTGGGTAGCAGACAGCAGGCTATGCTTTACTCATTCTATGACGTCACCTCACATGTTTGCTATAAGATATCACCTTTGCTGATTTTATAGGCAAAAAAAATGAGTGCTAAAAATTCAGTTACTTGTCCATGGTTGCTTGGCAAACTAGGAAACAAACTAGACTTTTCTGTCTTTGCTATTAGCGTTTTTTTTTTTTTTTTTTTTTTTCAAGACAAGCTTTCTCTGGGTAACAGCCTGACTGTCCTGGAACTCACTTTGTAGACCAGGCTGGCCTTGAACTTGTAGAGATCCGCCCACCTCTGCCTCCTGAGTGCTGGGATTAAAGGCTTGCACCACCACCGCCCGCCCGGTTTAGCATTGTTCCTACAAGCCCCAGTTGTGGCTCTGGTGGCTCTTGTGGGGCAGAATTATTTCTCTCAGGAGCTGAGACTGTCCTTTAGTGTCCACTGCTGTGTCCTGTAGTTAAAGCAGAGCTTTTCAGTAGCAACCTAAACTTTTGTCAGTATTTTGTTAGAAGCTATTTTTTTTTTAAAGACAGAGCCTTATTCTCTTATAGCCTAGGGTGGTTTGGAATTTAATATGTAGCCCAGGTTGGTCTTGAGCTTTATAAAATTCTCTTGCCTCAGATTTCCTAATGCTGAGATTACAGACATGAACCACCATGCCTTGCTTACAATCCATTTTTTTCTGTTAAAAGTATAATTTTATCTGATTGTCTGAATTTTGTCTGTTTTTATTATTTATTTGTATTTTATCTATCTATCATCTATCTATCTATTATCTATCTATCTATCTATCTATCTATCTATCTATCTATCTATCTATCTATCTATCTATCTATATCTTTGCTTGCCTGCCTGCCTGTCTGCCTATCTATATATCATCTATCTATATATCTATCTATTCTATCTATCTATCTATCTATCTATCTATCTATCTATCTATCTATCAATCTGTCATCTATCTATCTATCTATCTATCTATCTATCTATCTATCTATCTATCTATCTATCATCTATCTATCTGTCATCTATCTATCTATCATCTATCTATCACCATCTATTTGTGTGTGTCTTTATGCTTGGCATGCATATGCCGTGGTGCATACGTGGAATTCGGGACAACTTTGAGCGAGTCTGTTGTCACCTTTTACCACGTGGGACCTGGAATATAAAACTCACATTGTCAGGCAGGTCAGTCAGTGTTAGCATTTCATGGAGCAAGGTTGTTGGGTGTTACAACACAAACTCATAGAAGAAAAAAAATAAAGCATGAAGTTCCAAATCCAGACACTAGGGGGTGCTCTTGTAAGGTGAACGTAGGCTTCCCTACTGAAGCTAACAGTCTGTTTGAAAAACATAGTCACCAAGTGGATGCTCTCATTTAGTAGTGCAACCTGCTAAGCATGAGAAACAGAGAAGAAATGATTCATTCGGATTCTTGAAAAGAGACATTACAAGGAGTAATCTTGGAGCCCTTAGGAATGTAGGACTTAATGGGCCACCATATTTTGTAGATTGGGCCCAGAACACAAGACATCATCAAGCACTCTGAGGGAAGTGGGTGGGATTCAACCCTGCTGAACATTTTAAGCTCGACCTGCACACATACATATGTGCTTAGAATATTTTTTCCTTCACATTGTGGGAAAACTGAGTTTAAAATGTTTTTTTTTTCTTTTTTTCTTTTGTGGAGAGCACTGAGATGCTACGCAGGCATGGGACCTTGAGTTCAGTCCCCAGCATCCACGGAAATGCATGGTGTGGGCTAATGCACTGGGCAGGTGGGGAAAGGAAGATTTCTGGGGCCTGCCCAACTAGTATAGTGCAATCTGCCAGCCCCAGGTCCCCGTGGGAGACACTGTCTCAAAACACAAGATGGGGATGACACTGGAGGCTAGCGTCTGTTCTCCTGTGCAGATCCACACAGATGGAGAGCGTGAATGTGCACCCAGAAGAATCTGCACATGCACGTGTGCGCGTGTGTGTGTGAGCACACACACACAGAGTCTCAGACAGACAGACACAGAGTCAGTCAGTCATTCAGACAGACAGATACACATACAGAGTAAGGTAGGCAGACAGACACATAGAGTCAGATGGACAGGCAGGCACAAACGCAAAGTGAGAGAGACAAACAGGCAGACACACAACATACACACAGAGTCAGACAGACAGGCAGACATATACACCACATACACACAGTCCGACAGACAGACAGACAAACAGACACACTTTTTCTTCCTTCCCATTTGTACTTTTACATTTTACTGACCCTGTTTGGAGAGTCTGGGTGGGAGAATGCAGCCCAGGAAGCTTCCTTTCCACTCAGTCGCAATGTGTGCCGCATCCCTAGTTTGGGAATAGTTTAGTTGTGTGTATTGCAGAGTGCTGCACGGGATCAGGGCAACGGCTGAGGCATTTGTGGATCTGGAGTCTCGGGTTGGAGAGAAATTTCCACTTGCCTTCTCCCTCCCATTGCCCATGGCTGCTACCCTTTCTTCTCAGTCAGCACACGAGGCTCAGGGTCCCTTCTTCAGTCAAAAGGATGGACACTGGTGTTTTTCATGGCCATGAAAGAATCGTGACATATTTTAAACACATTAAAGTAGAAGAGAGAAGAAACTGCACTAAAGTAATCAAACTAGCCCCATTGAGTGTGTTTGTGTGCACATGTGTGTATATGTGTATATGTTTGTAGTGTGTGTATGTGTTTGTGTTTGCAGTATGTGTATGTGTTTGTAGCATGTGTGTATATGTTTGTAGTGTGTGTATTTGTAGTGTGTGTGTATACATTTGTAGCATGTGTGTATATGTTTGTAGTGTGTGTATTTGTAATGTGTTATACATTTGTAGCATGTGTGTATATGTTTGTTGTATGTGTGTGTTTGTTCATGCTGTTCAAGCACTCTGCCCCTGAGCTGCATTCTCAGCCTTCAGGTCTCTTTAATAACATTGCTCTAGCCGGGCGGTGGTGGCGCACGCCTTTAATCCCAGCACTCGGGAGGCAGAGGCAGGTGGATCTCTGGGAGTTCGAGGCCAGCCTGGTCTACAAGAGCTAGTTCCAGGACAGGAACCAAAAGCTACGGAGAAACCCTGTCTCGAAAAATCAAAAAAAAAAAAAAAATAACATTGCTCTAGTAGGATCTGATTTAGTATGAGAGGCAGTTCAAGATTTTTTTTAAAAAAAGTCATAGAGAGTTTTGATGTCATGAGCTCATGAAGCTTGAATTTTAAGTTTCCAGGAGTTTTCTTTTCTTTTGGCTTCTGTGACATAATGGGGTTTGGTAATATTCAGAAATTCTAAAGGTGTGAGCCAAGTTCTTGACTAATCTGTGGGTCCTGGTCAATGTTGGTAATGACATCAGTTTTCTCTCCTTTTAGTCTGGGTAGAGACTTTCAGGGCTCAAGGTACTGATGAGGAGGATGCTGTCAATATACAAATCTCACACTTGAGGAAATTGTTCCCATTATCACCATGAACAGAAGTTTGTTGATCAGAGAATTTAATTGTTATAGAACCAGGTTCTGGGAGAAAACAAACTCCAGAAGAGTAAGAGTGGACAGTGGAGGGGACAATCTTCCAGGCACAGAGTCTAAGGAAGAAGGCAGGCACAGAGGGCAACCTTTGAGAAGGTTCTGGGTGCCTCGGGGCACAGAAAGTAAAGTCAGTCCGACAGGGAGTTTGATGGGAGTCAAGGACATTTTGCATCCATCCATAGCCTGCCTGGCTGGGTTCTGGGCCAGAGCTGGGCATTGCTTGGGCTCTGCATAGCCCAGCTTTATGACTCTCCCCCATGTCCTCTGGGTACCTGATTTGGCTTCACCTTTGATGCCGGCAGTTAAGAGTTTTCATTAGCAGTTTGCAAGGTTTCATGTGGACCATCTCATGGTTTAGACACCGTGACAAAGCCAAGGCAGGGGCATTCCAGCTGTGGGCAGCTGCCTCTATCTCCAGGGTGTCTCAGACTCTGGCTGCCCCCCATTTCAGGCTTCTCTGACTGGAGCCGTTCCACTCTTGATTTCCTCCAGCCAGCTGAAGCTCCCATTGGTGAAGTTATTTTTCTTTTGCGGTTTCTCTCACACAGCTGAGACTCGTTCTGAGGCTCTTGGCTGGTTAAGGCTGCTCCTGGGAGGCAAGGGAGAGTTTAATTGGAAAAAGATTCCTTGCCTCTGGTGCTGATTATCATTCCTTCATCCAGGGGCGCGGTGCTGACCTCAGGCTGCCCCCCATTTTTAGTGCTTTGTAGGAGAAAGCGGTCACCAGACCCCCGCCACAGTTCAGGCTTCCTTAACTGCTGCTCCGTGGTTTGAAGCCGAAAAGCACCCCCTCCCCACCTCCATCCCTTCAGCCAAACTAAATGGTTCTGAGAAAGGCTTTAAAACCACTCTCCAGTGCTCCAGGTGAGGTCAGGGAGAGGGTTTTTAGCGAGGATTTTTATTAGCCCGAACTTGGAGGCTTTCATCGTATTTACCAGGACCCAGGGCCTTCAAAAGCACATCTTCCCTGGGTGCCTCGGAGGTCGCAGCTGCTGAAGTGCACAGCCAGGGCTCACAGTTCCCTTCCTCTGATTGAAAGTGGGTAGCTGAAGGCTAAACATTTCTAAAAGATGCAGCTCCCGTGCTTAAAGAGAACATCTGGGCAGAACAGGAGGAAGAGAGGTCTCTAGGTCTGGGGACGGGAGTCATAGGTCTTGCCTCAGTCTTGCGTCTGTGATTTATAGACCATGCACTCTGTCTTTTATGTTATTTTTTTTAAAAAAAGATCATGTAAAATTGTTGCAAAGGAGATTGCTTAACTGCTTGTTGGCCCAAGCTTGAGCTCCTCAAAGGCAGCTCAATTTCTTCTGAGCGTCCTTTCTTTCTGAATCCTTGTCAGGGAGACTACCAGACCGGGGCTCTCTGGGAGAGGCCCCAATGGGCTAGCAGCTACTGAGAAAAGATCTTTCCTTGGTATCTCTGTAAATCCAGGTCTGCAGCAGATCTCCATGTTCACAGTATAGCAAACCCACCAGGCCTGCGATCCTGACATGGGCCTTTCAAAACCAAGAGGCTTAAATGAGATATAGGTCAGGGTGCAATTTGTTCAAAAGCCCCCGGTGTTCTATGGGTCATGACAAGGCTGTTCAGGTTGTCGGTCCCTCATTTTTCCAGTCTGCTTTTTCTAGGAGAGCATCAACGGCTGCCTATGTATCGTGTTTTGAGAAAAAGGGATGTTGCATGAATTGTTTTGGGGAGATTGTCTACTAAGCACCGAATGGCACCAATGAAAGACCAAAGTGTCTCTAGGTTTCTCTTAGTGAACCAATGAGTTTATTTGGCTTACATAGAGATGCTTGGATGGCAGGTTACCTACAGGAGTGTGGGTGACCTCAATGCTCATATATCACCAAAAAGACTCACTCCAGCACACCTGCAGAGGTGGGTTTGGTTAACTTCCCATCTTGTATACAATCGTCTAGTCTCTCATGAGACCACAAACCCACATGCAGCTAGAACAGAATTACATACGGCTAGGAGGAAGATGTGGGAGCAGGAGGAGGCCAGACTCCCCGCCAATCCGTGACACGTCCCACCCTCCTCCTGTGAGGGATCTGCAGGGTCACTTTGTGTCACCCAAGTTCCTCTGATTAAGATGATGGCGGCTATGTTCATTCAGAGGACATCATTTTGCAACAGGGAAGCTCTGAATATCTAAAGAGAGGCATTTCTTCTCCTCCCTTTTGTAGGCTCTTGCACTGATAAAGGAATTGCTTTTTCCAGGGAGCAGCTGAAAATTCTGGCACTGCTGAGGGGTAAAAGACAAACAGTTACCCACTGGTATTCATGACCACTGAAGCCTGAACTAGTTTGGCTTCTAAGTTTTGTGTGGTAGCTAGCTGAGGGCTGGCAGAGAAAGGAGCATTTATATTGGTGTGTGCACAGACAAATGGTACCTGTGTTGGGACCGGTGGATGTTCCCAAGGAAGTTTCTTCCTCTGAAGCAGTTTTCCTCTAGTCCCTCAAAGGTCCACAAGCCACCCTTATCTCTCTACTCAACTCTATTGAGTGGAGCCCCAGCGGGAAGCCTTCCATTCTGCCTGTCTCTCTCCGTACTTGAGAATGACCTTTCAAGTCACTAATTGTGTTGTCTTCTTGTGGCTTTTCATCTTTTTGCTTTATTTATTTATTTAGTTGGTTGCAAATGAATCAGTTATTTTCTTGTTTAGAGCCTTTTGGGGATGAGGGTAGGAAAAAAAAATCTCTCATTTAAGAAAGATTAAAGAATTAGTCTCATCCAGGGATGTGTCCCCTAACTGCTTATTCAATAATGAGTGGTCAGTCATGAAATCATATATACATAACCAACACTACACAGACTCAGCAGGTTATATTTATATAGTTATTAGTACACACACACACACACACACATATATATATACACACATACAAGCACACACACATAACAATAATAACAGAAAAAATGAGTCCATCAATTTGAGAGGGAGTTGGGGGCATAGGAGGGGTTGGAGGGAGGAAAAGAGAAGAGGAATGTGATATAATTATGTTTCAATTAAAATAAAAGAAAAAAGAAAAAAATTAATTTTTTTTCTAAATCTATTTCTTGGTGTGGTACCATAATTTGGGAGCCCAGGCTGTATTGGGCTGTTGTTAGCTGGCACTAATCATCATGGTTCTTAAATGATAAAGTTATTATAATGTTGGAAACCAAAAACCATAGTTTGCATGTATGGGTGTTTTGCATGCATGTATGTCTATGTACCACATGTGTGCAGTGTCTCTATGGAGGCCAGAAAAGGTTATCAGATCCTCTGGGACTTGGGATTCAAACCCACATCCTTTGGGAGAGCAGACCCTGCTCTTAAGCAGTGAGCCAGCTCTCCTGTCTGACTTTCAGTACAGGCTGGGGTTTATCCACTACCAGAAACTCCCAACTCGGTCACTGACTTTTTTTCTCCAAAGCCATCATAACCACACATATTCTATTCAGTAATAGAATGGGTTAAAACACTCAAGGGCCCACCTGTCCTAGGTGTGTGGTCAGTAGAAGCCTTGGGGGTGGTGTTTTGCGACTCCGACTTTCCTTGCTGAGCAGCGCTATTTACTGTCTCACTGGCAGCAACCCTGGAGTCTACAGGCAATCTGGGCCCCCACCACCCTGTTTTTATAGCAGTTTTGTTTGAATGCAACTGCGCTCAGGTAGCGCTACAGATGTATTACTATTAGAAAAGTGGAGTTGAGATTTATGCCGAGATCCCATTTTCCAAAAAGCCTAAATTATTTATCATCTGGCTGGTTTGCAGTAAAAGTTCACTGGTCTATTTATGCATCCCCCAGCCCACTGTCAGGGCAGAGACAGTTACAGGCAGACAGTTCTGTAGACACAGAATCTGTGACCTGTTGGGTGGTCTTCTTGTCTTCCTCGCTCTGGCTTCTCCCTTGGTCTCTCCTAGCCTTGCTTCTCGTAGCACCCCAATACTGACTGTACATGAAAAAAGCAACCGAGGGGAGCTGGTAACTGTTCTTAAGAAATAAGCAAATATATAGAAAAACCCTTTGAGTATTTCTGACATTAAAAAAAAGTACAACAAACAGAAACAAAAAGCAAAACACAAGAAAACAATAGGAACCAAACCGGATTAGTGGCTCCTCATTTGCATCGAGCTGTCTGTGGTTCAAAGAGCCCATCTGGGATCCAGCTGACGTAAAGTCCCATTTGTCACTGCTGTCAGGATGGGAAAACACATTTGAAACCTTTTTGCTTTAAGAAAAATAGAAAGCTTCGTTGCACTTGACATTGAGCTGGGACTTTGCCACTCTCTGAGAGATGGCAGGTCTGAGAAAGACGTGCAAAATGAGAGTCAGACAAAATAATTATCCTCGGAGAGGGGGTTAGCATTGTGCTCAAACTGGATCGCTTTCTAGAAAACCCGCAGGTCCCTAAACTGCGAGTAGGTTACTGTTGGGGTCGTCTTTAGAAGCAGTCTGGACTACACTTACCCACTTAATGGAGAGATCCATGTCAGGGACAAGCCAAAGGAAACAGAGCTCGGCAGTTTTCACTTTTAGACTAGTGACTTTATTAATTTATTAGCTAAAATTGGCCACTGTTCTCTATTAAAAAGAAAATGAGACACGTGAAAATACAGTGGCACACGCCTCCGATCCCAGCACTCAGGAGGTAGGGGCTGGCGGATCTCTGAGTTCAAGCCCAGCCTGGTCTATGGAGTGAGTTCCAGGACAGGCTCCAAAGCTACAGAGAAACCCTGTCTTGAAAAACCAAACCAAACAAACAAAAAAGAAACTACAGCAAGGCATGACAAAGAAACGACATCAGGCCCTCCCTGGCCACCACCTTCCTTTTAGAATAGCAACTGACACAGAAGAGCAGATACCTCATGGGCCAAAGTGTCCCCCTCACCTCTTGCTTTTCCTGGATGGGAGGAATGGTAGCTTTTGGTTGCAGGGTTATCTTTTAACCATTCTGTTTCACCACTTAAAGACCCTAGTTAGGTCCATTCAGGGGTTAGGGACCCAGATCAGGAGACATAGTAAATATCCATGGCTTAGGAGTCCCTGTCTCAGGAAGAGGAGACCAGCCTGCATACCATGTCCCCTGGGGTCTAAAATGAGCTCTCAGCTGAGGCTGCCCAGGTGCACTGTAAGTTAGACAAGGCACAGAGGGAACTGGCATGCGATTTATAGATGATCTATATGCGCCTAGTAAAAGGAAATCAGTGTCTTCTCTGGGAAGTGTTACATTATTGTTGCTTTCCTAGCGGTCCCTGTCACTGCCCCGGCACTGGAAAGATGGAAACAGTACCATCAGTAGGATTGGAAAGTTTTGAGCTAGTCGGGGCTACACGAGAGTCTGTTGCAAAACAAAACAAAAAAAGGATTAATAACAAAAACGTACATTGTACAGGGTATTGTGAAGACTTGAAATAACACACTTGAAACGCTTTAAAGCATTGCAGATCTGACACAGAATGCACGGTCCCCTTCCCTCAGCAGAGCACAGAGAGCCTCAGATCTCCTTCGTATTGTAGATCAAGTGAAACTTTCCACTGGACACATCCAAAGCGGCGTTCCTTATTTAGAGGAGATACAGATGGAGGCGTCGGCCCCGAAGAAGCCGCCTTCCGTGGCTAGAACTGCACGTGGCTAGATGATTGGCTAACAGTGTGAGAAGAAAGCAGAGCTTGGCCCAGCACACTCGAGCAGACTTTAGCACTGTTTAGTACTCCCAAGGATCTACTTGGTTTTGCTTGTGAAGTCCCTAGGGGCTCAGCTCGTTGGGTCTCAGCCAGGTCTCAGTACAATTCAGCCCTGCAGGGGGCAGGGGTGGGGGAGTGGAAGGGGTGGGGGTGGAGGGGTGGGTTGAGCCTCAGGGTGCTGTAAGGCTTCTGCAGACCGGCTCCCACTTGTTGTCCTGGTATCAGGGGACTCTGTCTTTATACCCTTAGGAAGTAGCATCCTTGGGAAGCATTTATAACCCACTGACTTTGGTGTAGAGAGAAGCTGGATAGTCTAGGTGGCTCCTTTCTTGTTCTCCTTCACCCATGGAAACAATGCCAAGTTGTTTTTAGAAACTCAGAAAGCACCATGAATTTGTTCCCAGATCCTGTTAGGCGTGTGCTCTTTTGCAGTGTAGATTTTAGATCTAGCACCAGGGATCTGTATTTCTGGTAGGAAAACTGAAAACGCTAAAAGCAAGGATGCTCTTCAAGAATTTTATGGCTGAAAATGTGTTTGGTTGGAGGCAAGAGCTCAGACTCACAGAAACTTGAAGAAACATTTATTTTCCTCACGTAAGCTTAGAGGCTGACTCCTCCTCCTCCTATTTCGTTGGCTCAGTGATATCAGGCTGGTATCTCTGTTGATCTCCTAGACATTTTTTTTGCCATTCTTTATTGCTTCTTGCATGCAAGACCAATCATCCTAATTCCAAAGATATCCTCAACAAACCAGTTGGAAAAGAGAGGTAGGTGCTAGATACCCACGCCTTGATCAGGGGAGCAGAAACTTTCGCAGAAGCGCCCACCTTTTGCCTGCTTCTATTTGACTGATCGTGTGACTCTCTGAGCCTATAGACGAGGCTCAGCAAGAGGACAGAGGCAGGTGTCAAAAACAATTTTCACAGAAGTTAAACTGTGAAAGAATGGGTATGTGCCAGCGTTTAATTTATTACTGAGGTAATCAGCAGGGTAAGTAAGGGAGATGTCACAGGATAGTTTGCTGAAATAAGTCTGGCAGCTTAGAAACAAAGCTGGATGATGTCTAATAGGCCAGCAAAACCCTAACCTTGTGTTACCTTCTCAGATAGACAAAACCATTGGTGTCTTGTCTATAAGAAAACACACACATTCTCAACAAAATCACAGAATAGGGCTCTAATCACTAGTGTAGAAAATTAGTGCTCTAAGCTGGGCGGTGGTGGCGCACGCCTCTAATCCCAGCACTCGGGAGGCAGAGGCAGGCGGATCTCTGTGAGTTCGAGACCGCCTGGTCTACAAGAGCTAGTTCCAGGACAGGTTCCAAAGCCACAGAGAAACCCTGTCTCGAAAAACCAAAAAAAAAAAAAAAAAAAAAAAATTAGTGCTCTAATCTGATAGGGAATAATCCAAGGTGAGGGCCAGGGTGATTTTACAAGGATGGGCACTTTGCTTTATTATTTTGTTTTAGAAGAGATTTTTCCTAAGACCCCCTGAGAGAATTGGTGTCTGGTCCATTGGCTCCTGTGCCTGCTGCAGAAACTATGTGCAGGTGCTGTGGCAGACACTAAAATTTGCTCCTGGAATCTGAAGGTTCTTAATTGTTTCATCAAACATATCTGTTAGCCTAGGGCCGCAAGCTCAAGTACTGGAAAAAAAATCCATACATTCATGCCCTGCTTTTGGAAAACGAAGCCCTCAAATCCAAACTTAAAACCATTAAATTGAAAGATATATTTTTATTAGAAACGGATTGTGTACCTCACGGAAGGATTTGCCATGAGTATTATATGTATTAATAATCACTTCTTCTCAACTAATTTAAAATATTTGATTTCAGCTTTCCAGAGCTTGTGGCTCACCTGGACTAGCACATGCTTGCACTCTGAACTCTATAATTGTCCAAAGACACATTCCTTTTTGCTGTACTTACAGAGAGAGATTGTGTTTGTAAGGCTTGCTTTGAAAGCCCCGCAAAGCTCTTGGCTACAGAGGTGCTATGTAAAGGATTTCCCATTGAATGAAGAAAGACATGCTCATCTGATGACTACTGGACTTTTTTTTACATTGCAAAAGCTCACTCGACTTGGAGAGGCCTCTTCACATACAGAGAGAATAAAGTTAACCGAGTTATGATTTTTTTTTAAAAGTTATGTCTGAATCACAAATCATGACTATATAGTTCCAAAGTCATGAAGAGATACAAATCTTAATTAAATTTCTTCTAAGAGGACATTTGAAACAGCGGCTGGATGGCAGGCTAATTGATTCCACACCTATAGGATCATTGCTTTGACAGAGGCCTGATAGGAATAGTTTAGATTCAATGGGATGCAGGGACGTGAAACATAGAAGCTAGCCAGGGAAGGGAGCCTGTCCCTCTTGATTATGCAATGTGTAAAGAGAAAAGTGTCCAATAGAAATGAGGATGAGGGCCTGGAAAGATGGCCGAGTGACTAAGAGCCTTTGCTGGCCTAAATTCCATTCCCAACACCCACATGGGGCTAACAGCTACCTGTAACTCCATTCAGGGCATCTGATTCCCTCTTCTGGCCTCTGTAGGCACTGCATGAGCATTGTGCACAGACAAATGCAGGCAAGACACTAAAGACATTAATACAAAATAAATAAATCTTTTTTTTTTTTTTGTTTTTCGAGACAGGGTTTCTCTGTGGTTTTGGAGCCTCTCCTGGAACTAGCTCTTGTAGACCAGGCTGGTCTGGAACTCACAGAGATCCGCCTGCCTCTGCCTCCTGAGTGCTGGGATTAAAGGCGTGTGCCACCACCGCCCAGCCAAAATAAATAAATCTTAAAAAGAAAAAGACAGAGGGCACAGTCCAAGCCAGACATCTAGGAGTCAAATAAAGGAAAGGATTGTTGCTTTAAATGGATATGCTGGGCTGGAGAGATTGCTCAGAGGTTAAGAGCACTGACTGTTGATCTTTCAGGGGTCCTGAGTTCAATTCCCAGCAACCACATGGTGGCTCACAGCCATCTGTAATGAGATCTGGTGCCCTCTTCTGGCATTTAAGCATACATATGCAGACAGAACATTATGTAATAAACAAATAAACCAATCTTAAAAAAGGAGATGCTGAGAATTGACTTTTCATGAGTTCTAAACACCCCTCTGTGCCGGGCGGTGGTGGCACACGCCTTTAATCCCAGCACTTGGGAGGCAGAGGCAGGCGGATCTCTGTGAGTTCGAGACCAGCCTGGTCTACAAGAGCTAGTTCCAGGACAGGCTCCAAAACCACAGAGAAACCCTGTCTCGAAAAACCAAAAAAACCAAAAAAACAAAAAACAACAAAAAAAACCCACTTCTCTGTAAGGGAAACCCTGTGGTTTTCAAGCATCTCAACTTCTTAGTACAAAATCAGCGAACCAGACAGAACTCTAAACATTGGGCTTGGCATTGCTTAGAAGGAATGTTGGCTTTGGTTTTCTGGTCTCTAAAGTTTTAAGTCTTTCTTTTCTTATGTGGGGATTAAATGCCCACAGACTAGAGAGAAAAGACACAAGAATCTTCCATGTGTGAGCTGTCAGGAGTGGTCTGCAATGGGTGTCGAGGCGGCTGAGAATTTACATTAATTTTTTTCAAAGCTGTCTGAGGTCCTTGTTTTCTGCTAGCTTCCGTGTGCTGTCTGTGTGGTTGGCACTTCCTTCTCTGCTCTTTGTCCCATGACTTCACCTGGAGCATTGCAAGTGTGTGTGGGAAGGACGGCGGAGAGGCCTCTCTGACAGATCCATCTGCTCCTGTTACACAGACCATCCACTTCTGCTGTTCCACGGATAGTGCGTTAGTCTGTAGAGGTGACCGCTCTCACTTCATTTTCAGCTGATGTGTTTTAAAAACTCCAGTGCTTTGGATGGATGTTTCTAGAGAGAGGCCCACTTCTTAAAAGTAGCTCCCAGCGGGGGACTTTTGCTCCTGTCCAGTGTCTTTTTACTTTCTCCTTTGTTTTGTTCCTTTTTCCTCTCTGGAGAGCCTAGAGCATATATATATATATTTTTCTGTGAGGGGCCTAATTCCTCTATGTTCTAATACACCACGGCCCCATAGGTGGCTCTGATTGGGGGATGCCCGTTTGTCTTAGGAGCCTCCCCTTTGGGTGGGCACCAGCGTGACATTATTTAGC
Source organism: Chionomys nivalis (assembly GCF_950005125.1). Classification (NCBI taxonomy): domain Eukaryota; kingdom Metazoa; phylum Chordata; class Mammalia; order Rodentia; family Cricetidae; genus Chionomys; species Chionomys nivalis. The sequence goes on from NC_080095.1 coordinate 54,882,392, forward strand.
TCAAGGGGATGAAACGCAGGCTAAGGACACTCTCTGAAGTCATGCAGGAAGTGGAAGACTGAGCCTTCCAGAACTTGGACCTTCTGTCTTGGTCAACAGCTCTTGTGTTTATGATTTTTTTTTTTTGCCACAAATATAGAGACACACTAGACACATACCTATGTTGGCTAGTGCAACTCTCCTGTCGATTGTCATGTGCCTATCTAAAACCACACGGACGCTCGAGGGATGCTTTCTTGGGTTGGGAAGATGTCACGGAGAAAACCATGAACATGAACCATGCTGGTGAGACAACAGCCCACAGGACGGCATTGTGACTTACAAACTGATGTAAAAAAACTGAGTAAAAATCGGATGTTTTCCGTGGTATTTTCCAACTGGAAGACTGTGTTGTGTGCATACTGAGGCCACTTGAATACACATTGCTCCTTTTGGGTGAGACTTTAAAATTTAAATTTTAAAATATTTTTAAAGTGTTTTCTGTATATGGGAGTTTGCTGCAGGGGCCAGAGGCTTCCCTGTAGTGCATCTGGCCATGCATGCTCATTGGCAATTTTTGTCCTTTGCTGTGTCTTAGTGTTTGGAACAATGTCCTGACAATACTAGGTGAGAATGCAGCAGATAATGTGGGGCTTATTTCCTGCCTTTGATATGAAAGAGAAGGCTTTTTAAAGAGCACCGGCTGTCTCTCCAGATGACCAGGCTTCAATTCCCAGCACTCACATGGTAGCTCACCACCACTTGTAACTTCAGTTTTAGGGGTCCAACGTCCCTCTTCTGGGCTCTTCAGATACCAGGAATGCATGTGGTGCACAGACATGCATGCAGGCATGCACCTATACATAATAATAAAATATCATCTATCTATCTATCTATCTATCTATCTATCTATCTATCTATCTATCTATCTATCTCTATCATCTATCAATCAATCTATCTCTATTATCTATCTATCTATCTATCTATCTATCTATCTATCTATCTATCTATCTATCATCTACCTATCTATCTAATCTCTTTATGTATTTATTTTTTGAGACAGCATTTCTCTGTGTAACCATGGCTGTCCCAAAACTCTCTCTGTAGAGCAGGCTAGCCTCAAAGTCAGAAATCTGTCTGCCTCTACCTCTCAAGTGCTGGGATTAAAGGTGTGCACCACCATGTCTGGCAATAATAAAAATATTAAAAATAGATTACGTTCATGAAAACTGCTAAGAACAGAGCAGGAAACCAGGTTGTGAGAAGAGTTAAATTTAAGGTTTTAGATGAGATGCCCAGGGTGGTCTCATCGAGAATGTGCACCTGATTGAACATTTGAGTCTTCTTTCAAAATGAGTTTGTGCTATCGCTTGCAGAGACGCTTTAGCTGGAGAAGGAAGTGACGCGACCTAAAATTTAAACAGTATCACATGGTGGCCATCTTATAAGCAGACTTCACTCTTGAGATGTGGGCTAAGGACAGGCAGGCGGCTAGGGGGTGCTGTGGTAGAACAGGAACCAGGTGAGAAGTGTTCAGACTGAAGCCTGTCTTCTCCTTTTTCTCTGGTGGGTCTCACCTGTGCTGGGGGTTGAACTCTGGTCCTCACACATGCCGTGCAAGCTTTCCACTACCGAGCTAAGCTCCTTCTCTTCTGATGAGTGCTTAATGCTTTGACCAAAAGTATTTCAGGGTTCATTCCAGAAATAACCTCACCTTCATCCTTGACCCCTCCACAACAAGCTGCTCTGCAGATTCTAAAGGACAGAGTCTAGAAGGTTACATTTAACCAGCGAGGGTTCTAGGGCGGGGCTGCGGTAAGGATGGAGTGAAAGACAGAAAATGGAAAGACTTGTTCCAGTTCTGGTTCCAGACATTTCACCATTTGTCAAGGACAATGCAACCTCCTAGCAAACTCTCTGGCTTTCAGCTTGCCTCCCTCCCTCCCTCCCTCCCTCCCTCCCTCCCTCCCTCCCTCCCTCCCTCCCTCCCTCCCTCCCTCCCTCTCCCCTTCCCTCTCTCTCTCCCCTTCCTCTTGGCAGAAATCATTTAGCAGCCTCTAGTGTTAGATTTCCATTATGAGTCTGGGAGAGCGAGCTATGTCACCTGTTGGCTAGTAGTGTGTGCCTGGTACCTGTTATTAGCTACTGATGTAAAGGTGATAAGACACAGCAAGAGCATCCAAGATGCTTGGGTCATGCAGGTGCCTATGCAAACAGTCTTGACTAAAGGTTATCAGTGCACTAGGGATGAACGTTTACCTCAGCTCTGGAATGTCAGAGGGAGGGTCCTGGAGAGAGAAGGGCAGAAGAATGAGTTGCTTTGGTGAAATCAGAGGTGTTGGATGGTAGTACCTCAGGCTAGAGAGCAGAGTGTGCTAAGGCTGGGAGGTGAGAAGAGATGCACCCAGAGTGCCTCAAGCCAAAGATGCTGGGAAGCAGCTGAAGGCAAGGCCAAACTAGAGAAATAGACATCCACACACCACAGGACTCCACAAAGTGAGACTGCCATCTGCTTCCTATCTCTGAACCTTTTTATTTTGTTTGATCTGCATGGATTTTTCTTGTCTTCTATTAGTAAATGTGTCAGAAATGAATCAAGAACAAAAATTTGGGCTCAGTGTCAGCTACTGCCGATTTCCTTCTGGTTTAGAAACCGCTGTTCTTCACTTGCCTACTTGAAGTTTGCATCTATAGTTAATTCTTTCCTGGTGTATAGAAAGAGTCCTACCACTGCGGTTCCAGCTTGCTGCAGGGAAGATGAGAACAAGACACAATTACATGTGTTACTGGTGAGTCTATTTTCTTTTGAGTCTTTTATTTCTGTTTTTTTTTTATTGGAATACTCTTTTTTTTTTTATTTTTTGGATCAAAGGAGGAATTCTGCTTTGTGTGGGTCCTAGACAGACAGAGTCACTTACAAAGACTCGATAAAGGATGGGCACTTCAGATGAAGAAAAACGGCAAACTTCAGTCCAGTAAAATCTAGTATAAAAACTACTTGAAAAATACTTAGCATGTTTTTTTTTAACCTCCCCTTCCACAATTCTCTTTGGGCTTCCAGTTCTCCTTCTTGCCCCCCTGAAGTGAGAACAGATGTTCAGTTGTTAGTTTGTTACTAGAGATTTTATATGTGGAAGCAAATTTGAGATTATATTTGGACTATAGATCATCATCTAACACTGAGCACTGCTCACTGGTAAGAAAGTAAACCTGGCGAGGTTTTAGAACTTGTCTAAGGACACCTGTCCTGCAGGATACAGAGCCCAGATGAGTCCTCAGAGGGGACTCCGTCTGATTTGGAAATGAGAGCCCATTCTTTTCAATTGTTGACACTCTGCACCAAGTGATGAAAAACAATTGTCTCAAGATCCAGTGGGCTTTTATTTGACGTGTTTACTTCTTCAAAGCACCAGGTAGTTCCAAGTCTTTGTTAAGGTAATTGATCCCTAGACATTTATCCAAAGTCACAAAATAGGGAGAATGGTATAAATCCCGATGGAGCTTTGGAAAGTAGCTAGCCACTGGGCACTAAGTCTTTGCTACTTCTGTGACTTGCTCTTAGTCTTTGTATCTGTCTCTATGTACACAGGTTTCAAATAATAGAAAACTGTAAATATTTCTACCTGTAGATATCTATCAATGGGTTTCTGTCACTCATCTATAATCTCTTAAGTATCTATATTAGCTTTAATCTATCTTTAACTATCATGTATATATCTATCTATCATCTATACCTATCTTTTATTACCTATTTACTTTTGTCACTTACCAATATATCTACCTATGTATTCATCTACTTACCTGCCTATCTATCTATCTATCTATCTATCTATCTATCTATCTATCTATCTATCTATCTATCTATCTATCTTCATCTATCCATCCACCTGTCTCTCATCTAACTACTTCCTGTGAAACTTTTGCTTGCATCAAGAGAAGCTTGCCTGTGGCCCAGGATTTTCTAACTCATTCTAGCTGTGTTAAAAGGCTCAATGAGAGTTTTTGATTTTCATGCTGAACTCTGCAGCAATTTACAGCAGGTCAATTATGGTTTATCTCATGGAGTTCCTGCTGATGTAGGACTGAGCCAGCAAACATGGGACTTGGGTAGGAAATAGGAGATGCTTCTTTTTTGAGGGGGCAAGAATAGCTACAGCTTATCCTGTCGTTACTGCACTCTGGTGCGCTTTTTTTTTTATGAAAGGTTGCTTTGAATCTTCAGGCCAGGACCTATTTTGTGATCATTAGAGCTTTTCAAGTCCTGATATCTACTTATCTCTTCAGTAGGCACCTGTGCGCGTTAGAATTTTAACTCTTCTGATGCTGTGGTAAGTAGGCTAGCAGTGGGGTGCCATCAGAGCTATTCTTCTTGGAGCAGCAAAGAGATAAAGGCTCTTAGTCTATCCACACAGTCTAGGCCCATATTAGCTACTGCAGACAGTCTTAGAGCTTTAAACACAATTAAAGGTGCACAACAGTTTTTTTAAGCCTGTCAAAACCAAGCAAGGTTTATAAAATAGGCTTTACTATTATTTATCATAAAGGAAACAGAAAGCTCCCAACGTTAGGATGAATAGCAAGGCTCAGAGGAAGCTGCTTATAGATGAACAGACCACAATGCAAAATCAATCCTGTCTGTGGTTTCTGCTCAGCACTTGAGATGCTGGGTGCTCCTTCTGGAAGGTTTGAGTCAGTATGTGACATTCCGTCACCTTCTTTACAACATTCCACATCACTCTGTTAGGATAGACTAGGTCTGAAGCTATGGCAACAAACAGTCCTTATCATTGGCTGATGCGACGAACATTTAGTTTTTGTGCATGCTACACGATCAGTGAGACTCAACGGGGAAGCTCTGTTTGTCACCGTCCCTCAGAACTTGGGGCTGATGAGATTTCAATTTGGTGTGCACCTCCATGATCCCCAGGAAGGGTAGAAGGAGTTAGACAGAGGTTCATGCTCCTGCCCAGCAGGGATGCATGCCATTTCTTGGGCAAAGCAAATTACAGGTTCACACTTAGTTGAGGACTCAGAGAGACTTAGTCCCATCAGATTAGGAGAGAGGAAAACTCCAAATGGTAGAATTACACTCTAGGTGGCTGGGAACAGATTCTGGCTGGTAGAATCCTCCCTCAGGTGTGCAAAGCCCTAGCCTCTGGGCCCAGCATCACATAAACCAGACACAGTGGCCTGTCCTCCAGACGCTGGCAGGAGGGCCAGAAGTTCAGTGTCACCCTCTGCTGCATCGTGAGTTTGAGGCAAGCTGGGTATAACAGACCCTATTTCAAAAAAATCAGACAAAACAGAACAAAATAGCCAAAAAAAAAAAAAAAAAAATCCAGTCACACCCTGGGAGTACATTCGACTGCTACCGTATAGCCAGCCATTCTTTGTTCCACTCCACATGCGTTTTCCATAAATAAGTAAGAGAGTGATGTTTTCCCAGTGATAAGAGAATGATTTCATTTAAAAGGCCAAGTAAGTTATTTTAAAACACGCCTACTTACTGTTTCTGTGTAGTTAAAACATACTCCTTGAGTTTATAGCCAGCTAATTTATTTATGTCATGCCCAGAAAACATGGAATTGAATCATTACAATTTCCAGTTTGAATTATTCTTTGTACATTAAGTACATTAGAATCGTTTTAGGTTCAATACTTAATCTTTCCCAGAAATACCACCACCGCCGCCACCACCACCACCACCACCACCACCACCACCACCACCACCACCACCACCACCACCTCCACCACCTCCACTACCATTGCTGCCACTGCCAGCACCACAACCACCACCACGTACAACAATTAAAATTTCAAATGAAGGTTATTAGAATTGGACTTTCTTTGGACCCCCTGCTCCTGAATAATGACACCAAAGACTATTATTAATTATGAAAGCTTGGCCTTAGTTTAGGCTTGTTCCCCACACTAGCTCTTATAACTTAAATTAGCCCATTTATGTTAATCTATGTTCTGCCACATGCCTCATTACCTCTCCTTCATAGTGTACATCTGACTTCCTCCACATCTGACTGGTGAATCTCTCACCTCTCCGATTCTTCCTCTGAGTTCCTCTCTCTCCATGGAAATTCCGCCTGTCCTCTCCTGCCTTGCTACTGGGCATTTAGCTTTTTCTTAAACCAATCAGAAGGACCTTAGGCAGATGAGGTAAAACAGAGACATCTTCATACTGTACAAAAAGATTCAGGCCGTGGCTTACTGGACACTTACTATGTGAGACGCACATTGCTATGTACTTTAAGTCTCCACAGTAATTCCGCGACATAGCTCTCTGGTTCCTGTTTGACTGTTGTGAAAATACAGGCTCGTAACAGTCAATTAACAGAGGAACACGTGATTTAGGGATGCAGAGTTGGATGCAAACCAGTTTGACTTTCTGTCCCAGCTCAGACTCTATCAGCCGTACACTGCAGCTTGTACGCACCACACACCTTCATCTATGAGGGACCATGCTCATGTCTTCCTAGCGATTTATACAGAGAGACCGTACAGAATACCACAACTCTGAATAGAGCCCCTGATCTTCAAGAGAAGGCAGCATGTCTTATAGTTCAGAGCACGGACTTTGACTCCAGCATATCCAACAGTACTTAGCCTCTCTCAGCCTCAGTTTTTCCTTTCTGTGAGGTAAATCACAAAAGCCATTTATCTACTTAATCTCCTATGAGGATCCAACAAGCTGTTAGTCAGAAAACATACTTAGAACAGTGTCTTGAACACAGTAGGCATCTTATTGTTTTAAGACTGGGAGCAGCGATCAAGGGAAAGACGTGCGGTGGATGTGAAGCACCATCCCTGAGGCAGGCTCACAGAAGACCAACTCTCCTGCTTGGAGGTCCGGCAGCATGCCCAGTTGTGCTGGGCACCGAAGCAATGCCAGAGGCTCGTGTTGCCCATTGTGTGAGAAACGGAACTCTTGAGCATAGCTGGAGAAGACCCAGGAGAAGGCACTGTGGCTCAGGCGGCAGTCACTGCCAGAATCCTTTCGAACCAGCTGGGCTGAGGCTACACCCACTTTATAAGCGCAACTGTGCTGAACATTCACTATCCAGACATGGAGTCCAGCCTGGAAGGTGGTGGCAGCCAAGGCATTAAGCCAGGGGTCAAAGCACTCTGGGTCATCTGAGCAGGCCTTCTACTTCTTAGCACTGACGGTCAGGATCCTTCGATCTTCAGACAAACGCAATAAGGGGCTGACAGTCCTTTCATTGATATGCACCTCCTCCATGCCTGAGAGAGACCTGAGAACTGATGTTGCCCAGAGTTGAGTCAAGCACTCTTCTCGTTAAAGCTTAATTTGTCCTTCTCCTGGGGATCCAAAATGCCCTCTGCTTCCTCAGCCTTTTCAACAATCTCATGCTCCTTCTGAGTCAGCTGGAGGTCATCCAGATAAGTGAGCATGCCCACCAGGCTGGTACGGAGGGTGTCCAGCTTTTTCAGTGCCTCAGTCCAATGTGCTCGCTGAGTCAGGATACTCTGGTGAGCCTGCTCCTCTTCACCAACCTCTGCCTATTCTCAGACATACAGCCAGTCCATGTCGCCATTAAGCAAGCTGCAAGAGTCTGCTTACAAACCCCATCCAAGCTGCAACAGTCTGCTCACAAACCCCATCCAAATGCTCCGTCTCCTGAAAGAGCCAGAGGTCACGCTGGCAGCAAGGCCCAGAAAGCCAGCATTTGAAAATGGTCATAGCTGAATCAGGAAAACCTCTTTTAAAGGAACTGCAGCACGTGGCCAGCAAACAGCAAGAAGCTGTGTTAAACTTTGTATTTTTGTGTCTAGAATTATTTTTCAAGCCCTCTCAGGCTTGAAAAATATGGATTTAGTCCACCATGTTGGTGCACCAATCTGTTGTGGGGAAGCCACTTGTTTGTTCCCAGCCACTTGTGGGAGCTCTTTCAGCTCCTTCAGTCAATAGCCTTTAAGATACCAGTCCACTTGGGTGTGGTCTTACATGCTATAAATGCAGCTGCAAAGCATGTGCTCGCTCTCTTGCTTCCCATTCTCACTTCCTGCTGTTAGACTCTGTTCCTGTTCCCTGTTCATGCAGAGGACTGTATTCTAGGAGAGTGATCTGTAAGTCTCCCCTAAACAAATAACTATTATTCATAATTATGAACTAGGGTGGGGGTTATTTTGTGACTTCCAACATCAGATACAGCAATAAATCATTAGGAGCTATTTCAATACTATATTCATTTATCAGAATAATAGTATTGAGTTTTGAGTTTTTCTCTGGGGGTGGTGAATGACCCATCTAACCCACAGATTCTTGGCCATTTTAACAATGCTAGATCAGTTCCATTTCACTGAGTGGGCCATGGCCTCAACCAGAAAGTGGTTGGTTACTCCCATAACATTTGTGTCACTATTACCATGCTTGCACCAATAGGCATGTGTTGTCAGACTAGTCACTGCTGTAGCTTGTAAAGTTCACAGCTGGGTAAGATAGAGAATTGATTTTTTGCCCTCTGGCATGATGCACAGCAGTAAAGAATTAGAACAGGTGAATATGCTCTGATGTTAAAAAAAAATGAAACTCAGCAACAAAGAATTCTCCGGAGAATATGGGCAGAAACCAGGCAGCTTTTGGGCAGCTGAAATCAATGAAGTTTTTGATAAGAGGGGATAAAACCTCTGACTTTGCATTCCATTTTCTGGGTGAGCTGCAGAAGGCTCTGTCTATTTTTAGTTGGTTGGTAACCTTTCTCTTACCCCTTTTCTTAAGCTGATATTTCAGAAGGATGTCACTGAATTGCCTAATTAAAACAGATCAGTGCTTAATTTAGTCATCTAAGGAGGATGCTTCAGGGCTGGGAATGAACTCCCTGACAGTGGGGCTCTTCTCCTCCAACTTAGTGCAGTGTCTGGTGTTCTGTGAATATATTCTTGGTAAATATATGGAACTGAAAAGGCCACCAGGCAATCTTTCATGGTTGCTTTGAGCATTTCCCTCGATAAAATGGGGGTAGATTCTTATGTCTCCAAGTTATTTCTCATTTTAAAAAGTCATGCATATTAGATAAAACTCACAGCTAAGCATAAGCAGCAATGCAGTTTACAGGAATTTTATTATGAAGAAATATACTGGCTCATGTTTTCATCTTGTGTATGGTAAAAGTGAATTTCCATTCAGGTCATATTTGGACCTTTTCTTAATTTATTTGATAGCCACCCAGATTTCTGGTATTTTATTGCATCGGTATAAGCTAAAACAGGACAGCTATCGTAAAGATGCACCAGAAAATTGACAACATGAATGGTGACAGCAGCAAGGAGTTCTCTGTTCGTGTGCATATGCCTGCATGCATGCATGTGGCTGTGTGTTTTAAGACAGGATTTACTCTGTAGCACGATTAATAAAAACCTGGAGACAGATATTGGGGTTCAACCCGAAGGCCAGAAAAGCAGAACAGCCAGCCACTGGCTCTTACCTCTACTTCAGTCTGAAATGGTGATCCTGCCTCCAGGAATCTCAAAATGAGACTGTCTGAGAGCTGTCTCTTCCTGTCTTATATTCCTTTCTAGGGCTGGGATTAAAGGCATGCACCACTACCACCTGGTTACCATGGCAGACTAGTGTAGCTATTGGGATTAAAGGTGTGTGCATCACTGCCTGGTGTGTAAGGCTGACCAATGGGGCTGTTTTACTCTCTGATCTTAGGCAAACTATTTATTAAAATATAAATGAAGTATCACTATGTTACTCTGCAGCTCATGCCTGATCTCTGAATCACAGTCCTCCTTCTTTATCCTCTGAAATGCTGGGGTCACACATGGGGACCACTATGCCTTGCCTGTTTTATTTGCACATTGATAGAAACATATCTATTAAATTTACTTTTTTTAGGCCAAGATTAACAGTCAAGATAATCAGTGTAATTTATAATTTCTTTTATACTATTCACTGAATAATTGTCATTTTCTGCACTAAATTTTAATCTTTCATTTCTAAATTTAATGTCTGTGCTTTTTGAATATAGATCCCCCCTTCTCTATGTGTATGTGTTGCTAGGGATTGAACCCAGGGTCTTATTTATTTATTTATTTATTTATTCATTTGCTTTTGAACCCAGGGTCTTATGTATGCTAGACAAGTACTCTATTCCTGAGTCACATCCTCAGCACTTTTTATTTTACATGTATTTATTTATTTTTCTTACTAAATTAAAAAAATAAAATTAAATAACTTCCCCCTTCCCTGTCTTCCTTTCAACCCTGCCCATATTTTCCCTTATTCCCTTTCAAATTGATGGCTCCTTTTTGATTGTTAACACACATACACACACAAACACATACATATATATGTATAAATAAATAAATATACTTTGCAGAGTCCATTTATTGTGACTTGTGTGTATATGACTAGAGTCCATTTATTATGACTTGTGTGTATATGATTTCAGGACTGGCCACTTTTTTACTGGATCACCAATTAAGGGGCTCATCACTGGGAAAGACTAATTCTCCCTCTTTCAACAGTCATTAGTAGCCTGGAGTTCTTTGTTAAGGCTGGGACCCCGTGAGATTTCTCTCTTCTGAATTAGTATGTATTTTTTTTAATGGGACATCTTGTAACACATTCACGAACTGTACAGATATAACAGATAAAAAATAAGCAAAGTGCAGAGGCAGAATAATTTGGCCAACAAACTAGACTTTGTGAGTGGATACACACAGCTATACAATATTGTGCAAAACTGTATTTATGAAAGGTGGTGTCTGCATATCAGGGGGGTTGTGGGAAATGGATGGGTTTGGGAGGCAGAGTGGTACTTATAGATTACAGAGTCCAATGGGGGTGGTGGTGGAGCAGCCTGCCCACAGGAGCCTTGTCTGCTGACTGGCTAGTGTGACTGCAATTGGTGAGCGAGGGACATGGGGTGAGCCTGGACCTAGGGCCTAGAGACTGGGTTGTCCAGCTGGAAGTTCAGTCACTCTAAAATGTCTTCTTTTTGCTCTACCTTCTGATACTTGTAAATTTTTTTATTAGAATGTTTTATATACCATATATTTTGATTATATTCTTTTCTACCTCCCAGCTCCTCAGTTCTTCCCCATCTCCTTCCCCAGACAATGAAATTCATGTTCCTTCTCTCTCATCTCCAAATAACATCAAACAAAAACCCAAAGATCAAAACAAACAACGGGGCTGCGTCCCCAGCACTTGGCCGCCCACATGGCTTGCTTATACCCCGAAATAATTACACGGAAACTGTATTCGTTTAAACACTGCCTGGCCCATTAGTTCCGGCCTCTTATTGGCTAGCTCTTACATATTGATCTAACCCATTTCTAATATTCTGTGTAGTACCATGAGCTGGCTTACCAGGAAAGATCTTAACCTGCGTCTGTCTGGAGTGGGCGAATCATGGCGACTCCCTGACTCGGCTTCTTTCTCCCAGCATTCTGTCTGTTTACTCCACCCACCTAAGGGCTGGCCTATAAATGGGCCAAGGCAGTTTCTTTATTAAATGAAAGTAATTCCTCCATCACCCAGACAATGAAATTCATGTTCCTTCTCTCTCATCTCCAAATAACATCAAACAAAAACCCAAAGATCAAAACAAACAAAACCAAGTAAGACAAAGAAATACCAAAATATAGCAAGAAGCCCCTGCCCCAACATATAATGTTTTGTGTCAACCAATTTCTTCTAGGGTCTGCTCTGGAGTGTGGTTGATATACCCAGGGAGACTCTATCAGAGAAAACAGATTTTCCCTTTCCAGCAGATATCAATTGCAAATAGCTTCTTGATTAGGGATGGTACTTTGTGTCTACTTTTTCTTCTCTATGCTAAGATTTGGTCTGGCTTGAACTTGTACAGGTCTGATGTATACAGCCACAGTGCCTGTAGCTTGTGTCTGGAAGATGCTGTTTCCTTGGAGTCATCCTCCATCTCTGGCTCTTACAAGCTTTCTGCCTCCTCTTCTGCATTGAATCCTGAGTCTTGAGGGGTGGACCTTTGTAAAGACATCCTATTTAGGGCCAGTGCTCCGAAGTCTCTCACTCTCTGCACATTGCCCTGTTGTGTTATGCTAATTACCATTTGCTTCAAGAAGATGCTTCTCTGATGAGGTTGAGTATGATGCACTAATATAAAGCATAACTATTGATTTTTATCATTGTTTAGGTCTCGATAGGCTGCCATATTGTTAGACTTCATCCACCTGTTTTTTTGAGACAGTTTTTTTTTTCAGTGACTTAGAACTTATCAAGTAGGCTAGCTAGGTTGGCAGACTAGTGAGTTCCAGTGTGCCACCAGTTCTGACATTTATTCCCTGGATTCTTAGGTTTTCACACGTTTGAAGCAGGTACTTTACTAACCAAGGTATTTCCCTAGCCTTGATTTTGTTCACATATTTAATTATTAAAAGGAATGATAGCCTGGTGAGTTTCAGGAGTGGAACTCTGGTCGTCAGGCACGACAGTAAGTGTCGTTACCCACTGAACCCTCTTGCTCGCCCTGCTCTTTACGTTTTGTTATGGGGTTTTTATATTGGCATGTCATTAAACTCCCTAAATCTTGCTTTGATTGCATCTAGTGATGAGCTCATTAAAGCTGTCCTAAATTTATGTTAAAAAAATAAAGATAGCTACATAAATCACTGTACGGCCCCATCTAGTCTTCAAGTACTTGGGCTGATGAAGCTGTGCGCTTTAATGCTGTAACTTTGAGCCTTTCCCGGCCCTTCTCCATGAGCCTCTGTGCACTACAGATGAGCAGTAAAGAGATGGGGAAGGACACTGACACCAAACATCAGAAAGCGGGGAAGTGTTCCTGGTTCCTTTCCACTGGACTTGTCCTTACAGCTCAGTTGCCAGTCTTTTCTTACTGCTGCTGACTTTCGCAAAGGAGAATTTGCGATACACGTTTGTTCTTATTTTGCTCAATAGCACTTTTGTCTGCTAAATTATACAGATTTTCCCCAACATTCTGCTTTAGTTATGCACATGTAGCCACCCTGTCACATCTAGAACCTCTTCTTATTTGTAGTAACTGTGTTGTCCCTAGTGGGACTGGAAGACATTAAAAATAAAAGTTATCGTAAAGCTTTTGTACTGAGTAGAAGACCGCAGAAAGCCGTCTTAGTTTATCTTATGCTTCTTTGTTTCTGGTTTTAATCTGGCCCTCTCTCTCTCTCTCTCTCTCTCTCTCTCTCTCTCTCTCTCTCTCTCTCTCTCTGTAGGAAAGTGAGTGTAATTAGCTCTATCAAGTCATTTTCTAGGCACAATGCTTAGAAATGTAAACAACTGACTTTATCCCAGACACTGAGGAAACCCAGAGAATCATGGCATACTTTAAAAATCTGTACTTCACCAAATTAGAAAAAAACCTAAAAGAAATGGATGATTTGCTTGATATATACCACTTACCAAAGTTAAACCAAGATCAGATAAGTAATTTAAACAGACCTATAATCATTATTGAAATAGAAACCATCAGTCATTAAAAGTCTACCCCCCTGCCGCATCCCAGGGCCAGATGGTTTTAGCACGGAATTCTACCAGACTTTCAAAGAAGAGTTAATACCCACAATCCTCAAATTATTCCACAAAATAGAAACAGAAGGAATATTGCCCAATTAATTTTTTTTAGGTCACAGTTATCCTGATACCCAAACCACACAAAGATCCAGCAAAGAAAGAGAATTGCAGGCCAATTTCCCTTATAACAGATGCATACATTCTCTGCAAAATACTTGCAAACAAAATTAAGAACATATCAAAAAGATCATCCACCATGATCAAGAAGGTTTTATTCCAGCTATTCAGGGCTGATTCAACATATGTAAATTGGTAAATGTAATCCACTGCATAGACAAACTTAAAGACAAAATCCACGAATTATCATTAGATGCAGAAACAATCTTTGAGAAAATCCAATACCCTTTGTGATAAAAGTCCTGGAGAAATTAGGGAAACAAGGGATATACCTCAATATAATAAAGGCAGTTTACAGTAAGCCCATAGCCAACATGAACTTAAAAGGAGAGGAACTCAAAACAATTTTGCTAAAATCAGGAACGAAACAAGGTTGGAAAGGAAGAAGTCAAGCGTATCTTCATTTGCAGATGATATGATAGCATATATTAGAGGCCCTAAAAATTCTGCCAGGAAATCCCGACAGCTGACAAACACTTTCAGCAAAGTAGCTGGATACAAAATTAACTCACAAAACTCAGTAGCTTTCCTATACACCAATGACAGATGGGGTGAAAGACAATAGCTTCCACAGTGTCCTCAGAATAATATTGTGGGGGTGTCTCTAACCAAGAGAATGAAAGACCTGTATGATAAAAACCTTAAGACTTTGGAGAAAGAAACTGAAGAAAATATCAGAAAAGGGAAATCTCTTCCATGCTCATGAATCAGCAGGATTAATATAGTAAAAATGGCCACCCTACCAAAAGCAATCTACAGATCCAATGTAATCCCCATCTAAATTCCAACACAATTTTTCACGGGCCTTGAAAGGACAGTTTTCAGCTTCATGTGTAAATGTAAACCCCAGGATAATTAATTAAAACAATCCTGGATAAAAAAGAACTGCTGGAGCCATCACCATCACTGATTTCAAATTATACTACAGAGCTATAGTAATACAAACACCATGGTACTGGCACAAAAACAGACATGTTGTTCCGTGGAATTGAAAAGACCCAGACAGAAATCTGTACCCTACAGATACATAATTTTTGATAAAGAAGCAGAAACTATATACTGGATGAAAGATAGTATCTTCAACAATTGGTTTTGATCAAACTGGAGGGGGGCATGTAGAAGAATGCAAATAGACATATATTTATCACTCTACACAAAATTCAACTTCAAATGGATCGAAGAATTCAACATCAAACCGGATACACTAAGCCTGGCAGAAAAGAAAATGGGAGAATGAAACTGAATTCGTCCTGAATGAGGTAACCCAGACCCAGAAAGACAAATGTGGTATGTGCTGGCTTAGATGAATATATTAGCTGTTATGTCAATGATAACTAAGCTACAAGCCATAGAATCACAGAGATTAGGTATAGAGTAGAGGGTGGGAGGGAGTGGGTTCACAGAATCCCCTAGGAAAGGGAAATAGAATAGTTATGAATGGATGGGTGGGGGCTGGAATGGGATGATCAAGTGGAAATGGGGAGGGAAGAGGAGAATGAAAGAGACAATATGGGGAGATGCAGCTAAAACTTCGGTCCATTTGAGGGATAGTGTGGAAACCTAATACGGTAGAAAATTTTTTTTTCTTTTGGTTTTCCGGACAGAGTTTCTCTGTGTAACAGCCCTAGATGTCCTGGAACTAGCTCTTGTAGACCAGACTGGCCTCAAACTCACAGAGATCTGCCTACCTCTGCCACCTGAGTGCTGGGATTAAAGGTGTGTGCCACCACCTCCCAATCAAAACTTCTTAAAATATATACATATATAAGCTAATGTACATGAAATCATCAAATTATACGGGGACAGAGCCCCAGTGGGCCCTCTCTTGTCACCAGCTGAAGCTTCCAGTACCAGGACTGGGTTACATCTAGTTGTGTTGTTGGCCAAAAGGGTCCCCTGGGAACCTATAAACAATCCAGGTCAGCAAAGCAAACAAACAACAAACCCACAGATGAGTAAAGGGCAGGCCATGAAATGGTTCAGCTGAGTCTGTATACAAAATCAACAGGACGTTGGGAATTCCGAAGTAGGGATGAAGTCAGGCTGTAGCATGTGTCTAGAGACCTACTTGCTGCTGTCTAAAAGCTGACCAAGTCCCAGGTTGGGGAAAATACAGAGAACTTTTCAAAGATTGGCTCCATCCTAATGTAAACAGCTTGTTGAACTGCTCCACTAAGTAACCATTCCCTGACAGACAGGGCATCGGGCTGGGATACTTTTGGGTAAGGATGAAATTGGGCTGGTATTCAGCAGGGAGCTTCAATACAGCAGAGGTCCAACGGACACAGGGAGTAAATTGCAAGAGGGTCGGTGGAGACACCCGGGAGAAATGGAACGCCTTCCAATGACCTGCAGAGATTCGATTGCCTGGGTGGGATGGAAAATCAAACCAATTTCTCTCTGTCTCAATGGATGATCTCATTGCAACAAGTGGAGGACTTGGGAACACCCAGTTGAAATTTGGATTGGGCTAAAGTTACAAGTTTTGATGTGTAAAAGTAAACACTTGTTCGGTAAGTATGGATTGAGTACCTACTTTCTGCCAGGCCTTGTTCAAGGCACTTCAGATTCAACACTGAGCAAAACCGACTTGCTTGGCTAGAGCAGGCAATCCAGGAGAGAAGCTGACAGGCCGACAGTGGAACGTGCGAAGAGCAATCAGTGGTTGGATGGGAGAGTCTGGCGTGCTCAGGAAGGAGAGGGCAAAGAGCCTCTTAAGTATTTCAGAGGAGTTGCACAAGAGGCGAAGCTCGAATTGAATGGAAAGCCAGAACTCTGTATGGAGGTGTGTTTACACAGGCAGGAAAAAGGGAAAGTCAGGAGTGGGTCCTGCAGCCTTGGGAATGGAGGAGTGTTCTTGTCGGGAACCTCATGATGACCAGGAGTGATAAGGGGGTTGGATGGGGCTTGGAAAGGTCATGGAACCCTGGGAAGCATATTAAAGAGTCTGGAACCAGAAGACTGTGGCATGACTTGCTCAGCCTGTTTTCTTATAGCACCCGACCAGGATAGGCCCCACCTACATCAACCATCAATCAAGAAAATGTATCACAGGCTTGCGCACAGGCCAATCTGGTTGGGGGCATTTTCTCCATTGGGGTTCCTTCTTCCAAAATGACTCTAGCTGACGTCAACTTTAATGAAAACTAGGCAGCACACTTACTTCCAACATAAAATTCAGTAATTTTTAATAACTATAAATGTTATAACCATCAGCAAAATCTGTCCTAACGCTTTTCACTTATGCACCTTTAGGGACCTTCAAACCCATTTATACCCTCCACCTCCAGCCGCAGGCAATATTTTATATGAACTCTGTGGTCTCTTAACTGTGACTTCTTTTACTTAGCATGTGTTTGAGTTCATCCCTCATAGAAAATAATAGTGTTTATATATATATATATATATATATATATATATATATACCAAACAGAAGTTATATGCATATACACCTATATGTATATCCATAGAAAGTAAGAAAAGTTCCATGATTTTACTGCTAATGGCACTGACCCATTAACTTTTAAAATTAGAAACAAAAACACAACAATGTGATAAGCACAGCTGATAAAGATATTCATTTCTCAAACATGAACCAAAGCCGAGGACTCAGTTTTGGACTGCGCTGTCCTGTTGTACTGTCCCGCAAGGTGTTTCCCCATGGAAATGCCAATCTTGTGAGATCGTATTATAGATTATTCCATTAAGGTGGAAGAGGGACTTGTAAAAAGAATAAGCACTCTGCTTCAGGATTCTACTTCTCTAAAAGCAGGTGAACTACACACACACACACACACACACACACATTTTTTGAATAAGTCAAGCAAAATGAACACAATTATGATTTTCTATCATTTAAAATTCCCATACCAGCAATGAGTCAAAACACTGCCCTGCATTTCAGCTCAACACAGACAAGACTATTTAGAAAATATTCCAACTTTACATAATCACTTCCGTATTGATTATATAGACACACACATCAAAGAACTCAGACATCCCAAGGTGTAAAGGGGAAAAGGAGTATGTATGAATGAGATGATCCTGGACTAACCTGACTCTTTAGCTAATCTCTCTCTCTCTCTCTCTCTCTCTCTCTCTCTCTCTCTCTCTCTCCTGTGTGCGTGTGTAAAACACCACAACCACCAGCATTGGCACCGCCCAAAAACCAGTTGCTTCCTCATCTAGGTAGCAGTAAGTTATATACAAAGCGCTAGAAGAACAGAAAGTAAGGGCCTAACATGTTTTTCAATGACATTGATAATATGTCTGAGCCAAGAGAAAGAATCCTGTGATGTCGAACGAAGGCTCTTGCCAAGAGTTTTAAGGTACAGCTTTTACTAGCTAATAAAAACCCATGTAGCTACACTATTCAGGTCACCTTGCAACACTCTACAGCTCAAACATACTGCAGAATTTAGTTTTTCAACCAGTCTTGCTAATAGATTTAATTGGAGTGGCTATTGGCAGTTTCTTCTTATTTTAGAAACTATTTCAGGCAGTTTTGGACTGGACAGGGAAGAAAGATGCATGTTCTTTATTCTTTTCCAGATGGGTTCCATCCTTTCCCTAAGCTAGAGGAAATCTTCTGTCTTGGTGGGGCTCCTGGTCAACTCAGGACCATTTCTAGGCATAGAATCAGCTTTGTCTAATATTTTCTATGGTCTCCAATTTAGTGTTTATCAGGAGATAGTGGCTTTATGCTCTCCAATCCTGGTTTGTAAGTGGGAAATGCCATAGAGTCTTACTAATGATCTTGCTCCATTACTTCATCTTGTAAGTAAGACCCTTAAGATCCAGAGAATTAAAATGGCCTACTCATATGACCTATTCAAGTAATGATGTGAAGAGTATGACCTAGTCGTCTCTACCTTATGGAGGGGCCTATTCATTGTGTTTAAATGTCTTCAGGTCCATCTTTTGATGAAGAGTGGCTGCATTACTTGACAGCTGGTAGGATTTATCATTCACTGTGAGCGATGAATCATCTTTACATTAATTCAGAAATAGTTGACTTTGTTCATTAGGATTTATGCATCTGGATGGCACCTAACTACTGATGCCATCTTGACCATCATTTGGATTATAATTTTTATAGTTATAATTTTTATATCAATTCAGTCTTAAGAGAGGAGTCTTATGAGGAAAACGGGAGCCTCAAGCATCTGTGGCGTGGATGAAGGCTGGTGCCCACCCATCTCTCCTAGTAGCTGTAATTCCAGTAGGGCAAGACTAGGTAGTGAGTGAGACTTGAATATTTTCAGTTACCTGCCTATATGAATGGCCCAGTTGCATTCATCCATTGAGAGTGATATTCTGTTGAATTCTCTTCAGATCTTAGCACCGCCTGTCAATCAAAACTCAAGATTCCTGGGACATGCAGCATTAAATGGAGATGCTTTATTGTTTCAGTGTATCAGCCTTTTACTTCCCTTGCTAACCTCTTAGAGTTGGAGGGTAAGTGAGCCACATGTTTGCAAGGCTTGATTGAGTTTATTGTTTCTGTATTTGTTCTGATTGACATTTTGATTGGGCTCATTCAATAGGCATGCCTGCAGGTCTTTCAGACATTCCCTGGATCATCCCATTCCATCCTCCTTCTTCCTCGCATCCTTCTGAGGGTCCTTCATATCTGGTGATGATACTGAGGTTTTTCTTTCAGCTCCACTGCCTCCTCTTTTTAAATAATTTTTACTGAGTTATGTATTTTTCTGCACTCCCCTCTTTCCTCCCCCTCTCCATCTACCCTCTCACATGATCCCCACTCTCCTAGTTTACTCAGGAGATTTTGTCTTTTTTCTATTTCCCATGTTGGTTAGATCCATGTATGTCTCTCTTAGGGTCCTCATTGTTGTCTAGGTTCTCTGAGATTGTTTATTGTAGGCTGGTTTTTCTTTGCTTTATGTCTAAAAGACGTGTATGAGTGAGTACATATGATATTTGTCTTACTGGGTCTGGGTTACCTCACTCAATATGATGTTTTCTAGCTCCATCCACTTGCCTGCAAATTTCAAGATGTCGTTATTTTTTTCTGCTCTGTAGTACTCCATTGTGTAAATGTACCACATTTTCTTATCCATTCTTTGGTCAAGTGGTAGTTAGGTTGTTTCCAGGTTCTGGCTATGACAAACAATGCTGCTATGAGCATAGTTGAGCACATGTCCTTGTGGCACAATTGAGCATACTTTTGGGTATATACCCAAAAGTTGTATTGCTGGGTATGAGGTAGGTTGTTTTCTATTTTTCTGAGAAATCACCATACTGACTTCCATAGGGGCTGTACCAGTTTGCACTCCCACCAGCAATGGAGGAGTGTTCCCTTTACCCCACATCCTCTCAGGCATAAGTTGTCATCAGTGTTTTTGATCTTGGCCATTCTTACAGGCGTACTATGGCATCTCAGAGTTGGTTTGATTTGCATTTCTCTGATGGCTGAGGATGTTGAGCATTTCCATAAGTGTCCTTCAGTCATTTTAGAGCCATCCATTGAGTGGCTCCTCTTTTTAGTATGAGCTATGCTTCACACGAATTCTGCTTTAATTTATACACAGGGTGACTCAAGCAGGGCATTTACCCTCATAGCAGCGCTACAAGACAGATCCCATTGTGATCTCAATTTTATTGATAAGGAAAGTGAGATTTCGATTTCAGATATGAAATAATTGTTAATAAGTGGAGGATGGAGAGATTTAGCTGACAGTCTTTCAGTTAGTATATTATTCCAGACTTATCCACCCCAATATACTGCTTCCAGACTCTTGAATCTTGCTGTGGGAGTTAAGCACACATTCCAAGGACTATTAGAATCAAAATCAAGTGAGGGCCTTGAGATTACTCCTGTGCTTAAACTCTCAGATAAAGAATCTCATATCATTTTTATGTCATATTTGAAGTTCCATCCCCCAGCCTCAAGAATCTCTGGTATTGAACTAGGGCTATTATTATTCTTTTTGTTCCTTTATTCCCATTGTCTATAGGGTATAGATGTCTCCACAGAAAGAACCCAGAAGAAGTATGAAGATAGATACCTTTAATATAGCATAGAGAGAAATCATATATGCAAGTTAAATGACTGGGAAGTCCACTTTTGGCTGTTGTAATGGAATAGTCAAGAATGGAAGTTATAGTTTGAACGTGTTCCCCCCAAAGTTCATGTACCATAAACATAATGATACGTTAATAGTATGTGAAGGTGGCCGAGCCTATGGGATAGTTAGGATTGGATGACGTCATATGGGAAGGGCATGATGAGGATGGCAGACTCATACTGGCTTGCTTGCCCTGTCTAGCCATGTTATACCTTCTGTGATGCAGCAAACAGGTCCTCACCTGATGCCAAGCAGATATTACCACCATCTTGGAGATCTCAGTCTCTAGAGCCATGAACCAAATAAATGTTTATTCTCTATACATTATCTGGTATTAGGTATTTTGGTATGGCATTAAAAATAGATGAAGACATTGGGCAACAAAGTAGAAAAGCTTATTCTCATCCATTTCTGGAACTTGACAAGCCTAAGACCAAGGTCCTGGAGCCTCCACCTATTTCTCCTCCTCTTCCTCCTTCTTCTTTTAAGAAAAGCTCTATTTATTTTATGTGTATATGTGCTCGAGCATAGTATGCGTGTCATGAGTGCACAAGACCCTCCAGAGGTCAGAAGAGGGTGTTAGATACTTCAGAACTGGAGTTACAGGTCGTTGTAAATTTACATATGGGTGCTGGTAACGGAAACTGGATCCTCGGCAGGGCAGTAATCTTCTCTGGACCCTGCTGAGTCCTTCTTCTTGTGTCCACACAGGTTGGAAGGTAGAGAGGCACAAAAGAGGGGTAAGCTCTGGATTCATGCCTTAGAAGAGCAAACGCATCCCACAGCCCTTTTAGAGAATCATCAGAGAACCCATTCATGAGGGCATGGCCTCCCCAGAGACCTTACCACCATACTGTTAATTTGAGGGTTAAGTCGCCAACACAGGTATTTTGGAGGATCACATTAAAGCAATGCAATGCTTTTCCTTAAAGCATTAAAACAATTCAAGAATAGGTTTTGTGTGATTTGAGAGCAGTGTTTTCCAGCAGACATGTAGAGAAAACTTCTATTTGTATTGTTTTTTTTTTTTGGTCTTGATTTTTAGCTAACCTAATTTGGTGTTTTAGCTAATGCTGTATGACTCATTTTTAAGTTGCAGGTCTATTTTGAAGGGATTCCATGGCCTGAAGGGTGAGGTGATATAGACTATGACGATGCTGTTTTCTTCACTGAAAATGTCAGCACTGATAGCCAGACTTTGTGTTGCTTTAGGTGTGTGAGGCTGTGGGCTAGGCGTTTCCACCTACTGTTTGGGAGGGCATTTTATTGGCATTGAGAACAGTAAGACAGAAAGTTTGGAATTTGGAATGGCCCCTGAGTGTTTGAATCGTGGAATAGTGACTTATATAGGACTTTCTTTCAGTTTGGTTATGTAGAAGGTGGACAGATTGAGTAGAAACTTGCCCTGATGTTGTGTCTTAATAAAAATTCTGCTTACTGAAAGAGTACAAGCGCTGCCAAGCTCCTGCTTTATCCTCGATAGATGGAATAAGTGTGCAGTCACATAACACTGGCTCCGAAGTCTCCAGATGCGCATATGGCTTGATTCCTCTGGTGCATGCTCTGATTATATTTAGACAAAACTTCCCAGAAGGTGCCTTTCTGTTTTGCCCCAGATTAATGAGAATGCTTGGCTATACTAGATGAAAGATGGCTAAGTAAGATTAGCTATGCATTAATTTACTTGGAATGGTAATTAGGGGGGATCTCTCACTGCAGTCACCCTGGGCTCTGTCATCTGTCAATTTGCCAAAAATGAAAAATAAAATGTGACCACTGCACAGTTCCCTGAAGGAAAAAAAATTGAATTCTCCTCAAATCGGTAACATTTTTATCTGCATCGTGAAACCCGAAGGGAGGCCGCTACATGCAATTCTGTGAGCTCAGTTGATTTTTGAAAAGAACAAATGCAACCAAGAAATTTCATATTCTAGGGTCAATTATGTAGAAGCTTCCCTAATGCTAACTCAAACAGTGGCAGCTTTTGCCTTTACTGTGTAAGCGTACATTTTGGGGATTCACAACATGTGCTAATAGTTCGATTAAGAACTTCTGGAAAGGAAGATCTGTCACACACGTGTTAAGTGAACAAGCTTCAAGCCTATATTAATCATACATTTTATGATTTCAAAGAAATAAATTGACTCAGCCTCCAGACACTTTTGTCCAATTAACAGTAACTGACTGCTGTGTGAGGCTGGACTTCGTTTTCCTGGCTTTATAATCTTTCCCATCTCACCTTGACCCCTGTCTCTTTCTATCCCAAACAGGAAGAGCCCTGTGATCAACCAGTCACACATGACTATCCGTCATATTTTCATTGTAATGCCATCTCAACCAGGTGTTCTACTATGTAGCTCAGGGTGGCTTCTAACCTGTGATCCGCTCATATTTTAGCCTCCCAAGTGCTGCGATTATAGGTGTTCAACAACACACCTGGCTCAACTAAAGTCAGACAAGTCTCCTGCGGTCGACCAAGATCTCGTGTAATCCTTTGGCATCATAATTGAGACAATATCAGCTTATTTACTACCTTCTTACTTATGTGCATAGTTTCTCCAAGCAAAGGAACAATGATTGGTTTTGCAGGGAATTGTTTCAGCAGTAGCGTAATATTTCTTTTCTTTTTTTTTTTTATTCTTTTTTAATTAAAATTTCCACCTGCTCCCCGTTTCCCATTTCCCTCCCCTCCTCCCAAATATTGACCCCTCCCCCCGCTTCCCTCCCCCTATCCCCACTCCTCTTCTCCTCCCCCCACTCCATTCCCCCTCCCTCTCGATACTGAAGAGCAGTCCAAATTCCCTGCCCTGCGGGAAGACCAAGGTCCTTCTATCTACGTCCAGAAAGGTGAGCGTCCAAACAGGCTAAGCTCCCACAAAGCCAGTTCATGTATTAGGATCGAAACCTAGTGCCATTGTCCTTGGCTTCTCATCAGTCTTCATTGACCGCCATGCTCAGAGAGTCCGGAATCAACCCATGCTTATTCAGTCCCAGACCAGCTGGCCTTGGTGGGCTCCCAATAAATCAGTTCCACTGTCACAGTGGGTGGGTGCATCCCTCGTGGTCCTGATTTTTTGCTCATGTTCTCCCTCCTTCTGCTCCTCATTTGGACCTTAAGAGCTCAGACCGTTGCTCCAAATTGAGACTCTGTCTCTACCTTGATCCATCGCCAGATGAAGGTTCTAAGGTGATATGCAAGATATTCATCAGTATAGGATAGGGTCATTTCAGGTTCCCTCTCCTTAGTTGCCCAAGGTACCAGCTGGGGACATATTCCTGGACACCTGCGAAACCCTCAAGAGTCAAGTCTCTTGCCAACCCTAAGATGGCTCCCTTAGATAGGATATATACTTCGCTGCTCCCGTATCCATCCTTCAGCAGTAGCGTATTATTTCTTTCTTTCCTTTATTTTTGTTGGTTTTTAGCGCAGGTTGGTTTTGCATCCTTGTTTCTGATGTTTTCACCTAGTGCTGTAATGACTGGTGTGTACTGTAATGTCCAACAACATTTCTTAATGATCATAATAATTCATAACTTGCGTAATCCATAAAGCAGTATATTGTCATATCGTAACACCAATCTTTTTGCATATCGATTTGGAATTTTCTACTGCTAGAAGGTCCTTCACCAGTAACTGAAGCGCACACCCAAGAAAAGCTGCAGTGACAACCCAATCTGCTCCTAATGGCCACCCTCTAACTTGCTCCAACAGCTTCACATTCAAGTAGGCTCTCAAATTAAGGTTAGTTCAGTCAGTGGGGCTGTTTCTTATTATTGCTGTAACAAACTATCACAAACTTGGTGGGCTGAGACATTGCAAATCTAAGACATCAGTGCACAGATGTACACCGGTCTAGGTAGAGAACGTTCAAGGATCAGACAGGACTGCATCTTTCCTGAGGATTCCAGGGAACAAAGCTGTTTCTAACCCCTTTCCAGCGTCCAGACGCTGCAGCATCCTGTGGTTTCTTTTCCTTCCTCAGCCTTCAAAGCCAGCAATGGCACACACAGTCTTTACTTTGCCCTTCTCTGGCACTGCTTACCTCTATACCCACAGCTGGGAAAGAGCTCCTGCTTCAAGCCTTTAAAATAGATTTAGTTATTTTATGTGTATGAATTTTTTTCTGCATGTCTGCATGGGTACCGTGTGTGTGCCTGGTGCTCCTAGAGGCCAGAAGAGAGTGTTGGATCCCTTGGAACTGGAGCTATTGGTGATTGTGAGCCACCATGTGGGTACTGGGAACTGCACCTGGATCCTCAAGGAGAGCAGACAGTGCTCTTAATCTCTGAGTCATCTCTCCAACCCCAGGAGTGCCCACTTTTAAAGACTTGAATGATTAGACTGAGAGACTTCACCAAGAAGTCAAGAAAAATCTCCTTATCCCAAGGCCCATAGCCCTAGAAACACTCCCCCCTCCATAGTTGGTAAATATACACTGGTGCTGGGGAATAGGATGCAGAGAACCTTGGACAATTATTCTGCTTTCCACAGCAGGGTGAGGAAAGGTCAGTCAACCTTTATGCACTTGTTGAAACCCTTATGCTATGAAAGCAGTTTCATTGTTTAATAAATAAATGATGATACAGTTACCTTCTTTGCTAATTTACTGAAGGGAGTGTTACTAGGTCTTTTCTATGTGGTTCTTTGGCTCCCAGAGAGCAAAACATTTTTCCATTACTACAGCAGAAACATACTGGGGGACAGAAATATTAACCAGAGATTCCACAAGTGGAAACTGAAACAAGGTCCAAAGGCATGCCAAATTCCAGTAAAACTGAATCTACAGTAATGTTCTGCATTGTACTTTATGTCTTTAAAAGAAAAGACAAAGCACAAATGTCTTTGTGAAGGCAGAAAATTATATAAACAAAGACAAGTATCTATTTTTTTCAATATACCTACATGTAGTTGATCATTTTCTAAATAAAATTTACTTTCTGGGTAGATCTTGTTCAAGATGGAAATAGAATGCTTCCTTATCCTGGGGCACAGTACGTGTTCATTATTCTTCTTGTTGCCGTAACAAAATAGCTGACACAAGCAAACTTACAGGAGGAAAGGTTTATTTTTATCTAACAGGTTGCAGAAATACAATGTATACTGGCAGGGCAGGCCTGGGCAGTGGGAACATGAGGAGCCTGGTTGCATGAGTCTACAGGCAGGGAACAGAGAAAGACGATGTTGGTGCACAGTGGGCTCCTTTTTAAATTCAATATGAGACCCTAGGCATGGGATGGTGCTGCCCAGATTCAGGCTGGGTCTGCCTATCTCAGTCCAACCTCTCTGGAAATATCTTCTCAGACACACCTATAGGCATGTCTCCTGGGTGATTTCAAAGCCACTTAATTTGACCATGAATATTGACAACCAGACATTGGATGAGAAGGTTTCTTTAGAACCTCCTAAGGTGCGTGTCTAGGAGAGCGTTCTGCATTCTGAGAAGTTAAGGCGTTTCTAGAGCAGAGACAACAGTGACAGGATTGGTATTGGGACCCTGCAAATGGGACAGGGGATGGAGCTGCAGGAGGTCTATGTGGAGCACGAGAGGCGGGAGTCATCACCTTCTTTTGGTTCAAGTGTGATTTCAGAAATGGTCCTTATACTTTCCTGGCTGTAGGAAAGGGTGGGAATGGACGGAAGGAGAGAAACAGGAGAAAACTGGAAGCCGAAGATGGGTGAGGAGAAAGAGGAGAGACTTCTGTCAGGGAAAGAGAGGGGAGCTGATGGCAAGAGTCACAGGCATTATGGGTGTGAGATGCATTGCTTGGCTCATTAAATGCTTCATATTCAGGTGTTATGATTCCACTTTATAGATGAGACCATTGAGAAAGAAATTTCAGAGCCACTTGTTTTAGTCCTTGCTCTTTACCATCCACAGAATAACGCTGATCCGATGGGGAGGCAATGTCAGGGCTAAATGCCTGCTGTCCAGCTGGCCTCCCAGGGTGTCCTGAGGGATGGCGCTATACAGAAGTTGTCTCATATGGCCACTTCTTTTGAATTACTGTCCCCAAAGAGGACTTTGGTACATGTCAGTATTTGAGTATGGACCCCCCACTGTGGTCAGGCACAAATGTAGGGTAGAGAGGAAAGCACTTCCCTACCTGGCTTATCCGGGATATCACACCATCACCTTCCTGCTTCATCTGTGTAGTTTCCTGGCCACTATGTGAGCATTAGGACCTGGAGGAGCTGATTAGGAATGAAATGCGTCTTTCATGCCGGGTCTGCGAGCTTCCCTTTCATCCCCTCAACTGTAGTGACATCAAATGGTGACCAAGAGCCTGAGGCTCACCCTTCCTCTACAGGGACATGGCTTACTTGGTGCTGGGCTGTTGCCTCCTCATGGCTGGGATCATCAGGTCCAATGCTTCAAGTGATTCCATCCCTACTTAATGCAAAGATCGCATTCTGTATGTTGAAAACGTAGAGTGGATGTGTGTATTTATTAACCCCTTTTCCAACAATAAAGACTAAAAGATAAAAACGAGCCTGTTGTATGCCTAGCTGATTAAGTCAGTCAACATTTGTCTGCGTACTCATGGATGCTCGATAGCAGGCACTGTCCTCAGTTATCTGGGCGACAGCCTGCGTGGTGCACAGTAGGCATTCGGTGACACTAAAGTCAAAAATGCTTTCCACAAATTCCAATTCCGAGACAAACAATATATACTTGAAGCCAATGGGATCAATTTATTTCCAAATGGGGCAAATGCTGGAGCAGGTAGAGCCTGGCAGTTTACAGATCCCAACAAAGATTGAACGTGGTTTAATTCTGTAGTGCAACCTAGAAAAAAGCAGAGGAATAAATTGGGAGAGAATTGCTGCTACTGTGTGGAGCAGAGGGAGGATGTGCCATTTGGCATAAAGGACAGCAGGGACACCACAGAGGAGACTGGGAGAGAAGGAGGGTCGACCGAGCTCAACTGGAGGAGGTGAGGTTATGGCTGCACACAGGGTGGGGCTGCCTCATAGATGACTTCCGGGCTGCTGAAGGAAGTCGTTTGCTCTCGGTCACTAATAGAAAGACATAGACGCATGAAGACCCCCCAGTTCACACGTGCTAAACTGAACTGAAGACAGATCTGGAAGTGGAGGATAAAACGGATCAAAAGGGCTTTTACATCTGTAGTTCATATCTGAACATATGAACTCAGGTGTTACTGAAAATCAGAAGGGTCCTTTAAAAATAATTTGTATTCGATAATACAATTGAACAAATTTCCAGTGACTTCAGCTTTAGAGGCACCCCCATCACCCTAGCAATTAATCACATCCACTGACTTCACTGTCATGCTCCCCCCGTACCTTGCCTTTGAGTGGACACAAGCTGTTAACTAGAGAGGGCGTTTCCGAGGGAGCTTTTTGAGGCAGATGAGGTTGCAGGGAAAGATTCAGCAAAATGCATGTTGAGAAACCCAGTGCCATCCTCTTGTTTTGCCACAGAGGCACAGTGGCTGTAGGAGAACAATCTGCTGTGGGTCTCGGGAGTTCCCTGAGCCCCTGAAGGGGCTCTTGTTGGAGGCCTTGCTTGTGGCTTTCACAGATGCTGTTTGCAGGACTCTTCCCTCAAGAGGTGAACAGCCCAGTACTGCACATCTCCTCTGGCGCAAAGCAGAGCGCTTTTGTTCTCCCGGGAGCTCAGTCCTGTTTACTTCCCCTGGGACCCCCTCAGTCCAGATATTACTCATGCCCCGCGAGGAAGCCACTCTAAAGACCCGCGTGGGGCCCATTAACACCTCAGCAGCAGCTCCCCGCGAACGCTTCCACAACAAGACATCATTTCAGGACTCGGGGCTGTACCCGCAGGGTGAGAGCCGTTTTAATCTAGAGTCTGCCTCCTGACGCTTCATTGTATTTAGAACCGGGTGTTTTTCTGCCATTATTTGGTGATTTTCTTGCAAAATAAGCCATTTTATAAAAAATGCCTGATTATTGCTGCCAGAAAATTTATATCCAACAATTTGCTTCAAATGACAGTCCTAAAAAGTTAGTGTTGTTTAGACAAATACAAATATTTTCAACAATTATTTTGCATTTAATCATGGCTCAATCCTGCCCTCTCCGTGTTCCCTTCCTTACCTAAGTGCAATAACAGAGTGTTATAGTGTAGTGAACGCCGAATAGAGTCTCAGCTGGACCGCATTTACCCTTTTCAGCCATCTTGTAGGAGGTCCGATCCATTTCAGCAGAAACCGCTTGACTCCCAGTAAGCACATAGGCTGTTTGGTCAGGGCAGCTGATTAAGGGACAACGCACTGCCTTGACAGTCAGGCTCAGAATGTTATGAGCTTGGAGCAAGAGATATCAGCCAAGGGAGGGCTCCCCTCAGGAGTGGTGGGAACTTAAGCCTCCTTTTCAAAGATGGAAGGTTTACTTCGCACCCCCATTTCTAAAAGATGGTATCTCGCTGTGTTGCCCAGGCTGGCTTAGAACTCCAGTTCGGGACTCATGTGGTCCTGTAGCCCCAGCCTTCTGGGTAGTAGGACTTCAGGCACGCCCCAAAGTGTTCCGATGGACATCCAGCCTTGGAGTAGAATATGCTTTGCTCGCTCAGAGATCTGCTGGAGCCTCCGAGAGTTCAAGTGCACAAGGGCCTCTCTGAAAGGGTTAATGTGAATGAGTCTGATCTGCTCATAGCTCAGTCAAGAGTAAATGTAAGCCTTCCCAGGGGTTCAGTCTAGGCTCTCACTAGTGCTGGGTCACTGCCACAAAGTATTAAGGTATAGGCAGTCTCTCATGTTAGTCAGCAGCAGCCAGAGGCTCTGTTAGATGCCCTGGAAGATTTATATCCACAGGATCTCCCCACCTCCCTGTATAAAGCAAAGATGGAGTCTATTAGAGGGGACTTTTCTTTTTTTTAAAAATTAATTAATTAATTGATAATTTACATACCAATCCCAGTTCCCCCTCCCTCCTCTCCTCCCACTCCTCCCTTTCCCCCCACAGTTCCTCAGGGAGGTTAAGGCCTCCTAGAGGGGGCTTTTCATTCCCCTGCCTGTCCCCAGAGGAAATGGTGACCTGTGATAGCAAAACTACAAAAAAGTGTGGTTGCTGCTCATTATTACGTCCGTGGTAAGTGTGGATTGCTACAGTGAGGGTGTCAGGTCATCTCTGCTCCTTAGAGAGGAGGGTCTGCCAACATTATCTACTGGGCCTCTACTGAGCCACACATCATGACTGAGACTTTCTGTGGACCAGGGGCAGGCCTTGCATGTGCTTGGCTTGGCTGGTGAGGGCTGTTTCTGACTTCTGTATCCCTACTCAATGCGTGGGTATCTTCGGGTAGACTTGTGACACCCAGGAACTTCATGGATGTGGTCAAATGGGTCTCGGATTTCCACATGCACACTCTCCTCTGTGCAGCGGGCAGAACGCTCCTCTGTCAGTTTGCCTGGCACTCTTTCCATTATGTCTCTGCCCAAGGATGCTCTTTGTACACACACTTGCATTTACGTCACCAGTTTAGCAAGCATGTGTCAACTGGCTTAGCCATTTCTGAGCAGGCCCTGGTGAGCTGGAATTTTGGCAAGTACTGAAATGAGTGATGCGCACTCTGAAGTTTGGGAACCAAGGGCATAAAGGGTGGCATTTGAATTCTTTGGCCTGAAATAGAGATCCTTCTGTTTCTTACACAGTTCTCTTTCTCTATTCACTTACCCTTCATCAGTACCTGACCATATCTCGGCATCTTCTGAGACTGTTCCCAGACCTGGCGAGATGAGTTCCTTCATACAGTTTGCTTCTTCCCCCATGGTATTTTCAGGTTGTGAGCAAGGGGCAGAATTTTGGCACACCGAACTTGGCGTCTCAGATTCCGTCATGGTAGAATCTGCTGACTCCACTGGTATGACTACATTGTAAATACTGGTAAACTATCAAAATAACTATCACTTTTTAGCAAAAGCATTGGCATTGTTCTCTTATCTGAGTACCTATTCCTCTGATTTCTGAACAAAATGAAACGATGCAGCTTGCACTTTGTAGGAAGCCCAGGGGAATGGGGGAACCCCACAATAAGGCTGCGTGCACAGAGCCAACTTTCTGTCTCCCATCTGTCCCTAGTGGTCGCTATAACTGACTGCTCTTGGGTAGCCAGGGGAAGCATTCAATGAGAACTAATTGTACGAATTAGAAACGTATGAACAAAATGTAATATTAAGTTCACAATCTTAGTGTAAGTCAGAGAACAAAAAGGGGCACTTTATCAGATCCTCTTGCTGGCAGGTGAGCTGGTGTTCACGTCCTGTGTCACACCACACCCCAAGCAGGGTGGTTGTCATTTATTGCACCTGCGAGTTTCTAGAATCAGTCTCAATTGTCATTTTTATTCCCTGTTTCATCCAGAATAGGGATCCAAGGATGTACCTCAAGGAGTTCCTTGTGCCTTTGACATTATTTACCAAGTTTGAAATCAGTTTTGGTAAGTTTCCATAAGGAGAGATGCCCATTGTTTTTATTTATCTTAAAAGACCAGATGAGCCCAGAAATTTAGAATCTTGTTCTAAAATTTCCCAATGGTGGAGGCCTGTTTTTTTTTTTTATTTTTTATTCTTATTTATTGTTGTGTGCATGCATGATGTGTGTTGGTGCATGTGGCAGTCGGAGGACAACTTTGTGGATTTGGTTCTGGTTCTCCCCTTCTGTCTTTGTGTGGCAGGGGTTGAACTCAGGTCATCCGGCTGGTGAGGCAAACGTTTTCACTCACTGACCTGTCTCACCAGCCTGCGTCCCGTTCTTTAGCAGCTGAAAGGCAGGAGCTTCAGAGACAGCCTTCAAGGCTCAAATTACGATTATTACTTGCTCATTTATTCACTGTCTGACCACAGGCAAAGAACTTCTCTTCTCTGAGCTTTAGTATCTTGGACTGTGAAATGAGATGACAATGTTGCTCCTGAGAATTCAGTGAGCAAGTGTACGCAAGGTTGTGCTTGTTAATTTTTTTGTGGATGTAGACTGGAGTTGCCTGGAAGAAGGATGACAAGTAGGAATTGTCTCCAGACAATGGTCATGTATGTGGGGCATTTTCTTAGCTAATGACTGATATGGGAAGACCAACCCTACTGTGGGGAGTGCCACCTTTGGGCAGATGGTCCTAGACTGTGTTAAGGAAGCAGGCTGAACAAGCCAAGGAGAGCCAGCCAGCAAGCAACATTCCTCCATGTTCTCTGCTTCGGCTCCTGTTTCCAGGTTCCTGCTTGAATTTCTGCCATGACTTCCCTCAATGTTATTTGGAAGTATAAGGCAAATAAAGCTTTTCCTCCCCAAGCAATCTTTGGTCAGTGTTTTTAATCTCAGAAATAGAAAACAAACTAGAGGTGTTCAGAACAATGTTGTGACGTGGTACATTCAGTAACTGTTAGCTGTGTTCATGTTGTTGTTGGTTTTGTGACTTTATTATTACCCTGTAGTGAGTCTTGAGCCAGACAGATCTGTGTATCCATACACTCCTTGCAAATTTCTATTTCTTGTGTCCCCCAGTGCCTTGTCCCTTCATTTGGTCTCAGGACAGACAGTCCTGTCTTTTGCATTGAAATACCTATGGCGCCCTTGTACGAACAAGACTTTTTAGTAGGCAGTAATATTCAGATATATTCCTCCTTTCTTTCCTAGTCTTAATCAATGACGCCTTCTATTCTTCAGGGATGTGCTCTGCATAGATATTTTGCATAATTTTGCATTTTTTGCATAATTCTGTTTTGCCGCATAACAGCGTGTCAGTTCATCTCCCTCTTTCTGTGCCTTGAAAAGAAAGAAAGTCGTCTGGAAGGACTGGCTGGCACTCTCTCGGTGTTTACTTGCTAACATTACATCGTGGAAAGAGTCCCCAGAGGCATGTTAATAGGCAACAGGCAAAATAACAATAAAGAAAATCAATGGAGGAAAAAAAAAAACCCATACACTCCTGTAAAACGGATTTGTAGCTGTCAGAGCTTCTAGGCACTCAGCCTCCAAGCTGTTAATTGTATGTAATTATGAAGTGCTGAACTATGAATGGTCCTGACAGAAATCTAGGAGCACGGAACCAGCCTGTATTCAGATGAAATATGGATCTGTAAAGAGTGATACACTTTTTTATAATCTCAGTGTTAAGATTTTTTGGATAACATTTTTTCATGGTTGAGAAACTTCAGGAGAAAATAGTCCTGACTAGAGCACCTTCCACACCAGGAGTTTAGGGAACTGAATAAAAATAATATCTGTTTTCATTAGCTTATGCCTCAGGACAGAGGATTTTCATTCTAATAATTTAGATCTCAGTCTTACTGGGGATATTATGGAAACACTTTCAATGCAGTCAAGAAAAACCCTGGGAGCTCTAAGGAGAGCAGGAGTGAACTGGAAGCTCTGTAAATGACAGGCTGTGAGCTTCCTAAGGGAGATATCAAAAAGAGTGTGTGTGTGTGTGTGTGTGTGTGTGTGTGGTGTGTATACACATTCGTGTGCCACAGAATGTGTGTGGTGTTCAGAGGACAGCGTTGTGGGCCAGTTGTCTCCTTAAACCTTTATGTGGATTGAATTTAGGCCCTGAGGCTTGTGTGGCAAGTGTTTTACCTGCTGAGCCATCTCACCATCCTACAAGAGGATGTGTTGAGTATCACAAAGGGGCAGCAAGAAGACTCAGGGATAACGGTACTTGCTGCCAAGCCTGCCAACCTGTGTTTGATTCCTAGGGTGCACATGGTGGAAGGAGAAGACTGACCCCCTCAAGCTGTCTTTTGACGCTTCTGTGTGCACCCCCATTCCACTCACTAAGTAAAGAAATGTAATTAAAAGTAAGCTAAGTGTCATTTGTAGACTGGAGGGTTTGAAACTGCTGTTGGTTGTCTGAGGGTTCCTTTTGCACTGTAGATAACTTTGAAAGTAAGTTGAGGTGTTTGGGGTAGGTGCCTGACTTAGGGTTTCTATTGTTGTGATGAAACACCATGACCAAAAGGCATGGTGGGGAGGAAAGGGTGTATTAGGCTTACACTTCAGCATTGCTGCTCATCACTGAAGGAAGTCAGGTCAGGAACGTAAACAGGGCAGGATCCCAGAAGCAGGAACTGATACAGAGGCCACGAAGGGGAGCTGCTTACTGGCTTATTTCCCCTGGCTTGCTTAGCCCGTCTTCTTATAGAACCCAGGATCAACAGCTCAGGAATGACACCTCCCTCCGTGGGCTGGACCCTCCCCCATCAATCACTAAATGAGAAAATGCCTTACAGCTGGATCTCAAAAAGGCATTTCCTCAACTGAGGCTCCTTCCTCTGATAATCTTTATCATGTGTCAAGTTGACACACAAAACTACCAAGTACAAATAACCCCTTGTCAACTTGGCACACAAACACATCACTATTAAGCCACAACCCTTCCTTCCTTATTCGTCACCACGATCTTAAATAACATTGGAAGTCCCACAGCCTTTACAAGTTCAAACACATTAAAATTTCAGTTCCTTAAAAATAGTCAGTCTCTTTAAAAACCCAAAGTCTTTTAAAATTCAAGTCTCTCAACTATGGACTCCCATAAAAATACTTTCTTATTTCAAGAGGGAAAAACCAGGGCACAGTCACAATCAAATCAAAGCAAAACAAAATTCCACCCATCCAATATCTGGGATCCATTCCCAATCTTCTTGGCTCCTCCAAAGCACTTGGTCACTTCTCTGGCTCTGCCCTCTGAAGCACACACAGCTTGTCTTCCAGGCACTGCTGGTTCCACTCCATTGCTGCTACTGTTCTTGGTGGTCTTCACATGATGCTGGCATCTCCAATATGCTAGGGTCTCTTGCTGCATCTCGGCTGCACTTTCACCAATAGCCTCTCATAGGCTCTCTTCATGGGGCCAAGCCTCAACTTATTTGCATGATCCCTTCAGTCCTGGGCCTTCAATTGCCATGAGGTAGTACCAAGCTAAACTGCTCTCCGTGACCCCTTTATGCCTTCATAACCAGTACCACCTGGGAGATTCTTATACATTACCAAATCTGCCTGCCAGCATAAGCTACAACCTTGGCTGCCTGTGGAACACGGCTTCTCTGTGCTCTTAGGAAACACTTCCCAGAAGGTTTCACCTCCGTGATGCTGGTTTCTTTTTAATCACCATAAAATGGAAAGATCTCCCATGCTCTTAGATAGGTAGGATTAACATGATAAAAATGGCAATCTTACTAAAAGCAATCTACAGATTTAGTGCAATTCCCATTAAATTTCCAGCAGAATTCTTCACAGACCTCAAAAGAACAATATTCAACTTCATATGGAAAAACAAAACAAAACAAAATCCCAGGATAGCCAAAACAAACAATCCTATACAACAAAGGAACTTCTAGAGGCATCACCATACCTTACTTGAAATTCTACTATAGTTACAGTACTGGAAACAGGTTGGTATTGGCATAAAAACAGACAGGAGGACCAATGGAATCAAATCAAAGACCCAGATATCAATACACACACTATGAACATGTGATTCTTGACAAAGGAGTCAAAATTGTGCAATGGAAAAGAGAAAGCAAATGTTGCTGGCATAACTGGATGTCGACATATAGAAGAATGCAAATAGATCCATATCTATCGCCATGCACAAAACTCAAGTCCAAATGAATCAAAGACCAAAACATAAGGCCTACCACACTGAACTTTGTAGAAGAGAAAGTGTGAAGTAGCCTTTACTGCATTGGCACAGGAGACAACTTCCTAAATATAACCCCAGTAGCATAGACACTGAGAAAAACAATTAATAAATGGGACCTCCTGAATCTGAAAAGTTTCTGTAAAGCAAAGGACACGGTCAACAATTCAAAACAGCAGTCTACAGAATGGGAAAAGATCTTCACCAACTCCACATTGACAGAAGACTGATCTCCAAAATATACAAAGAACTCAAGAAACTAGACATTAAAAAACAAGTAATCCAATAAAAAATGGGGTACAGATCTAAACAGAGAATTCTCAACAGAAGAATCTCAAATGATTAAAAGACATTTAAGGGAAAGAATCCCAACATGTTTCTGGGATTTCTCACCTTTACCCCACCTTAATTTATGGAGAATCCTCTCCTCTTTAAATTTTTTTCACTTTTATTTTATTTTATGTGTATGGGAGTTTTTCCTGCACATATGTGTGTGTACTGCATGCTGCATCCCATGGAACTGGAGTTAGAGACCATGTAGTCACCTTGTGAATGTTGGGACTAGAACCTGGGTCCTCTGGAAGAACATAAAGTGCTTTTCACAGCTGAACCATCATCTTCCCAGCCCCAGTCTTCTCCTATGAGCAAAATCCATAATCCTTTGTCACCAGCTCCCTCGAAAAGCCCACATGAGTGTGTACTTCCATTATAAAACAAACTTCTCCAGATTACTTACTTTGTTTCCTCTCTGATAGGGGCAAGAACCTAGAAAAAATGGCACCGTGTCTCAGCTTTCCTATCTCTGGGACTTTCTTCCACGGTCAAATAAGATGGCGTCTATTGAAATTAGTTTGTGAACTGGTATGTAATGATAAGCTGTTTCCAGAGATCCATGTCTTCTCCTTTTCATTTGTGTAGGTTCTCCTCTGATAGAGGTAATAACTGCTATTTTTTCCATTGCTAGAGACTGCGTTAGATTATATATATTCTAACATATTATATATTCTAGTATAGTATATCTTTTACTCCTTAGTGTGATCTTTTGAAGCAGGCATCATGCAGATGAAACTGAGGATCAGCAGTTTTGGGTTTTGAGGGGAGGGAGAAGATGAAGGGGTGTCTGGGAGAAAGGCCCTTAGTTGATGCATCCATTAAGAGATTTGCTAATGCTACATAAGGCAATACAGTGTGTGGGGGTCTGATGGAAGTGGGTTCAGTCTTGCCAAGAAAACTCAAGGTTTCTGAAGGTGGGAGAGACAGGAAGTAGACTCAGGTAATATGTGGGCTGTGCTACTTGCCTGGCATTCAGCCAGCCTCAGATTTCCAGGCA
This sequence comes from Chionomys nivalis, assembly GCF_950005125.1. Lineage (NCBI taxonomy): Eukaryota > Metazoa > Chordata > Mammalia > Rodentia > Cricetidae > Chionomys > Chionomys nivalis. The sequence goes on from NC_080095.1 coordinate 54,919,097, forward strand.
GCATGGAGGTGGGGTGCGGAGGAGGATTTGGCCCTTTGTATGAGAGTTCCTTGTAGAGAAAGGCTGCCTGGGGGGGCAGTTAGGTATGAACTGCTAGTTCTCAGTAGCAGTACCCAGAGGCTCTGAGTTCTAACATGCAAGGTGTGCTTTTTTAAAGCATCAATAATTTATTTATTTTAAAACTTTATTTATTTTTTACATGCAAATCTCAGTTTCTCCTCCTCCTTCTCTTGCTCCTCCCTTTTCCCCACCCCATGCCCCATCCACTCCTCAGAGAGGGTTAAGGCCTTGCCTGGGAAGTCAACTAAGCCCACTCTTCCCCACTGTGTCTAGTCTGAGCAAGATATCTCTCCATAGAGAATGTGCTCCACAAAGTCAGTTCAAGCATTAGAGTTAGATCCTGGTCCTACTGCCAGGGGCCCCATATACTGCTCAAGCCACTCATTGTCACCTGTATTCAGGAGCCTAGTTTTGTCCTTTGCAGGTTCCCCAGTTGTCAGTCCAGAGTCAGTGATCTTCCACTGGTTCGGGATAGCTGATTCTGTGGGTTTCCCCCTCATGGTCTTGACCCCTTTTTCATATTATTGCTCATCTTTCTCTTCTGGAGCTCTGTCCAGTGGTTAGTAGTGGGTTTCTGCATCTGCTTCCATCTGTTTCTGGAAGAGGGTTCTTTCCTGGGGTTGTGGACTGTAGGCTGGTTGTCCTTTGCTTTATGTCTGGTATCTACGTATGAGTGAGTACATTCTATTTTTATCTTTCTGGGTCTGGGTTACCTCATTCAGGATGGTGTTTTTCTAGTCCTGTCCATTTGCCTGCAAACTTAAAGATGTCATTGTTTTTTTTTTTTCCCTCCAAATAGTATCCCATTGTGTAAATGTACCACATTTCTTAATTGTTGCTTTCAGTGTCTGTGCTACTGGGATTATATTTAGGAAGTGGTCTTCTGTGCCAACGCATTTGAGGGTACTTCCCACTGTCTCTTCTATGAGGTTCAGTGTACTTGGCTTTATGTTGAGGTCTTTGATCCATTTGGACTTGAGATTTATGCATGGCAATAGATATGGATCTATTTGCATTCTTCTACATGTCAACATTCAGTTGTGCCAGCACCATTTATTGAAGATGCTTTCTTTTTTTCCATTTTATATTTTTATCTTCTTTGCCAAAAATCAGGTGTTTCTAATAGCTGTGTGTGTTAATGCAAGGTACTTTTTAAAGTCACAACTAGAGAAGGAGAGGTAGTCAGAGGAAATGGCAGCAAATTCATGTAGATGAGTGAATGAATTGCTGGGAGATCTGTGCCTGATAGAAACCATATTGCTTCAAGGTTGATAATTAATGGCCCCAACTTTTGTAAGGATGTCTGCTTCTAGTTAAGTTATTCTTTGTAAAACAGACTGCAAGCCTGCTTTGATGGTGACCTTTTCCCAACAAGGCCACACCTCCTAATCCTTCTCAACCAGTTCCACTAACTGGGAACCAAGCATTCAGACACTTGAGCTTATGGGAGCCCTTCTCATTCAAACTACTGCATCCAGTGATCATCTGAGACTCCATGCTGAAGTGTATCCTGCTTGCCAAAACTATAAACAATCCCCCAATTAAATGTTTCCTTTTAGAAGAGTTGCCTTGGCCATGGTGTCTCTTCACAGCAACAGAACAGTGACTAGGACATCAGAGGAGTATGTTAAATGGGCAGACGCTAGGGCCCAGTAGTTGTAACCCTAAATTAGGAGGTCTGAGGAGGATCCCAGAATCTACCTTTTGAAAAAGCTGTCCCAGGAATTCTCAGAGGGAAGAACCATGCTCTGGGATCCTGGGTACAAAGCTTCCCCATCTCCAGTTTGAGCTTGTCTAGAGTGTGCAGGAGGAGTCAGGTAAGACTAAGACTGTGAGGCATCACACAGATCAAACCGATGCCTATGTCCCCCTTATAGGAAAGTGATAGCTGCTCAATCATGCAAGGTTAGGATATGCTAGAATCTGTGCACCTCAGAGATATGTTTAAAAGCTTGCAGCTGTTTTAAAAATCTATAACCTAATGAATCAAAAAGGATATTACAGGAGATATTTAGGGGTTCTCCATTTATGAGTAAAGGACATTTCAAGAGAGACTTCAGAGAAGAAGAAATGCTCATGGAAGTAATCAACCAATAATAAACAGATATATAATTTAAAGCAGCAATATGTTAATTTTTATATAACAAATCAATATTTTTGTCATTATTTTTTGACACAAGATATCTCTATGTAGTCCTGGCTATCCCTGAGCTTGCTACATACATCAGGTTTGTCTTGATCTCACAGATATCTGTGTCTTTCCTGAGTGCTGGAATTAAAGCTGTGCACCACCAGGCTCAACTCACAAATCAACAACCTTTAAATGCAGCAAATCAGCAAATATTTGAAAATTGATCATTAATGCTATAGGTACTAAAAACATAGATGCATTTAAAACATTCGAATCAATTGATTTTCACAATGTTCTTATTAGATACACACCATTATCCCATTTTTCACACAAGGAAACTGAGGCAGATAGAGGGCAGAATGCCTCTTTAGGTATTTATGGTGGGACAAAGTACTGATATTATCTTTTCATTGAAATTTGATGACACGTTTAAGAGCTTTGAAAAAAACATTTTCCCAGGGCTGGAGCAATGGCTCAGTGGTTAAGAGCACTGCCTGTTCTTCCAGAGCACCCAGGTACAATTCCTAGCACCCACATGGCAGCCACAACTGTCTGTCACTCCAGTTGCAGGGGACCTGAAACCGTCATGTAGATGAAACACCAATGCACATAAATTAAAAAAGAAAAAAACACTTTCCCAGCATGGTTATGCATTTCTGGTTCTATGAGTTTATTTATGAAAAATTAGAAAGTCACACAGAAATGATTTATAAGATGGCCTGATGGCTGGTAGCATTCTATATAATGTGAAAATGGGAAGCATTTTAACTCTTCGTCAAGAGAGAAATTACTAAATAATGATAGCTTGCCCTTATGAGAGGACATAAACATCCATTAAAATCATAGTTTTAAAATTAATTTAAAACAAAGGGAGTATATTCACAATAGAATAAATTTACAAAGTCTAAAACCCATGAATGAATTACTCCACCGCTATAAAATGCTCACATAAAACATGACTGGCTGTCACTCTAAGACATTTGTTGGCTATAAGCACTGTTTTGCCTCACATCAAACATGCATACAATCATCATTGCCATTTTCTAAGGACATTAGTTTTGCTCAGTGTTTCCAAGTTAGGAAGCATACTATTACGTTAGTAACTGACTAGGTCTCTTTTCTTGCCCATCCCTGCTCCTGGTGGAGGCTGGCAAGGGGGCATATTGTTCCTCTTTAGATGGTCTGGCTTGTCCTCATCAAAAGATGAAGGCACTGGGACAGGGCTACCTTTTTGTAGCAGTGGAACAAGGTGTGTGCTTGCTCCTCTTGAGTTCATGTTGTTAGGGAGGAAGGGTGGGGAAGATGCAGATTTACACGGTCCTGGGATTATGCCTGCAGAGACTGCCACCTCTAAAGATGGCTTGGCTCTGAGAATAAACGAAACTGAGGACCAGGTCGAGGGTGATAGGCCTATCACAGTCCCACACGCTTGGGTCTGGTATCGGGTTTTGATTTGCACTTTGAAACAAGACCCATGACAAAAGGAAGGAACTCAGTGATCTTCCCTAGGCAGAGCCCTACTTGTCTAGGGAGACACTGGCTCGTGGAAGTTGAAGAATGAGGTTCACGTTCTTTGGACGTAGAGGCATGAGAACATTTGTTCATGGCTGGCATTCCACATAAAGTTGCTTTGGACAGAGGTGTCATCTGTGATTATCAAGATACAATGAAGGTGTCGTAGACAGAAAATTCTTATTTTGATATCTTAAAGCTCTGGCCTTTAGCCTCAATTTCTGCTTTTACCAATGGGGTGGACTTGGAGCAGCCATTTCCTCTCTCTTTATTAAGGTATGCTTCCTCTTTATTAAGACGCACTTTCCAATACTTAGCTTACTTAATGTTTATTGTTCCGGAGTTGCTAATAAAAGAGCAACCCATTGTATAGTGATTCCTATATATTAAGAACTATTTTAAACACTTTGTATTAGCTGATTAAATTGTCATTGTGATCTTTGTAGGATCATCATTGCTATTATTGTCCCCATTTATAGACGAGGAAACTGAGGCAAAGTTGCATTACTTGTCCATGATCAAACCTGTGGGAAATAGTAGTGCTTGGAATTGAATTCAACCCAGGCTGTATGATTCAGAATGACATTTAAATCATGACTTTGTTGCTTGACTCAAGTTAAATACACAGTGTGGATGACCTAGTACTTTCAGCGAGGGTGATATTGCTCTGAAGGATGGGCAAATTGGATACTAGGAGGCGAAAGAGATTTTAGATTTATAGACAAAGTGCAGATGTTCACATAGTGCAAAAGCAGACACAGAGGCAATCTCTTGTTCTTAAACTTGATGAGGGAGTGGAGTAACTGGAAAAAAACATGTCTAAAATGGCTCCATGTGAGGGCAATAATACAAAAGCACAGATTGAGCTATATTAGCACAGAGCAGAGCGAGCACACTGCGGGTGTCTTATGAATGCTTCCCTCTGCTTATGCTATTTGGTGTGAGAGGTGAAAAGCCTGACCGAGGGGCTCAGACATACCCTGGCCCTCTGAGAGTTTTGTTCTGAGTTTGACACATCTGGGCCGAGAGAGGCCGGATCCAGCATTGGCTTGGACTGAAGCAGGAAGCAAGATTGGAAGCAATGAGTTCCTGCCACCCAGGTTCTGCTTCGAGTACACGAGTTGGCTAAGTTACTTGAAAAAAAAATATGCAAGATTTCAATGTCACAATCAGTCTGCTATTCAAGAACAGATGAATATTCAAACCCACCAAATACACTGGATAAATAATTCCTGCTTTAAGTGTTGCACATCTCTTGGGTCCCAGGAATAAATGGGAAGCAAGCACGGCCTTACTGGGTATGGAAAAATATAGCCTAGATAATCCTATGGCTGCTTGAAGAAGAAATTACTCTATTTATATACAATGCTTGGTGCTGTTTACCTACATATGCAACCTTATCTGTACAAGGAAAAAACCCACATTATTGAAGTAGCACAACCATGTAAGTCTAACTTTCCTCTGTTCTAATACTGTTCATTTCCTTTTTAAAGTGTGTGTTCATATGGGTGTGCACACATGTGCATTGGGGTGTATGTATATGTACATGTGCATACATGTGAAAGAGGATGTCAGCTGTCTCATTATATGATCTCTCCCTGAACCCAGAGCTCATCGATTTTGGCCAGGTTGGTTGGCCAATGAGTTCCAGGGATCCTTCCGTTGCCATCCTCACCTCCAGCACTGGGGTTACAGAAGAGCACCTCCACACTTGGATTCTACCTAGGTGATGAGGACTGATTTCTAGTCATCATGTATGCATGGGAGACATTTTATTGACTGATTCATTAATGACCCTACTCCTCTACAAGCACTGATTCATTTTATTCCAGAGGTAGAATACTTACTCCATTTTTGAATGTCCAAACATCGACTCTAAGAACGTTCTATATGATCCTGCTGTAATTTGGGAATGATATAACCCACAGCGACAAACTTCTCCAGGGTGTTTTAAGTCAAATAAAACAGCAGAGATGTTCTTTGTGGGCAGTAGGCCAACTTTTTTTTAATCCCCCTTTTTTGATTCTGTTAAGGACCCTCTTGAGCCATATGTAGTTCTTCCCAGGAGTCTGCGAAATCTCATGAGGAACCTCAGCAAGGGAGCCGAAAATAATTATTCTCCAGTAAATAGCTTTCTTACAATGAGGTCAGAGGAATCTTGAGCCCCTCCACCTTTTGTTTTTTTCTTTTTTAGTAGAAAACAAGCCTTCATGTCAAGGGGACACAGACTCTCTTTCCTTGTTCTTTGAAGGGCTGAGGACCAGAAGAAACTCAAGAGTCAGCTCTTTTCAGAACATACAATCTCAGTGAAGGTCACTATAATGGGTACAATCATTGTCTCCCACAGATCTAGACAGATATTGCAAACGGGGGGGGGGATAAAAAAAGAAAAAGAAAAGGAAAAGAAAAAGAGGTTTCCAGCTTTCCTAGCTTATCTCTCTCACCCATCTCTGGTACCCTGCTCTGGTCTTCATGTCTCTGGCACCACATCCTCTGAATCGTGTTCTCCTCCTCTGTTTGTTGTTTCTAAAGGAGAGGGGAGGAAAGAGGGGCAGGGATTCTTCTCGTGAAACCTTTGCTGTTTGAGATTACACACTACCCTTTGTGGGAAGCCAAGCCAAGAGCCAGAGACCATCACTAAGGACTGAGGAAGGCTTTTTGGACTGGTGTGTCCTTCTGGGTTTTGTGGGTATCATAGACAAGTTCTGATGGCTGCCCATTCTGACACTAAAGATAAAAAAAGAAAACAAACTAGAAAAAGGTGGGCAGCTTTCCAGACACAGAGATCCGCTGTCCCCTCCCCCTACCATTCGCTTTTCAGGTGTGGTACTCAAGCTGGAACCATAGCTCCTCTACTTTTGCCAATTGGGCTGCAGGGACTGATGACCTGGAGAGTGGTTCTGGTTGGGTCCCACATGCATTGGCAGAGGAAAGAAGGGCACTGGCTTATGGAGTCCTTAGAGAAAAGTGCGGGAGAGCAGGGAGGCAGGCTGACGCTCTCAGGTTGGCTTCAGAGGGAAACAGTCAGGCAAACTACACAGCTGTCAGCTCAGTGTCTGAGAGTTCAGAGCCAGGGTGAGATTTTCTAACTGGTTGTAGGACGGCCCTGCCACCTCCAGGCTCAGGCATGTCATTGGAATTTTTAGTCCCTTCCTACGCGGTCTCGGATGTTGATCTGTGTTGTTAACCATGAGCCAGGGAGACACAGCATTTGGGATAAGCAAGTGCCAGGAACGTTTCCGTGTATTCCGTCAGAGAAAACTTAGTCTTGTGCTGCCAGTAAAATTAGGTGACAGCTTTCTCCCAAGAATTTGTTCTTTGCCTGTTTGAAAACGTTGTTACGTTTCCGGTTTAGTCTCACTTAGCAGGCAACAAGCGGGACAAAAGCCTGAATGTGGCACAGCGTCGGATTGCAAAGACACCCGTGGGAATGGCTCCCTTTGTTACGGGGTGACAAAGCTTTTGCAGAATGATGAAAAGAGTGAGGCAGGGGATTCTGTTTTCCTAAACAAGCTTAGTTGTTAGTCTGAATGAAAGTTCTGTTTTCCAAGCGGTCCTGTGGGTCCATTAAAGAAAAACACATTAGAAGGCGCTATCTGTATATGTGGGGCATGCACACACATCTTACACAGGACAGCTGTCAAACACATGCTTTTCTTTTCTCCTAATGGTGAATTTGTGAACTATCTATCACTGTATAACAAACCACCCCCAAGCCCCGTGGCTTAAAAGTAGCCTTTATTATCTTTAAGAGTTTCTGCGGGCCGGGAATTGAGGTGAGCCTTTAGTGCTTGGTATTATCTCAGGGACTGTCCTGAGGTCCCACTGACCAGGACAGCTATCTTCTGAAGGCCCAAATAGAGCAGGAAGATCTACCCATAGGGCATCCCACCCATGTCCAGAAAATTCACACAGCTGAAAGACCATGTCTTTAAACAGGTGGGTATCCTTAGAAATGGGCAGCTCCTTCCCCCAGAGAGAGATGGCAGCCGCGGTGTGTGTTCCGACTGCATTTGTAGGTTAAGTCCCATCCTCTCTGCCACGGGGCATCTGTTTACAAGACAGCACTGTGACAGCTAATCTTCACTGTCACCTTCGTGGGGTTCAGAATGACCTAAGGGAGCTACTGCTGGGCACACTGTGAGAGAGATTTAACTGGGAAGAGAAGACCCACCCTGAATGTGGGCTGTAGGCTCCCAGGAACTAGGGTTGCAGAATAAGAGAAAAAGGAGGAATCCAGCTGCATGCTAGCATGCATCTGTCTCTGCTTCCTGATTGCGAACACAGTGTGACTGGCTGCCTGATGCTCCTGTTGTTACGGCTGGAGTTGTGCTCTCCAAATTCTGTCACAGTTGTGAAAAAACTAACTACCTCAACCTGTCTGACTTTGAGATTGCCTTGGCCAGGGTGACAATGGAATGAAGAAAGGACTGTCACCCAAACACATGGATAGACAAGCTGGGGTTATGTGGGCCTCATGCCCTGAAGGAGGCCAACAGCAGCAGCTCCAACACTGGGCACATCGGAATCAAGGAGGTGGATTTGCTATTTAGAGCTGAGCAAGGAGGCTGGTTTAGCTAGTCTCGGTGGGGGGGGGTTCTCTGTATAGGGGAACAATCTTAGGTTGTAAATTGGAGGGAGAAGGGAGCTCTGGGGGATACTGTCTGCACATACTGTCAACATCTGTGCACTGGCCAAGGGAAGGGAAGGCTTTGCCATTCCCTTGGGTCTGAGGCATTGGGACCCTTGTTATGTCAACAGTATTCACATTCACTCGGGACTTCACTGGCTACGCACAAGTCACTAACTATAGTTACATACTCCAGGGAGAGAAATCGAGCTGTAACAGAGACAAGCCTATCAGATAATTTGTGGACAAATTTGAAAACAAACAACCACAGTGGACTTTAATTGTGTGAAAGAAATAATTTGAAGTAAGTTCTTTACTTTAAAAGCAACTGCTCTCATTTGAGGCTGAAGGTAGCTCTGAGACTGATGCCAGGGTCATAGAGCAAATCAATAGAAGGCTGAGGGAATGATCTTTTCATGGAAACAGATTAGAAGAGAAATTTCCTTCCAAAGAATTTGTAAACTTGGCTGACACAGCAATTATCTCTCTCTATAGGCTACAACCAGAGCCTAAATACATATAAACACAGGGTCGAATCAGGGTGATCTGCCTATCACCTACACATTATTTAGATTAGCTGTTTTGAAATAGCCAATTAAAATATTGTCAACCATGTAAGACATTTCTAGTTGTGTTTTTCCGTGAAGGAAGGGATGTTAGCCTTACAGAATATCTTTGGTATGGGCCTTGATGCCAATGTTAAGGGCATTGGCCTTTGGACATGATTGCCCCAAAGACCTCATGCTTTATTACTATCACACTAGGGGTTATGACTTAAATATATGAATTTTGGGGACACATAAATGTTCAGACCCTGGAATACCATTCTTGGATTCCAGCCCCCACTCATGAAAATGTTTCTCTCATGTAGAATATATTCTTCTGTATCCACGGCCTCCATACCCACAGAGTTAATCAACTACAGTTTGAAAATTCAGTTAGGCCTATCATCACTGCAGAGGTACAGAACACACTGCGGACTTTGTCTCTCATCATTATTTTCTGAAAAACACAATATAACATCAATTTACATACTATATAGATTACATTAGGTATTATAAGTAACCTAGATATGTCTTAAAGTATATAGGATGATGCGATTATATGCAAATATTATGATGTCATTTTATATAAAAGTCTTAGGTAGTTGCAGACTTTTCTTATCCCTGGAGGTCCCAGAACTGGTCTCTCATGTATATGGACAGGCATTAAGTCAGTCCCAGCAGCCCCCAAAGTCTTAATTGACTCCAGTTTCAACTTCAAAGTCTAAAGTGTCAAACCCCAGCTAAATATCATCTAAGTTGGATTTGAGCGAGACCAGAGGTGCTATTTCCGTGGGGAATTTTATTTTGAGCTGAGTGGTAGATACAACTAGATGCTTCATTTGCATAGATGTCTGGGGTGGAATATTGGTCTGTTTGCTCCCCACTTTACTACCAGAATCCCAATTTAAATAATTTACTTTCCTTGGCTCATTTCAAACTTTGTTTTTAAAAAGGTTTGTGCTTGGGCAGGCAAGATGGTTTTGTGGATTAAGGTACTTGCTGCCACACCCCGACAAGATGAGTTGGATCGCTGAGACCCAGCTGAAGGGTGTAGCCTGGGATGCTCTCCCACAAACACACAAAATAAGGAAATAAATACGTATAATTTTACACTATGGAAGATGACCTAATCTTTACTACTGGTGCTAGGATATAAACGTGATTGAAGATGAGATGAGGAAAGATGGGCGGCAGATGGCTGGTAGACTCTACCCTATTTCCTGAAATGCCAAACCTGGTTTAGATCCAGGACTAATTCTGAACTTTGGGACGGTGAGAGTTTTCTTTCAGTTTCTTAGGACAGCGTTTTCAGCTCGAGACGAGAGTCCTGCAGTCCTTAGGTTTGGGACATTTGGCAGCCTGGGCAACAATCGCTAGTGTATTTTGTGGCTGAGCAGCAGATAGCAATGGTTATGTTTGTTTATTTGTGCATGTAAGTATGTGGACACCAGTGCTACCGTGCAGATAAGAGGACAATCTCTAAGAGCCAGTTCTTGCGTGGCACTGGTGGCACACGCCTTTAATCCCAGCATGTGGGAGGCAGAGGCAGGTGAATCTCTGTAAGTTTGAGGCCAACCTGGTCTACAGATTGAGTTCCAGGACAGCCAGGACTACCAAGAGAAATCTTGTCTGGAAAAATTAACAAAGAAACAAACCAAAACCAAAACCAAAACCAAACCAAAACAAAAAAGAATCAGTTCTCTCCTTCTACATCTTGAGGACCCCAGAGGTTTATTTGGTTTTCTTTTTTTATTCAGTACGGCAGTGGGCTTCTGGTTGGGAGAAGTTCTCCTGGAAGATTGAGAGTAAACGAATCAGCGTGTATGAAAGCATGCGCAACTGAAGGGCGGTTACCACTGCAAAACCCCTCTCAGCCGGCAGACTTTTCAGCAAGCAGAGTCCACTGATAGAATTGGAAAGAAGAGATTTCCCCTCAAATAGGAGGATGGCGGTCATCCTTCATCTATCTTAGGTTTCTTTTCTAATTTTAGGTGAAAACAGGCTTAGCTGTATGGGAGTGACTTCTGGCTAGTTGATGTGTCTCTGATTGAGCTCTATGGCAGAGAATGAATAACTGGCCCTATAGTCGCCTGACTGGCCTTGCTTTTCCTATGGGCATTTCCAGTGGTTCCTGGGGCATTCATGTCTTGCCCTACTATGGATTTTCCCTCTGAGGAGAATTTTATTGACATTGGCCACAGAGCTCCACATTGTCTCCATGAGCTGATGAATCATTTGCAGTGGTCCTGATTGTGTACAAACCTACTGAAAAGTCAGTTTTCACATCTCCAAAAGGCAGTGAGGAAAAGCAAGCGTGGACACCATGGTGGAAAACCTCATGCCAGCAGGAATCTCCTTGTGGGGTTTCCTCTGCTGTGTGTCACCGGGACATGGAGTAACAATCCCATGTATCATTATACTCTTAGATTCACCTGCTCTTGCACGTATGCCTCCCAGGCTTGCCCGCGATGCGACCCATAGAACAGCATAATGATGTGTGTGGGGACAGAACTCAGAGCTAAATGCAAGGTTGGTCTTAGATTTTAAGTAGATTCCCCCATTGCATAATTAGTCTAATCAAGAGAGAGATTTAGGAGGCTTATCCAGAACTTGAAAGAACAGCTGTTCAACAATAAAACAGAGTCTAGGCAGTTTTAATGCGCAGGAACCTGAGGTTTCCTTTTTATTTTTTTTCTAAAGCGAAGCACCTGTGAACTTGAAAGGATGGGGGATTTGAGAGTTTTTATGTTTATGATAATGCTCGCCACTCTGATCTGTAGGCAGAGCTGGAGTCTTTTTCTCACAGCCACCTTTCTTGCTCTAATCTCTGTTCTGTGCTCGGTTCTTGTTGATTTGCATGTATGAATAGTAACACCTACTGACGGGCAGGACTCAGGAGATGCAATTTGGTTGACGGCTTCTCCTACCGCCGCGCCCTGTCAGCATCTTGCATTGATTTGGAGTGTAATCAATGCTCCTCGTTACTGCTGTGCCTGCTCCTCCTGGGCTCCGACTGGCCTCCTCAGCTCTGTTCTCTGGCATTGGTGTTGCTGTGGACTGCTTGGAAAAGCTCGATTTCCCCCTGCCTGGACACCAGAGGGATCAGTTGGGGGCTATTAATATGTTCCAGAGGGAAATAACTCACACTGTCTTTTTTAATCGAATAATTTCTTGCCTGCTTTATAATTTATCATATCCTTTGTTTGAAATATTATAGTTCTCCATCTAGGAATTACAGTACCCTTTGAAAACCCCAGCTTGATATTAGGAGAGCCATGATATGAGTTTCTAATCAAAATTCACCACATGGGCTCCTTCTTTTCAATAGGGGATATTTAAAAACCTGGGAGAGAGGGGCCAGTGGTACATATCCCCGGAACTGGCAAATCTCAGATAATATGCAGAGTCCAGGGGAGGAATATTTTTTTTCCCTTGAGATAGCAGTCCCTTTTCCAATGCAAGACACCCTTCACCCCTAACCCTGTTGCCTTTAATGGCAGGAGATCCTTGTGTTCTGCGTTAGCTTTCTATGGGGGATTCATTTAAGCAATGACTGACTACCTCTCTGAGAAGACTTGGGCATCTGAATCCCAGATGCTTTCTTCTTCTTCCTCCCTTCCAACTGCACAGAGGAATGCTTTGCCGGGAGGCTCTCCACAGTCCCAGGCAAACTTCCTGGGAACTTTAAGTAGTTTTCCACCTCTGGTCACAGGGGGACTATGGTTGGGTCACGGCAGCTAGGTGTGAGACTGGGGAAATGGCGGAGGGACACTTTTTACCCATTATCACAGCTTTTCATCTTTTACTCACTTCGGATTTTGCTTCTCACATAATGTTTTCAAAATAGCTGGAGGAGCATTGTTTGAAGTTGCAGCAGCCACAGGATAATTCAGAGTCCCTCTCCCCGGCTCAGATGTTCAAGGTTGTGTTTATGTATTTTTAAACCTGTCCAGTTATTTCACGTGAATGGCTGTGCCTATTAGCTCCCCCCCCACACCTTTGGTTGGTTCTGTGTATATGAGAACTCTTTTCAAGACATAAAAGGCCTCGGTGAGGGCTTTCGGCTGTGAAATCTTTTGTGCAGACTTGGGGTCCCTTTGTTGTAGGAATACCGAAAGCTTAATATTCCCCTAAAATAGGCCTTGGACTTAAAAAAAGGCTAGTTTGTCAATCTATTGATTGTCCCAGGCTAAGAACGCTAATTCCTCGGCACTACCACTGCATGTATTGAACAGGTTGATCCTTCTAGGTCAAACAACTGACACCGCTAAAATAATATTAAGGTTTGTGGCTGCCTGAACCAAATGGCCGTGAAAATCCATCATTGCTACCTGATGTCTCTACCCTTTCATTTCTATTATTATAGAAAAATGGAGGAAGGAGCAATGCAAAGCACAGGGAAATGTATTCAAAGTGATCTACAGTGTTCTTAATCAAAATGCCCTTCCTTTACGAGCACCCGGATAGGCTTATAAATAGAACCAGCAACGGGCGTTCCAATCAGCCCTTTATAGCTTTTCCTTTTCCAAGACTGACTTCCTGACCAAGTTCAATTCTGGTCTGGAGTTTTGAAACCATCTTGTTCATGTGATGCTGCCTGGTTCCGGTGAGGCAGGGCTTCCAGCATTAGCGTGTTTTCCCAGTTTGCTTACTGGGCTGGGCTATCTTCAGACACGCCGTAGCCTTTCTGCTTACAATGTAGAATCCAGCACACAACCAGGCAGAGTCTCGGAGACACCTAAACTTCGGTCAATAAGAGATGGAAGGCCGGGCGGTGGTGGCGCACGCCTTTAATCCCAGTACTCGGGAGGCAGAGGCAGGCGGATCTCTGTGAGTTCGAGACCAGCCTGGTCTACAAGAGCTAGTTCCAGGACAGGCTCCAAAACCACAGAGAAACCCTGTCTCGAAAAACCAAAAAAAAAAAAAAAAAAAAAAAAAAAAAAATAAGAGATGGAAGGTAGGAATCTGAAAACGAGGCACAATATTGATGTGTAAAATGTGCTGTTTTCCCCTCAAAGCACTGTGTGCTTATGAGGAGATGGAGGAGGATGGGTAGAAAATGCCTCTGGGGACATTTGAAGATGCCATTAACGTCCATGCCTGGCATTAGTGACTTTGTCAGATGTTTAGGAAGGGGCCGTGACAAGAGCAGGGGATACATGGAGAAAGGGAGGAAAATAACAAAGAGTAAGAATTCGACATGGCTGTGAGTGTCAGGGGGCGAGTAGTTCAGGCTGGTTTCTGATGAGTCACTTTCTTTCCTAATGTAGCAGAGACCTCAGTTTGAGAAACTGAGCTGTGTTTATCCCTGGATTTATTGACTCTGTCTGGGCAGGTAATTGGGTGACACGGCCACTCCTTAAGGACTGAGGCTCATCTCTGATTTCAGAGTCTACCCTGGAGTAAGATGTCACAACAACAAAGACACAGTTTTTAGTATGGTGCAAAGGTGTCTATCATACACCAGAAAAATATGTGCACCAGAAAAGAATGGCGCAAATCCTGACAGCCACCCTGACAGTCTCCTAGGCAGAGTGAGATGTGCCAATACCTGAATCTGTGTAGACTTTCCAATACATCATTTATTTTGTTAAGATTTATTGATTATTAGTGTATGTGTGTGTGCGCGTGCATGCGCACACCATAATACACGTGTAAAGGCCAGAAGGCAATTTTATGTGATCATTTCTCTCCTTCCTCCTAATTCATGTAACTCAAGCTTCATAAAATGTGATTCCTCTGTCAACTCTCAAGTCTTCCAGGGGCTATTTGTATGCGGATTAAAGACTGTCCTATGGAGAGAGAATGTGGACCAAGAAGAAAGGGGGTGATTTTGAATACAGTAAGGTGTTCTTCACACAGTTTCCAGTTGTTGGGCTTGACCATAGAGCATTTAAAGGAAGAGAATGAAGGGAACTGGAGGTAGGTGCATGTGTGTGTGAGTGTGTGTGTGCGCGTGTTTAGAGGCCAGAAGATAATCAGGTGTCATTCCCCAGAAGATGCCTTTCTTGTTTTGCAAGACAATAGCTCTCACTGCCTGAAGTCTGTCTACCAAGTAGTCTAGGTTAAGTGACCAGCAAGCTCCAGGAATCTGCTTCCCTAGTGCTGGGATTACAATTGTGCAGCACCAAGTCTGACCCTGGGAACTGAATGCAGGCTCTCATGCTTGCAAGGCAAGAACTTTGCCCCCGAGTCATCTCTACAGCCCAGTTTTTCTTACTTGGTTTTCCTCTTTGAGTTGATGGGAATCCCAAATGGATACGAAGGTCAAGGGTTGAACCTCCACCACTCGCCTCTGCAAATGAAGGGATGGGAAGCCAATGTTATGATTGGACAGAATTCATAGCTAGCATTGAAAAATTGATGGGTAGCCGGGCGGTGGTGGTGCACGCCTTTAATCCCAGCACTCGGGAGGCAGAGGCAGGCGGATCTCTGAGTTCGAGGCCAGCCTGGTCTACAAGAGCTAGTTCCGGGACAGGCACCAAAGCTACAGAGAAAACCTGCCTCGAAAAACCAAAAAAAAAAAGAAAAAGAAAAGAAAAAAAAAAAGAAAATTTGATGGGTGTTACATGATAGGCGAGGGTCTCTTTAAGCAAATTTCCTACATCACGACAGTAATAAGTACCTTAGGGGAACTACACCTGTTCTTTCCAAAAGTTAGTCAAGAATTCTGATGCCAGAGACCGACAGACTGTGTTTCTATCTCAGTCCTGGTAACTAATAATTTCGAGTTGAGTAAAGTTGTTATTCATTGAATGTAAGCCTCAGCTCTCTGCATGGAGAGTAGGTACTAAGTTTATCTGCCTCGTAAGGTTTTGGTTAGTATTGGCGATGGTGTGCTTGAAACGCCTGCCTCATCTGGTGGCTGTCATTATTATCTCTTTTGTTTAGAGCTTCTCTTGGAGGAGACAGGGACTATAATTTTGAAGTGTTCATCCATCCTTTCATAATTTATTGAGTGCATCCCATGAGTTGAGCACCGGGCCAGGCTCTGGGGATTTAAGAAGGCAGTGAGCTGGAAAGTAGGTAAGGCAGAAGGAAAGCTATTTCATGGAAGACGTGGTATCGGAATACTAGGACTGGATTGGGTTGTGACTGTGATTGGGGATAAAAAATTGCCACTATAAAATTGGACCTTAGTGTTCGAGTGAATATTCCAGCTGAGCAGGATTCAGCGACATTAAACCTTCTGTCATAAAGACAGAGGTAATGGCTTTCTGTGGCCAGAGCAGTAGAGATGCTTCAATTGTTAAGTATTTATATAACCCTTATATTTGCAATGTACGCACTTCATCATTTCCCAGAAGCTTATGCCGAGGATGCTCCTTACAGGTTCTGGGCTGTGTCTAGCACTCTTGGCAAATGTTAAAGTCCACTAAGAAGTCTGCTCTATGGAAGTGGGCACATCAGGGGGAAAGCAGTGTGAGGAGAGCTGACTCGCTCTCCATGATTGCTTGAGCCGTGTCTCTCCAGGTTCCTGTCTGGGGGTGTTCTGGAGGGTCCCAGAGGACGATGCAGGTGCAGTCCCCATCTCTTGGGAAGGCGGACCTAGCAAGCTTGTTCTTGGGGTATACCTGGCTGTATTTTATTCCTTGTGTTCCCTCTCTACTCACTCTCCCAGGGCTGTCCCCATCACAGGGCCATGGTGTTGCCAATCGGATGCATAGTGAACCATGAGCAGAACAAAGATACTGTTGCTTGCGCTGCTTGCTAAGTGAGGATGCAGAGATTAAATTAAACACTGAGACTGGTTATTTTTTCTAGGTGAAGCTTCTGTTTAATGGATGCAACTGCTATCTTTTCAGCTGAGAAGAGACTGGTTACGTTCCCGTTAGTCATGCATTCGAATGGGGAGTTCTCCCCCAGAATATGATTTTTCTGTCTAGAAGTCACTTCTTTCTGCTTGATTACGTGCACATTATAATTATTACTGGCACATCTCTGCTTTCCAGCCTGGACTTGATTGTGGCCAGTTTAACCCTTGCCACCAAGCAAAGCTGTAGGAATTCTGGGAGAGTTCTGGGTTGTGAGATAAAAGAACAAAACATTTCATCTAAAAAAAAATCGAATTCAAAACATTGTGAGGTGTGATTAATAATTAAGATAGAAATACAATTTATTTATTTATTAATTTTGTATGTATATTATGCATGGGTGAGCATGTGTGTGCATGCACGGGCATGCTCAGCCAAGTGAATGTGTATGTGGAGGTCAAAGGTCAATTTCAGGTGTCTTTCTCTATCACTTTCATCATTATTATTATTATTATCATTATTATTATTATTTGATATGGGGGTCTCTCAGCAAACCCAGAACTTTCTGTTTGGCTACGCAGGCTGTCCATCAAGCCCCTAGGAACCTCCTGTTCTACCCAGTCCCCAGATCTGCGGTTCTACAAATGTGCCATCTTGTCTCGTTTTTACATGAACAGTGGGATCTGAACTCAAGTCCTCATGCCTGCACAGCGAGGACTTTACCAATTGTGTCACCTCCCTAGCCCACCATTTTACTTTTATTTTTCAGGATTTATTGAGTAGTTGTATTGTCACACTGTAAGCACAGACCTACCTATTCTATGTTTTATATATATTTTCTATTATTTAAACTCAAAACACCACAACTGGGAGATTAGGAAACTGACTTGCTTATACCGGCCGGTCATGTGTCCTGGAAATGTTGGAGCCCTTTCTTCCTCCCTCCCTCCCTTTCTTCTTTCCTTCCTTCCAGCAAGGTCTTACTATATAGTCCATGCCACTCTTGTATTCAGGATCCTCTTGGCTTGGCTTCCCAAGTGCTGGGTTTATACGTGTGTAACACTACACCTGACTTTGGAGAAAGGTTTTAAACTCCTGAATAACTCTCATGTATCTTTTTGACTACTACATAATGTGATGTAATAGAGTTTCAGGACAAATCTGTCAGAGTGTATACACATACACACATTCATCCACACACAGACAGACACAGACACACAGATAGACACACACACATACACACACAGACAAACACACAGACAGACACAGACACACAGATAGACACACACACATACACACACAGACAAACACACAGACAGACACAGACACACAGATAGACACACACACATACACACACAGACAAACACACAGACAGACACAGACACACAGATAGACACACAGACAGACACACACACACATACACACATCACATCTACACACACAGATAGACACAGACACACAGACACACACACATACACAGACAGACACAGACAGACACACAGATAGACACACATACAGATAGACACACACAAACAGACACACACACAGACACACAGATAGACAGAAACACACACAGAGACAGAAGCACACACACACACACAAATACACGCACACACATAGAGCTGTGTTCTTCCAAATCACCATGGAGGGTTCCATGTTTCAGCTGCTCAAGATAATCTTTGAGTTTTCTCCCTCTTCTCCCCAATCCCATTTGTCCTGACTGTAGTTAGACTGACCACAAGGACACACAATCCTTCACCTCAGCCTTCTTTGTGCTGGGATCACAAGCAAGCACTACCATGTTCAGTCTGGGAATTTGAGGTTAGATTTGGTCTTTGACAATGTCTAAAGTCACTTGGAGTCAAGTTTGGTGAACAAGGTAGGTCATCAAGTTGGAGAGTTCTAACTTGGAATGATTATGAAGGAATGCATGAACTTGATTTCTCCATGTGACTGAGAGGCTCTGGTGGCAGCTCAGGGACATTTTGCACAACGGAAGAATGACTGATTATGTGCACCCTTCTGATGTGATTGTATGGAAGAGGACATCCATGGAAGGTCTAATTTCTGGTACTCACATATTCCACAAATGTGGATTGTGCTGATGAGCACATTAAACTATCTCTAATCATGTTTAAACATTCTTCTTTAAAAATCTCTTTGCTGACCATGGTGTCGCAGGCCTGTAGTCTGAGCACTCAGGAGACAGAGGTGGGAGCATCAGGAGTTCAAGGCCATCATCAGCTACATTCAAACGTAAGGCCAGCTTGGGCTACAGGAAACCATATCTCAAATAACAAAAGAAGACACAACCATTTCAAGAACAATCTGTTCTTCTAGCAGTTACTCAAAGCAGTCTCTTTGCGAGATACCCATCTATCACAACACTCTGGATTGCTGTGTATTGAATTTCCTTTCAACTTTTTGTTCACATTACTTCCAAGTTTTTCATTATTTAAATATAGAAAAATGGTCTCGTGCATGCTTCCTGCTCTCCTTCCATTTCATATTTACGAGACAGAGGATAAGTTAGAAAGGAAGTGCTGAGTGGGTGAACATTAATAGACTCACATATCAACCTATGCAAGAAATAGATTTTTATGAAAATTGAGGTTATATCCTTTGAAGCACATTACATTGAGGATAATGAAGCTTAAAGCAAAGTTTGAGTTCAGAAATATATGAAATAAGAACACAATAATACACAGTAGTACAAAAGTGAAAGGCATAGTATATCAACACCTAGGAGAGTTTTACTTTTTCCTTAAGGCAAACCTTCATGTCATAGCACCTTGGGAAAGGGCTGTGGTTGTCACACAGAAGTGTTCTAGAGTCTGGTCATACAGAAACTTTGCGAACAGGTTGATATCAGTTGGGTTGGAAGAGAAGTTGCAGGAGCATTAGTGACATGGAAACCAGCGAATGTGCAGAAATATTGGCAAATTTCTTCAGATCTGGTTGTTAAGCATCACTGGGACACTTGTAGTCGCCTGTCTGCTTTGGCTTGCTTGCCTCTTTCCTCTGCTCGGAGCGGTTTTAATTGACTGCCATTATGATATGCATAATTTTCAGAATTATGCTCCATCATTCCACTTAGAACCTTGGAACATTTAATGGGAGCTAAGGGTTTGCTGAGGTCAGTGAAGGGGCAAACTGACTGCTTCTTGAGTGGTCCCAGATGTCACACGGTGTTCTGTGCAGTTCTGTCCAAAGTTCTGAGAGTCGATAGCATTTTGTGCCCAGTAGAGGAGAAATACAGTTGCTCCCATCTGTCTAGGGAAGTTGTGAGGATTCATAGGAAGAAAGAGAAAAGACTGGCACTCAAGTAATGATGCTGGTTGGCATACCTGGGTAGCAAGAAGCTCCATTTCATCTTTGCGCCTCATATAGTGGAACTATGAAATTATGCTGTAAATAAGAATTATTTAATTAGGGCTGGAGAGATGCCTTCGAGATTAAGAGCACTTTCTCCTCTTTCAGAAGACCTGAGTTTAGTTCCCAGGACCCATGTCTGGTGGCTCACAATCACCCGTCATGCCAGCTCTAGAAGGCCTTCCCCTGTCTTCCGTGAGCACCTGCACACAGGTGGCACTCATACACATGGACACACATATAAATAAAAAACAATTATTTAATAAAGCTTAGATTTATTTATTTATTTATTTCAAGAGATGTCTCAGTATGTATCCTTGGCTGGCCTGCATCTTGCTATGTAGACCAGGCTGGTCCCAAGCTCATGGTAACTCACCTCTGTCTCTCCAGTGCTGGGTCTGAAGTTGTGTACAACCACACCTGGCTGATTACAAGTGTTTACTAAATGGATTCTATGTTGGAAGGAAGTTGCTAAAGATCTTACCTTGCCTGGAGGTGTTCTTCAGTTGTACCCCTGCTGTATTGAACAATGCTACTGCTGCTGAAATATGTCTGGACAAACTTTGGGAGCTGACTTCAGAATCATTTAAAAATCAAGCAAGGAAACATATCTAACGGCTTTAGAGTTACAGCTCGTCTGGAACTCATCGTGAACACAGTGTTGCCTAGCGACACCATTACTTTCATTCATCAGACTTAGCTTTAGATGATTTGGGGGCATTTTTAAGAAACTAAACTGTTCTTAAAAGAGAAATTTTCTGTCACCAAAGATGGTGTTAAAGATGACTTTGGGGTTGGGTTGGAGAGATAGTTGAGTTGGTGAGTTCTCTCCGTATAAACCTGAGGACCTGTGTGTTTGATACCTAGAATCCATGTTAAAAATGGCTGACGATGCCGGGGCTTGCTTGTAATTATTCCACTGGTGATGTGGAGACAAGATCCCCGTTTGGGTCTCAATGGGAAGTGATGGATTGAATGCACTGCTCAGGCGGCTGCCACATTTAAGATACCACGTGGGAGCACACTCCCCTGGAGTCTACAAGAAGTTGCCGGTGCACACTTTGCTTCTATCTTATTGGTCAGAAACCACCCATATGACCAGCAGGGAAGTATGCTATTTATGTGGGGTTGCTGTATACCCAGCCAGAACTCTGATACTCTGCAGTGAAAGTGGAGGGGAGGATGGGTACCTTTTCTGTAACCGCCGCCCAGCCCTGCAGATCACAGCTCTAGGTTGAATGCTGGGAAAAGGGAGAGGATGCCATCTTCATTTGGGTCTCAATGGGATACGATTGGATTTGAGTAAACTTGAATCTATGCTTCTGTTTTAAAAATCCGTGTTTCTAAGATTTTGGAGAGATGCTGGTTTTGCTGAAATTTGCAAAGCCATTGGAAAAATAAGAAAACAAAATCTCGTCATTATTGTTAAACCATTGAGCATGAATCCCCACATGAATTTCCTGACAGGTGGAATGAGAGTGATCCTATAGAACTCTTGAGATGAGTATTCAAGTTTGAGAGTTAGCTACGTTATAATTTTAGATGATTCAAACAATTTGGTTTTCTTTGGAGACCAGTGGAACCCAATCAGAGTCTCAGCATTGTAAGGGGAAGGGTCGAGTAGATTTGGCTTTTTGTGAGTCAGCTTTCAGTTGCTGTGATAAAATGCCCAAGACAATTATCTTAAAAAGAGGGGATGCTTATTTTGGTTCATGGGTACAGAAGTTTCAGTCAGTGGTGGCTTGACTAACTTCTCTCCCCTGGACCCTACCATAAAAATCCCATTACCTCTCAACGGTGCCATCAACTGGGAATCATGCCCTCAACACATGAGCATTTGGGGGACACTTCAGATCTAAAACATCACAAACTCCAGCGGGCAAGCTCCTTGACCTGGAAGGGCTTCCTTTCTTAATTATCATCTTCCAGAATGCGGTACATAACCTGGTGGCGCTCTGTGTCATTGAAAGTCAAAGATGCTTTGTGAACGTCCTGTGTCTCTTGAGTTCCACTTCTTTGTTTCTTTTCTCCTGAAGAAAACCAATGCCTGCTGGTCTGGCATGGAAGTGCATGCCTGTAATCCCAGCATGCATAAGGTGAAGATGTAAGGTTGGGGATAGCCTGGGCAACATGGTGAAACCTTGTCTTAAGAAAAAAAAATGGTTGCTAGATAATCTTGGCATCTCCAATGATTTCTTAATATTCTAATCATAAGGTTGTGGACTTTTCAGACGTGAAAGCTCATGCAAGCTGAGAAACAGAGAGGGTGGTGGCTTCAAGAGGATATTGGGGTGCTGGGGAGACTGAGCTTTCTGCTGAGGATGTCTGATTTGAGTTGTCTGTGATGAGACAGGTGCGGATATATCAAAGACAGACTTAGAAGGTGTCTTTAAAGTAGGGAGTCTACTCTCAGAAGGAATTGAGAATAAATGTTTAATTTCCCTCAAATTTAGTGGCACTCTACTGCTTTTTGATTGGTTTCAAGTAGCTATTGGATGTTTATGCAAATCTCACAGAGGACCTCAAATATTCCTGAAAAAGTAATTAAGAGATGAAGTCAATGCAGCTAATATTTTATCCCTTTAAGAGGAGCCCATCAAGTAGTATTGTAAGAGTTTGACTGTACCTCTTACTCTTTGTCTTGTAGAACCACACGACATAGGTTTAACAAATCGATATCTACTTTTATTACTTCTCCCAAAGCCCGAGGTTCAAAAGTTTTCACATCCCATCTCATATCCCAAAGGAGCTTACCTGACTCATGTTTGCTTTATAACTTAATTCTTCTCAAAGACTCAGGAAAATGCTGGCATTCAATAGTTATTGCTAAGGACAACTCAAGCCTCTGGGTTTCCCCTCCATTACTGTCTGTCTCCCTGCTGTTACGTTCCCATCTGTGACTGGGGATGTCTTTTGGATCTTTACTGTGAAAAGATCCCTTTCTTCTCATTGTACTTCCCATTTCCTGAGTCAGAGCGCTTAGACAATTTGCTTGCATCTCCTGTCACCTGGTTTCTCCTTCCAGGGGCCTCACTGTGATAATTGGGTCACCTAGTTGGGACAAATGAATTGTTCTTTGGGGTGAAAGCTTTGCAGTTGCTACTCTTTAAGTCTCTGTCTGTCTTTGTATAGCACAGGGCTGGGATTTAAGAAGCAGAGTACGGATCATAATTGAACTCTCTAGGCAAGGCTGACCTTGCACAGTACCTACAATTAGCTCCAGCAAGGGTACAAACGGGCTGCAAATGGCCAGCATGAAGGTTAATTTAAATACAAGAGCAGTTTAAAAATGGAACAGTTTGTCCTTTCGCTGAGATAAGACATTTTATGATTCATAAACGATTCTCAAATGAGAGATGTGCCAAAGAGGGATGGCACCTACAAAACCAGCCTTCACGTCACCAGGAGCTTGCATCCCCAGGACGGGTTTGTCCCTGTCCAGATGCGCAGGCTCCTTCACCAACATTTTGATTTCTGTAAACAATCTCCAAGTATACCCACCGAGAAGACTTGATCACTCATTTCTCTCTTCCAAGCTAGTTGAATCTGGCTTGTTGTCTGCCTCCCAGTGTGAAGAAGTGACCCAATGGGCAACCAGACTAGGATGCTACCCATTCTCATTCTTACCTTTGACTTCATGGTATCAAAAGCCACTTAAGATTTTGGAAATGTGTTGTATTTTGGTTGCATGGCTATGGAGAGTGTATTTTTTATATATTTCACTATAGAAAAGTCTTGTCTTATTTTTCCCTTTGAGACAGAAGGCAAATTCATGTAAAAATTTTAATAGGCACTCACAATCATTTTCTGCTCAGTGCACAACCGCAGGCGCACAGCACCACAAATGGACCTCTTAGAACTGTCCTGAAATATATCTAACATATCTAATTCAGTAGCTTGATAACTCACATCTATGTGGCATTAGAAGATTTTAAGAGGGCCAAAGTTCTGATTTGTTAAAAAAACAAAGTTCTGGGCCATTTTTCTCCATAGGAGGCAAAGGGGCCAGGATTTGAGTCACTCGAATTATTTTAAAAATCTGTTTTCAAAGGGAAGGCAGAAGAGGTTTCACACTAAACACTCAGAGTCTTGTACTTTTCCGTCCACTCTGGAGATCCCTCTTAAACGTGGCTTCCTCGTTGTCTGCACTGCCTTCCTCCTCAGGAGCTCCCTTACCCAAACGGCCATGGAAACGCTTTGGCTGTCTTTCTTACTGTCACCCGGCACCTTCCATTCTGTCCAGCACATTTCTGTCACATCATGGCTTCCACTCCATTCATCACATCAGAGATGATGGCTTCCCGCAGAAGATCAGGGGTGTTCGTCTGGAAGAATAGGGAGAGGAAGGATTGGCATCTCTCTTAGAGATGATGGCTTCCTGCAGAAGATCAGGGGTGTTCGTCTGGAAGAATAGGGAGAGGAAGGATTGGCATCTCTCTCTAGCCTTGGAGTCATGTGCCTGTGACTGAGGTGAGCTTAGTTTCTTGTAGCCTGGAGCTGGGAAACCCAGGAACTGGAAAGGAACTTTAATAAAGCAAGAGACCTTGAAGTGTTGAGTTAGTGATCTTTTCTTAACATCTATTACCTTCTTCTCTTTGCATGTGGTGGCGGCGGCGGTGGTGGTGGTGGTGGTGGTGGTGTGTGTGTGTGTGTGTGTGTATGAATGCAGGTGTATGTGTATGAACATCCATGCATGTGTGCAATGACATGCAGAGGACAACTTTTGAAAGTCAGCTCTCTCCTTTCACCTTGTTTTTGGAAGCATGGTCTCTCTTCTTTCTGCCACTGCACTGAGTACTCAAGACCAGCTACCCTGATAACTTATGGTTGTTTTCTCCGTTCGCTTCCTGTCTCTCTCTGCAGGAGCGCTGGGAGATTATAGGTGTGTATTTCTGGATCTAACTTTTTACATGTGTTCCAGGCTTGGTTGTCAGGTCTGCAAGGACTTCCACATGCTGAGCCATCTCCCTGTCTTCACATCCATTAGATTTCGGGGCATTACCTCTGTAACAGAGCATAGACATTGAGATTCACCTTGATCGTATGACTTGTTTTGGACAACAGAATGTGAACAAATGTGACATACACTCTGTTCTTAAAGAAATTATGAGCTTCTGTTGGCTCATTCTTTTTTTCCTTTTTGTAACAAGAACCTCTTGTTGCAAACAGGGGCTGCTGCTTTTTCTTGGGTCATAGGCAAGGAAACACACATTGCTGCATTGGTTGACCCGTGACATGAGTCCAAAGTAGACGTTTGTTGTGAGCCCATCAGAAATTGTGGAAGTCACCCCCTCTGAGGTTTGATTAGTACAGTCCTTCTTTAGGGTTTTTTCAATTTTATTTCCTTCATTATTATTGCTAGTGTGTATATGTGTGATGTATATATGAGCTTAGGCATCTGAGTGTCACAGTGTACTTGTGGGGGTCAGAACACAAGTTTTAGTAGTTGCTTCTCTCCTTCCACCCTGGGTTCTGGGGATTGAACTCAGATCATTAGGCCTCTGTGGAAAGACCTTTTACCTAAGGAGCCATATTGACAGCCCAGCTTGCTTTAGTTTGTAGATTTAGGTGTTCAAGAAGGATTCTAAGCCAGGCAGTGGTGGCACACGCCTCTAATCCCAGCACTCAGGAGGCAGAGGCAGGCAGATCTTTGTGAGTTCAAGGCCAGCCTGGTCTACAAGAGCTAGTTCCAGGGGCTGGAGAGATGGCTCAGTGGTTAAGAGCATTGACTGTTCTTCCAGAGGACCTGAGTTCAATTCCCAGCAACCACATGGTGGCTCACAACCATCTATAATGAGATCTGGCACCCTCTTCTGGTGTGCAGGCATACATGGAGGCAGAATGTTGTATACATAATAAATAAATAAACATTTAAAAAAAAAAGAGCTAGTTCCAGAACAGGCTCCAAAGCTACCTGAAGAAAATAGGTCACTGTGCGTGTTGGCTTGTTTTATGTCAACTTGACACAGGCTATAGTTATCCGAAGGATGCTTGATTGAGAAAATGCCTCTATAATATCTGACTTTAAGCATTTCCTTAATTAGTGATTGATGGGGGAAGCGATAATCCATTGGGTGATGCCATCCCTGGGCTGATGGTCCTGGGTTCTACGAGAAAGCAGAATGAACAAGCTATGGGGAACAAGCTAGTAAACTACACCCTTCCAGGGCCTCTGCACCATATCCTGCTTCCAGGTCCCTGCCCTGCTTGAATTCCTGCCCTGACATCTTTCAGTGATGCCCTATGATGTGGAAATATAAGTCAAACAAACCCTTTCCTCCTCTATTTACTTTTGGTAATGGTGTTTTATTTTTGTTATTGTAATGGTAACTCTAACTAAGACACTAGGGTGTCCTGAAAGGGTCTAACTTGTCCTCCCCTGCCTTGCCCACTGATGGCCACGAGGGCAATAGCTTTCTTCTGTCAAGTCCTTCTGTGTCTGTTCTGTCTCAACACTGACCTAACAGCCGTGAAATCAGCTGGACATGGACTGAGACCTTTGCAACAGTGAACCAAATAACTTAGGTGTTGGTCACAGCGATGGAAAGCGGCTGGCAGCCTCAAGTCTGTACTATGGCTATCAAGGCCCCTGATGGCCCTGGGACAGTGGCGAGTACTCAGGTGGCTAGTATCTCTTTGGACACACCCCTTCTGGCTTTGAATCTCTGTGGCCATGCTCTTCAGGCTGCTATGATCTAGAAGTTGCCACAGAGACTTTCTCTTCTGGAAGGATATGGTCAGGAAGCAAAAGCCATGTTCCTCTGTGTAAGAGACATATAGGCTCCTCTTGCCAATGTCCCTAATTTGGGAATACATTTTTTTCCCTTGGGGAATCCCTTCCCAGTTCAAGTTTCTACAAGAAATTCAATCTTTGATCTCAAATTCTCTTCCAAAAAAAATACACAAAGACTCATATATTTCTGATTTTCTGTTTTACACTTGGTTTACCCTGGGGCAAGGAACAGAGTGGATTGTTCTTACTTAATTGCAGTGAACAGGAGAGGAAAAAAAAAATCAGAGAACAGAAAAATAAGTTAGTATTTCAGCTTGCCACTTAATCACATCTCTATCTTAAGGCAGTATTTCTCCACCTCAGCAGTATCGACTTTAGAGCTGGGTAAATCTTTGTTGTGGGCAGCTGTCCTTGTTGTACAGGTTGCTTAGCAGCAGCCCTGGCTTCTACTTGCCTGGTGCCAGGAGCACTCTTTCCCTTCTCCGTGACGATAGAAATGTCCCCAGATGTTGCTGAAAGTCTGTAGGAAAAGGAGTGGAACCACACTCAGTTGAGAGGGACGGATTAAAAGAATACCCTTCCCTATAATCTTTGTTTTCTCTACGATTGAGCAGAGCATTTAACACATGGTGGATCCCTAGTAAATATTTTCTGATCGAAGGAGTTCAATTAGTGGACTCTATTTATATGCCACCTGGAGCTGCTGCTCATCTTGAAAGGGGAAAGAAAGAAAACACATGTGCTTTTCTTGAACATGTTGTCTGCCTTTCTGTAGGTGCACAGTGCATAGGGGTGAGTGTTCAAGCTAGCTACTGCAACGGAGGAATCCTAATAAAATTCTGATCCCAGTCACTCAACTTTGTGGAGCTTAACACAAAGTTAGCCGACACAGAACATTTATGAAAAAAACCACAACAACCCAATAATGATTTATATGCCAGGAACTAAATCCTGGGAGGTCATGAGTCAACTATAGCACTTTCCCCTCGTCATACTTCTTGAGTTCAGTGCTTGAGTTATTAACATGAATGGAAAAGGATGAAGAGGCAGTTGAGATACCTCGATGATTATAAAGCCACAGATGCAGTCATGCACCTAGTGCCTTGGAAGACCTTTCTATAATGAAAGGGGCTTTTCCTGCGAAAGATAAGGGCTTCTTCACCACCTGCTTTAGCAGGGGTGAAGATTCCACATTAGGCAAGGGAAGAGATTATATATATATATGTGTGACTCCTGTATGTGTGCATGCTAGAATTAGGGGAGGAATTTCTAGCCGTATTACTATTTATGTCTTATAGGAAGCTAATCCTACCTCTCGGATACAATGGCAGCCCAATTATGAACGCAGACAGGCTAGAAGGGGATTAGCATTGCTACTGCTCCACGCTGTTCATTGTCTGGTTAAAGTGAAGGGAGAGGCTTTTATCTTCAGGCACACAACAGATAGCCTGTCATCTCAGGCTTTTAGAAATTTAAATATGCAAGCACTTGGCAGAACAGGTATCTCTGCAACCTTTCTTAATAACAACAGGCTGCTGTTCCGTGCCTGGGGTACAATTTAGCAGGTACATCTCATTTTGGCATATGTGTGAAAAGGAAAACCCTATGTAGTAGGATTACTTTACCAATATGATGTTTCAGAAATAGCTGAGATTTAAATTGCCATGGGGCTGTATTATTAAAGTCTGAGATTTATGCAGTGTACACTACAAATCCCTGGAGAGATAAATGTGCTTATATTATAGGTAAAAATCAGAAAGGTAAATAGCAAATCTGGATACCATTTTCTTTTAAGTGGTATTTTAGTTGTGTGAGGATTTCTTAAGGGCAAAAACAGACAGAGCAATGTTTAATCAGAATGTGAAAAATTAGACTCAGAGGGAACCCTTATGACTGCTGACCCTTGAAGAGATAACTTTTTTACCTAAGAAAGGTTTTTTTTTTTTCCTCCTTAAGGGCTCTGCCTAGGAGTGTTGTGCTAACATTCGATGACCTACTGGTTCCTTTCCTTGTGGTCATTATCACTCTCAGAGGGGGTCCTACTCTGGGAATCCTTAATTCCCCAAGGTCTTAGTGGAAATAATATGTCCTATATGAGTCCCCTTCTCAATTCTCACTGACAACATGCAGACATTCTGGAATTCCCAAGTCTCTCTACACTGACATCACTTCCTGTTTTCTTTCTCTGTTTCCTGTACTGCTTCCAGGAGAGGAAGCTCCAGGTTTCCTTTGTTCATGAATTCCTCTTCCCCTGAACCCTAATCATCCCTCTGATGAGTATCTTATGAGTGTCTCCACTTATCTTCAGAATTTGCTTCTAAAATGTGGTTACAATGGTAGACTTCAGTGTGTTTTAGTTGTGTAGTATGGCTCTCTGGGGTATTAAGAAGCTCTTGTTCAAATGTTTAGAAATCTTGTGTAGAAGCTAAGCATGGTGGCACATGCCTGGAATCCTACCACTTGGCAATCTGAGGCACGAGGATAATGAGTTTGAGACTAGTCTGGGTTTCAGAGCGAGTTCATGGCTAGCCCAAGGTACATCATAGGACTCTATCTCAAACTTGGCCCCACCTTTTAACCTGTCACTGCCCCCTCCTCCTCTCAGTGATGTGGAGGATCTCAAAGATGGGAAGGTAACTTGACATACCCTTATGTGTTTTTGTGACTTCTATTGACATCTCACCAACTTGGAGAAGGCCAAGTTGGACTTGGTATGTAGACGATGCCAGTTGTGCAAAGTCTGGAAGTGGAGAGGATTTCCTGTTTAGAGGTGGAGAATCTAAGCACTAGTGAGAAGTCAGTAAGGTATCATGTCCACGAATCACCATCCCCTGGAGATCAAGACCACGATAGGCAGCAAGGCTGACTAAGTTTCAAGGTGGAGCCGAGTCTGCTGCTCACTCATACATAGGACAATGGTTCCAGGGTGTATGGGCTGGAAAGTGCTGTGTGGAATTTTCATAAAACCAAGAAAAGAGGTATGGAAATAGGTCAACTTATTCATAGCTTTCACCATACATATCGTACTTTTATTATATGATGAAGACAGAGTTTACAGAATGAGGTCGCCCAGCAGTGTCTAGTCAGCGAGCTCAAGTTCAGAACCTGGTATGCGCAGGGCATTTGTGCAACTCTGAGAAGGGTACATGGGGGTGACCTGCCAGAGGCAGCCTGGGATTCCTTCTCTCTAGCCAAGAACATCCTCTACAGTTTGCAAACCCAGTAAGAGCACAGAGCCCCATGTAGGCCTCATGCTGCACCTATCTCTTTCTTTCTTTTTTTTTTTTTAAGATTTATTTATTTATTTATTATATATACAGTGTTCAGTCTCCATGTATGCCTGCAGGCCAGAAGAGGGCACCAGATCTCATTACAGATGGTTGTGAGCCACCATGTGGCTGCTGGGAATTGAACTCAGGACCTCTGGAAGAGCAGTCAGTGCTCTTAACCGCTGAGCCATCTCTCCAGCCCCTGCACCTATCTCTTTCCTGCAACCATTTTCCCCCTTTACCACATGGAACTAACTCTCAGTCACATCCTTTTATTTTTAATCACTCTTCAAAGACAGGCGCATTGAAGTATTTTAGGAAAAAAAAAGACAACTTGAGCTCTCTGGAACAGTTCCCCATTCTTCCTGCCGAGTGTGTCCTAAGTCCACAGCAGGAAGTTCAATTAGCAAATCCATGAATCAGGGTTTTAATTATACATTTATCTGAAAGGAAAACGCTGGCTTCACTTCTGTCCTCTACCTTGTTTGCAGGAACCTCAGCGTGACTTTGACTGAGCCTGGGTCCCTGCGGTGGAGTGTGAGACAGCAAAGTGCAAACATATTAGTGGAAATTCATTTGCATCCGTCCAGGGGCATTTCTGTATTTAGCAAGCAGCAAGAACTCTTGGTTGTACAGGGAAAAAAAAATCAGAATTGATTCTAGAAGGTTAAGGAAGTACCCTAATTAAGAGGTTAGCTAATTGTTATTCCCTGCTGTGTCTATAGATTGTATCTGATTTCTAAGTCATGACTAAGCATTTGAACAGTATGCTGTTTTTGAACACGTTCTCTCTCTACTATTCTCTTGCTTCCCCTGTTAGATGCTCTGCTCTTTGAGGTTGGGATTTTCCCCCCTTTTCCTCCTCTTCCATTCTCTTTCTTTCTTTCCTTGCCTTCTTTCAGTATCTTAGGGGGAACTTGACTTTCAACAGCTCTCCTATTTGATATTTGAGTGTAGAGTAGAAGGCTTGGAAACAGGACTGGATATGAGGGTTTAGGCCCATGCTGTAAGCTGGGTGAGCCCAAAGAAGCAGCGTTTGTCAGGCAGAATATCAGGAGATTCTGTTGAACATGAAAGTCAACCAACTCTCAAGGCTGGGGGCAGTTCAGTGAGTTACAGCTCTCCTGATGTATACTATTTTCCCAAGTCCTTTCTAACCAACTATAAGCTAATTCTTCAAAAACTGTCAATATTGTTGTGACAGCATAGATGCATATTGACCTTGATCTTTGGTCTGTAAGTTTTAATATTGTGAGCAGTCCCAAACCATGACTAGACTTCTTCAATTCCCATTGCCTATGTAGCCGGCAGGGGTGGGCAATGAATATTACTTTTCAGTTGCCCCTCCTCCTTACTGACAAAGGAATGTAACTGGTCTGAGGGTTTCTGGCTACTTCAGTCAGCAATTTTCTTTTCTTTCTTTCTTTTTTTTGTAATATTTATTTATTTTTATGTATATAATAATCTTTCTGCGTGTATGCCTGAAGGCCAGAAGAGGGCACCAGACCTCATTACAGATGGTTGTGAGCCACCATGTGGTTGCTGGGAATTGAACTCAGGACCTTTGGAAGAGCAGGCAATACTCTTAACCGCTGAGCCATCTCTCCAGCCCTACTCCAGCCATTTTCATTGTGTGTTTCAGCACTCCATGTGGGAGAGAAGCAGAGTGAGTTGGGGGCTCTAGGTTTTTGGTTAATTTTATCTTACTATGGCAAATAATAATATACCTCCATGTTGGCTAAGATCTAAGATAGAAAAGGATATATGGGCCACTGAGGAATTAGAATCACCACTTTAAAATGTGAGTCTGAGATATTTAAAAGTAGGACTGAAAAAGACAAAGGAGTGTTCCCCTTACTCCTCATCCTCTTCCATATAAGCTGTCCTTAGTGTTTTTGATCTTAGCCACTTTGACAGGTGTAAGATGGTATCTCAAAGTCGTTTTGATTTGCATTTTCCTGTGGGTGACAGTTGTGTAGCGTGGTCTGTTTGAGGGGCCCCTGGCAGTGGGACTAGTATTTATCCCTGGTGCATGAGCCTTATAGTGGGATGTCTTGCTCTGCCTTGATATAGGAAAGGAGCTTGGTCCTGCCTCTACTGAAATGCGTTGTTGACTTCTCATGGGAGGTCTTACCCTTTCAGAGGGGTGGATAGGGGAGTGGGTTGGGGGGAGAGGGAACAAAAGGAGGGGTGGGAGGAGGAACTGTGGTTAGTATATAAAATGAATAAAAAATTTAAAATAAAGACATAGGAATCATAAAGTAATTCTAGATGCAGCACGGGGATGAGATTTAATCAAGACATTAAACTTTCAGGCTATTTCTATTAAAGACATTCAATATAGGCTCAAGGGATTATACTGAAAAGGAAGAAAAGCATTGGAATTGGCTCAGAGATGTCTTCAAGAATTTTCCTCTTGCATTTCAAAAACATTAAAAGTATTCCTTCTTATATTTAAAGTTATGAAAACATTTTCATGTGTGTCGTGTTTGTACTGTTTGTGGGGACATGTACATGTGTGTGTTTATGTAGAGGCCAGAGATTGGTAATTGGTATCTTCCTCAAATGTTCTCCACTGACCTTGACTGCTGAGCTCCAGGGATCTCCTGACCTCTGTCCTCCACACCCTGGCACTGGGGTTCCAGCTGTGTGGCACAGCATCCCACACTACATGGTGCTGAGTATCTGCACTCAGGTACTCATCTTTGCACAGTGGGTAACTTCAATGATGGCGCTGCTGTGCCCTTAGCCCTAACTTCCAAACATTAAACCATAGATTCAAATAACTTCAATAACGTGTATGTTGGTCAGTTTGGGCTGCTATAACAAAATACCATACATAGACTGGGTAGTTTAAACAAGTGACATCAGGTTAAGAGTTTGAAAAATTTGTAAGTCTAATTACTTCCCAAAGGCTCATCTTTAAGAGTCAAGGACACAGACTTTCAGTCTAGAGCATTATCACTTACAACACATATAAGTATGAAAATTCTGAAATTAAACTACTACATTCCCATTTTCAGATTATTTTATTGCATACCCTTTAAGCATACCTAGCATATTTAGGAGTCTAAATATCACTGTAACTTACACTGAAGCTCAGTTTTCTTAAGACATTTTCCTTATTAGAAATCTATATAGATTATTATTGCAGGTTGGACCAATTTATTAGGTATTAAAAATAGGATTGGCTGGAAAATTTTTGCCTTGCCTTCCAGATGAATATATATTATTACCTATTTGTAGTGCTACTGCACACGTTCCTTCACAGTGCTGTGGACTGAAGCCAGGGTTTCATACACGCTCCACAAACACTGGGTCACAAAGTCTCATGCCTGCTCTGGAATCCCAGTGCCAGCTTCTTGTCCTTATTGTTTGTATATGTGCAAACCACCTGTCCCCAGTCGAGTCAGTGGTTACTGGAAGTCAGACACTCACAGGCCACCCAGCAGTTCTTCATCAGCGCAGGGACAAAGAGTCACTCTCTGTTTCTCTCTTTTGTTTGTTTGTTTTTCTAACCAGTGGATGGACTCTGTTTTTCCTCAACTGGAATAAAGCAATGAACTGGAAAGCGGCTGACTTAGAGGTGCTGTGTGGCTAGTCAAACGCTTTCTCAGCAGCCAAGTTTGAAGCATCCCGTGTTGCCCAGAGGGGTGTGAATGGGGAGGAGGGGACAGAGAGACCCAGCACATTGGCCTGAGTGCATTTGTTCTCAAGGGGGATCATTTTATGAAGAAGAGATGACATCTGAGGCCCCAGAAATCGAATCTCCTAGGACTGTCAGGGAGCCAAGGAGGAAGTCTTCATTTACATCCTACTTAGAAAACCATTCATTTAGAACAGGATGAGTGATATGATTACACTGTACGGATCAGGGTCTTTGAATAAAATCTTAACGTTTTCCAGTTATTTGCGAGAAAAGAGAAAGAACAGCACAAATAAAGATAGGGTGGTGAGTAATTACTCCATTCTATTGACAAGATAATAAGAATCAGGGTAATGAATTTAGGACAGAATCCTAAAATGTTCATTGAGACGTACCATCAGATCCTTTCTTTTACGGGGGCGGTAGTGAAAATTGTTAGCTGGATTTATGATAAAAATATTTAAACTTTGAGAAAATGGTAATAATATGCTTTCTTTGATCAAGATTAGGCTAGGAAAACAGACAAATAACATGAAACTTATTTTCAATATATATTCTTCTTCATTTGTCTCTACGGAGAAACACTTCCTTGCTGGCGGTAGCCACACAATGGACTCTGTTTTCAGATAAGTTTTTCCTGGTTCTGCTACTGATTGAGCAACCATAGGAGACTTTGGTTCTTTACACATATGAAATGAAGGCACATATTCATCGCTCCATATGTGAGAGTTACTAGCCAAAGACTGAGCAGAATTTATTTTTTTTATTTTTTTATTAATTAATTTATTTAATTATTAAAGATTTCTGCCTCTTCCCCACCACCACCTCCCATTCCCTCCCCCTCCCCCAATCAAGTCTTCCTCCCTCCTCAGCCCAAAGAGCAAGCAGGTTTCCCTGCCCTGTGGGAGGTCCAAGGACCACCCACCTCCATCCAGGTCTATTAAGGTGAGCATCCAAACTACCTGGGCTCCCACAAAGCCATTACGTGCAATAGGATCAAGAACTCATTGCCATTGTTCTTCAGTTCTCAGTAGTCCTCATTGTCCGTTATGTTCAGCGAGACCGGTTTTGTCCCATGCTTTTTCAGACCCCGGCCAGCTGGCCTTGGTGAGTTCCCGATAGAACATCCCCATTGCCTCAGTGTGTGGGTGCACCCCTCGCGGTCCTGAGTTCCTTGCTTGTGCTCTCTCTCCTTCTGCTCCTCCTTTGGATCGGACTGAGCAGAATTTTAGCACAAGAGCCTCCATGACTGAGTTTATATGAAAGTAATGTTGGCCTTTGACGGCCTCTAAACTTCCTCATTTTCATCAACTATCAGTTACCTGCTCTTTCCTCATACGGGGCGGAAGTCATGGAAACCGGGCTGAAATGCACAGGAAAGATGCAGTGACACTCAAAGCCTCCTAAATAGGGCTAAGGACATTCATGGTGGGGAGAATGAAGTCTCATTGAGACTTTGCCTCTATCTTTTGATACTGCCACAGACCAGAAATGGGTCAGATGCAGACCATTGGTCTCTTTGAACTCCAGTGCTGTCTGATAAGAAATGAAACTTTTGGTCAAACCTGACTGAGTGCAAGAGGCATAAAGTTAGTGTAGAGGAGTGAGGTTGTAGGATTGGGTAGTTGGTGCCCAGGGCAGAGCCTTCCGAAGGCCTGTGCATGGGCATTCATGCAGGCTGAGTACCCGTACACATAAAATAAATGCTTTGACAAGAACATGATTCCTGAAATATACTCTTTCATGTAACCAGTGAACCAAGGCGAAAAAGAAAATAACATAAATATAAAAACAATGAAGTGTGTCGGTGTGGTAATTTGAAAAAGAATGGCCCCCGTAGACTCATAGATTTGGATGTTTGGTCTCCAGGAGTAGCATTATTAGGAGGCGTGGTCTTATTGGAGTAGGTGTGGCCTACTTGTTGGAGGAAGTGTGTCATTTTGAGGTTTTAGGCACTCAAGTCAGGGCCAGTGTCCCTCTCTTCTCCTGCTGCCTGCAGATCCAGATACAGAACCCTCGGCTCCTCCAGCATCATGTCTGCTTGCATGTTGTCATGCTTCCTTCCGTGATGATAATGTGTCATGATCCCCACATTGAGAGCCATCTGTTGGTGTCTAACCTTGATGGATTTGTATGTTCGAGAGTAGGGGCGTGTGAATTAAAAATGTTAGGCAGAAAAATCAGAGACCCCAAAATGGACAGAGATACAGAGTAGAGTTGGGAGGGCAACCCAGTGAATACTGAATCCTCCTGTGTTTATTTTTCATATGCTTTATATACCCCAATTCAAAAGAGAGGAAGAAGGCAAAAGACTGCTTTACCATGATTCAAAGAACAAGCAGACCATTTACTTCTTCAATACCCAAAACATCAAGAATCTATATCCTGAGTTAAGTATTCTGCTTTTTAGGCAGGACATGCAGCGATCATACCTTAGGCCAAGCATCCTGTAGGCAGCCATACCCTGGTTCAAACCTCCAATCATATCCTTGAAGGAACAAGAATAGGCCTGAATTCTCCGACCTTTGGTCAAGGTGGAACGAATTCACATTCACGGGCCCCAACAATAATGGATTAAGCCTCTGAACTGTAAGCCAACCACAATGAATTATTTTCCTTTACAAGAGTTGCCCTGGTCATGGTGTCTCTTCATAGCAATAGAAACCTTAACTAAGACAGTCAGGAAAAGAATTAAAATTATGTTGACTGTGTTCTTTTTTCATTTAGGGGAGGTGAATCTTTCAAAACCAAAACCAAAACAAAAATGGTGACAGGAAGTCAACATTCAGAAAAACCGGGGTAGGTAGAAGGACCAGCAGCTGGGGAGGTGCCCAGGGGTAGCAGATGTGTCTAGCATGTCCTAGGTCAGGTTCCATACCCAGGAGAGCAGATGTGAACCCTTGGTCCAGAGATCTGTGTTTGTCAAAGAAGCACTCCCACAAAGATTCCAGAGCATTCTGGTCCCACTTTCTCTGTTGTCTTTTTATAGATTACACACCTGAGCCAGAGTGGGACCGCTAATTAGCACAGACACTGGTCCCCACTGTGTGACTCTCTCTGTTAAATCTTTAGAAGAATAAGCTCAAGCCTGGGAAGTCTACAGCATAACGTACCTGTCTATTTTTCTTCAATAAAAGAAATACAAAGTGACTTAGGCTATTTTTCTGTTTCCTGGGAAATCTACAGTCAAGGTCTCTGGTAGCTACCTTCCTTTTGAACTGAGCTCCAAGTAAGAGCGGAAGGTCAGCTGCTTCCAGCATGGTCTGTGGTATAATGTAGAACACTGTCAAACCACCGTGGCTCATCTAATACCACATTAGAAATCTGCAGTTTCCCTCGCGAGGGCAAAAGAGGCAGCCATGTACCCATTATCGCTACACATGGCTTCAGACAATTAGCCGTATTCCAGAGGCAGAATAAACCTGGGGAATTGGGGGTTCCAAGTGCCTTATTAGCCAGGATTAAATTATTTGCCATCAAACGGGAATCCAGTCAGGACTTCCAATTATAATTCAAAAATGTTTTCTGTTTGACACGGCAAGGAAGAGAACACACTGTGAATCAGATAAAGCAGAGTTTCAGGAGATACGGGATGGGGGTGGGGGAACAATTACCAAGGAGCGAGAAGAAAGCTTTAAGTGGGTGGGTGACACCTGACCGGAATAAGCATCGCCTTCCTCTCCATAAATTGCTGGGGAAATGGTCCTTATGAAAGTGGAGACACCTAAAGGTGTAAATTGTGAGCATTCCAGGAATGGCCCGGCTTTTATGAGATTCGTTTAATTGTGAATAGGGTGAGAGAGGACGTTAAATCCTCACTTAATTTACAGTGGTAAAGGAAGTAAACTCTTAACTGATGCTAACGGAATGAAAATATTTCTTTAGGGCTTAACTTTACATCATAAAAACTGATGCCATGGGATTTAGCAAGAGGAATACAAAATTACACACCCCTCGAGCACAGTGTTCTTTAAAAGTAGCCAGGATCAGGGGAAGACTCCTGATGACAGAGTAATAAAAGCACAGGAGTAGAGAAAGTAAAGTTGATGTAGCCTACACGTCTGAAATGTCTCCCAGGTGCCTGCCCATGGGTTAAGTGCTCTGAGTGTGTATAGACTCCTGCAGCCAGTGGCTTGGGGTGTCGTCTTTGGAAACTGATACCTGGGTCTAGAGCTGACCAAACGAGGCTTTGTGAAGTTATGTGGCCTTTCTGTGAGGACTGCTTAGTATTAGTGAAAGCTGTGTGACAAAAATGTAGCATAGGTTACATATATAATTACATATATGCATACATATGTCAAATTCCTATAGCCACATTGATAAAAAGAAACAAGCAAAATCTTATCTATTTGTCTGTCTGTCTGTCTGTCTATCTATTATTTTCTCATGTATTCCAGTCTGACCTCAAACTCACTAGTAGCTAAGGATGACCTTGAGCTTCTGATCCTCCTGTCCCCACCTCCCACTGCTGGGATTACCAATGTGTTCCATCATGCCCAATCTACACAATGCTTAGGATTGAACTTGGCTTTGTGTATACCAGACAAGAACTCTTCCACTGAACTACAACCCCAGGCCCATAAAGTTGACAGTATGTTTTAGTTAATTAAATCTATCAAGAATGCTATCAACATCCAATCAATAAAGTCATTAATGAGATGCCCTATATCGGTTGTATCATCTTCCAAATCAGGCTTGTGTTTCACACGTGGACTTCTGTGTGTAATGTCCATGTTTTGCTCGTGGCCACTATGCCTGCCAGCACAGCTCTCCACCCCAGACCGCTGAGGTCATGAGCTGCTGGTGTGGTCTGTTTGCTGCACCCACGCAGTTGTTTCCTGGGGTATGGTGAGCGATCAAGGTTTGCTTACTCCGTGAAAGGCTTGTGGATTTTTTAGGCGCTCAACTTCACCCTCTTTTAGGAGATTTGTGTGAGGACATTAATCCAGTTTTTGAGTTTTGAATCCAGTTTGTTGGTTCTCTTTGTGGGCTTTGGGTTTCTTCCAGGGAATTGCATGGTTGTCACCCTTACCTAGGCTCAGTCTTTAGTGAAAAGATGATTGTGTCCACTCCCCAGCCCACTTCACATCTCTGATACTTCCAGGACTCATAATTTTCCCCTTTAGGAACTTTGTGTGTTCTTAAAGTGACACAAGGAGGCTTTAGAAGAGCCTTAACATACTCTTACTAAGTTAGGCACAATCCCTGCGCTTAAGGGAGGGGCTCATAGCCTGGTGGTGGTAGAGAAAATGAAGCCTGAAGATGACCTTGAGTAGGTATGTGGGAGACCAGCCCAGGGACAGAGGGAATAGCAAGGAGGAACTAGTACCAAGTAGAGGGAGAGCTTCACTGTTCAGGGAGGTCCTTAGAGAGTGACTCTCCAGTGAGACCTAGACAATACACAGCAGAAGAGGGTGTGTCCCGGCAAAGTAGCTTATACTTCAGTGGATGCAGAGATAAATTCATTAAACTTTGGAGATTTCAGTTAAAGCCTGCTAATGATTGTGGCTCATAATGAAGTGGGCCCTCACCTAATTAGTGAAAACATTAACGACTCTGCTTCGACTCAGGTTATCTATTTATTTATGGGTTTGTTGAGACAAAGTCTACAGCTCAGGCTGGCCTGGGATTGACTGTGTAGCCCAGGATTGCTTTGAGCTCATCTTAATCTCCCCTCCCTAGCTTCCCAGGAGTTGGGATTGCAGGTGCGAATCACCACACCCAGGTGCTGAGGTTATTTGTTAATGATGGAGATGCTCACATGCTGATGAGATGCTGACATAGTGCTACCTGAGAGGACCAGGCGGGCAAGACCATGACCAGCCATCTATTTTCCAGCCCGGGGATGGCAGATGCTCTTTAGATACATGAGCCTACCACACGCTTAGAGCATTACTATGCATCTCTACACACTAGCTCATTTATGAAGATGGACGCTTAAAAGAAATCCCACACTAGCTCAGAATTGAGAATAATAGAGGGTTATTTATTTAGGGGTAGACTCACAAATCAATATCCCTCTGCTGGAACGGAGAACAGCCACTGAATCCCACAGCCAGAAAAGAGGCCAGATGTGCACTTTACATCGGCATAAATAGTGTAAGAGGCCATGCCCAAGTGGGTGGGTAACTTAAAGGCATCCTGGCAGTAGGAATTTCTAGTGCACATTTAACTCTCACATTATCC
Organism: Chionomys nivalis; assembly: GCF_950005125.1. Lineage (NCBI taxonomy): Eukaryota > Metazoa > Chordata > Mammalia > Rodentia > Cricetidae > Chionomys > Chionomys nivalis. Next base: position 54,958,935 of record NC_080095.1, read on the forward strand.
CCGAAGGGGGTTAGCGCCACAATAAGTAATCATGGGCATAGGTTCAACAAACAGGCACTATCTAGTTGTGGAGATCAGAAGTCCTCCAAGTGGGTCTTGGAGTTTTTTTGTTGTTGTTGTTCATGATCATACTGAGCCCATCTGGGTGATTCAGGATAATCTCCTATTTTAAGGTCAGTCAGTCAGGAACATTAGTTCCCTTGTACCCTTGCTTTACCTTCACATGTGGAATATTACAATTATAGGGCTAAGGGATTAGGATGTGGATACGTATCTGGGGGTGTTAGCCTACACAATAATAAACAGTATGATTTCTGCATGGTTCAGGCGATAGAACTCAAGAGATGCTAAGTTATTTGCATAAAGCCACATAGTTGTGAAAGATCAGGCTAGCATTTGGACCTGGCATTAGAGTTCATTCTTTTGTTATGGAGTTTGTGACCCCTGGGAAAAGACTGTAGACTTACTCCAATTATAATTAAAAGATTTATTGATTACTGCTAGCAGGACAACCATCTCTGAGCCAGATGATACTGTTGTGTGGAGTGGGGTGAGGGAAGGATTTTAAAGGTGAAAACTGCATTACCCAAGCCCATCCACGGGACCCTCCAAGCTACTAGCCCCACCCCACCCCCAAACTCGCCTATCCTCCTGCAACCTCAGTGAAACTCTGAAACACAGCTTTGTTCTGGGGTGTGTGGGTGGGGGGCCAGTAGCACCATCTATTACTATTTTTCAATCTCTTTTTGTGTTTAATTGTAAACTTCCACAGTCTTTCATTTTTGTTTTAAGCAGCAGAAGAAATTGGTGATGCTGTATCTAGTCCTGCTTCCAGATCGCTTTCCTCCCCCTTACTTGGAGGGCCAGTTTCACTCCTGCTCACTTTTCCCAGGAGGTCATCTACCGTAATTGGATACAGACCACTGCTTCCTTGCCTTTTACAACCCTTCTGCTTGTTAATAAACAGAATTAATCTTGATTAAGTCAATTTATTTAAATATCATCCTATCTCCTTTGGGTCTGTTTCGCTAGGCCTATATACAACTGTTTTAAATTCACTTTCCCCTCCCCTTCTCTCAGAGGGCTTCTGATTCTTGCCACACTCCCACAGCGAGCATTTTAAGTACTTAAAGAGGTTTTGGGTGGAAATGAATGAGGCAGAATCTTCTGGATTTACTCTTTAGCTGCCTCTTTTTCCCTCCTGGTTTGACTAAGAGATACAGTAAGTGCAAAGTCTATTTCCTTGGCTTTTCATGAAGCTGGCAAGTCCTTCATGAAAGACTTGGTTGTTCTGTCTTTACTGGCATGACCCTGGCTCACTAGCCTAGAGTCAAAGAGAGGCTTGTAAGTCAAAGCCTCCATGAAGGACGCAATGGGGTCAATTTTCCAGGTCTAGAATCATCACCTACAAATCTCTGAAGGTACTTTTTAGAAAAAGAACAAAACCAAAAAGCAAAACTCTCTGGCACAATTCAATCAGCTTCTTCCATAATTTATCACCTGCCTTCAGCTTGAAGACACTCTTGCTGATCTTCTGAGTAGCTTTGGCTCCTTTCTGTTTGCAGAATGTTCTCTGGAGATGGCTTCTCACCACAGAGGGAAGGAAGGATTAATCTGTCTGTACTTTGTTCCCTTCTTCTATTCAAAAATACAAGTGGCTTTAGCCGGCGTCTCAGGCTTTTGTCCTGGTTGCTGTGGTAAAACATTCTGACAAAAGCGATTTAAGGGAGGCAAAGGTTCTTTTGGTCCGTAGTTCCAGATCGTAGTCCATCATGGCAGAGAAGTTGCAGAACTGGCCTCTTGACCAAAAGAGAGAACTGGCTTCTTGACCAAAGAGTAGAGAGCAGAGGATTAACACACATATGGTAGTTGGCAGCTCTGTCTCCATTTCACCCAGTTCAGAATGCTCTGCCTAGGGGATGGGACTGTGCGCCACCACCGCCAGGCAATTCATCACCTTCTATAGAATAATATCCTAGCACCTTCCAAAGTGAACCCAAAGAGAATCTCTGGATTCTTCCATCACTTCTAACAGCACCTCTGAACCCACAGGGTCAATCTATTCAGACAATACCACCTCGCTTGTGCCTAACATGCCCTCTTACTTTCCATCAGGACAATGTCATGTTTTAGCAAATGTTGTTAAAGTATTACTTCTGTAAGATTGCTCTCCCGTGTGTGTGGGGGAATCACCCTCTCCCCTTTCTAGTACCCTCCCACTTTTATGAATCACTTATCACAAATTGGTCTGTGTTATCTAAGTGACCACCTACCACACTGGACAGTGGGCATGCCTGGGGCAAAGACCTAGTGACACCAGTATATGTAACCTCAGGAAGTGGCTGTTGAATTTATTTGAGAGTGTGGTTATAAATCCCAAACCAGTAAATTAAAGATAAGCATCTTTAATCATTTCTAGCCCCTCCTCCACTGGGGAAAGTAGCAGTGGAAACAGCTTGGATCTCCAAATCCTAATGGAACAAGAACTATCAAACCAAAGGAAACTTCACAGGCTGGACCCAATGGACATTTATTGGTTTAAAAAATAAATAAAGTTCTTTCCGAACTAAAATATTTCCAAACAGGATATCTATTAAGCCAATGCCTTCTAGCTTTTACATTTTGATTCTGTGTTTAAATCATGCAGACTGAAAAAATCATTTATTGATAAAAACGGCAAAAGCTAGTAAGTGGTTTCTTACAAGATCTTAGGAGAATTCAAAGCAGGCTTCTCATCGCTAAGGTTCACAGTAGCCGCAAAGTCCCTGCTTCCTGCCTAGGGAAAGGAAAGTTTAGAAGGCTGTTGATGGCCCGGAAGGGCTGTTATCAGTCCAGGAAATCTACTAGATCCCTAGTTATGGGATCGAAATAGTCTATTTAGATAGAAATGATGTCCAATGACAGACTGTTTCAGACACATCAAGATTTGTCAAATATCAGCACATCTACTTTTTCATCTAGGATAGATGCAGCTTGGGAATGCAGTCTAGAATTCTACTTTTTTCTGAAACATACACTATTGGGTGATGTTTTGCTCTTTTGATTTTTGAGGGTCCCGCTACCCTGCTCCCAAATAAATTACACACAGAGGCTTATTCTTAATTATGAACTTAGTTATGCCCAGCCATAGCTTGGCTTGTTTCTTGCCAGCTTTTCTTGACTTAAATTACCCTGACTACCTTTTGCCTTCGGGTTTTTATCTTTCTCTGTTTCTATATACCTTTCTTTACTTCTTTCTCTGTGACTTGTTGTGTAGCTGGGTGGCTGACCCCTGTTGTCCTCTTCTGCTTATTCTCTTGCTGCTCTTTCTTCTCTTTATCCTCTCTGCCTGCCCCCCCCCCATCCTTGCTCCTGCCTCGCTATTGGCTGTTCAGTTCTTTATTAGGACCATCAGGTGTTTTAGACAGGCAAAGAATTACAGCTTCATTGGGTTAAACAAATGCAGCATAAACAAAAGTCACACACCTTAAAATAATATTCTCCAACAACACGCTGCTGATCAAATTTTCTCACCTGCAAAAATTCATGTTCTTCTCTGTTATTGATAAAAATTGGTTAATAGCTTCTCAGGTCATTGGTCTTATACAGCAGACCAAATGGGTCTGCACCTTCTCCCAGGGCAGTATTGATAAGATGAAATCCCGTGACTTACAAGCTATACCACCAAGTATTTTTAGATAACCACATGCTTATTTTACTGTATCTTGGGAAATATGTGGGTAGTGTAACCTCACAAGGGTGTGGTGCCTTAGAAGGAGACAAGGCTCGTGACTGCAGTTAGCCATGGAACTCACACTCAGTGAGATACAAGGCCCCGATACAGACGTGAATCTGTCGCATCTTCAGCAACCGAACTTCTTCACTGTTTGGAAGCAGTCCTGCTAATGATGGTCTCTAGTGTGAATCCTCACAAATCAAATGCTACACTTCTGACCTCTTCTTCAGTGTGCATAGCATTCATTCCATCAGATGAAGCAATTGCCCATCCTCAGCCTTTCCTATCATGTGCACATGTGACTGAGACCATCCGCTCGGTCTCAGTAGCACAAAAGTTAACAATTTTTTTTTTTACTTTTTTATTGTTTTTATTGAGCTATATATTTTCCCATTCCCCTTCCTTCCTCCCTTCTCCCCTTCGTTTTTTATTTTAATTCCTCACCTCAGAGAACTTACTTTTACATACGCATTTTGTAAATGAGCAAGATTCTGCTGTTCTTCTTTGTGTTTTAATGACAACATGATAATTAACTATTCATTTTATTAATTAACCTAGTTATCTTCTCTATCTTGTGCCAACTTGTCAGCTAACCGGGACAGTGACCACTTAGCAAATAGGCTCATCCTAGCACCTGTGACATCCTCAGTCATGGGCTTTTGATTGGGTCCATAGTATCAGGTATAAAATCCCTCCTTGGATCAGGCTCACAAATAAGAAAGCATGTGGCTGCTCTCCTAACTGTCTAACCTCTCCTACACCAGTAGCACACTTGCCAAGCAAGTCAGTATTGTAGCACGCAAGGTCTGGTGGCTAGATGAGACCGTTGGCATCTTCTCTTTCCCTGCAGCCTTCACAGCACTTCCCACCACTATCTATGTAAGATAGTCTCCAAGGACAGAGTGTCCTGGAAAGTTGGGTTGATTTCGGAATGACCTGCTCCCAATACAAGTGATGTCTCCAGCTGTAGACTCTTCCCATCTTGCTATGATGAGCAACCAAGAGCAATGGCAATGACCTGTGTTGTTTATCTCTTGCTGGCACTTAGATTTTCTTTCAGTAACCCATGCTTTCTCTCTCTCTCTCTTTTTTTTAAAAATATTTATTTATTTATTATGTATACAATATTCTGTCTGTGTGTATGCCTGCAGGCCAGAAGAGGGCACCAGACCCATTACAGATGGTTGTCAGCCACCCTGTGGTTGCTGGGAATTGAACTCAGGACCTTTGAAAGAGCAGGCAATGCTCTTAACCTCTGAGCCATCTCTCCAGTCCCAACCCATGCTTTCTCTACAGACACACTGGAGCCACATCCTGACACGCATACTTTTACAAACTCCATTCTCCATTCCTGGGGGAACCATGTCTCACGAGTTGGGAATTACTGTCTGCTTTAAATTGCCATTATGAAAAGTCGAAGTTGCTCTCAGCAACTGAGACATTATTCATTACTCCTTGCATGGGCATGCTATAATTACTTCAGACTGTTTAAATTTTCTCAATGATTAGAAAATGCAGTTAGAAACCATAGTTAACTTGCTACAATAAAGACAAATTGCGGAGAAATACAATTAAACGAAGTTATTTTCATTCTTATTTTAATAACAAGAATGAGGTGGAGGAAACATAGCAAGCTTGTGGTTTATAATACAGAGGTAGTAATGTGGTTTTTATAATTAAAAATTTGGTACAGGGCAGTGCAGGCTATCCTGATTAGCATCCCTAACCTTGAAAACACGAGGAGGAATATCATACAATGTTAATTTCCAAGATTAAAAATGCTTCAACTATATCTTGACAGATATCACATCTACAATGTATATTACCAAATGTAAGGTTTGAAAAGAAGAAACTATAAAATAAGATCACAAGCCAGGAAATGTAGGAAAGAAACACTGTAGGGAGTACAGGGAAAATTCAATGTTCTTCTCAGCATTTAGTTTTTAAGACACAGAGCAATCATAGAATTTCCAAAGTACGAAAAACTTGCATAAAAGAATCAGGAAACTGCTATAATGGTGAACAAACGCAGAGCAGCAAGGGCGGCTAGTTGAGCTTCAAAGCGCAGCCCCTCTCCATCTTGTCTGTCTGTCTGTTTCATTTTTTGAAGTTCTCATCATGTATCCCAGGACGACCTCAAACTCCCATTCCTCTTCTACATGCTCCAAAGGACTGAGACTGTTCATGTGCATGGCCTTGCCCGGTTTTCCCACTTCTATGACAGTTGTGGAACCCCCTGTCTTGATTGGCTCGTGGTACTCAGAATAGAGACACTGTACCCTAGCCATGTGTACCAACAGGACTTAAATTTTAAATAACGACACATAAAGAAAGACATTAAATGGAACTTCCTGGAGGTATGTTTAACGAAAGGAAGCACACCCTTCCAGCTTCCCTGTTTTCTACTGCTGGAGGGCAAGTGGGAGGGCTTAGAGGGAGATGATCTTACCAAGAGAAGCCTCGTGCATAGCAGAGAAACAAACAAAGTAGAAGTCTGGGTGCCTTAAACAAAGGTGCCCCAGCCCTCATCACTTTCTTTTAGACACTAACATAAAAAAGAAGTAAAATCCTTTCCAGTGTGAGCCATTGTAACTTGTTGTTTATTGTTAGTCTTAGCCAAACCTAAACCCAAAACCACGTGTCTACACTTTCAACTACACAACTTCAATTTGCTCCAGTTTCTCTGTTTCAAGTCTGTATTTCTTCGGATTTAATATGATTTCCCCTTCCATGCATCTCCCCTTGTGACCGAGCCTCTCTGGGTCTGTGGATTGTAGCATGGTTATTCTTTACTTTTTATTCTTTACTTTACAGCTACTATCCACTTATGAGTGAGTATATACCATCTTCATCTTCCTGAATCTGGATTATCTCAACTCAGGATGTTTTTGTTTTCTAGTTCCATCCATTCATCTTTAAATTTCCTGATGTTACTGCTTTTAACAGTTGAGTGATACTCCATTGTGTAAATGTACCACATTTGCTTTATCCATTCTTCGGTTTTTGATCTTAGCCATTTTGACAGATGTCAGATGGAGTCTCAGAGTCATTTTGATTTGCATTTCTCTGGTGGCTAAGAATGTTGAACATTTCTTTAAGTGTTTCTCTGGGGAAGGCAAATCTTTCATCTGGGCCACATCTTCTGCTGGGAGCCTGGGTAAGGACAATGGAAGAAGGGAGGGGTGCGTTTGTTCTTGCCCTTGCCTTGTCAGCACGTCCATTCCTTCGCGGACACTGGAACCTACTTCTTCGAGATTCTAGCGTATACAGAAGACCGGCTTAGATACTCAGCCCTGTGGAACTGAGCAACTACTGGATTCTTGAATTCTCCATTCACAGCTAGCCATTATTGGACAGTAGCCTGTAAGTTATTCCAAGAGAGAACGAGAGACAGAGATTCATTCTATAAGTTCAGTGACTCTAGAAAAGCCTGACTATTACAGTTTCTACTTATGTGAATTCTTTTCCCTAACTTAACATCTTCCAGATTGTTACACTGTCTCCACTCCTTTTCTTCCGGGGCTGCAGTTCTTGCCTCCTAGATAGTCCTACTCTCTGCATCATCACGCTAGCCGACCTACCATAAGGCTCAGTGGACTCAGCAATAATCATCAAGAAAGGAGGAAGCACATTCAAAATAATAAGATTCCGGCTACCAACCAGTGTCCCAAAGCCCCGTGTGCCCTGCTACTGTTGCTCTGATGCCTCCTTCTCACCCCTCACCTAAGAGACGATGAAGGCATCCAACCTTGAGTTCCAGGTGGGTCAGCTCAGTGTGAGGATGTGAACAGATGCGGACGGCTGCAGCCCAATGACCAGGAAGATAGAAATGAGGCAGAACACACAGTCACCTAGTTTGTTTGAGTTAGAAGAAGCCTAACCCCAGAATGAACACAGGCATGTAGCAGCCTGGGAAGGAGTGTAGACTGACGAAGGTCAGAGGTCAGTCAGGGAGTCACGGAAGTCTGAAGGAGATCTTTGAATGTCGGCTGTGTGAAGCATCGGCCATTTCCTAGAGGTTAGCGGTAAAACCTGGTGTCCAGACCTCTAGTTCTCCCTTGGTTTCTTGGTTTTCTGGTAATCAGCACCAATCCTGCAGCTATCTAAGCACCATCAGCCAGCAGTCATGGTGTTAGCATACAAAAACAAACAAAACCTTAGCACTCTGAAGATCCTAGGAGTTAGGTGATTTGTGTGGCAGGAACAGAAGACAAATATATATTTCTTATTATGTTACATTGCAGATACATCTTTTCGTACCCACAGTATCTCACTACCTCTCTCAGCCATGTCATGTCCTGATATAATGTATACATCATACACACTGTCATCTCAGTACACACCATCATCTCAGTACATGCCGTTGTCTCAGTACACACTGTCATCTCAGCACACACCATCATCTCAGCACACGCCGTCATCTCAGCACACACCATCATCTCAGCACACGCCGTCATCTCAGCACACGCCGTCATCTCAGCACACGCCATCATCTCAGCACACGCCATCATCTCAGCACACGCCGTCATCTCAGTATACGCCATCATCTCAGCACACGCCATCATCTCAGCACACGCCATCATCTCAGCACACGCCATCATCTCAGCACACACCATCATCTCAGTATACACCATCATCTCAGCACACGCCATCATCTCTCTCAGTACACACCATCATCTCAGTACACACCATCATCTCAGCACACGCCGTCCTCTCAGCACACGCCGTCGTCTCAGTACACACCATCATCTCAGTACACGCCATCATCTCGGTACACGCCAACATCTCAGTACACACCGTCCTCTCAGCACACGCCGTAATCTCAGACTAAGGGACACTCAGCTGTGGTGGTTGAGTGGAACAGGTAAACACTCACAGCATTCGCTGGCCTAGTATGTGTCGTGCCAGTCAGAAATGTTAAACCTCCCCATATGATGCAATAGGTTTTAAGGTACAGGGGATGGCTCACCTAGAGGCAAATCCCAGGAGAGAATGGAGCATTATTCTTCAAGATATAGATACCTTAAGGCAATGGCCAGCAGACACTGTTGTGTCTCAATAATCAGAACACATAGGTTAGGAATGAAGCCACGTGATAAATAGTCCCTATCTATAGATGCTCCTCCTAGGTTACATTTGGCTAGGTTAAATTACCCTCTAGATCACAAAAAATGTCTCCAGCAGACAGAGGACTGTGTGTGTGTGTGTGTGTGTGTCATGGAGGGCGGGGAGGGTAGGAGAGAAGGGATGTGACCACTATCGATTACATTAGGACAAATCACAATTGAAAGGAATTGCAGTTTATCATTCTAACCTTTCTAAATTTCCCCAGACATTGTGACCCTGGAAATTCTGAATGAGGGTCTAAATGAAGTGATTTCAATGTGGGAAGCAAGAAAATCCAATCAGGACACCAGTACCTTGCTGGCTGCCATCTCTTCCCCCTTCAATGTTACCATCTCCTTCCTAGCAGCACTGGCTGAAGACAACTTAGTGGCCTCCTTTGGAGGGAAATAGGCTTGGCCCAGTTGGGAGTTGCTTTTTCTAGGAAGCCACACCCACATCAGTATCTTAACCAATCACTAAGTTCAGTGGGCTTCAAGATGGGCTCAACTGTAGGCACAATTTGCACATCCTTACCTACCTGGTTTCCCTGCCTTTTTCCTCTCTCCAGACCCCTTCTCATGAGAAAGCCTTCCCCTCCCAATAAATCATTTTATTTGCCCAGACCCAATCTGGAGCTCTGCTTTTGGGAAACCCAATCTAAACACCAACAGACTGAACTGATTCTGCAAAAGGCAGCATTTACTTGCTATTTTTTCACAGTTTGCATTGTGTTTATTCCTGAGTAATAAAAATAGAAGACATCAAATATTTAATAAAACAGCATATTTTCTATAGTGAGTATGGGAGGAAGTGCATACATAATTTATTTTTCAGAGCGACTTATTCAGTGCATGACCTTCAAAGACATTAGTGTGGTCTGCTTTTTCGGTAATTAAATGACCAGTGTAACATGAACACTCACACTCACAACTAAAATAACCTCGCTAGGAAACCTGCCAACCTCACACAGCAGCTCGGACCATTGGATGCTGGCCCTGCCAACAGCTCCATCGTAGGAAGATTACAGACCAAAGCCCTGTCACTCTGCTCATAAAATAAGTATTCAGCCAAACAGGTTCATCTGTCCCTGAAGGCCTCGGAGAGAGGGAAATTTTAATCTTCCTAAAATAAAATTGAGGCCTTTGACACTGAGAGACATAGCTTTTATTTCACCAGCATTGCAGGTGAACCATATCTAATCTAGTCTTAAATCTTTTAATCTAGTGTTTTAACACTACCTGAAGCTTCTTCCTGATGCCTAGCATAAATTCTGTATACAGCAATCTTGTTGTGGCCTTAGACAACAGATAACAAACTCCATTTCTTATTCTTAATCATTTAAATGTTCCTTTGGGTCCTCAGGCTCTGAGAAGCCAGCCTATCAGACTATTCGAAAGCATAGAGAGTACATCACCAACACGTCCACTCTGTCTTCAAATTGGAAGCTCCAAACAGTACTGCTCACCAGTACTAATAGTATAGAGAGCAGACCTTAAAAACCAAATCACTAGAGGCTGGAGATTAGCTCAGCGGCAGAGAGGTACCTAGCATCTATGCAAGGCTTTGGATTTGACCCCCAGTACCACAACAAAATTAAGTGTAGTGATAATTTTGTTTGTGATCTAACAAATAAAGCTTGCCTGAAGATCAGAGAGCAGAGCTAGGCCACTAGTTAGCCAGAAAGTGGTGGCACACACCTTTAATCCCAGAACTCGGGAGACAGACAGATCTCTGTAAATTCAAGGCCACCCTGGGCTACATGATAATACTGAATCTGTCTAAAAGAGAAACAGAGCTCACACAAAGGTGATCCCAGCACTTGGGATCCCACACCTTTAATCCCAGCAGTAGGGAGGTGGAGACAGGAGTGATATGGCTGAGTGGGAAGAGGAATATAAGGTGGGAGGAGACAGGAGCTCAGATGCAGTCTGAGGATGCAGTCTGAGCATGTAGTCTGAGGTTTCATAGAAACAGCAGTCAATCTGAGGATTCGTAGAGACAGCATCGCCCCTTCAGTCTGAGCACTGGTAGATGTAAGAACTCTCTACTGGTTGGCTGCTCTGCTTCTCTGATCCTTCAACTTTCACCCCAATAGATGAAGCCAAGGTTTTATTATTAAGAACAATTAGAATTTGTGCTGCAATAAAGTAAAATCCTTATGCAAGCAAAATGTGGCATATGTATGCAAGAGGGGATTGCTCCACTCTGAGAAGGAAATTGTGACATATGCTACCACATACGAAACTTGAGGGCATTGTGGAAGGTGAAACAAACCAGCCACAAAAGGCAGGCACTGCATTTTCTGCACTGATGACACAGCAGAAAGAGAAAGGCATGACTGCGGGTGTCATCCAGTAAAAGAGTGCTTCCGAGTATGCCTGAGATACAGGGTTGGAGCTCCAGAATCGCTTCCTAGAGAAAACAAGCAAAACAGTAGCTGCTAGCAGGCGAGAGAGGTATCGTTTAATAGGTACAGCAGTTCAGATTTACGAGGTGAGAAGCTACTGAGATATGTGGTAATAATGGCTGAGTATCATTAACTAAATGTAAGGAGGATAAATTTTGTGTTACATGCATAATGGAAAAAGACATTTTGGGAAGGAAGTAAATAGGAAAGGGCAAAACAGGAGGCTGGAACTTGTTTGCTCAGGAAAGTTCTTGCTGCTCAAGCAAGAAGGCCTGAGTTCTAACCCCCAGGACCCACATAGAAAGCTGGTCAAGGTAGCATGCTTCTGTAACCCCAGCATTAGGAGGCGAGTAAGGAACGGGTGAGCCCCAGAACTTGCTTCCAGTCAGTCTAGCCTACTTGGTGAGAGAGAGGCTACCTCAAAAATAAACAAATAAACAAACAAACAAATAAATAAATAAAGTAGACGACAGCTCTTGAGGAATAACACCCAAGGTTGACCTCTGGCCTCCCCACGCTCACAACCACATGTGCACGTACCTCTCCATGTGCAGAAGAAAAGCTAATGAGCTAAATTAAACATTGTAACTAACACTCCACAGAAGTTACAACAGAAAATAACATTTCAAGTTTCTCTTCATAATTTCTTTTCTTTGAAAATATGATTTGACGCAAATTCAGGTTTTCTCTAAGGAGATTTTTTTTATAGCATTGTGTTTGATATCAAATCTATAAGTTTCTGGGTAAAATCTTTCATTCCTTTGAATCTCACCTTCCCTACGTTGGACTAGGACATGTATGGGAGTCTGCTCAACTGGTGTCTGCTCTCCCCTGCCAAATGAAAGAAAAGGAGAGAAGAGGAGAGAGATAAAAGGGAAAAGGAGGTAAAAGAAGAAAAAGGAAAGAATGGGGGAGGGATGGGAACTAGAGTGACAACGTGTAAGCATCCATACAGAGGTCAGAGGTCAGACTAAATGTCACTGACATTCATGATCCGGTCACAGCACTGTGGTTGTTGTTGCTGCTGCTACCGCTGTTGTGTTAATTTTAATAGAAGAAAAAATTCTCTCCCTCCCCACCAATAACTCAAACACAAAAGACGCAGCTGCTCAAACTAGTTTTAAAATGACCATAGAGGGTCCTGATGCAAACCCAAGTGGTCTCCCTTCTTGCCTAAAGTACTCAGGTTACTTAGCTCCATAGCATGACATTTTGCTTTCATGGACAGTTACTGTGTTCTCCCGAAACCAAACTGTGACAGTGTGGATGCCTCACTCTGCCACCTGCCCCTATGTGTTTGAAGTTCCCCACATCAAACACCTGTGTGTCACCTCTGCCATGAACAAGTGGTGGCTCTTCAGTCCCTCATCGCCTCCTCGGGCTGCTAGATTATCTTTGGGGGTTTTAAATTTTTGGCTTTAGAGGCTGTAAATGCCCATTTGGAGGCAGAAGAGATGGTTCAGCTGTTAAAGTGCTTGCCACCTACACAGAAGGGCCTGAGTTCAATCCCCAATCCCTGTGTTAAAATTTAGCCTTCTCTGCACACTCTTAAGCCTGGGAGTAGGGAGACAGACACAGGTAGATCCTGGGGTTCACTGGCTAGCCAGCCTATCCTAATTTGTGAGCCTCAGGTCCAAGTTGGAGCTTCTGTTTCAAAAAACAAGGACAGCACCTGAGGAATAGCACCTGAGGTTGATCTCTGGGCTTGATGGGCATGTGCACACATGTGCACACATACACATGGCCACACACAGACACACAAGTTGTCCTTTTATCTTCTTTTAAATATCTGTAAAAATGACAGACTCTTGCGTTTCTTCATAGTGATGTGGGAGTGTCATATATCAATCTGTTGATTTCATTGGTTAAGTAATAAAGAAACTGCTTGGCCCATTTCTATTCATGTGTGTAGCACCCCAAGGTGTGCTTACCAGGAAGATTCTAGCCTACGTCCATCCTGGGTCGGAGCTTCTTCGCGTCTGCTCTGGAGAGGAGAGCATGGCGTCTGTCTCTCAGAGGAGCTGCCCTGCATCTGAGCTCACTTCCTCTTCCACCCAGCATTCTGTTCTGTTTACTCCACCCACCTATGTTCTAACCTATGAGGACCAAGCAGTTTCTTTACTTTTTAACCAATGACCTTCCTCCATCATCATAGTCTTCATATCAGACAAGACCATATAACTCCTAAATATATTTAAACAATATTCAGTTAAAATTTTGGTTGCTTGACTTTGTCACCCCAGTCGTCCAGGTTATTCTGCTGGAAATTGACTCATCAGTATCTGTTATAGATAAGCTAGTAACACTGCTTGAGAATATCTACTCTGTAACACGAACAGGGCCTGCTTGTTGGGGTTTCTGTCCTGCCCAGTACCCCACAGCCAGCAAGCCCCAAAGAAAATCACACAGAGATCTCTAAGTTATAAAGCTGATTAGCCCATTAGCTCAGGCTACTTATTAGCTCTTGTAGCTTATACTAACCCATTGTTTTTATCTACATGTTTCTTCTGTGGTCTGGGCAGGAATGGGAGGAATCAGCTCCTCCTTCCCAGAATTCTTCTGTTCTCATTGCATCACCTCTACTTCCTGTCTGGTTTTCCCGCCTATACTTCCTGCCTGGCCAATCAAAATTTATTTAAAATATGATTGACAGAATATAGACAATTCTCATACACCATACTCTAGAGTCAATCCATGGCTATGTCAATCACTACTTGTGCCACCTTGAGCAAGTGACTTTCCAGCCACTTAGGTTTGTTAAGGCTCAATGTCCTTGCTGTAATGTGAGAAAAAAAAAACATGGTACCTACAAGAACATTTGATGGGGCTGTAGCTGGGATTAAATAAGAACGTGCCTATAATATTTGCTAATATATGTGATCAATAATTTTAAGCTATGATGACTACTGTTGCTACTATAGTAACCATTTTCAATTGTAATACATAGATTTTTATAGATACACTTGATAGTTGTTCTTCTTGACAGTAGGTTCCTTCCAATCAATCCATGACTGATTAATCTGCTCTGAGCCATGGTGATTCTCAAACACACACCACACATAGAACTTTAGCTGAGCCCATACTTAGTTCTTTGTGCCCTGGCTTCCTTAAGCTTATGATAACAAATCATTTCAGTGTTCCACATTTAAGATTTTGTGGAACAAGCTCAAAAGTAGAAATAAGGGCTAGTGTAGTAGCTCTCAATCTGTAGGTCAAGACCCTTTTCACAGGGGTCACCTAAGACCATTAGAAAACACAGAAAAAACAAAGCCTGTTCCCTCCAAGATGGGAGCCCACTAAATGGACTATGACTTGGGTATTTTATAGGCCCCTGGGTCCTCCCTTCTCCTTCTGGTCCTGTTTTGTGCACTCCTACTGTTCCTCTTCACACTACCTTTGGGAACAAGATGTCGCCCATCTCCAGGAAGCCTGCTTTTGGTTTCCTTATCTCCTGTGTCCCTCTCCTCTCCTTCAGTTCCAGCTTTTCTGACTGCCTGAATTGGGTGCCTCAGTCTGGATTTGAAGCCTGTGTTTACATGGATCCATCCAAACCGACTGCCCTATCTCTAGAACTGAAATTGCCTGAAATGTAATAGTAAATGGCTTTGCACTTCACGAAATGCTTTTAAAGACATTTTACTAATCCTTCTGGGGGAAAGATGGGGTTTGCCATATGCCTGTTGTGATGATTTCAGTTATCAGCTTGACACAGTCTAGAATCACCTGAGCAAAGGAACCTCCATGATGCAGTCCCTAGATCTCTGTGGGCACTTCTGTGGTGTTATCTTGATGGCCGTAAATGGGCATCACTGTGGGTGCCTTTAATCCCAGCACTCGGGAGGCAGAGGCAGACGGATCTCTGGGAGTTCGAGGCCAGCCTGGTCTACAAGAGCTAGTTTCAGGACAGGCACCAAAGCTACAGAGAAACCCTGTCTCGAAAAACCCAAAAAAAAAATAAAATAAAAATAAAAAAAAGAAGGTGATGAGTTATGAAATAGTGAAATGATAGCACCTAGGTTTTTTTTTTTTAAGAGAACTGGAGTAAAAGACCTGGAGAGGCAGCTCAGCAGTTAAGAGCACTGGCTACTCTTGCAGAGGACCTAGGATTGGTTCCTAGCATTGGTTCCTAGTTACAACCATCTGTAACTAGGTTCCAAAGGATTCAGTGCCCACTTCTGGCCTCTGGGGACACCAGACATGCATGCAGTATACTTCCACACATATAGGCAAAACACTCATGAATATAAAAATAAAAAAATTAAATTATATAAAAGATGTTTGGGAACAATTTGGAGGGGTCAGGAAAACTAATAGTTTTTTTGCAGTTACGTGGGTGAGACAAGACAATAAATTGGGGTGTTGGTGTAGGAGGGAGACGATTAACTACAGAACCATTAAGGTCAGTTACTGATGGATATATAAGTAAATAGTCATAATTTGATGTTAATTCTGGGATAAGGGCACATCCAGGAAAAGGCTAGTGAGGACATCCTTGGGAGGAGACATTAAAGGAAAAGATCCATCAAAAGTTTGAAAGCAGAAGAAACCACATGGTGTTGTTGACCTGGCAACCATCTTCCAATGGTTCTTGTATGGATTTTGATTTAGACTCACCTGGGAAATGAAGCACCCCCTCCCACCAAGAATCAGATTTAGGTGTTTAGCCTCACAATAGCTGCTGTTATCAAACTTTTCAGCTGGTTTTAGTGTATAGCTAGGGTTCAAATTCACTGTCAAAACAGTTGCTTATGGTTCAAGGACAGTATGTGAAGAAGGGTGATTTGGCGAAGGGTGGAGTCTGGCCTGGAGATGCTCCATTATTTTCTAGATGAGGTATGCAGTAAACTAGCCTTCTGAACCCTGGCTGACATAACTCCATCTTGCAGCAAGCCTCATTTGGCTGTTTTGTACACCAGACTACAGCAACAACAATCCATCCTTCCCATGGCTGGATGGTTTTCCATGGCTGGATGGTGCTTGTCATAACCAAAAAAATCCGTGATGATAAGATGCCCAGAATCTGTCTTTACTTGTGCCTTATGTTTTCTGAGCCTATAGTTGTCTCTGGTGCTATGGTACTACATAGTGCCCTGAGCCTAGTTACTTGCTGCTCACTTAGAACCATATCAGATGGGAACTTGGTAGGAGGGGTGTGGTGGGAGGGTAGAGACTCAAGCAAATGCAATTGTCTGTTGTCCACAACCGTAAGAAAGCGCTAGTAAACTCATTGTTTGCTCATCACGATGGACTTGTATGAATCATTCTTTGAGTTGCTGATGCTGTTCCAGATTGGAGGCAGACACTAATTTTACATCTTCCCGGTACAGCCATTCAACACTATGATTTTTTTCTTGAGTGGAAGGAAGCTATTAAAAATGACGTGACAATAGATATAAACCAAGATTGTCTCTAGGAACAGATGCATGGTCACTTCATCATAGTGTTGTGGGAGCTGCGGGCCTCTTCCCATAGCCTGGCTCCTGCATGGTTAGCTTTATATCCGAAATAACAACACACAAACTGTATTCTTTTAAACACTGCCTGGCCCATTTCTATTCATGTGTGTAGCACCTTGAGATGCTCTTACCAGGAAGATTCCAGCCTATGTCCATCCTGGGTCTGAGCTTCATCGCGTCTGCTCTGGAGCACAGCGGCATGGCGTCTGCCCCAGAGAGGAGAGCTAAGGCGTATGAGCTCACTTCCTCTTTCTCCCAGCATTTTGTTCTGTTTACTCCACCCACCTAAAGGCTGGCCAATCAAATGGGCCAAGGCAGTTTCTTTATTAGTTAACCAATGACCTTCCTCTATCATTTCCCCCTTTTCTGTTTAAACAAAAAAAGAAGACTTTAACTTTAACAGCAAAATTACATATAACAAAACAGTTATCAAGTAAAAATTACAATATTTACATCTATTTTATCTTTATCATAACTAAGGAAAACTATAACTACAACTAACTATCTATTCTTCAACTCCATCAAAGACTCCAGAAGGATATAATATTACCTAAGTAAATGAGAAGTAAGCAACTTACAAAATTCTAGAAATCACAGAGACATCTTGCTGCCTGGACAGTCACCCAAAGTTCCTCTGTACCGTTGGGGCATCCATCTTCGGCCTAAAGGCCTGTGGTATCCAGAGACATTTCCATGAAGCAGGAAATTTCAAAGGCAGTTCAGTCACTATCTGTGTCCTGCAGAATGTCTCGCAGACTCCTTCATGAATCAGGAACCCCGAAAGATCATCTCACCTTTAGGCAAGTTCAGTAGTCCTCTCTCTCTGCGGGTTCTCTGTGTCCAGTTTATACAATAGTCCAGGCAAGAGCAGTTTCTTGCCCAAATGGCTATCAAACTCCATAAGGATCCTCTTCAATGCCCATCTTCTTCTTCTTGAAGTAGATTGGTGCTGCCAGGAGCAGACATGTCTCATTGTCATGAAAAACCTTAAGTTATTAAAACACTTAAAATGCCATATTTTATAATCTTTGAAAGATATGAAGAATGCCTATCTAAAATATACCTATGTACATCTAGAAAATCTAATTAACATGACTACAAGCTTGACTATTATTGATAATTATCCATTAACAACCTATATACATTACATTTTTAAATGAACTACACAATCACAATACCTTAATCAAGGTCAGAAATACATATACCTATAACAAAATTGACCTTAAAATCTATAGCAATGCAAATTATTCATACCTATAATCATAGGGGAGGAATCTAGTCTTTCTTTGTACGAGCAGCAAGTGCTCTAACTACTGAGCAATCTCAAGTTGGGAGGGCTTCTAACAACCAAGGTGAGAGGGAAAATGGAAAGAATTTGTATTCGCTCATTGGCATTACTCAAAAGAAAAGCAATTTTCTCTAATCTTCATCTTAATACTTGGTTTTCTAATGTAGGATGAAAGTAGTTAAAGTTAGGGTCTTACTCTCTGACAGAGCTTGCCAGACTAGGTACATTTTCTTCTTTGTATTTGATCAAAAGAGGGTTCCTAGGTTGAGAAATTAAAGAGTGACACACATCTCAGAAGGATGTAAAGAATCCACAGTCTTCATTTTCTTTAAGGTGAACATTTCTTGAGAGAAGAAACCTGTCTGCTGTTGAATTAGTTGTGGATAACATTGATGTGTTTGGTCTGTGGATGTGGACATGTATGTCAAAGGGAAGGAGATAATTTAGGATGAGTCTTTGGTTTCTGATTTTGGTCTTTGGAGGATGTTGATGCCATTTCTTATCACCATAGAGAACACATGAGGAACTGAAGGTTGGTAGGCAAGACCATTTACTACATATTTGAGAAACAGTGCTCAAAGTGTACAGAGGTGGTGTTGGATATGTGAGCGTGTGCTGGGATCAAGTGGTCACCTACAGAGTGAACACTGCTCCCATCTTAGGTAATCACGCAACTTGAGTACCAGGAGTGTAGTGAGTGGAATTCTATTTAAATAAAGTGGATTTTACAAAACAGTAAGGGCATATGGTCAGTGCCCAGCACACCTGGTTGTTCAGGTGTTATAATAGGCAAGAACATAACTCAGAGTAGCAGAACCAAGTGTCAGCTGAAGTTACTGTAGAACTTAGATGCGAACTATACTTTACTGGTTGTCGGCTCCCAGGGGCAGGTGTTGTATATCAGAAATTTATTTTCCTTGGAATTAGCAAAGAAACAAAATCACACTAATGAGACAGGCAAAGAGGCAGAGGTCTTTAGAGTTGTCATCTGAAATTTTGCAGGACCAGATTGTAGTCAAATAAAAACAAGGACTGTCCCTGAAAAAAATGGTTGGTTGTTCTTTTTCAGACTTTTGCTAAATGGAGGAAAAATCGAGAACTTCACCTGTGAGTTGGTTTCCTTTGACACAGAGGTTCATTACTTTTTCTAGAGTCTAAGGCTTGTTTGCTGGGAATTTTTAAAAAAAGACTTTTAAAATTAAAAATAGATTTTCTTTCATGTATTATATTCTAATTATGGTTTTTCCTCCTCCAACTCTTCCCAGATCCTCTCTACCTCCCCACCTACCCAAATCCACACCCTTTATTTTGCTCTCTCATTAGAACACAAACAGGCACCTAAAAAATATTAACTAAAATAACTAAATAATAAGTTAAAATAAAACCAAACTATAATAGGACAAAATAAAAAGAGCCAAACAAAGCACAAGAAATACATGTGTGTGCAGAGACACACACATTCGCACACACAGAAATCCTACTAAAGACATAAAACACAGACACACAGACAGACAGACAGACAGACAGACAGACAGAGAGAGAGACACACACACACACACGACCTGTAAGGGGAAAAGAAAGCCCCAAGAAAGCATATGAGACAAAAAAACCCCAAAATGCCACTCTGTTAATTTTGTTTGACCATTTACTACTGGGCACGGGACTTGCTCTTAAGTGAGGTTTGTATCCCTTGAAAGACTCTGTTGGAAAAGATCAACTTTTCCTTTGTGAGCAGTAATCGGTTGAAGATAGTTTCTGGTTTAGGAATGGGGTTCAGTGCTAGGACCTCATTCGGCCCAGACCCATCCAGGCCCTGTCCATTCTGCCACAGTCTCTGAGTTCCTGTGTGTGTGTTGTTCCTGCTGTGTTTAGAAGGCCTTGTTTCCTTGGTGTCCTGCATCCTCTCTGGCTCTTACACCCTTTCTCCCTCCTCTTCTGTAGGGTTCCCTGAGCCCCAAGGTGGAGGAACTTGATAGAAACCTCCCATTTAGGATGGAATGTTCAAGGTCTTTCACTCTGCACACTTTCCGGCTGTGGGTCTCTGTGTTACTCCCATCTGCTGCAGGAAGACACTTCTCTGGTGATGGCTGAGCAAGATACTGATCTATGAATATGGTAATGGAGAAAATGGAACCCCAGTTGAACCCCTCTTGTCATCAAATGAAGCCTCCAGTTCTGAGAATGAGTTACATCTAATGGAGTTATTGGTTGAAGGAACCCCGTGGCAGCCTGCAAACACCCCAATACCATTGCTAAGATTGTTAAGTTACTTTCCACAAACTGATAACAAGGCCCTAATGCTGAAGACAACACCTACACAACTCTTAGAGCCCAGAGAAGACAGCCTGATGCCCACATAGAGCTTCATCCCCATGACTAGTGTCAAGGAATAGGAAGGTACCTGCACACTACCAAAGGAGAAAGGTGAGCAACAACCCAGCCATAAAGGCTCCTCTCTACAACAGCGGCCTGCCTGAGAGATGCACTAGTACAATAATGGTACAAAGCGTGTGGGAGTAACCAACTACTCTCTGATTGGATTCAAGGTCTACCCCATGAGATGGAACCTGCCCTGACACTACTTGGGTGGCCAAGACTCCTAGACTAGATAGACCGGCGACCAAAGGGAAAACCAAACACTACTGTTCTGCTTAAGAATGTAGCAGGAAAGGGATTCCCAATGCCATTGTTGTGGAGATTTTTTAAAGAGGGAAGTGGAGCCAGCGCAGAAGTCAGGCTTACTTCTTGCCCAGAGTGCTCAGAGCCCTCACCAGTATAGGCAGGGCTCAGGGTAAGGACTTAATTGTAGGATTATTTTTTTTGCTTATGAAAGGTAAGGCGTGAAGATATTCCTGCGTGTTAGTGTAATGATTGGCAGCAGAGGAGATCTCTCTGTTACAGCAACAGTATCTTTTGCCCAGTAGGAGCTGATTTGGATGTCTAAGTGGCGAGGGAATGAAGTACGTCAGTCCTCAATCCTGCTTCCGGCTCCAGGGATGGATGATGTACATTCTTTTCGCTTGGAATTTGGCACAGGAGTTTGTTTACAGAGAATGAAAATTCCCTGTCATTAAGACCAAATTTAGATGGTTCTTCCCAGAGTCCCCGAAGGCTGTTCATACACGTTTTGAAGAGTCCTTTCAACATCAAATGGCTCTAATAAAAGAAGATGTTTTATGAACTGGATGTGAGGGGGGGATGCGATTCAAAGCAAGACAATCCCACCACAGGCCTCTTCCGAGGGAGACCACCAAACAGTTCTGTGTCAGAAAAAGGCTCCGTTATGCCTTTTTTTTTTTTTTTTTTTTTAAGTTTTTTTCAGGTAATCAATTCAGTTTTTATTGTCGGCTGCTTTACAGTGGGCTCATTGGGGCCTTGAACTCATCCTGTGCTCATTCCTCCAGGAGCTTCTGTTTTACCTTTCATACAATAATAGCTTTGATTTTATTTAAACTTATTACCAGACAAAGACTAAAAGGTTCTTATCTTCTCCCCTGTATGTGCTGGGATCCTTGAAAAAGCCATTCCTTTTACATTCCCCTCGCTGGCCCTGGGACATTTCTACCGACTTTGGGTTTTCAGTGTATTGTAGTGACTGTGCTTTTCTGGAACACGTGCTTATTGATGTAAAGTTCTTTCTCTTTAGAGTTAATGGACAGACAGAAACAAAGAGGTTGCATTCTCCAACATAAGAATTTTTCTGCATTTGCCCAGTCTTCTGGGAAAGGGTGTGCTCCTGGAAAGGCAGAAACTAGTCCCCCACACCCTCCTGCCACACAGCAAAGCAAAACAAAGTGAGAGCCAAGCCGACTTCTTGGATCGGCGCTTTCTGTTGCTGTGAAAACCACCATGACCAGGGCAGCTTCTAGAAGGAAGGGTTTGTTTGGAACTGCATTTCCAGAGGCCTAAGAGCTCATAAGGCTAGGAAGCGTGACAGCTAGTGGCAGGCCTGGAGGCTGGAGCAGGTAGCTGAGAGCTCATATCTTGAATTGTAGGCACAAAGCAGAGAATACAAACTGGACAAGGGGTGAGACTATAAACACACAAAGCCCACTCCAGTGGCGTTTTCCCTCTAGCAAGGACATGCCTGTTGCTAGAGGTTTCTGTCCCACTTGATCCCGCAGCCATTCAGTCCCAAAGAAACACACAGCGGTCTACATTAATTATAAACTGGTGGGTCTATTAGCTCAGGCTTCTTATTAACAAATTCTTACATTCTATATTAACCCATAATTCTGGTCTGTGTTAGACAAGTGGCTTGGTACCTTTTATCAGTGAGGCATCCTCATCTTGCTTCCTCTGTGTCTAGGTGACAACTGCAGACTGAGCCTTTCCTCTTCCCAGAATTCTCCTGTTCTCATCGCCCTGCTTATACTTCTGACCTGGCCAATCAGTATTTTATTAAACCAGTACAACTGAGAAACCTTTACAGGGTACAAGACCATTGTTCCACAGCAAATGCCTCCTAAATTTCCCGAAACAGTTCCACCAACTGGTGACCAAGTGTTCAACTATTTGAGCTGCTGAGGGGGTTGATATTCTCAAACTACTACCCTGCTCTATGGAGGGTGCCTCCAGTTTTCCGGGTTGTCTATAAGACAGTCTAAGAGACAGTCAAGCAGTGTTTTACTCCTTGGTCTCAACTGGAAGGGAGCTGTCAGCTACCAACATGAGAGTACCCTTTGAAGACAAAACTACAAGTGAAAAGAAAGAGCAATCAGTGTTAAGATCTCACACTGCAAGTTGACATAAGTAAGCACAAACCTCACAGTGGCCGTAGCTTGTCACAGTTCAACCTATATGACAAGGGGAAAGGTTAAGAGGTGTGAAGAGATGTCGCTGTACAGCCACACTAGTGTGGTCGACGAAGCCAGTCAGCGAGTTGGTGTATTTGGAAGGCAGAATGTATTTTATTTTGTTTTGATACAGGGCTTCACATATAGCTCATGCTGGCCTGGCACTCACTATGTACTCTAGGCTGGCCTTGAATTTGTGGCAGTTCTGCCTCAGTCTCCCAAGTTTTTAAGATTGCAGTAGGATCAAAAACATTATTTTGTATGTTTTGGTGTTTTGCTGCATATATGACTGTGCATGACTTGTGTGCCTGGTGCCTGCGGAGGCCAGAATAGGGTAGCGGATTCCTTGGAACTGGAACTTCAGATGTGAACCATTATGTGGGTTCTCTGGAAGAGCACCCAGTGCTCTTAAGTCTGGAGTCATCCCTCCAGCCCCTCTGTTTTAAAACAATGGACCCCGAGGCTGCTGTCTGCAGTTGAGCTGTGGAGCTGGCACTGACATATGGCTTCAATAGCTGCTTCCCTTTAAAATAAAATGATGCGGTTGGTTTTTACGGTGATAGTCCTGTAAACTGAGGTCCAGATAAAACTGTTAAGGATAGAAAGCTATTTTCTGACAGGATTTCATTTTTGCCCTATGGCCGACCCCTGCTGATTTTTAGTTCAATATAGTTTTGTTATTAGACTCAGAAATCTGACCTCAAGGGAACCCTTAATGTGTGGATTTTCAAGCTATACCTTATCCTGAATGGCTGGGCTAAGCTCCGAAATTGTAAGGCCAGTTCTTTGCTCCTTGAGTTCCTAAAACCCAGACATTCGCCTTCCTCTTTCAAAACTGCAATTCGTAAATCCACTACAGGCCATCAATTATACAGGATAGATTTCATTTCCTTTTCATTTCACATTATCACTTATATTTACTGGAGGCAACAGTGTTAGAACCTGGTATGCGCTTTCCAAAAGAGATTATAGGAGATTGAAACCAAGCTGGGAAGTGTGATATAAACGAAGCATTGCTGCCTATCTGCAAGGACCACAGCCCGTGAAAAAGTGAGCTGGTCTGGAACGGTGACTTTATGGGGCAAGGTCGAACTTATCCTTACCTATAACAAACTCATCTTCACTGCGGATCCGATACGGTCTCCACGGCGACGTCAGCCAGTGCCCTATCAGCGGCTTTCAAACATTTTGGAGGACAGCTACAAAACGAAGAGCTAACAGACACATAACGTTTTCTAAGACAAGATACAGCCAATCCACGTTCGTTCTCAGCCCAGCATACCCTTCTGCGTGCTATGCTCTGCTCCACAGTGGGAGCCGAAACCATGTGCCCTGTTTGAAACCCATGAGCCCTTGCGTGTTGCTTCGGCTGGAGAGCCACACCAGCTTGTACACTCTGGAAGACTCAGCACCACTTATGGAACTTTCCAGTTGCTGCCAAAAGCCTAGCTGAGACCTGCTTCTTTAGAACCATCTTTGGGAACACTGAGGTTTGTTTTGGTTTGAACACGAAATTCTCCCATGATCTCACGAATTTGAATATTTGGTCCCTAGTGGGTGGTGCTGTTTTGGGAGGTTGTAGGACCTTTGTAATGGGACCTCCGGGTGGATGTAAGTCTATAGAGGTCAAGGTGGAAGTTTACAGCTTTTACTCAGATCTGCCCAAACCGACTTTCTGCTCCTCTGAGATGCGAGCAGGCCACCCCACATGACCACCACAGATGGGAGCTCATCTCACAGCCATGTATTTCCCTCAACGGCTCACGATTTCCCCTAAATTGTGAGCCCAAATAAATCCTCTCTCAAGTCATTTCTGCCATGTATTTGGTCACAAGAACAAGGAAAAGTAACTAATACAAGCGTCCTTTATCATAGGGTCTTGTCACTATGCCACTAGGGCTGCCAGAGAAAACATAAATGTGATAATTTAAAAAAAGAATCAAATAAAACAGGATGTCTTGAACTTCACACATATAACAAATCCAACCCCAAAGTCTGCTCACGTTTCTGATTGTTACATGCTCACGGTGTCCTGAAGCACTCTGGGGGACGGAGCTCTGCCTTCATCAGCCCAGCTGTCTCCCTCTGAGTTATATTTTGACTTGATTGCCGGCATTAGAGGAGAGGTGCTGCAGTGGTCCCGGCAAGGGAGCACAATCTGTTCTAGGAGAGACACCTTTAATTGCTTGAAAAAGAGGAGTCTTAGCCTTCAACACAGAGGAGCGGAATACTAGGACTTCAGAGTTTTAAAATGCAACAGCTTGGATGCCAGCCTTCATTCCAAGCGAGGACTCTGCCCAACCAGAAGTCTGGTCTTGGTTCAGCAGACTTGGTGGACTTGAAAATGCAACCCCGCTGTAGTTCGTCTCTTTGGGATTAAGTCCCAAATAGAGGCGTAGCTTTGTCTGTCTTTGGCCACAACATGACGTGTTTCCATGTAATCAACCAGACCTTTTTGTCTTCATAATTCATTTTGAACTAGTGATTAATCACCCTCAGCTTTTCTCCATCTTTCTCATTGATTCATTGGTAGTACTCAGCAGAAAGTCCCGGATTCCATTGTCCTCATGCTGACTCTTTCTGGAATGCCTGCGATAAGACACCTGTGCGCACAGGTGGTCAAACTTCATTGACTGCCAACATCCCATCATGGTTCATTACTGTGAAAAGTTTAACTGTTACACAGCTATTAAATGCCATGGCATCAGTACTGTACCTACCATCCGTGAATTAGACCTTTATTGCTGGTCAGCAACGGGGATGACTTTACATTCTGTTTTCTCGGTCAGTCCAAATGTTTTGGATCAGGTATGCACAGAGGTCACTGGGGAGTAATGTTGAGAACAGCACCCGCTGGAAAGCAAAAGATCCAAGTTTGGGAAGAGAGGAGATGAGTGACCGCACAGTCACAGCCAAGACGTTACCAAGCCCACGTAGATCTCTGTTACTGAGTGTCCCTTTGAAGTCATTCCTAAGTGAGGCAAGTGATCTAGGCCGTCTTGCCCCTGCTTCAACAATTGGATGTGGTCACTTTCATGGAGAAGGGATAACTTTGGACCAGGCAGTTTCCCTGGACCAACAGCGATTCTTAGAAATTCTATGAGCCATGAGTAGCCATCAGGGCAGCTGAGAGGACTATGACCTTGATCTTGGAGAGAGAGAGTTGGGCAGCATGCTACAGCATTCACAGTTGTGACCGACTGTGGTCGGTACCACAGGTTCAGCCTTTCCCCAGCATGGCCCTTATTTTCCCTCTCTCTAGTTTTCAGTAATTGTAACCTGATGGAGATATAATGTTCAGGCCATGTGTTTTTATTTTTTTCCTGCTTCTCTCCTCCTATTTGATATATTTGTAAGTTCTTCCAGCCATAACTCCCAAAATGTTTTTAATTACCCATCCATCTTTCTCTCTTCTGTTGCTGCCCGGCTCAAGCCACCACAATCTTTTGATTATAGACTGGAGATTGCTTTCTTCAGTTTGTTCTTCATATACTGATTTATAAGGATATATATATATCCTTATAAACTATACCACGTCATATATTTTATATATGACCTTCATGATCTTCATGACTTTCAATTGTTCATAGAAAAAAAAATTCAACAACTCATGAAGATTTATGAAGGCCAATAATGTTTTTCTTTCATTTTCTCTGATCGCAATCTTAATTTTCTCTTCTACCATGATGAAACCAGTCACTATTATGATCTACTTAACTTCAGTTTCCTTGTCTTACCAGCAGAATTTTTATTTTTTTTACCCAAGCCCCTATTTCTAGATAGTGGGTCTTGGAAGTTCCCTGCTTCCTCAGGGTCCTTTGCTGATGGCAGGACAGGTGGGGTTATTTGTGAAGTACTATGTGGGGCTAATGATCATCACAAAGAATTTTAGTAGTGTATTTCTGAAGATTATTTTTGTTCCCTTTCATGATGAATGGGTGATGTTTCTGTAACCAACTCCTCCATACTTCCTGCTGTGGATGTAGTCATAGTATTTGAAATCACCATAGCTATCTTGCAATCATAAAGAAAAGGTCCAGAGAACCACTGACAAGACTACAAAGTTATTGAGCGTCGGAGGCAACCTTCAATTTCAGTCTCTCAAACCCCAAGCTCCTTCCTGCTCTTAGACCAGGCCTCTGCATTTGTTTTCCACCGCCTGAAACGCTTCCCTTGTCCCTTTGAACGGCTTGCTAATCTTTATCCAGCTCTCAGCTCATTTCCTCAAAGACCCTCTCAGACCACTCAGGCTCAAGTAGAAACTCCCCAGCTCCTGTCTCCATGCATCATGCACATGCAGCATGCACGGGCACACACACACACACACACACACACACACACACACACACACACACACACACACATACACACACACACACTGCTAGCCGTGTTCCCCCTTTAAAAATACAGAATAATGCCATTTAGATGCACAGCACATTGCTGTGAAGGGCAGAAGAGGTGTGTGAGGACACAGAACTCTGGATAGTGCGAGCTCTGATCGCTACATGCTAGCTACCCTTCCTTATTTCTGAGTTTCTGTGCTGTAGGCATTGTAAATTTCCCTCGTTTATTAGACTCTTGTATATGCAGAAGAGAGTTATGAGCTTAGGAAGCTGGGAAAGTAAAACCAAATGACTTGATTGCAGTGTTTATTGCAGCAGGCACCTGGGAACACTCTGGCACTCTCTTTGAATGTGGCATTACTTGGTCTGGGGACTGTCGAGTGAATGAGTTTGAATTTAGTGTGCCAAGGGTAAAGTCAATGTCTATGCAGTTCCTAGCAGAGTGGAATGATAAAAAAGCAAGATTATCTGAGCGAAATGATTGGGGATTTCAAAATCAGACTAAACATGATAATAAAGTAAAGAAAAGATTGGGCTTTATCAAAAGAAGAGGCAAAAAAATCCAAAAGCAGGCACCAGGGAAAGATACTATTTAGATGGTAGAAACAACTGTAGGAAGAGATTTTTGGCTGCTGCTTATAAAAGCGAAAATTATATTAAGAGAATTAGGGAGCTTTTCTTAAAATGAAAAAAGTAGATTGCATAACATTCCCTTCTTTATTGTTCCCAACAACGTAAAGTAGCCTGATTAGAACAGAAATATAAAGATCAACCAGATGTGAATGGATGGAGGGTCTAAGGTGGCATGTGTGAGCCTAGGTCTGTACTGAAGAAGATTCTAGTCTATAACAGTCTTCACCTACTGGAGACATGATCCTTTACAGTGGGATGAGCTCCAGGCTTGAAGCAAGGGGGGATGTACGGAAGTTGTGATGACTTCATCTGCTGACATAATCACAGTTGTACCTGGTGTATAGATATTGCCAGCTACAATGTGGTATGGTCTTCCCATAGAGAGAAAGGATTGGCAAGCTGGAAAGTAACTTTAACAGAATATAACACTGCTAAAGAAACAAGAAGTACTGTGAGAACAGAGTCCAGCCTTGGTGTGTGTGTGTGTGTGTGTGCAGGTGCACTCAAGAGCATGATTTAGGAGTATGTACTAGAGGAAGCAATGTCTGCACTGAGACTTAAAATATTTTATGGTGATCTGTGTCTTAAGACACCCACCCCCCAAGCCAGGAAAGCTGCTTTTAACCAACTGGAGAATAGGTGTCTTAGTTGCTGTTGTATTGCTTTGAAGAGACACGATGATTAAGGCAAGTTTTATAAAACAACAACAACAACAACAACATTTAATTGGGGGCTTGTTCACAGTTTCAGAGGCTTAGTCCATTATTATCATGGCAGGAAGCATGGCAGTAGGGAGCACGGTAGCAGGGAGCATGGTGGCAGGGAGCACGGTGGCAGGGAGCCTGATTTTGGAGTAGTAGCTAAAGAGCTACATCCTGACCCACAAGTGAGGGGGTGGGGTGGGGAGGACTTTTGAAATCTCAGAGCCCAACTCCAGTGACCCACTTCTTTCAACAAAACCACACTTACTCCAACGAGGTCACCCCTCCTAATTCTTCTAATCCATTCGAATAGTGCCATTCCCCAGTGACTAAGCATTCAAATATTTGAGCCTATGGAAATTATTCTTATCTAAACCACCACAATAAGTCATATCTTGCTATTCAGTTTAGAGATGATGTCTTCTTTCCTAGTGATCTTTTCTTTGACCAGCTAATTCAAAGAAGTCATATAGCTTCCTCTCCCAAATCTCTTTGTACTATTACTTTTAGAGCATTTATAGTTATCTGGTGCATTCTTATCCTTTTGTTGCTTATTTCCCTGTCGGATCATTTGCCCTTTGAGAGCTTGAAGTGTGTGTGTTATTGCATCTATTCCTGGCACTTACAACAGTTTCTAGCAAAGAGGTGCTCAGTCTGCAGTTGTTGAAAAAAAAAAAAAAACAATAATTGACAATAGCATTTGGGGGAGGGTAAGAGAGACCAACGAAAACATGAAGAAAATTATTATCTATCAGAGGATCCAATGGCTATTGTGGGTCCCACTGCACTTCAGTTCCAAGTCTCTGTCAGAGCTTGCTGGAGAAATGTGTCCATTTGTCTGGGGAGGACTTTTCAGTACTGTGTGAGCAGTTGTGGGAGGAAGCCCCTTAGTCCTGAAATAATCACACAGAAACTGTATTAATTAAATCACTGCTTGGCCCATTAGCTCTAGCTTCTTATTGGCTAACTCTTACATATTAATTTAACCCATTTCTATTAATCTGTGTATTACCACATGGCTGTGGCTGACTGGCTAAAGTCCCAGCGTCTGTCTCTGGCAGGGGCTACATGACTTCTCTCTGACTCCGCCTCCTTTCTCCCAGTATTCAGCTTAGTTTCCCCTGCCTACCTAAGTTCTGCCCTATCAGCAGGCCAAGACAGTTTCTTTATTAACCAACAGTATTCACAGCACACAGAGGGGACTCCCACATCAAGCAGTTGCTCTGTGCCGATGGACTTTCCTCTCGATGGGCTCCTGCTCTGCTGTGTACTCAGAGATTCCACTCCAGCTCCCTGTTGACACTCTTTCTTGAGTTCCAGGTTTCAGGGGTCTTCTTTTTAGGTGCTGATAGAGTCTGCAATGTGATTCAGGGAGTGTGAATTCAGTCTGTGGACTCAAGACACAGATCAAACCTGAAAGTCTTGAATCTGAAAGGCTGAAAAAAGATTTGGCTCCCATATGGGTGCTATGGTTTGAATGTGAAATGTGTTTGAACACTTGGTCCTCAGCTGATTTTGGGAAGCAGTGGAACTTTTAAGAGGTTGGGCCTGGCTGTACAACTGGGCCATTTGTTATCTTGTTACTGGTAGCTCTTTATGTTTCCGCCTGACTCTGCCATGTGACCAGCAGTAAGCTCTAGCACCCAGGCCTTAGCCACCAGGAACTGTGCACTAAAATTAGTCCCTTTTCCTTCTTTCTGAGGCATTTCAACTTGAACCTTCAAATTTAGTAGACAAAACATAAGGTAGAGTTGTCAACGACTGTAAGAGAAATGAGGAGCCGTGGTTTAACTTTCCCATCTGACGTCTCCATTCTCAGCTCTTGTTTTGTCTCACCTCGTCTGTTATCACCCAGTACCAAGAGTCTTTCACTATCCCAAGCGCTCCACACATGTTTTAAAAACGCTATGTGTCTTTTGATTCTTTTGATCATGTATCTTGATCTCATCTATTTCCCCACCTCTTCCCATCTGCCCTCTGCCTCCGCACCCCCTCCCAATAAAACAAAATTTAATAGAAAAAAGACAAAAATTCAAAAAAGGAAAGAAATTAAAAATCTCATCATAGAAGCTGCAGTGTGCGGTTCACATATCATTCATTGCAAAGAGTCTTTGGACTGGTTTAAGGTCTCTGGTTTCTAACGCTATTGGTGCTGGGCCCTCGCTAGAATTCTTCCTGGGTATCCTGTTGTCGCCTTGTGTTGTGGAGATCCTGCAGTTTTGGCTCTGACGGTCAGCTTCCTTCACGTGCTCCAGCAGGTCCTAGGTGGGGTGGAATTGGGGCGGACCACGTCATAACCCTGGCTCTGAGCCGCAGCCTTACAGGCTTATCTTAGATAGCATTCTCAGGCAATCCAAGGAGAGCGCCCTCCTCGGAGGAGAATGGAATTGCGCAGGGCTGGCAGTTTATGCTGTCTCCGCTTAGAACTTATTCATTCTAGGACGCGCTAGCCATTCAGCTTCAAGGGGGTTACAGCTGACTCCTGCTGGACCCGAGTCCTCAGGTCCCGACCAGCTCTTTTAAGGAAGCAGAGCCACAGCAGTTTTGGCGATAAAGAGCAGTGCTGGTTCCTTCCTGGGGTTGGAGGTATGGCTCCTATCGTGGGCTGTTATTTTCCCCTGTGTCTTCTGTACAAACTATTTCTGGTGTCAATCATCTCCAGTAGCACCTCTCCCATCACTTCTGAGGAGGGTGGGCTTTTTGTCTGAAACCTCTGTATAAGAATAGACCAAGATGAATTTTTTTTCCTGGCTTCATGAACGTTAAGATTTCATTTTGTATTTGTTCGATAGATATGGCAGATAGTCTCCCTTTGTGTGCTTAAGGAAGAAAATAAAGTTTCAGAAGAGAATGGCAAAGAAGCCTTTCTTTGGAAAGTAGAGGCATGAGTGAGAGTCAGTGTTCGAGAGTAAGTCCCATTGCACGGGGACCTCAGTGCCCACATCTCCTATGGATGCTCACTGCTGCTCTGTCTGTCGCACAGGGAGGCTTCATTCCAGTCCATTTTGCTTGGCTGTCATTGACATCGAAGTCTGTGTCTGGACAGTGCTATTTGGAAACAATTTGTGGGTCCAGAACTGGAAGTGAGAGGGAAGAAAAAAAAAACCAATAAAATAATTTATGGATCTTGAACTGGGAAGGAGACGAGTGAAAATCTAATGTCGTGTGCATAGAGGCAGCCTTCCAGGGAGATCCGGCTGGTTCTTTGTCTTTATTTGGAAGCAGAATCTTGCTTTGGGATCCAGCCTGTCTTTGCCAGTATCTGTCTACTTGCCTCCGCTTCCTGAGCTGTGGAGACTACAGACCTGTGCCACCATATCTGGCTCATGAATGTCCATTTCATGTGATCCTCCCTGTCCTGTTGTTTCACCTGGTAACTCAGAATGATTTTTTTTCCAGTCTGGAACTCACTTGGGTAAATAAACTTGGTTACAAACAGTATTGTTTAGGAATAGTATTAACATTCTCGCTGGGAAAGCTGATCTTCTTCCTCAATGTTTCTGTGTGTTTTTTTTTTTTTTTTTTTTTTTTTTTTACCTCTCAGTACATAAGGAATCACTCAATCTTTAGTGGAATAAAAAAATCATTTTATTTGCTCACGGTTCAGTGTTATAGCAGTATGGGCACCATTCTGGTGGATTTGCTTGGGGTCATATTTGTCTCTGTAGCTTTGGGGGTGGGGAGAGATAAGCAAGAATGGCCACTGATGGATTTATTCTTTAGGAGGCTAAGCTTGATCTTCCTCAAAGTCCTACCACCTTCTAAAGGGTGAGAACAGCATCTACAAGACCTCCTGACACTGTGATTCAGATGTCATACAATGCCTTTGCTAAGTTACACATCCATCAAAATTCCAGAGGAGAAACACAGATTCTACCTCCTGAGTTACACAAAGGCTGCAGGCCTGTCGCAGTGTGGGGAGTTGTGGTGACCATCTTTTCAAAATATCCACCCCTGCCTTCATAACACCTGCCTGGCTGAATTTCCAAGACGCCAGAGGAAGGGAGTCATCCTGTACCCACAGGGACTGGGACTTCTTAGAAAGTGAAAGTGTGATAGGCATCAGTTGCTTAGACATAGGAGGAAGGTGTCCCACCACGGGCCTCACAGGGAGCCTTCCTTTGGGGTTTTCGCTGAGTCCAATTGCATGAGAAACAGTGCTTGTCTATTGTTCTCCATAGCTCCTGACTCCGCTTCCTGGCTTTGGTTTTTTTTAAAGAAGTGACTGGTGGAAGGAACCCGGTTCTCTCTCACAGAAAGTGGAGAGCTGGAGGCTTCTCTGCGGTTTTCGGTGTCAGTCCATTTTAGTCTACGCGGGCATCACTACGGCGTCGTCAAAACCTCCCTGGAGTTCTCCAGGAGTCTGATTCCAATCTTTCGACCACGTTTTATAAAAGCTCCAGGTAGAATTCTGAGACAAGGACACTGTTTCCTCTGAGAGCCATGCCAGGCTGCGGTGCGACAGCAGGCCAATGAAAGCACTCAATATAGCCTAGAGCCTCGAGTCACTGCCTCGGGTCTTTCAGGGTGTTAACAAATGGACTGGCAGGGTCCCTTGATCTCATCTTTATCCCGAGGCCATTTCCTGCCTCGAGAATCTTTTACTGGCTTGAGAAACTGGAAATGAGAAACGGTTTTATTATCCAATCCAGCAAGCCCTGGCTTCCCTAAGTATCTCCTAAATTCTGTGTGCAAGCCTAGCCTTGCAGCCACTCACTTCTTCTTCCGCTGAATTCCACACGGCCATGATCTTGCCAAGCCCAAGGAGTCATTAGATTAGATTCTGTCTTCCAAGCTCAACCAGGGCGAAGGCTTTGCCAGCTGTGTGAGACAGATCTATGAGACAGCGCCATCCCCCCCCCCCCCCAGCTTGCTAGATCAGGGTCTCTACTGCCTCTCCAGTCTCTGTTAGCTGGGAGCCTTGTCAATTTGCAGAATTAGCTAAAATTTTCTTTACTGTTTTCCTAGTTGGTCTCAGAGCTATTGCTCCCTGAGATTTTGTTAGTGCTTGCTCCCCAGTCCTGGAAACAGTTTTTCCTTTGGTCAGATCTAATTCTTAGATTCTTATATATAATATTCGAATTCTTTGAACTTTCAGAGGAGAATCTCATAGTATGGATGCTTAGTTGGGAAAAGAGAAAAGCAGAACGGGGTGGTTCAACAGGAGCTGAAGCAATCAGCACCCAAGGCGGCAACAGAAAACGTTGAGTCTGATGAGAAAGGTGTCAATCAAAAGGACTATTTAAAAAGTCAGCCTTAGGCTAGAAGGCTAACTGGAAAGGAATAAAAGAAGGAATTGAAAAGAAATTTCATTTATGGTGAAGATATATTTTAATGGAGACAAAGAAATGTTTTATTAGAGGAATGCATTAGTGTCTACCTCCCCTACATCTCTTCTAGGCCAGAACTGTTGAGTGGAAGAGGAGGATTGCTATAGTTTGAATGTCACTTGGAAGTGAAGCTTTTGGGAGCCATTATGCCACCTGCACAGAGCCCTCATGATTGGAATTAGTGTACCCCTGAAAGAGTTCCAGGGAATACCCATGTTCCCAGATGACAGTTTGTGAGGCAGAAGGCAAGCATTAATCTTTGGTACTGGTCTTGGAATGCCCAGTCTTGGTGAGTTTTTGGTTTATAATCTACCTGGCCTATGGTATTTTACGATTAGTAACTTCAGTGGACTTAGACATGATTGAAGAGACATCAGTCAGCACTTGATTCAGTATGTTCTCTGTCACCAACTGTAAAGGTGGGAAATGATGGATGAAGGCAAATAATGGGGCGCACATTTCCATCAGCACGTGGACACCGGTGGTAAAGAGGCATGTGGTAGCCCGGCGTGGGTGGTGGGACGACCGCTGAACACATTATATCCAGAAGTAGCTTCTGTTTAAGCGAGAGTTTGCATAATGTTAAAAAAAAACCCCTCTGAATATTTCAAACAAAACATGAAGTACCCTGGGAGCCAGACTCACTCCTGGGCTTGGAGAAATGAGGAGATAAAAGCAGAGGCGAATGGAGTTTCCGCTGAAGGTGTGTTATGGCGGAGAGGGGCTGCAGATACTGTCTCAAAGAGAGGAGTTAAGTGGTTCAGTGTCGCTAATGTACAAATTAGAAAGTGCCTCGAAAAATAGGAAATAATTACAGAGCCCATTAAGATTTTACAGTGGCTATGGGAGAAACAGCAGAAATAACCTCTCTAGATTTAATGAGAGAGTGCATTTAGAGGCGAGTTTTGATCCAGTGAGCATGCATTTATGACAGATATTTTCTTTAATTATCCTGTTCATGGAGAATATTTGTGCCTCGGTATGCAGGCTGGATAAAGGGAGGCTTTGCGGGTTATTTCATTTTATAGAATACCGAAATAAAGACCGTTGGAGGGTAATGAGGACTTTAGGATTGCAGAGTGGAGTTTTGCATTTCTTTAATTAAAAAATTATATAAGAAATATTTTTCATATACAAACACCTAGAAATTAGAGGGAAAATTGCTGAAAGTCCAGGACTCCACCGCCTTTTTGAGCAAGAATGCATCTTAAAACGGGTGGACCTGCAGTCAACACATAATTTCAACTGGTGATTGTCTTTCAGCAATCTTTTATCTTTATTGTTCATTTAAATAATTTTTCATAAATACATGTTGATTGTATACCTTCCCCTTCCCCAGCCCCTCCCAGCTCCTCCCTACCCACTCAACCTCATATTCTTTCTCTCTTAAAAACCAAAACAAAAACCAAACAATAAAACAACCAAACCCAAACCCCAAAAGAAGCATAAAACCAAAACCAAAATAAAACATGGAGTTCAAATACTCCTGAGCATGAGGCCTGCCCTGGAGTGTGACTGGTACGCCCAGTTTCATGGCACTGTAGAAAACAGACTCATCCTATCCTAGCAGGTATCCACTGCCAACGGTTTCTTAGGCCAGACCTTTGCGCCATGTCCCCTTCTTGGTGCTGAGATTTTTCTGACTTGAACCTGTGCAGGTCCTGTCATGATGTCAGTCTCTGGGGGTTCTCACAGGCATCGTTCCTGTTGTGTCTGGGAAATGCTGTGGCCTCGGAGTCACCCGCCACCTCTGATTCTTGCAGTCCGTCTGCCTTCTCTTTCACGGAGGTCACATACATCCCACAGAGCCCTGACGGGAGGCCTTTGGTGGGGACATCCCGTTTAGACCTGAGTGTCCCCACATCTCCTGCTCTCTGCACTTCACCCAGCTGTGGGTGTCTGTGCTAAAGACCATCCCCTGCAAGGAGAAACGTCTCTGATGAGG
Organism: Chionomys nivalis; assembly: GCF_950005125.1. NCBI lineage: Eukaryota > Metazoa > Chordata > Mammalia > Rodentia > Cricetidae > Chionomys > Chionomys nivalis. Next base: position 54,994,655 of record NC_080095.1, read on the forward strand.
GCTGAGCGAGGCACTGATCGTAGGTATAGCAATATGTCATTAGGAGTCACTTTATTACTGTGCTCACTTAGCAGGATTACAGTCATGGACTTCCACCTCAGACACATGACTTGTCTAGTTTCAGGGGCTTGGCCTTATTAACAGTGTCAAGTACAGGTTCTATTTCACGGAGTAGACTGTACATCTAACCAAAAACTGCTTGGTTACTCCTATAACATTTATGCCTTTATTGTTCCAGTGGGTGTGTATTACAGGCAGGTCACTACCGTGGGTTGCAGAGTTCTCTCGGCTGTATAAAAGGGATTAATTTTCCTCCCAGTGAATGCCTCTAGCTGAACAGCAGCTCGGTTTCCCCATGTCTGATGACATAGTACGTGATGTCTTCAGCAATAAGATCTTTTCGTGGAGGGTAACCAAGATCATTGGTAATAGCCTCTAGTGTGCTTTGGTGGGGTGTCTTTGGGGCCTCTTTGGCCAATAACTCCAAAAGATGCAAACCACTTCTGGTACTAGGGGCTTTATTTGGTAACATGTAGTTGGTGCATTTCCTCCACCACTGCCTGGTAACTTCATTTAAGTTTGTTTTTCCATGTTTATATTTTAGAAACCGTCTATATCAGGAGTTTTCCATGTGGCTTTTCAAAAAGTCACATGTTAGTTATCCCTCCCCATATTCCCCTCTCCACCCTGTCCTCTCATCCTTCCCTACCGAGTCCCCCTAATATAATTTCCTCTGCATCCCTTAGAAACATTATATTCTATTTCCCCTTCCTTGGAAGATTCTCCTCCCTTCCCCTGGTTCCTTACTTGCTACCTAAATCTTATAGATATTCTGAACGAAATACATATATCTGGCACTTAAAAGCTCACATTCACACATAAGAAAAACAGTGTCATATCAGAGTCTTGGTTACTCCATCAGGATGATGGCTTTTAGCTCCATCCATTTACCTGAAAGCTTCATAATTTTATTTTTCCTGTGTTCTCTTTACTCTCTCTTCTCTCTCTCCTCTCTCTCTCTCTCTCTCTCTCTCTCTCTCTCTCTCTCTCTCTCTCTCTCTCTCTCTCTCTCTCTCTCTGAAACAGGGCTCCTCTGTGTATCCCCAGCTTTCCTGGAACTTGCTCTATAGACCAAGCTTGCCTCAAACTCACAGAGATCCACCTACCTCTGCCTCCCAATACTGGGATTAAATGCACATGTCACCACTGCCTAGCTCATTTTTCTTAACAGTAGAATAATGTTTCATTGTGTAAATATATTACATTTTTGTTATCACTCATCAGTGGGTATACCTCAGTTTCCAGTTTCTGACTATTATAAACAACATTGATGAACATGGATGAGTAAATATCTCTGTAGTAAGATGTGGAGTCCTTTGGGTCTATACCCAAGACTGGTGGGGTGGCTCCCGTGGGCTCATATATTTAAAAGCTTAGTCACCAGGGAGTGGTACTGTTGGAAAGGATTAGAAGGTGTGGTCTTGTGGGAGTAGATGTGGTCTTGTTGGAGGAAGCGTGCCCCTGGGGGTGGGCTTTAAGGTTTCAAAAGCCCAAGATAGGCCCAGCTCTTGCTCTTTCTAAGTTTGGATCAGGATGTAGCTCTCAACTACTTTTCCAGTACTATACCTGCTTGCTGCCATGTCGCCTGCCGTGCCTCCTGTAATAATGATAATGGACTAGCCTCTAAAACTGTAGGCAAGCCCCCAGTTAAATGCTTTCTTTCATAAGAGTTGCCTTGGTCATGGTGTCTCCTCGCCGTCATGGAACAGCAACTAAGACAAATGGTAGGGCCGAGTCTTGCGGCGGATTGATTTTCAGCTTTTTGAGGAACCTCCGCATCAATTTCCTTAGCAACAGCACCAGTTTTCATTGCCACAGCAGTGAGCAAATGTTCCCCTTTCCCTGCATCCTTGCTAGCATCCACTGTCGTTTGTTCTGTTAATCTTGACTGTTCTGACTGGAGTAAGATGAAATCTCAACATAGTTTCAATTTCCAGCAATCTTTTATGAAATGCCGTAAGGATTATAAATTTAAGATTTTGAGGATTCTTACTTGAGTCTGTATATCTGACTTTTGTGTTTAATTTTTCCAGGCACACAACAGTGTGAGATTGTGGTAGCAATGCTGAGGCCAAAGCAGAGGCCAGATGACTGCTGTCTCTCACCCTGCATCGGCTACTTCTGTCTTCTGTGCCTTGGAAGAGTAATTTGGTCCAGGTGTTTTCTTCTCCGGGAGGAAAATTCATGGGGATGTGATTTTAAGGGTCCATCTTTGGTCAGTCAGTATGAGGAGAGTGAACTGTCTTTCTTTGTTCTTAAGAAGACACTGGAAGAGATGGTGTTGTAGCTGCTTTACTCATTTGACTTTTTTGAGGGGCCCGCCACCCAGCTCCCTAATAAACCATGCATAGAGGCATATTCTTAGTTATGAATGTCTGGTATTAGCTTGGCTTGTTTCTGGCCAGCTTGTCTTATCTTAAATTATTTTGCCTTTTGCCTCTGAACTTCTATCTTTCTCTATTTCCTTACCTTATGCTCCTTTTTACTCTTTTGGTTTGATCTGCTCGGCTCCGTGGGAGCTGGTTCAGGTTCCTGCTCTTCTCATTAGGCCACTCCACAGTGTGAGAGAGTTGCTGGGACATCTCGTCTGGTGTCACCATCCTCCAGTCAACTGCTGAGGAGCCCACAGAAGGGCCCGGAAGAGGACTGGGACCTCTCTCCAGCTTTGTCATGCTTCCCAACTGTCTAGAAACAGTCTGTCCCTGCTTATCTTGGCAACCGCTAGACTGTTCTCCCTGAGCGCCGGGCAAGTAAACTTGCTATCCAGGCTCACTGTGTGGGAATCCTGCCTCAATGCCTCAAACTTTCATGAGCTACGTATGTAATTTTTAGTAATTAACTATTTAAATTCTCGTGATTTAGTGCCAGGGAGATGGTTTCATTGGTGAAGTGTCTGCTTTGAAAGCATGAGGACCTGAGGGTGGATCTGTAACCTCAGCGCTGAGGTGAGGGTGGGGCAGGATACAGACAGGTGTGACCATGCAGCTCACTGGATAGCCAGGTTAGTCAAAGCAGTAAGTTCCAGGTTCAGCGAGCAACTCTGTCTCAAAAAACTTGGGTGGAGGGTGACCAAAGGAGATACCCACTGTTGACCTCTGACCTTTCCTCATACATGCATGTCACCTGCGAGCATAGGTTCACATGATATGCACACCCTAGTAAAATTCATGTGACTATAAAAATTGAAGATGGACTGATAACTTTAAGGAAGAAATGGACAATAGAAGAAAGAGCCTTATTTCACCAAATAAATCTATTTTAACTAATATATACTTCAGAGTGATTGGTCTAGAGGTGTGCATGTGGCCTTGAAGAAAGAGTTCTTTTATTTTTAAGTTTTTCTGTAGAGATGGAATTTGAACTTGAGGTCTTCGCTGTGCAAGGCCAGCATCTGATCACTGAGTTATGCTGCCAGTTCTTCTGTTTTTGTTGTGTGGCCTTTAGAAGTGATACTAGTTACTCAGCAACTGTTTCCATGAGGTCAACCCAACAAGAGCCAGAAGACAACTGAAGATGGGAAATCTTTAAAAAGAAGTTCCTATTAATGTGGATTAATTATGCATACAGATGGGGTTCCTTTTGGCATTCCACAATGCACTTTGATCATATTCACCCCAAATTATTCCTTTTTTTGTTCCCCTCACACTTCTGGAAAAATGCTTTCCTTTTCTGGCCACTCCCCCTTAAGCATTCGTGCATAAAAGATGAGATTCTCTCGGTAAAATGACCACAGCATAGTCTCTAGAATGTTATCTACTGGGGCAGACAGTAGTTCCAAATAATTGAAACACATAGCCTTTTTTTTTTTTTCCTTTTTGAGGCTACTGGCCTTTGTATATAAATAAAACTTTCTAGTTGAGTCATTTTTAGTATGCTCTCTCAGGTCACAATGCAGGATCAGGCTTAGCTGTTTCCTTATTTGTAGGATTAGGGAACAGACCTTTGTAAACTCTAAGTATTCTGTAATTACAAATAAAATGATATTTTAGTTTCACCCAGAGTGAGTCATGGTAGCCTGGTGTGTGAATAATTGAATGAATGACACCGAAAATGCTTTTGTTGTTTGTTTTCAAGAGTGAAAAGAAATGACTTAAATGTTAGGGTAGAATTAGAGGAAAATGGAAAGTGTGCTGCTGGCCGTCTGGAGACAGGGGAATGGAAAAATGAGCAGCAGCAGCCTAGAGATATACGGTGACTTGATAAAAACCCCAGCCATATCTGCTTTGGGTTGTAAAATGAAACAGACAACGCATTCTGGAACAGAAGAAAAATACATATCTGGAAATAGATATGAATTGGAGGGAGACCTGGCTGGAAGCTTAAGACTGTGTAGGGCCCAGAGCTAACTGGTCGTCTTCCTCTCCCTCTCTGGCTCAGTGGTCACTGGCTGTGGCAGGATGCTGAATCAGATCCCACTCAAAAAAGCTACATTTCCCTTGGGGTTCCAGGCCGCAGACTCACTGCCCCGTCTTTCACCCACAGACGGAGAACTCAGACCCCAAATGGCAACTTAACGAGCAGAGCAGGATCCATAGTTGAATAGCATATTCATAGCAGAATAATGAAACCCCCTCTCTGGGAGGCAGCTGTTGTTGCCTTACAGGCCAGGAAAGGGACATTTCTGGGTGCTATTGCTGTTCACTTGCATATTTAGGTGCATAAACAAGGCTGATACTGATTTCGATGTACCGTGGTTTCTTAGCTTTTGATATACTGGTTGTAAGGGTACCCAAGACTGTCCGGTGCTGCCTGGAAAACATTGTGTCCTGTGATTACTGGTTGTCTATTTTTTTTGTGGTACTGGAAATTGAGCGTAGAACTTCATACATGCTAGGTAAGTGTTTTATCTCTGAGCCATATTCCCAGTCCACTTATCAGACCTAAAAAAGCAAACAAATCAAATGCTCACCATAGAGGCAGTTGCAGAGGAAGATAATTTAAGCTTCCCTTTGAAAGTTGCTTTCCAGTTGCAGCTCTTCTCAAGTCAGATTCTACTTTTCACCAAAGAACATTTCTTTGTTGTGGTTTGGAGTTTACTACTGACTTTTGGAAGCTCCCCACAGGATGTTATTATCTATCTATCTATCTATCTATCTATCTATCTATCTATCATCTATCTATCTATCTATCTATCTATCTATCTATCTATCTATCTATCTATCATCTGTCTATCTCTGTCTGTATGTATATACCTTATTTTTGTCATCAGCTGAAACTACTTTGCTTTGCTAATTTTTGTGGCAAATATGAAATTTTTTTGGTCTTTCTTCAGGACAGAAAAGATGAATTTATGGAAGTGATGAAGGCACACTCATCAGAAGAGTAGTCTATGGCAACGTTTGTCTTTTTCTTTGGAACTTAATGCTCCAGCATGATTTCTGTTAGAGCTGCTTGGTGCAGCCAGGAGAGAGTGACTTGTTACGTTTTTTTTTTTTTAATTTTTTTATTTATTTTTTTTGAGATAAGCTTTCTCTGTGCAGCCTTGGCTGCCCTGGAATTAGCTCTGTAGACTAGGCTGGCCTCAAACTCACAAAGATCCACCTGCTTCCACCTCCTGAGTGCTGGGATTAAAGGCTCATGCCAACACCACCCTGTGACTTGTTCTCCTTCAATCCAGCGAAACATTGCAGCCTTCTCTGCCTGGATCCCAACCTAGTTCTTCTCCGGCTTCCTTTGAGCATCCTTTTCCTTTGGTTTTCATGATATCGCTTCCATCTCCTGCTGTCCTCTCATCCTCTGTTCCGATCAATACCTTCACATTGGAGTCCTCTGGGATAGATCTGACCCTTTCCCCTCTGTGTGCCCCCCTAGGGATCTGATCTTCCTATCATTTACCACACTCCATTTGTACAGATGACCCCAGGCTCCTTATCTCTAGTTAGCCATTCCGTCTGGACCCAGGAGAGCAATGTCTTTGAGTTTGGAAGTGTGGCTCTGTTTCTGTCACTTCCTTTTCGGAAGTTTTCATCTGTTGGGTGAAATAGCAAGCATCCTACTACCTGTAGTCAATTTGGAAGCCATTCTCTCAAGTGGCCCATTGACAGCAGGCACAGAAATGCTGACAAAATGTGAACAGTTTACTTGGCTGCGGAATAGAAAGACCTGCTACAGGACTGGTCTGGGAGGTACTGATTGTAACATGGTTCTGGTATGTATTGGTTGTAGCATGCATGGTTCTGGTAGGTACTGATTGTAACATGCTTCTGGTAGGTATTGATTGTAGCATGGTTTTGGTAGGTATTGATTGTAATGTTGTTCTGGTAGGTATTGATTGTAACATGCTTCTGGTAGGTATTGTAGCGTTGTTCTGGTAGGTATTGATTGTAACACGTTTCTGTGCGTATGAGGGAAGAGTTAGACTTTGGTTGTCTATTCTCTATCTACTCTCACGAGAAAGTGGGCTCGTCCACGTGTCTCACTTGCTTGTTCCACTTTGCACTGACTAAAGTAGAAATCTGAGAGATATTTCTCAAGTCTTGAACCAGAGCTAATTCATCTCTGGCTCTCCTAGAATAGAATTTTTTTTTTTATGTGGCAGAATAATATGTTGAGATATTGTGTGTGCTTTTGTTCATTTATTTTTCTCCTTCCCCTTTCCTTCCAGCTAGTTATTTTTTTTGTGCCCACTTTCCATAGAGGGGAATTATTAATGTCTGAAAGAATAAAAGAGCCATTTGTCTCTCTGGATTCCACTACCATGCAGTCTGCAGCCTTAAGTGGAGGTGTGCTACTTAGGGACTGGCAAAGAGGAAAGAAAGATGTATCTGAGGGCATCCAGGCTCACTTCTCTCAGTGGCTCCCAGTGCATGTGGCAAGACATCAGGGAAAAGACTGTGAAACACTAGGGAAGCCGACCCAGGTACAGGAATCAGCCTCCCACAAACAAAGCATGCAGGCAGAAAATTGTTGACTTCAGTGTGTAGGGTAACAGGCTGGCTCACTCATGGGATGCCAGCAGAGGGAACTCTGGGATCCAGGCAGAGGAAGCTGTTTTTTTTTTTTTTCAGGAAACCTCAGGACCTGTTTATGATTCCATATCATAGGTGTGTGGGACAAATACCTATGATAAATGTGATTGATTGTTCCATTGACAGGGCCAGAAGGTGGTCCTGGTTTAAAAAAATAATTTTAAAGCAAGAAGGACTTGACATATTCTTTTATATTTTAATTTACATAAGGTATAAAAATTGAAATTCTGAATATCAAAAATCCACAACAAACAAGCAATAAGAACAAAAACTACCTCAAACTGCCAATCTACCACCCAACCACCCAACCACCCAACCAATCATCCAAGAAAGCAAACACCTGAACAAAACCAAGAAACAAAACTCCTGCTTTGGTATAATGATGATGCCAAGAGGTAAGTAAGCCCCTTGCATAAGAAGGCCCCTATGAGGTAAACCCCTCCATGAGGTAAACCCCTCCCTGAGTAAACCCCTTCATGAGGCAAGCTCCCCCCACCCCGAGGTAAACTCCTCCATGAGGTAAACCCCTCCATGAGGTAAACCCCTTCATGAGGCAAGCCCCTCCTGAGGTAAACCCCTCCATGAGGTAAACCCCTTCATGAGGCAAGCCCCTCCTGAGGTAAACCCCTCCCTGAGGTAAACCCCTTCATGATGCAAGCCTCCCTGAGGTAAACTCCTCCATGAGGTAAACACCTCCATGAGGTAAACACCTCCATGAGGTAAGCCCCTCCATGAGATAAGCTTTACCATGCTTCACTTAGAATACAGACTCACAGCAGCTCTTGCTGGGTTTTGCAGTTTTGGGAGCTTCACAAAGACATGAGTGCCTCTCCTGTCTCTTGCCAGGGGACACCTTGACTTTATGCTTCACAAGTGCCGTCTTAAAGTCATAATGACACTAAAGAAGCCAATTGACCTTAGTGCAAAAATCATATGGAAAACAACATTTTTCATGTAGAACTTTGGCAGAGAGTGAGAATATGAATACAGTAATTACACACTCAAATCTCCTTGGCTGCGTACGTATAACCTAATAGCATCCACCCACTGTCTCCCCAGTGGGTGCACTCTGGATGTGGTGGCATTCATGAAGTTTTCTCCCAGATTTCTCTCAGATGTCTACAGATTGCCTTGTGCCAGCACGGAGAGCCCTTGCAGCCTCTCAACTCAGATTTCAGAGGATAATGTGTTAATTAGGACTTCTTCAGACAATTCCTTCAGTGACAGAGAAAACTGCTAGTAGATCTTGAGATGATACTGCAGTTCAACAGTGTGTGTGTGTGTGTGTGTGTGTGTGTGTGTGAGAGAGAGAGAGAGAGAGAGATCTGAGTGGCTCCCTTTAAATAATTTATTTTTTGAATAAGTAGATTTTGGATTAAGTATCCAAAGTGATGGCTCATGGCATCCTTTTAATACATCTCATTATATTTTGTCCTTTTTCACATTTCTTCTTTCTCCACCCCCCCAACTCCTATCTTGCTAGCTCCCCTTTTTCTTCAAAATAATCCTCTCTTGGCATGGGTAAGGGAGAGATGCTCCCCCTCCCCAACAACACCTGATGCAGGTAGGAGCACTGGCTCTGAGGTCACAAAGAGTGGGAGCGTTGTTCCCTGCCCTGCACCAGCCACCTAACTAGGGAGAGTGGTCCCTACACCTAGCCTGGGCAACACACTAGAGCTGGCCCTGAAGGTGTAGGTGTGGGAGAACCGACCCTAAGGAAGGGAAAGCTGGAAAACTGGCTCCGTCCCTTGCTCTTCGCTGCAAGGGGTGAACTAGCCTGGGCAATGCCTGAGAGCGCACCCTGGTGGCGAAGAGAGAGGAGAGCCAGTGGGTTAACCAACCCTGCAACTATCCAGTTCCAGAACCAGGGTTATGTGTTGGCCCACCCCAATATCCACCCAATCTGCGATTTCCTGGAGCATGCAGCTGCGGGGAGGGGTGGGCAGTCCTGCGGACCCAGGGCTGCAGGATCTCTATGACACAGGGCAGCAACATGATGTCCAGGAAGAGTCTCGGGGAGGGTCCAGTGTAGATGATGCAGCAGATACCAAGAGCCTTGAAGCAAGCCAATGATTCTTTCTGATAAATGTCTGCATGTAAAAATGTATAGATAAAGGAGGTTACTTACTGCATGGGTCACTGTGTCACACTGCAGCATCCATGACAGACTTTCCCCTTCTTCCCTCTTTCCCCTTTCCTTTCTTTTTTCCCCCCTTTTTTTCTTCGATTTTATTTTATTTTGGGATGGGGCAGGAGATGGATTGGATCAGGAGGTACAATGTGAAAGACACAAAGAATAAATAAATAAATAAATAATTCTTCCTTTTGTAAAGTTAACATTTTAATTCTAAGTTTATAATCTTTTCACTTTTTTTTCATCCGATTTTATGCCTTGTCTCTAACAAGATCGTAAGTGTCCAGGGGCTCAGACAACACCATATGATATATTTTGGCCCTCTTCCTTTCTTCTCTCCATTTCTTTCGCTGTAAATCTCCCTAACTACAAAAAGATTCTAGCTTACAAACCACAGATATGTATGTGACCCAATGCCATTTTCCATGCTAGGTTAGGAACTTTTCCCTTTTTCTCTTTGTCCTCACTTATCCTTATATTTATATGCCTGCCATGGTATGTGCTTACCCAGCTGTCTGAATAAATAATGAATAAATTAATTTCGTCGTTCAGCTGACTGATCCCTGGATTGACATCAGTACTTGTTAAAGCCCAGAAGCTCTGGAGAATTTCGTAGTGAGTGGGTGCTGCATGCGGAAATGCTGCTTGTCCCCTGCAGTGCGATCAATGCCTGGTTCAACTGAACAGTTACGTTAAGACAGCTAGCTATGACTCTACCCTTTGCACAGACCTTCTAGATAAATCTCCAGGCATTATCACACAGGATGAGGCTGAGACTGGAGTGCTGTCTTTAAGGCTCCTGTGTTGAACTTGCCTGATGGCAATGAGCTTGCATGAGCCCCCTAGTTTTCTCGTGCATACAGACCTGCTGTAAAGCTGCACCTGCTAATGTGGATGAACTGCTGTTGAAGGGGTGGCCTCATAAAGCAACAGCCAAAGCCAAGCGAAGCTGACTTCTCAAAGTGTCACATTGGGTCAAACTAAAAAACACTTGTTTTTTCACCTGAGGTCAACTTCTCTCATTTAGCTGAGATTTTGTATTCTTCATGGTAGTTTATTAATTACACTGAGCCACTTAAAAATACATGATTTGGTAAAAACCAGAGGTATAGTGTTATCCACATCTCTTCTGTGGGTATTGCATTGCTTACCATGTATTAATATTTTGGTATCAATATTTTGGAAACTTTTGAAATTTTGTTATTCTGTCAACAAAACCTTTATGTATGATATTTACATATTTATTACCTACACAGTGTTTGCTAAGATTAAAAACATAGATCAAAGAAAAATTCAGAAATAAATCCTTTTAGATTCCTACAGGGGAAAGCATACCCCAGGTTACTTGAGTGAACTTGAAGGAAGGTTATTACTTTGCTTTGGGGCCATGGGTTTAATTTTAACTTTTAATTAATTTATTTTCCCCTTGTTTTACTACAGTATATACCTGACAGATACCATATATTATGTCATGCAATGTGATTTGATATTTGTATATTTTGTGAAATTATTATATCAAGCAAATGATTACAGATACTGATGTGGGATAAAATATAAATTAATAGAAATGGATTAATTTAAGATTTAAGAGCTAGCTAGAAATATGCTTAAACTATTGGACAAATAGTATTGTAATTAATATAGTTTCTGTGTGGTTATTTCTGGTCTGGGCAGCTGACGAATGAGTGGTCTCGGCCTATGGGACTAACCCATGTGGCCAGCTACGTACTTCGGGTCTGGGTGCTTGTATGACCACTCGGGGTTAGGAGGAAAGTAGCTGAGAGCATGCCTGCCATCCATCCTGGGAAAGTGGCCAGATGGGGTCTGCTAGGCATGCACAGGCAGGAGAGTATGGCAGATTCTCGCCACCATACACAGAGATATTTCCAGACTGTGCAGTATGCTACATGGCAGATTTAGCTTTTACTCAGATAAAAATAGTTTATATACTGTACTGTCTTCCCAGAGTTGAGGTAGTGAGGACAGCATTTACCCAACAGTCTCAGAAGCACTGAACATGGCTCCAACATGTTGGACTGGGTGGAGGAAGCAGTCAGGACTGAGTTAGTACTAGCCACACCCACTTAGCATTTAAAAAAAGGTGTATCTGGTCAAAAATGATTAAAGATATGCATAAGGCTGGGCGGTGGTGGCACACGCCTTTAATCCCAGCACTCGGGAGGCAGAGGCAGGCAGATCTCTGTGAGTTCGAGAGCTAGTTCCAGGACAGGCTCCAAAACCACAGAGAAACCCTGTCTCAAAAAACCAAAAAAAAAAAAAAAAAAGATATGCATACAATAAAGACAAATTGAGATGGAAAAGACCTCTAAATGGGTCACAGTTTTGAATAAATGTACATAGACTCGGGAGAGAAAGGAAAAAGAATATAGACAGTTATAAAAGGAAGTAAATGGTTTTAAAAATGAAGCAAAGTCTTTAAAGAGGCAGAGTACAGTCATAGATTAAAGGAGTAAAGAAAAATAAGCCACATAAAGATGGAATATACACAGAGAGTCTGGATTATGTACATTATTGTGTTTTCTTTGAATTATTTTTACTGTGAATAAGTTAGTACAGAGAGACATTTCATTGTACGGGCTGCTAAGCTAAACCAATATATATATATATATATATATATATATATATATATATATATATATATATATATTAAAGGTTTCTTGACTTCAAAATTTGAGTTTAAGGATATGTTGCTTTGGAAAAGAGGCTCTTTTTTTGTCCCCACAGAGCATGACAGCCTGTGGATTCCTTCCAAACTAATGTGGTTTGATGGACCAAGAACACCTGAAAGGTCTCCGTGAACACTAAAAAATACTTTGCCCAACAAAAAACAGGGACTGCCCAAATTTGTTATAAATGTTTGTTTATATTTAAAGGGGGATATACAATAGAAATGAATACTTTGCGTTGGTATGGATCTTGGTTTATTGATACAAATTTAAGGTCAATTTTGTTATATATATATATATATATATATCTTAATTAAGCTATTGTGTTTGTGCAGCTCATTTGAAAATGTAACATATAATTAAAAATACAGGTTAATAGATAATCATCTATAATAGTCAAACTTGTAGTTATGTTAGTCAGATTTTCTAGATGTAAAGAGATACATTTCAAATAGATAGTTGTTCTCTAAACCTTTCAAAGACTACAGAATATGGCATTTAAAATGTTTTAAGAACTTAGGACTTTTCATGACAGTGAGACACATCTGCTCCTGGCAGCACCATTCTACTTCAAGAGGATAATGGGCACTGAAGAGGTTTCTTATGGAGTTGGTTAGCCATTTGAGCAAGAAACTGCTTGATGGTATGCTGTATGAACTGAACATGCAGGACTCACAGAAAAATAACTGCTGAAGTTGTCTAAAGAAGGTGAGACAGTCCTTCAGTGTTCATGCTTCATGAAAGAGTCTGCCAGATATTCTGCAGGACACAGAAGAAAGTAACTGACAAACTTCCAATACCAGAAAAACTGTATTCAAATTTCCTGCTTCATGGAAATGTCTGCTGGATACTGTGGGCTTGTAGGCTGAAGATGGATGCCCAATGTTACAGAAGATCTTTGGACGAATATTCATCTAGTGAGATGTCTCTGTCAATTCTAGAGTTTTGGAAGTTGCTTACAATACACTTCTTGTTAATTTAGGGAATATATTCTTCTGGAGTCTTTGATGGAGTTGAAGAATAGTTATATTTATAGTTTTCCTTAGTTATAATAAAAGATAAAGTAGATATAAATATTGTAACTATAATTCTTGGATGATAACTTTTTTGTTGTATGGAATCTAGATATGTTAAAGTTAAAACCTCCCTTTTTAATTAGACAGAAAAGGGGAGATGATGTGGAAGTCCCTTCTGTATGCTATGAATATGTATTATTGCCATTGGTTAATAAAGAAACTGCTTTCAGCCAATGGATTAACAGAATATAGCCAGGATAGAAAAGATATATAGAGAGAGTAGGCGGAGTCAAAGAGGAACATTTTATAGCCGCTACAGGACACAGACGTTGGACACTGATGGAACCTTATCATATGGTAGGCCATAACCACATGGCAATACACAGATGAATAGAAGTGGGTTAATTTAAGTTGCAAAAGCTAGCTAGAAATATGCTTAAGCTATTAGCCAAAGAGTATTGTAATTAGTATAGTTTCTGTGTGGTTATTTTAGGTCTGGACAGCAAGGAAATGAATGAGCAATTTTTGCCAACCATTCCATGTGTATTTGGTGAGAGCATTTAAAATCTCCCAGTAATGATCAAGAATTTAATACATCATTATTGACTATGGTCATTGTACAGTATACTGGGTCTTTGGAGTTTATTTCTCTTACCTAACTAAATGAAACTTTGTGTCCTTTATCCAATCTGTTCATCACCATTTAAACACAATTAATGCATATGGCACTATGATCTGACACTGAAATGTCCTCTTCAGGCTCATGCATTTGAATTTCTGTCCCTGGGTTTTTATTAATTGCGTTACACAGGTCTATTGTTGTTATCCTTGTTCAACTCATGTTTGGATAGTTAGGTTAGTGAGACTTCATGGGCATAGCTTCTGATTTTTCTAGGAGACACAATCTTACAGCCAAATCATCCATACTCCGCCTCTTACAATCTTTCTGCCCATCTTTGGCAGTGAGTCTTAGGCACAGAAGCTATATTGTAGATGTATCAGTTGGGATGGAGTTTGACAACTCTGCATTTTGATTAGTTGTGGTTTTCTGCAATGGTCTCCATCTTATTTAGTTGTTTATATATGTATTATATCCTTACAGAACTTCAAAGCACATCTTTAGACAGGTGTGGTGCTTGTCTGGTTCTTATCTAGACATCCTGGAAGAATGCAGAGTATCCTATACTCAGGATGGTCTCCATTTATGTTTGTAAATACATCAACTTTGTAAATAGTTGGAACAATGTCATACGTAGGGCATTCAGGGAGCTAGATGATCCTGGCAATTCCAACAGGAAGCAATAAGGCAAGTTTGGGACCATCTAATATCAAAATCCCCAAGGATAGGCAGTGCTGAAACAGAGAGATCATTTAATTCTTGACCTGGACAGTTTCTGTGATAAGATATGTTTAGAATTTGGTGTTATGAGGACTTGAATTGACATCATGGCCTTGATAAATTACTGAAACACCCACCATCTCCTCAAAATGGGGTAAGAGTTTCCACTAGATGGAGTTAGTCTGGTAAGTTACATGCTTGGTAAACGCAAATTGCTTGAGGAGACACAGGCATCATGATGCTTCCGTAGGACAGTCTGAGCTGTGACTTTGGATATCATGACTGAAGAACTTCCTTTGCTCTAAGTAAGATGCCTCCAGGCATCCAGTTCTGTGTCTCACTCTGCTGGAGACCCCACCCAGACCATCAGGCATGCTGAGAAAGCATCTTCCCAGCCCTGATATTTTCTTTCATCACCTTCAGGAAATGACTATGATCTATCTTCTCTCTAAAGGGACCTTTATCCTCTGGCTCTGAACTTGTCCACATGGTTTTCCTCCTAGCTCTGCTCAGAAGAACATTGGGGCCTGGTGGACTTTTCCTCAGAATCATACCCTGTTTCTCTCAGGGACACTGGAAAGCGTGATGGTTGGCTGTCACGTGGTGCTGACACAGAAAAGCCACACATGCAGAGGAAATAACTGTGTCTGATGTGTGACTCTTGTGGAGAAATGAGTCTTATTTTATGTTATTTTCAATTTTGTAATGTTATTTCTTATGCTAATTAAGCATACTATAGTGTAGTTTATACATATTTCAGAAAAATCATGTAATTTGCTGGCATTATTCATATTTACATTTGGGTGATAAAAATAAATATTCTGCTCATTTTTAACAGGAAAAATAATTCATAGTAGTAAGATAATTTCTTGTGTGCAAAAAACCTTGCTTTGAAAGGATTGCAAGCATGAGGCCTCTCAGTTGAAAGGCCATATAGTTATTCAAATGTCCAAATGACCTTCATTTTGATAAACCATCCTGGAACCCAGACAAGAAGGTTTTCATATTGCTAGGTGGATGCACAAGTCAATTCCAACGTCGAGAGATGCTCACCTCTTACGCACTTAACGTTTCATAACAATTTCTCTAAACTCCACGGAAAAAAGGGCTGACATGTGAAAGCTCTGACTCAGCCATGTAGCACTCAAGGGGATTAAGTTATCCTTATTGCTATGGGTTATTGAACCCGTAGTTATTGATTTATTTCCTGTCATCTGTTTTGTAGGCTGTATATTGGAGGATGTTAGAGGGTGAGTGAACTTTCCGAACACTCAAGTGGGAAAGCATAGTAGGGACTGTCTCAGTCCAAGAACACACCGTACTGCTCCTGACAGTGTGTTTTGTTCAGCTTCAACAGCGGGTTGAGGCACCGCTTTGTCCCATTCAAATATCAAACACTTTGAGTTTATAGACGCTTCTTCATCTACTCCCCTTCAATCTTCCTTCCTTCCCATATCCTTTTGGTTGCACGTTAAGATCTTTAAGTTTTTACTCACGGATCTCCCAAGGCTACATAGAACAATCCAGATCTTTCTTTCAGACATGAACCTTTCTTGTCATGGATGCCAGCTCCCATACAGCCCTCAGATTGTCACATTCACCAGTCATTTCTCAGGGACTGGTGTCCTGGTGCTTTACTCTCTTAGGAGCATGTCCTGAGGAACCTTGGTTATCAATATCACTTCTAGTGTTGGAAGCCCAGGCTGAAAGGAAATGTCTAAGTATGGTCTGACTAGTTCTGAGTGATAAAGTACAGTTGCCAAGTCCTAAGCAGTATAATTCTATTAATTCTATTTATTTATTTATTTATTTATTTATTTATTTATTTATTTTGTTTTTCGAGACAGAGTTTCTCTGTAGCTTTTGGACCCTGTCCTGAAACTATCTCTTGTAGACCAGGTTGCCTTTGAACTCACAGAGATCCGCCTGCCTCTGTCTCCTGAGTGCTGGGATTAAAGGCATGTGCCACCACCGTCCAACTATAATTCTATTAATTATTAATGAAATTATCAAACATTATACTCTTATAAAATTTATACTTACACCACTTACATTGTATTGTGATTTACATTGTTATAGTACCTGAAAGTCATAAGTCTTAGAAAAAGAGTGTTTTCTTACCACAAACAGAATATTGTTGAAACTTTAGAAAAGGCATAAAAGAAAAAAAAATCACTTAGGTAAGTGCTTTTATTTTAAACACATCCACACATTGTTTAATTAAGGGTCATGTCTAAGAAATGTACAGCTGGGTGATTTTTGTCATCACTGTATGAAAGTTAGATATCCTTGAGTTAAGATGACTTGTCACGGCCACTCGGTGACATAATCATATAACACAAGTGTCAGCTGTGTGATTAGTCACTGCCCAACCCGGAGTTATGCTGTGCATGGCTTTATTTAAATGCACACACGTGAATGCATTTTCTTGTATGTTTTATAAAAGTGAATATCATAACTAGCAATGCCCTTTGAACATTTTTTTAGATCATAAAGGTTCTTCTCATGCTAGTAAATACAAAATGACTCTAAAAACACACTTAGGGACTTTATAACGTTCAATAGTATTGCTGTACTATACTTTACTCAACCCTTTCTCTATTGATGACTGTTTAAATTGTCAATAATTTTGTATTCTATACTAAATCGCTGTTGTAAATATTTTGGATATGCTCATTTATACACTTATTTAAAAATACCTGATAAGAATTTCATACCAGAATATGAACAAATCCAGAAATATTGAGCAATTTTACTGCTTGCCTACAGACCCCTGGGAAGGATCTTTAGAACACAACTTTCAAGCCAGGCTCATTTAAGCATTAGCGCGCAGTGACGTTTTATACTTGCGTTTAGAATGATGGCCCATTAACATCTTATGTTTTTAGTTTCAGCCCATCTTTCCAACTTATTGATACAGTTTTTGACCCATTGCTGTTTTTAAATCTCAGGGATTTCATCTTATTTATTGTCATGCACAAACATACTCAGGTTTTTTTTTTTTTTTTTTTTTTTTTTTTTATCAGGAGTATGATACCAGGGCCAAGGATGGTGGGGTAAGGGAGCCAGGCATTAGCCAGGGAGGAATCGATGCAGCGTGATGACAATGTTATGGTCATTGAGGGCTCTGTTTGATTGGTATGCCCTGAGAAGAACTTGAAATGTCTTGTAGAGTTCCACAGAAAGATGGTCATGCATAGGGTTGGTCCACTGGTATCTATGTGCAGCTGGTTATGTGTTTTCCCCAGGGCACCGAAATCTCTTCTCTTTCAGGCTGCACTTGTGTGTGGACCAGGGGCTTCCATCTGCCTCAGATAGATTCTCATTAAAGAAGAAGGAATCACAGTGACCACCTGCTTGGGTTATGAGGATGTCATAGCAAATCTGAGCTTGTCAACGGTCCTGCAGAAGGAGGCTGGAGGATGCAACTACTGTGGTGTTCTAACAGAGGCCTTCTGTCTTCCCAGGTTGCATTAGTGCAATAAGCAGCATTAAGTCGGTGCATATTTGACATATCTCTCCATCCTTCTGCAACTTTATGGGAGCTTTTGACATAGACTTTGTAGAAGGCAGATCCAATGCTGATAACCTCTGGTCACCATCAGTGCCACAGAAACAGGGCAAGATGAGATGTCCATGATTCAGTCTTAATGACCATAGAGAGGGTCCTGTGAACAGTGACGGTGTCTCTATAACCAGGTATTAATGAATGTGCTCTAAATAGCGCTGGAGATTAGCATTCACAGTTCAGTTCACAAGTATATGCAGGTAGGATTCCACCCCTAAATGAAAATCCATATGGCTTTAGCTGTCCTGTCCGGTGCTCCTGCTGCCAAGCAGGGAAGTTATTGGAAGAGGGGTGGTAGGTTAGAGACACCGCAGAAGCCTGGCTGTGCTGCAGGAGAAACCCTCAGAAGGGGTGGAGGCACCAGCAGCCAGTACAGAAGAGGATGGCAGCAGCGTCTCTGGAGGGCAAATGTCCTTGTCCTCAATGTGTCACTTCACTACCCTGATAGAACTGGAAAAGACCATCAGGAAGCTTTCCTAAGCAGAGGAATTGGTTTTACTGTTGACTTATTCAGTGACTTCAGTAGCAATTTATTTCTAAAAGCTCATCTCCTCTCCTTTCTAGGGCAGGTGCAGGACTCTGTGGTATGGTAGAAAAGACCTTGGGAAGGTGTAAGGTGTGTGGACCATGCAGTGTTTACAGCTGTGTGCGTGTCTTTTCTTGCTTCTGGTTTTGGTTTCCTTATGGTGGATATAAAAACTAAAGATAATATTAGCCAGATGGTGGTGGTGCATGCTCTTAATCCTAGCACTCAGGAGGCAGAGGCAGGCAGATCTCTGTGAGTTCGAGGCCAGCCTGGTCTACAAGAGCTAGTTCCAGAATAGGGTCCAAAGCTACAGAGAAACCCTGTCTCAGAAAACCAAGGGAAAAAAAAACCCCAAAGATAAATAAGGCATAACAACAGTGCCCGTGATATCACCCAGACAGGTACTAGCTCAGAGCAGGGACTCAGAATTGTACATTTTAAATAGAAAATACATTTGTTATTTCTGTGGTGCTATTAGTTCTGATTGTGGGGATGGCCTTGTTTACTTCTCATATCAGCCATCACTCAGTATTATTCAGACTTTTTGATCTCTAACCAGGCTACAGTCCACAGTGCCAGAGGCTAGGTAAAAAGAAGCGCCTGAAGAAGGATGCATGGATTTCCTTGGGAAGGCCAAATAGAAGAGATATCCTGGGAAAAGTGGGGATGGGTCTGGGGGAGGGGGAATGAGAACAGACATATTCTGTAAAAGCTCTGCCATTGAACTACAGCCAACCGAAACCTTTTATTTTTGTAAAGTCTGATTAATGAACACTTTGTCTCTGTGCTTTTCAGCTCCACATCCTCGGTCATGTGGGGATATTGAATTTCCTCTTACTAGCCTTTTGCATTTAGGTAATTGATTCAGGGAGAGTCCATATAGGGTTTTGTATGTGGTACTGGGCAGGATTCCACTTTTCATTTTTCCTTCTTCCTTTCTCCTCCCCCATCTTCTTTGTATTTCTTCATATTAACTAGTGCATTAGCATGTAGTGGCAAACTAAGGGAAGAAATCAAAGTTTATTTCAAATTAGGAAGTGTGTGTGTGTGTGTATGTGTGCATGCATGTGTGCGTATGCATGTGTGCGTATGCATGTGTGTGTGCATGTGTGTGTGCATGTGTGTATGTGCATGCGTGTGTATGCATGTGTGTATGTGGGAATGTGTGCATGTGTGTATGCATGTGTGTATATGCGTGTGTGGATGTGTGCACGTGTGTGTATGCACGTGTGTGTGCGTCCTATGATAAGCATTTCCTTTTCATTGAGGGGAAGCTTCTAGCACTATGGACAGAATCCTTGCTCCACAACTCCACTCAAACATTGATTGCTGGTGTATGTAGGGCAAGGTAGTAGTGAGAGGGTGGACTAAAATTGTTCTCCGATTTAAAATTACCCAAACATTCTCTTCAATTCAGTTTTATTAAAGCAGATTGTGGTTAAGTCAAGTATTAAAGTTATCTAATGGCTGTTACCAAAAAAGACATTCACTAAGAGGGTAGGCAGCTTTATTACACGTGTAACATCGGAGTGATATTACACGTGTAATATTGGAGTAATATTACACGTGTAATACTGGAGTGCCCTGGCTGTATTTTACCCATGTTTGTTGTGCTAACTGGTGATATGTACCAGGCTTTGTGAACTAAGGACTTACAGCAATGTCATGCATTATAAGCTCTACTGGGGATTACAGACATGCAGGAAAGAATTCATTATATTTCTATACAGCACTGATTCTGGTTGCTGTAACACAACTCTATGTACCGGTGATTTCCAGAAGTCAACTAATTAAAAAAAAAATCTCTTGACTTCCTGTTAAAAACACCAACTCTGCGTCCTGGCATAAGCTAAAATCAGAAGTCAAGACAGCTTCGAAGAATGTTGTCTGTTCATTGACCTAAGCCCCTAGTAAAGTTTTACTTCAGTAAAGTTACCTTTTTGGTTCTTCAGCATGGTTTATGAATGTTTCCCGTTTTTAGTGGTAGGGAAACAGATGCCAGTAGGTGGCGCTCTTTCTCAATGTTCTGGTTTTCCTTTTCCACTTTTTCTACACTAGCTTAGTCATAACTACGACATTTCCAACAGCATCTGAAATTAGCATCGGATGTAGGCTATATGTTTCTGCAAAACGGGGTCCCCAAGATTAATGGACCAGCCATAGTAATCTGATCAACTGCTAAAGATTCCCCGATCACTTTCATGATCTGTATCTAAGTCTCCAATACCTACCTTTTATTACAAAGCTATGTCCAAGTCCTAGATAAAACATTTTGATCTCAGTTCTAGTTACTCATATGTCATGTCCTAGCTCTTGGCTCTTGTTTCATATAGTCTATATTACTGTACATCCTCTGTATACTAATATTTTAAGTGTTCGATTTAGAAACCGCAAGTGTATTTGATTATAAAAATGGGCAGGTAGCAACAAAGCCCTTTGTGGTATGAAAAATCCATGTAAAGCTATATCTATAAGTCTTTATACTAACCTGGGGTTATGCGTGGGAACCAGAATCAAAAGGAAGAAGTATCTAGAGATGATCACTGTAGAGATGAGAGAGTGAATTGTAAAGCTGACATTCATGGAATAATAAGCTGTTCCCTGAACTTAGTAGAATTTTAAGTTTTTGAAAAAGTTAGAACTATATAGGCTGCGTTTGATGTCATCTAGTCACTGGTTTAGACAGATTTATTAATACATATTAAACCCCCTCAAATCTGGTGTACGGAAACCCTCAGAGGAGCTATGATAGAATCCGTGCAGTGACTCTTCATTTTGTGCAGGAATGAAAACATATTGTGAGCTGGAGTGTTGAGCAGCTGTGCTCACAGGTGTGAACACAGAGAAACAATTCGCTCTTTTTTCATTTCTCCTTCTTTATTATCTTCCAACCCCTTGCTGCTGTTTGACTTGTGGGCCATACAGAAACACACCTAAAGGGTACAGTGTCTTTCCACTGTTAGCCTTGGAGCATGCTGTAGGCAGGCATGGTATCAGTGTCTGGGGAACTACATATGTTCAGGTTTCTACTGATATCAAACATGAAGTTTGAGTAGATAGGAGACAGTGAGGACAGGATGCTGTTACACTTCATGGATGTTTTTAATAAATGGGTATTGCCAGTTCATCATGCTTCATGCCTCATAGTGGGAGATGTAAATACATTTAATTCTACAAGTAGTTATTAGGCACTCAACAAATAATGTTAGGGGTATGGCAAGGAATAATAAAAGGATAGTTATAAAATATTATAAATGTTAAAACGGTATATGAAATGCAAATCTCTTATTTACCTCACCCTTTCTTCCTCATATGCTCTTTTCTATTTAATAAGTATCTTCTAATGTGCCAGAAAATTTAAAAAACAAATTTAAAAGGTAATTTGCTTTTGAAGGATTGGGGATAGGTCAGGGTAACAGGGGCATGAAGAATTAAATTCATTATGTACATGTATGAGATCATCAAAGAATTAAATATAAATAAAAAGTAAAGGAATTAATTTTGATATGCACATAGAATAGATTATAGGAGAAAGTTGGAACAGCTCTAAGGGAGATGGTCCACCCATCATGCCTTGTTGTCTGCCAATGCTCTTTTCCAGTGTCACATACTGAGACCCAGGGAACCGAAGGCTTGAGTTAATGGCCCTAGGATACAGTAGGGCCTGAATAAAGCTTTTTAGTTTTGCGTCTCACTGAAGTTGTCTAGTGTAAAATGGTCAGCCATGCACAGTGTTGCATGCCTGAAATTCTAGCTCTCAGGGAACAAAAGCAGAAGGACTTCTGCAAGTTCAACACCAGCGTGGTCTACACAGTGAGCTCCAGGCTGGTAAGGGCTACGCGGAAAGACAGTGAATGTCTCAAAAAAGAAACAAAAGCGTCCACCTACTCTGTGTTTTCTCCTCTGGAGAATTTATCAGAAAACCCTTTAATACACGTCTGAGAAGATCAGGTATCTCTGCTATTCTGGGTATTGCAGGAATGCCACTGCATTGGTCTATGGAGGGTGGGCTGCAAAACTCAACAGGAATAGGTTTTCCTGTTTAGCCTGAAGCTCCTGTTTCCAGAGACAATCCTCCACAAGGGAGCTCCCAGCTGAGAACCCTGCTTGTTGAGTCTCTGGGTCTTGTTTACAACCACTGCAGCTAAGAGGTATGGGGGTAATGGCCTCTTTAAATCACAGCCTCTTTTGGAAACCTTGGAGGAGCATGCCAATAGATTCTACTCAGGGCTTCTCATTTTCTTCAACATCCTACTGGGCATGTGGTGCTTCAGCACCACATGTTGGAGGACAGCTCACGGCAACTTCCTGCAGTGTCTCCATAGGGCAGATCCAGGCAGGATATAACCCTAGGACTCAAGCCTACTCAGAAGTGTCCTAGCAGCTATGAGCTTTCGAGGCAGGGCACAGGTCTTCAGATAGTCTTGGTTCAGAGTCAGCTCAGGTGATAGGTGATCTTCACAGAGTACTAAGAAATGCCTGTAATTTCCTCTAGGTGGTATCTGTTAGAGCATTCCTCTTGATATGTCCTTCCCCCCCCTCCCCCAAACTGATCACAAAACCTGGAAGCAGCTTTGGGGATCATGTATTTCTCTGAAGCAGGAATTATGCATGTAGAACTAATCTTTCTCAGGATCCTTGGGTTTGTTACATGTAAGCTTCCCTCCCCTCCCCCTTTATCTTTCTTTATTTTTGGTGTATGACTTCTGAGGTGTCTGCTCTCATTGGTTTAGAGAAAGAGAACAGAAACTGGTTTTCTCTTCTGACATCACTGGCTTCTCTGCTCTGGCCCTCATCTCATTCCAACAACTTGGAAGAGACAGTTTTTCAGGAGTGCTTGGTCTGAAGCATTTGTATTAGCCTCGGTCTTTCGCAAGCCTATTCTTTCCTGGGGAAGAGACTTTATTTTTTTAAACAATATTTTTAAAAATTTATTCCTTGAAAATTTAGTGCATGTATACAATGTATTTTAATCAAATTCATTATCTTACTATCTCCATCCATCTCCTCTCCCAGGAATCCCCAACCATCTCCCTCCCAAATTTTGTGCTCCTTTAAACTTTTAATTAATAACTTACTGAGTTTGGTTAGGGTTGATCATATGTGCTTGGCTGTGGTACCTTCTACTGGGGTATTGGGGGACCTATGAGACTACCCTCCCCCACAAAACTGACTCCTTCCCCTTCAATAGACATCAACTGCTAATAACTCCTTATCTGAGATGGGGCTTTGGGAGTGTCTTACCTATCCACATTGGAGGTTTGATTGTCTTGATATTATGTAGGTAACCACAGCTGCTGGAAGCTCATGAGAACTGTGGCTATGCTATGTCCAGAAGAGAGCATTCAATGGCCTGTCTCCCAAGTCCACTGGTGCTCATAATTATTTGCACATTCTTTTTCCTGATGCTCCCCGAGCCTTTGGTGGGAAAAGTTAATTGAGAAGACTCATCTGCAGCGGAGCTCTCAGTGTTGCTTGTTCTCAGCACTTTGACCACATGTGGCTCTCTGCCTCCTCTGATGGTTACACTCCCAATGAAGATTCTCTCACAAAGGTTGGAAGAAGAACTAATCTATGGGTATAAACATCACAATATTATTTATGATTATTTAGTAATACAACAGCAGTAGGTTCCCCCTCTAGGTTTTATGACCTCCACAGACCTGGGCTTTTGACTAGGTTTGCAGTATGAGGCATTAAATCCCTTATGTGGAGTACGCCTGAAATCCAATCTGAAAACATTTGGTTATCCCTATGAATATGTCACTAATGCATCTCTAGGCCCAGTTTGCATGGCAGGTCCATATTGTAGCATGTAGAGCCTAGTGTTGGAAAAGACTATTGATGCTTTTTGTCCCTCAATGTTCTACGCAGCACTTTCTGGCAGCATGAAAACTAGCAAGAAGGGAAGGAAGAAGTCAAAGTATCTTTATTTGCAGATGATATGATAGTATGCATAAGTGACTTGAAAAATTCCACTGGGAAACTCCTACAGCTGATGAACACTTTCAGCAAAGTAGCTGGATACAAAACTTGATTCATGAAAGCCTGTAGCCTTCATATCTACAAATTACAAATGGACTGAGGAAGAAGTCAGGGAACACTTTTCACAAAGGTCTCAAATAACAAAGTATCTTGGGGGCAATTCTAACTAAGAAAGTGAAAGGCTTGTATCATATAATAACTTTAAGACATCAAAGAAAGAAACTGAAGAAGATATCAGAGGATGGAAAGCTCTTCCATGCTCACATATTGGTAAAATCAATGTAGTGAAAATGGCCATCCTACCAAAAGCAATCTATGGATTCAATACAATTCCCCCCAAAATTCCAACACAATTCTTCACAGATCTTGAAAGGAGAGTTTTCTGATTCATATGGAAAAACAAAAACCCCAGGATAGTTAAAACAATCCTGAATAATATAAGAATTGCTGGAGATATCACCATCACTGACCTCAAATTATGTTATAGAGCTTTAGTAACACAAACACCATGGTATTGGCACAAAAAAGAAATGTTGTTCAATGGAATAAAATTGAATACCAGGACATAAATCCACACACCTATGGATGACTTTTTTTTTTTTGATTGAGAAGCCAGAAATGGCACTCAAAGAAAGAGAGCATCTTCAGTGAGTGGTGCTGGTCTAAGTGAGTGTCTGCCTAGAAGTGTGAAAATAGATTTTGACTTCTTACCCTGCACAAAATTCAGCTCTGAATGGATCAAAGACCTCAAAAATAAAATGGGATACACTGAACCTGATGGAAGAGAAAGTGGGGACTATCTTTGAACTTAATCGACACAAGAAAAGGCTTTCTAAGCAGAACATGGTTAGCACAGGTGCTAAGACCAACAGTTAATAAATGGGACTTTATGAAACAAAGGACACTGTCCAGCAGACAAAGACAATGGGAAAAGATTTTACCAACTACACATCCAATAGATGAATATATAAAATATATAAATAACTTAAAAAACTAGATATCAAGAGAACAAATTACCCAATTAAAAACAGGGTACAAATCTAAATAGAATTCCCAAAAGAGGAAACTCAAGTGGCTGAGAAAGACATGTTCAACATCCTAAGTCATTAGGGAAATGCAAATCAAAACTACTTTGAAATTTCATCTTACACCTGTCAGAATGGCTAAGATCGATAAACAAGTGACACTTCATCCTGGAGAGGATGTGGAACAAAGGGAACACTCATCCATTGCTAATGGGAATGCAAACTTGTACAGCCAATAAGGAAATCAGTGTGGTGGCTCCTTAGGAAGACGAAAACTGATCTACCTCAAGATTCAATTACCCAACTCCTAGGCATTTACCCAAAGGCCACTTCTTCCTACCAGATAGGCAATGGCTCAACCATGTTCATTTCTGTTTTATTCATAATAGCCAGAAACTGGAAACAACTTAGATGTCTTTCAACAGAAGAACAAAGAATAAAAATGTGGTACATTTACATAATGGAGTAAGATTATTCAGTCATTGAAAAAAACGAAAACCATTAAATTTGCAGGTAAATGAAATTGGGAAAAGGTCATCTTGAACCCAAGAGAAGATAGCCCCGTACCAGGATAAAACCAAATACTACTGCCCCACTAAAAGACTGTAGCAATGAGAGGACTCAGTAATATTCTACTGTACTCAAAGATCACTGCCTTGCTCAGTCAGCATCAGAGCGGCTTCCTCCTGCTGCAGATGAGAACAATACAGAGACCACAGCCAGACATGCAGAAGGTGACAGGTCTTGCACTGAACCCTAAACCCATTGTCTCTACCAAATCCCTTCCCCCAGGGCTCAGGGAACCTTACAGAGGAGGAACTGGAAAGAGTGTAAGAATCAGTGGGAATAGAGGTTACCAAGGAAACAATGCCTGGAAACCAACATGATCGGAGCTCATATGGACTCAGAGAGGCTGAGGCTGCATGCACAGGGCCTGCAGCGGTCTGCTCCAGATGGGGCTCTCGAGCTGAATGAAGAGGACACATAACCCCATCCAACTGATAACCACTTGCAAATGAAAAGCTAGTTTTCTCCAAGGGAGGCTCCCTGGGAAGCAAACTACTCATAAGGGGAGGCTGTGTGCCCAGCAGTAGATGGACAGCAGAAAAGGAACTCAAGTGCAGCTTTGGAAATTTGTTCGTGATGTCATGCCAGGGATTTTCATTTTTTAAACAAATATCTTATTTTTAATTTTAATTACATTCCATGCATATTTTTCTTTCTTTTTACTCCACTGGTCTTTTGCATATATATGATAGCTTCTAGTTTAGTGTTTTATAGTATTCGTGGATGTGTGAATGAGTGGGGTTACTGTGTCGACATGTTTTAGGAGCCCTTTTTGGACTCTTTTTCTTCCGTTTGTTCTGTCATATTCTGATGTATTTATTTTTCTTTCATCTTATCTTCTATTTTATTATTATGTCTTAAAGCCTGTTTGCTAATGAGAGACAGAGTGAATCCAGATGGGAGGGATGGGAGGGAGAAAATGGGAGGAGTTGTGGGCGGGGAAAATGCCATCAGCATGTATTATGTGAGAAAAAAAGTCTATTTTCAATAAAGGTGAAAAAAACTGATATTCAACTAGTAGAGGCTCGTGCATCTGCCACAGGTGAAAGAGACCACAGGGGTTGTTCGCTTGAGTGGTGCATGGGTACATCTGAGGGGGGGTGACCCCGACAGCTTCCACTGACTTTGCACAAGCGGCCTTTCCGTGGCTTCTCTATTTAGTAAAAGAGATCATTGGTTTCCCTGTGAGTTTCGGGACATAACTCAGTGAAGACTTGCCTTTTGATGGTGCCACTATTAAAACACAAAAACAAAAACAAAAAACAAACCGACAAAACAGCCAAAATCCCAAAACCAAAAACGCCTTACTTTATGAGAATTTAGTGGGAATTTTAGTCATATCTTACAGGAGTTCCTTGGCTGTTTTACAATGCCCACCTGAGAAAACTAGCAACCCTCGTTTCATGATTGTTGGGGTTTAAACATGTTTTCTGACATATGCACACAAAGAGTTTGAGAGAACAGCTCCAGGTCAGCCTTGAGCTGCACCCCTTGGTCTGAGTCTCGGGAGTGAACACCCAATGTATGTGGTTACTGTGAGTCCCAGCGGCTTGCACACTTGCCCACACATGCAGCCCATAGGACAGGAGCACTGGTGCACCCGAGCTTTATAAATATTCGGCTTGCCTTAATTTATTCACATTATCTTGCTGCCATTGCTGCTGGCCTTTGCTGAGTTACTGGACAGGTTAGGTCCTTGCCTCTTTCTCTAGGTTTCAAACTGCTTTGTAAGTCTGGTGTGATGCTTTTTTTTTGGATACATTCTTCAGCAGCTGATCCTCACCTCCAGGAAGCTTCTTTTCAGTGCAGCTGATCCCAAGTAATGTCCTCTCTGGAGTGGCTCATATCCTGAAGAGGCGGGCCAACGACGAGTCCTGCTTTCTCAGCAAGGAGGTGGACACAGAGGCAAGACTGATTGCCATGCAGTGTAATCCTTTGCAGGCCCTATTTCTTTCAATATGTCCTGGAGCATTGCACTAGACTAACTTCTCCATCATGTTTCCAATTAGAATACTGTTCTCAACCAAACATTAGTCTGTGATAATTTTAAATTGCCATGCATGATTCACAGTGATTTAATATTCACAAAATTCCTGCCATCTTCATATTCTCTGGAATGGGAGGTTGATTGGGAGTCATTTTGTGAGTGGAGGAGAGCAATTTAAAATTGTTAGCACATTTCACATATCTTAGCACTTGGTTTGGAATGGTTTGGTGCCTGCTTAATATAGAAGAATTTGAAATTGCTGGGCAATAAAATTTCAATCATGGTCTCTGTATCTGAGAGGCAGTCAGTTTTGGGGAGCTCTCTACACCCACTTTTTGCCTTGTTTGATCATTTTGTGCACATTTTTAGCCAACATTATTATTTTTTTAACTTTTGAGATTATAATACAATTACAACATCTCTTTCTTCCCTTTCCTTTCTCCAAACCCTTCCACACAGCCCTCCCTACTCTCCTTTAAGTTCATGGCCTCTTTTTTTTCCTATTTGTTATTGCATGCATATGCGTACATGTAGACACACATATGTATTCCTAAATAGAAACCATTCAGACCATGAATGGTACTTGTGCATACTTGTTTTGGGGCTGACTGGCACTGGGTGACCAATTGGTGAGCTCTTCTACCTTAGAGAAGATCACTTCCCCAATCTCAGCTTTCCTCAGTTTCTAGTCAGCCTTTAATTAGGCTTTGGGCTGCAATAAACTACTGGGATCTCGTTTCTGTATTTCATACTTTAGTTCTTTCTTTTTATTTCTTCGAGAAACAGAAAATGTTGAAATTACTGCCCAGTAATTTCGCGATCAAGACCAGATCACGAAACACACAACGAAACTCATTTTAAGAGTTTATTAAGAGAGAGACATGCTCAGGCCTCAGGAAGTTGATGCAGAGAGAGAGGGTGGAACGGGCATGTCCAGCTTTTAAAGGCTGCCTAGAGCTTGCGCACAGGCTCATACGCATGCGCGCAAGGGCTTACTTATCTGCGTCTGCATAGGTGACATGACTATGACGCTGGTAGGTCACGTAGGGCTTGAGGACCCTGAGTGGCTATGTAAATTGCCTGAGTGCTTGTTGGTGCATGCACAGCCCTGGAACCTGGAAGTGCCAGCGAAAGCATTGGGTGTTGGAAACCATAATAAAGGTCACCACTGCTTTCTCTAAACTTCTGAATAATTATCTATTTCCCTGAAAACTGGGGTTTTCATTTTAAGTCACGCTGAACATCAAAAATATGTTTACAGAACACCAAGGAATAAATACTTGGCTATATGTGCGGTTTGCTTGTCTTACACTAGGAGATACTGTAATTTCAGCTTAAATATATTTTCCCCATCAATTTTAAAATGTAGACCTATACTGTGTTATGCCCAGATCCGCTAAGTCCCCCCAAAACCAACAAAGAGACTGAGCTCCGTATGTAAAAGCAAAGAGCCTTTATTCTACACAAGTTTGCAAACTCGGTCTTTCCCCATGTATTGGAATGATCAGAGAGTCCTGAGCTCAGTTAGAATTGGGTTTTCATAGTAGTAAAGGTGGGGGTGAGGGGTTTCTAAGGTTCAGAACCCCTGATTGGCTGACATTTGTCTAGGGATGTCCTGGTGAGTGTGTGCTGGCAGGTGATCCTATCTACAATGATTGGAACGTTAGGCATTTCCTTTGGATGGTCTGTTCTTGGGTGGTGCCTGGGCAGTCTCAGTTTGTGGTTCTTCCAGCAACCAGGTATTGCTTCAGGGCAAACTTCTGAGACTCAGGCCTCCTTTAAATGTATCGATGGCTGAGTCCTACTCTGGCAGGTGATAATGGTTGGAAGTAAAGATTGTTCTTTGGGTGATCTGTTCATATTTAGCTTATCATGGCTGTCTCCTACATATTGTATGGAGGACAGATTTCCATGTACCCAAATACTGAGAGTGGAGTGGCCTTCCAGACACAAATTAAAATATTAAATAAAAAAAAAGTGGTCATCGCATTGTTAGCTTATGTTAAAGGTCACCCTGGTGCCCAATAGCGGAGTCATTACTTTAGGTAAAATGGAAAGGGATGGATTTTCTCTTGGGGGCACCTTTCCTTTCATGTATTTTTCCTCCCTCATACTCTTCGTGGTTTCTTTAACCAAGTAACTACTGCCTCAAAATAGCCTTTTGTTTTCCTGAATACAGCCTCCCCAACTTCTCTGCCTGGTGAGCCTGGCTCAGTCCTTTCTTCACCCATCTGTGGCTTTGCTCCTTGGTGATGGGTTGATGAATGCTAATGGGGGATGAACCCCAGCTGAGATCACCCCACAGCTCATGTTTATTTTTTAATTAATTCTTTATTTTTATATTGGAGATGGTAACTAAGGCTCACACATGCCAGGCAAGAGCTTTACTAGTGAGCTGTATTCCCAGCCCCCACAGGTTTATTTTTAAAGTCTTTAGAGGCAGGGCCTTGATGCTTAGGAATGAGCTTTGATCCCAGTTGTAGGTAGTTCACAATCATGGCAGAGAGGAGATGATTCTCCTGCCTTTGGGGAAGATCTTTGCCTCCATGTAGTCTCCGCTGCTGACCTCAGCTGAGTCCTGCAGGGACCACTTGTACTCTCTTATTTATTGAAGGACAAATCTCAAAGTACGTTTTGCTTGTTAAAAAAAAAATGCTGTAACTGGGCAGGCACATATTGTTTATTAACTTGTTTCGAAGGCAATTTAAGAAAGCTCAAGTCTGATTAAATGATACAGAAATTGCATTTCTGGAGAAAAGATCTCAGTTCATTAATTTTTAAAATCTTTGCTCCATCCTCTGTCTTTTAAGCTGTGATGCTCTTTACTATTTTATTATTTATTTTCCCCCCAACAAGATGTTTTGAAGCCTCTGAATGTTCCTCTTGGGTACGTTTTACTCTTATTTAGTCCCTCAACACTATTTTTCAAATGTTCAGCATTTAGAAGTGCTAAATGTCTTTCCCAGGATTGCAACTTTTGTTCCCGGTTATCTGATAAATGTAAATGAAATATTTATCATGTGATTGTCTTTTAAATACACAACCCCTGAAGATGTGTAGATGCAAGCAAAGCTTCCTCAGAAATACTCTTTTATTATTAAATCGTGACTGAGCAACTGTGAAGCTCCTCTTTTGCATCTTCTCTCTTTAGCCATTTGTCATCAAATCCCAGGGAGCTGTGCCAAGATTTCTTCATTTTAAGTGACTTGAATCAAAGAGTGTTTAGGGTTTCATTGAGAACCAAGGAGACTGCTGTTAGAACAACAGTCTCTGGTGAAGCTTTGTTCTGAGTTACAGGCAGAGGCCCTTAATTATCCTAGAGATGGACTCACATTGGCACAAGCCAGGGTAGGATGAGACAAAGCAGAACACGAGTGTTATTTATGTTAGAGGTCATTATGTCAATGAAAAATAACTTTAGGGGTCGATTTGAACAGTCTCCCTCCCTCTCTTTCTCCCCCTCTCCCCCTCCCTCCTCTCAGATACTGTAGGCCTAGGACTCAGGAAAGACTCCATGTATGGGCACCACATTAAGTATTCTGTTCCAGGTCACCTTTATAATACATGGGGAAACCAGGTTATAAAGAGGTTAACATCTTCCAGAAGTCACATAGCTATGGCAGTTTGGAGCTGTCGTGCTGACCTAGGTTTAGAGGCCATGGTGAGCATAAATTCTTAGATTATGATCTGCTGCTTAGTATGACATTTAGAGGTTTCTTTTCCTTTCCTTGACAGTTGAAGGATGCTTTCTTTTTTATTTGTTTATGTCTTGAGATGGTTGGTTGCACATGGAGGCTAGGACTCCCTCCCTCCCTGTGACTTGTTTCTGGGGGGGTTACTTTTGGCTAAGTGCAGGATTCAGGCTACTAGATATGTGCCGTCCCTCAGTTAGGACCCTGAAAAAGAAGTCCTTTTGCTGTTGGCTGCTCCTATTTGACAGGTCCTCTGAGTGGCTTCCCTAGCCTTATGCTCCAGCTGCCATTGGCCTGGAGGTGCAGAGAGGTGGAGCGAGGGTTGTCCTGTGCATAGTTGTGACTTCTGCATCTGCTTTGTCCCCTAATGCTGCTTCCTGCTTTGGGCAAGAGCCAGAGAAAGCCAGCTCACATCTGCAGCTCTTGATGTGGTGAGGCCCTTAATGAGGTGGCGTGGGCAGGCTGAGCTCGGCCAACCTATCCCCCGGTTCCACTAGACTGCAGGTTGCTGTGATCTCTCCCTTGCCACGGGTGTCTTGTCACCAGAGCTCCCTGGAGAGAGAAGGGGCAGGAGAGACAGCAACTGAAGACCTGAAGACCTGATTCTGGGCTCGTCATTTCTCTGGAAAAGGTCATTAGCCATGGATATG
Organism: Chionomys nivalis; assembly: GCF_950005125.1. Taxonomy (NCBI): domain Eukaryota; kingdom Metazoa; phylum Chordata; class Mammalia; order Rodentia; family Cricetidae; genus Chionomys; species Chionomys nivalis. The sequence continues at coordinate 55,026,859 of NC_080095.1, forward strand.
TTTGGAAGATGGATTAGTTGGGGTTCTCTCGAGGAACAGAAGTGATAGGATGAATATGTATTTAAGGAGATTTGTTAGTTTATACTGAAAGGTCTGGGGAGTCCGATAACGGCTATCTTCTTACACGGGAGAAGCAGAGAACCTAGTGGTTGCCCAGTCCACGAGGCTGGATGCCCAAGCAACCCTAACCTAGGGCTAAATGCCTGAAGGACCTTTGGAGAGCTGCTGGTCTTCAGTGAATGCTGGAAACCCAATGCTCAGCCCTGATACAGTGAAGGACTACAGCAGCAGAGTGAGGACGAAGGCAAGCGAGCGAGAGCACAGCTTCCTTTTCCATGCTTTTTTTTTCCTGAGCTGCCACCAGAAGGTGCCACCCACCTTTATGTTGGGCCCTTCCTTCTCATGGCAGTGTCCAGTGGCTTGTTTTAGTTGTTTCCTGATCCGGTTAAGTTGACAACCCAGAGGTTAAGTTGACAACCCAGATTAACCACCACGAGGTGGCCATGCTTTTTTTTGGGAGGGTGGTGTTAGTTGTGTGAGTACTGACACTCTCTCCTGGGCGGCTCTTGTCTTCCAGGTCTAACTCTGATCTTTGAGACTATAGAACTATCAAGGTAGGGATTGAGATATTTCTCTATCCATAGTGTCTGGTTACTGCCGGGTACATACGCTAACTTATTCTACTGTTTGCTGCATGAATGGGTTTATTAAGATGAGTTCTGGAAGACAGAATAAAACTGGAGTAGGAGGGAAGTGAAAGCGAGCAGGGTCCACTGCCGCTGACTCTGGCTCAGTCCCTTAGCGGAGCGCTGAACGCACTGATCACACTTCACAGTTACCCGGGTCAGGTGGGGTCACGGAGGCTTCATATGTGACACACCTAGCATTGATAAAGGTCTTCCCCTAGGGGCATAGATTCTTATGTTCACCAGCTCTCAGTATCTGGCAGTGTGGCTGCTCCTGCTGCCTGAGTGTAGCCTGCTGGGATAGGTGCAGGTGCTGGCAGAGACAGTGGAAGGACGCTGGGTTTGGTGCGTGCGCGTGCCCGCGGCGCCCCAAGTCGTCTTTAACCAAAACAATCTCTCACAGGCCATCTTCCAGGTGATTCTTCATTCTGTCAAGCTGGCAGTTACATTAACCCCCACACTTCCCACCCGGTCTGCCTGTGGTAGGCAATGTGCTCAGTGTGCCTACGCCCAGGGGTGCTGGTCGCAGGGTGGTGGACGTCTTGAGACTAGCAAATGCACTAATAACAAACAACCCCATCGTCACCCTCGAGTCGCAGCTGTCACAAGCCCTGTGCTTGAATATTGAGAAAACGGAACTCTAATACAGTAGGTTTCACTTATTTTGAGACCGGAAGCTTTTTGCACAGGCTAACCTATTTGATTCTTAGAATCCTCTTGAGGTTAGCACCTTAATCTTATAGATCCCTCCTCCCTTTTTACAGATGAGAAGGTAGAAATTCAGAGACGTAGCTGCTCTAACCACCCAGTAGGTGGTGGAGCTCAGAATTTTAGCTGAGCCCTCAGCTCTGAGTGACTCTTGGACACTATTCAATACTATCGCTGGGGGAGGGTAGAGACTTGAGCCCTCTCTTAGATTCAGGGACTGTAGTTCCTTTGACTGCTGACATGCAAGCTGTCTTGAATTTTACTAGCTGTCTTTAAATGGCTTAATTTCAGAAGATATTCCTCTACCGTAGGATTCCCAAAGTGTCTGAGATAGGAAATCTCTCAAAGCCGTGGCGCCACTGCGGCAGAGAATATCTTTTTGGACTGGGCTTGGAGGAAGGTTCATGGGTTTACTGAGTCAGCCGCTGGCTGGGACTGATGTGGGCAGACTCCGAGACTCCCAAGGGAGGCTGTCAGAGGAGCTGGGGAAGTCATTGCCAGAGGAATGAGTCCTAGGCGCTGTTGCTCTCACCAAAGCTCAAACACAGCTTCCAGTTCTGTCCTCCAGGGACATTCAACACAGAGGCAGATGTTCTTTGGAGCACCTAGGGGGAAAGCCCCCCTGAGTATATTAACATGAGTGATTTCCACACGGGCTGGATTGCCTCGCAGCTGGCCCATGCCGCTGAGAACCTAACACAGGAAATCCAGAAGGTTCCTCTGTGCTCTTTGAAGGAGGCGGAGAGGAAGCCTCTCCTGCCGCCTTGGTTTAATTAAGGGTGGCTGAGGAGGACTTTCTTCAAGAAAATGCCAAGAGTGTCTCAGGGATTTTTGAAGTCGGCAGCTCATTTGCAGCATTAGGAAGAGGGATTTCATTCCATTGAGCAAACAGGCAGGCAGCTGGGGAGCAGGGGTGACTTTTAATTTCACTTTTTAAGGAGATTATGGGAAGCAATATGGTAATGATCCCTGAGAGGCAGCGGTGGACTCCTTCCTAATGTCAGGGACTTCCGATTATATTTAAACCTTATTTTCTGCCTCTAGTCCTCCACTGGGGGCTGGTGTGGCCTCGATCCCCACCTACTTCTCTTCATTTTCTGGTGACCTGGTGCCTTGCAAGGACTGATAGCCTTTTCCCCTTGAGCCTTTAAAACATAGTTTAGAGCTGGAGTGATGGCTCAGCCTCTTGGAGTGCTGGCTGCTCTTCCAGAAAACCCCAGTTCCCCTCCCAGGCTCCTTATGTCAGCTCACAACTTTCTGTAACTCCAGTCCAGGGGTTCCGAAGCCCTCTTCTGTCCCCCACAGCCTCGCAAGTGCTGCATAAGTATCTCTGCAGCCCAAACCCTCATACGTGTAAGATAACGTTAAAATAAAGAAGTTCTGTAAGATATTTAAAATTTTAATTTAAAATATAATTACCTTGTCCCCTTCCCCCCTTTCTGAACCCCTCTGAAACTGAGGGCCTCTCTTACTTTATTATTGTTGTTAAAAACAGCTGTGGTAGTTAGAATGAGAATGCCCCAGGTTCATATATTTGAATGTTTAGTTTCAAGTTAGTGGACTCTGGGGAAGGATTAGGAGGTGTGTTCTCGTTGGAGTAGGTGTGGCCTTGTTGGAGAAGGCCTGTCACTGCAGGAAGACTTTGCGATTTCAAAAGCCCAAGCCAGGCCTATTCGCTTCCTTCCTCTCTCTGCCTGCTGCCTTCAGAACAGGATGTAAAGCTCCCAGTGACTGTCCCAGGACCATGCCTGTCTGCTTCTCATCTTGATGATCACAGCTAATCCTCTAAACCATAAGCAGGAAAATTAAATGCTTCCTTCTTCTGAGATTTGCTTTGGTCATGGTGTTCCATCGCCACGACTGTAACCCTATCTCTGACACACACACAAACACATAAATGTGTGACTATAACGGACTGGGTCTGCTCAGGGTTGCTTGTGTGTGTAGGATTTCAGGACTGACCACTTGATATTGGATAACCAATTAAGAGGCTCTTCCCTGGGAGAGGCTAATTCCCCCTCTCTTAGTGGTAATCAATTGCCTGTCGTTCCTTGTCTAGGGGTGAGATGCAGTGATATTTCCCCTTCCATGTTAGCATGTCTACTGGTACTGTCATTGTTCAGGTCTCGTTTTGGCAGCCATACTGTTGAGGTATAGTGGGGGTGGCTTCCCTGCCATTTCTAGGAGACACAGTCTCACAGCAGACTTCCTGGTCCTCGGGCCCTTACAATCTTTCTGGCCCCTCTTACATGATGTTTCCTGAGATTTTAGTGCAGGAGTTGATCTGAAGGAGAAAATGGGAAAAACAGGGAGAAGGGACTTAACTGGGGGTGGAGGGAGGGAGGTCAGTTCCAAAGGAGAGGAAAGCAGGAGAAAGAAATCATGCTAAGGATGTTTGAAAAAGTTTTAAGGAATGACATTATTTTATATTTATCATGAAATGGTCTTGACCCCTTTGCAAAGAGGCAGGATGTGGCTTCACCTCTTCATTCCACTAGCCCAGAATCTCCCACCTGTCTGACTTTGAAGATGCAGCTAATTTTAATTTTCTTTTTTCAGGTTAGATTTCTGCTACTTGGCTGAGGAAGTCATGCCATGCCTGAGACTTTTCTGCCTTCCCATTTCACTCTGTATTCCTTTCCTCTAGATTGAGAATGCTTTATTCCCTGAGTGGGCAGGAGAATCTTGGCTGACTTGATTATCTTTCTGGTACGGGGATGTCCATCCCTGGCCACCATCCTCGTGGTTCTGCCCACCCTCCTCTTGCTTTCTCCAGTGTCCCAGAGACAGTAGGGGTAGAGAGAGGGCATGGATGTCTCATGTTTTTGTTCCCTTAGGGCTTGCCTTGTATTGCTTCATTGTCTTCCTCCAAGGTTACCTGAAGACAAAGAATGCAGTGAAGGGGGCCAACCTGGACTCTGTGGGTCCATTATCATCATGATCTACACCTCCCTCCCGAAGGTGGGAGTGGGGATGAATGGCTCTGTCCTGCAGGTTCCCGAGGCTTCGCTGCTGTGGCCTCTCCCAGGGGATACCCAAAGTCCATCCACACAAACAAACCATTTTAAGTAATACATTAAATGAATTTATCACGGGAAGAACTCATTATGGGTTAAGGAACTGAGGAGGTGAGTGAGGCCAGTAGGTAGTCCAGGAGCACTAAGTAGTGGTGGCCGTTCGCGTTTGAGAGAAAACGGGGAGAAGCTGGTGGTCCATGAATGGGGTCACTCACCGCTGAACACTCAGTGGAAGCGGGGACCAATGGGGGGATATACTCTCACACCACTGTTACCGAGCACAGATAGGGTGGCTCAGAAATGCTCAAAGGTCTTCCTTTCCCTGCCTTCCACTTTCTCTTCAGTGCTCTAGGCCAAATCCAGCCGGAAGGCAACTGACAGGGAGCAAAGGAAACAACCTTCAGGGGATGGTCTGTCTGGAAAGACTTCATCAGCAAAGGAATCCAATACACAGTACCAGCATAGGTTTCACCCACAGGGTCTCCACAAAGACCCTGATCACTGCCAGCTCTCTGGGTCACATGCATGCTGGCTGGTGTGTGTTTGTGAGCCTTCTATAACTGTGTGCACCAGCAGGTATTGGTCGCTTGATTAGAGAAGCTGAAGAGCCTGCCACCTCTCTGCCACCTTCCATGACCTTCACCTTCCAGTTCCTATTTATTTTTGTTTTCCACACTGCCTCCACATCTTCCTGCTAATTTTAGCTAGAGATTTCCTGCTAACTAGTTCAGACGCGACCTGCCAATCCGCAGACCGTTCAATTTCATCTCAACTAATTTGGCCCTGATTTCTCCTTGCTTCCTTCTCCCCTCCTTGGTCATTAGGAATCATCTTCTTTGATAAGGTAATTGAGATGCTGGGCATAATTTATCAGCTAACATGGCAATATTAATGAAGATACAGTGGTGAGGCTGTGTGTCTAGTTCCTACCAAATCTGAGCTCACCCACCGCACTGACTCTGAATGACAGTAAACTATCACTCATTAAACTCACCAAGCTTATATTATTCTCTGTAGAGACAGCTGGAAAATTATCCTTGGGTGCCACAACACTAATTTTAATTTTAAAGAAATGAGCCATGAACTGCTGAAAATAATAATTCTCAGTGATGACACCTGAGAGACTCTTGTGGGTATCAACCAATATATTAATTTTATCTCTGGCTTCCAAGCTGCAGAAATACTTTTGCTAATTATACAAGAAATGTGATCAAGCATGGCCCATACATATATAAATGCAAAAAAATTTTTTTTTTTTGAAAATAAAAAAAGGCTTTCAGTGTTCCTTAGCAGATTGTCGGTGTTCTCTTATTAGCTCTTCCCACTTAGGAGAGTCAGGAGTTAGCCAGCCATTTGTCTTCTTGGTATGTGTACCACAGTTTAAGTAATGATACTTTTGCATGAGAACCATATTTTTAAAATATGTCATTGTTTGGGAAACTTTCTTTCTGTTATTGATGATTCAGTTTACTTGTGTTGAGACTTAAAAAATGCCCATTTCCTAATCCCGCAGAACATTCAACAACAAGCTTTTACAGAGAAATCCCTATGGCTCAGTGTCAGGAACAGTTTGACATACGAGAGCTGAGCGAGGTGGATTTCAGTTCATCATGGCCTCCATAAGCCATTTGCCTATCTATATGTAAAAAAGGAATCGGCCTTTGTTTTCCAGCTCACTTCAGACATTAGAGATTGTTCAGACGTCCTCGTGGTGATGAACCCACTTCCAGGTCCCACAGCTCCCTGCTCAGTCGGTCCATAAATGACATGATGGATCTTATTAGGGAATCTGTGCATTAGTGTGGGCCACAGAGCTGCTTAGAGTCAGGGCAGTTGAAAAATCTTAGAATAAACTAAGTCCTTAGGGCTGAAAGAGAAGGTATTGCCATTGCTTACTCTCTTAATGATTTCCATTTCCTTCTTTTTGCATTTTGGAATCACTCTCCATGGTACTAGTGCTCAAATAACCTAGGAAAAGATATATTTTCCTTTATACAGATCAGGTGGTTCATCTAGAAGCTAGTGGGCCCTGAGGATCTGGGTACATTTGGTAGGCAGATCTCCTTTGGGATCAGCAAATCTGTTCCGGTTCTACCTCCCTGAGGTTGGACCACTTCCCTTGAGGAGATATTATTTCACATGTAAAGTTAGATTTGCTTCAGAAATCCTGACTGCATCTGTAGAGAAGCCCGAGTTAGCACCTTGGGTCACTCCTTAGCCAGATCTACAAACATTCTAGAAGCATTGCTAACTCCCTTCCTGTATCAGAAGATCTAAGCCAGTGCCGAAGACTCCCATTTCTGAACAGTTCCCTCCAAATATTTTCTATGTCGTTATAAACTTTCTTTTTTAGAGAAGAAATAAGACAAAAAAAGAAAATACATTATCATCAGTATACTGCTTTAGTTCAAATGTCTCCTGATCTGCCTTTCGGAGTTTCTGTAGGTCAGGGAGGAGGCCGAGGAGTCTCACTATGATTACGATCTCCTGCAATACTTAGCACAGATAAGAGTGTAGAAGAGCAGACACTCAGAGTTTGGTGATTAACTGGTGGGATCTCATTTTGTGACAATGATTCGGGTTAGCGAGTTCTCTCATTCTAGGAGGTCTGCATTAGTTAACCTGCTAAAATCAGTAAGTAAGAAAAGACCCAACAGAGGTTAGCGTTGGGAATAATTAGGCTATTACTGCCCCTGTATCTGGAAAGCCAGTGAGGGCTCTAGTTCTGTGATTTACTCTGTTGTTCCAGTTACCTTTATGCCATGGCTCCCAGCCTCTATCACAGAACAGTCAACGGGTGTGGTTGTGGCACAGTGAGACTTTTCTGGAAGCGGGTGGTAGGTTGGCTAAGGGTCACGATCATAGTTTGTCAGCTTCTGGCTTAAAGCAACAGGGCCTGCAACAGTGAATTACCAGAGCTGTGGGGGAGGCCTTTTCTTGAAAGTGGTGGCTTCCTAAAATGCCAAAGGCACTTCTGTTGTTTTCAGAGCCAATGAAATTCTGGGAAGAGAAGGGATGTGCTTGGGTTCTAGTCTTGGCAGGGCAGTAAGTCATAAAACTCAGGTCTCGTAATTACCAACATTCACTTGCTGTTTATTTTATGCTGGCCACGGGGAACAGGTCAGACCACAGAGCTGTGTTCCCACTGTGAAGGGTCTCTTGCTTCTCTCTCTTGATAAACTTTATATACCAGATGTGAATTCTGGTGTCCGTGGAGTGACTAGGATTCCTGGAAAAGGTAATTGAAGTGCCCAAGTTTTCTTGTGGGAAATCATTTTATAAGGATAAGTATTCCTTCTTTGAAGCACCTGTTTAGCTGTGTGGAAGCCACTCAGGGGCCATACCTAGAAAGAGCTCTTTAAGGGCCTTCCGGCATGCGGTTATCATTTCATTTCTCAGTGCAGTGGAACAAGGCTGTGAAAGTTTACTCTGCATTTAGAGGGGAAGAAATGTGACACCTCACTGTCCCGTTTATCAGAAGCTTGGCACTTTGTGGGCAGCAAGGAGACTTGTAAAGAAGACAAATCAAGCCTCCGGGAACAGCAGTGACTCATTCCCTGAGAAGTTCTTGCCCGGTGTATTCTCTTATTTCGTGAAGTGTAAAATTGGGTCTGCTCTTAGCAAAACAAGGAAAGTCAAACTGAAGTATCCAGGAGAGAAAAGGAAAAAGTGGTAGGAGGAGGAGAGAGAGAAAGGCAGATGGATAAAGAGATGCTGAGAAGATAAGAACCGATAAGAGAGATACGAGGAGGAGAAAGAAGTCAAAACAGAAACCCTCATTCTCCAGTTCCTCTTCCTCTGTGGATAGAGGGAGGAAGGGGGGAAGCAAAGTAAAGCTACTCAGGCACAAAAACTGCTGGAAGAAGATGCTGTTTGTCTCTGGGAGTGGGATGAGAGAGTCAATCACTGCATCATTCTGAACGAATTTTCATCATTTAACGTCCCATCTTCCAGGCAATGCCTTGTATTGAAATCTGGTGTCTCAGAGGGAGTTGAGCAGACTGATAAAGATCATAAGACCCCATTTCCAAAGTACCAGACACTCATTCATCCTGTTTAAAATGCAAACTCATTGGTAGAATCATACCTATCCTTCCCCAAGTCCTTACAGCTCATGAAGTAATAGTTGCTTGCGATTCTTCTCTTTGATTGGTAGGCATCATTTCTTAAGGCAAGTTTGCTAGGATTAAAAGTCAAAATATCCATGCACATGCAGTACTTATAAAGACTGAACTTTAAACAAAAATCTTGATTAAAAATGGGTGGTCTGCTTTATTTGGCTTCAGTTTTCTTTCTCTTTCTGTGCCTGTAAATAAAGAAAACCTTGTGCTGTTTTGCTTAAGCAACAGAAATATATTATTATTATTTTTCCCCATCACAGATCTGATGTCTATTGTGAGCCAGCATTTGATTTGAGTGTGTGGAGAGGGCTGGAGATACTGTGATGGGAAGAAAACTCTCTGTGTCATTGCAAGTACGAGAAATCCGAGATGATCAAGCAAGCATTGTGGCGTGTTTTTAAGGCACACTTTGGGAATTTTCAGGACTTTTGACAAAAAATGTTACAATAACAGTTTTAAAGGTTAGTTTTTTTTTCTTTACTCATAGAGTAGATAAATCACAAGAGGTTTACAGGCCATAGGACTTGAAAGACTTTCATCTAAATCTAAAAGAAGGTAGCCTCCAGCCAATAAAGGATTTCAATAAATATTGACTGCAGTATTTCCTGGGGCTACAGACTTGACTTCTGCTAGAGCCATGTTGCACATTTGATTCTAAATGGGGGTTGAAGTATGCCTTTCACAGTGACATGAATTATTCAAGAGACGTGGAACAACTCACTCAGCGTGCCGCAGTGCCTGTGGTGTGTGCCTTGGGCTGTGTCACGGCCATTTCTACAAGGAGCAAGAATTTAAAGAGTATAAGTGTTGTCATGACAGTGGTCATGGACAGACACCAAACCCAGATGCTTGTTTGGGGCTACTGTGACTGTTGATGGTTGGAACCTGCGGTCACACCCTGACTAGCATACGCTGTCGAAGGGGAGTGATGAGCAGTGAGATGAGCATTTTCTTAGTTGGAGGAGTAGCATAAAAGCTCTTAGAAATGAGAAAATGAAAGCCGGGTTGGATCTTCTCTTGTGTGGTGTCTCAGAATATTTCAAATTTCCGCTGAGAGCTGTGTTGCCTCATTAGGCCGCCGTGGAATCTCCGTTCAGGATATTCATTCCATCAAAGGTGAAATGAAGATCCGATCTCCCTTCTTCATTCCGCTATCACTGTGGACGGGGAAGAGATGTCTATCTCCTCCTGGAAATGAAAGGCACACCACCTGCTTAATAATTAACCTCCGGGGTGGCCTGTAAAAATATGCACGAGAATTAACCCCTTTGTGCCACAAATCAGTTTTCCAGAGGGATCTCCCAAACCAAGCAGTAACTATTCGCAGGTTCTGAATCAACGAGAGATGGAAAACATGAGCCTGGTTGCAAGGCAAAAGTGTTAGCAAGCCAAATCAATTTCTTTTGAGCTTCGGAATGATCTACACAGCAAGCATCCGTGCCTTGCCTTCTGAAGGACGTTTGTGATAAGTGATATTCATGGTGACGGATAAAAATCCTTATCACACAATCATACCATTACTTGGAGACATTTTTTCATTGATTTGCATATTTTAATTTCTTAAGAAAATTATTCAGGCAGAAGATAGTATTTTATACTTGATTAAAAGCTGTAGATGCTAATTTATAAGGGGAAGAGTTTCTATCTTTAACTGCTTTCTGTTCATATGCCATTTCAGACGTGTACTTATAAATAAAAGACTGTGTGGAATCTGACTCTATTGGGCTGTCTTTAGCCACTATAGGAATAATGCTGTAACCGTCTGCTATAATTGCTCACTCATCATCACACAACTGCTCATACTATCAAGAAAATGGTCTGTTTAGGTTTCTGGAAGGCCCTTTGAGATGTCATATTTGGATTGCCCATCAGATGACAGACTCACTTCAGGTATGATTCCAGGAGCCTTTGGCTGCCAGCTTGCCCACCACCTCCCCGTGTCTGGGCTGCTCTCAGTTGCCAGTGATATGGTTGATATATTTGCTGTACTCTTAAGCACATGTCTCTTTTTCTCAGACTCTATTTTAGTCCAGTCACTAAGTAGACACAGCTTTTTGAACCCAGTCTTTCGGTTCTTTTGAACTAGCAGGTGTAATGATCACAAATATACATATTAGAAAGATATAGAAATGTCACTGAGTATGAAGGCGGCTCCTGGGTTCCTACCTCTTCTTTTTTGGCATGAAAGGACTTGAGTACTCTGGGAAAAAATCTGAAAGATGTCATATCTGATGTCCTGATCCTCAAGGTGATGTTTGAAGTGAAGATAAATAGAGATTCATGCAACTTTGATTTTTCAGTTATTCTCTTTAAGTAGTAAAATGGCATAACAAGAAACAAAAATCTCTCAGAATATGGCATGGCATTGCCCAAAAGATAAGTTATTGTTAAAATTAGTCAAATATATCATTTCCCTTCCTCCAGCCCATACTCTGTTCTCAGCTGACAGTATTCACTGGCTATCTGGGCTAAGCTTTTCTGCTTCAAATATAAGAACTCTTGTTAAAATTCTAGTGTTTCCTTGACTTGTAAGTTACTCTACGTCCTTTGAGGGCCGGTAAACCTATGATTTTTTTTTAACCTCTCTGTAAACTGGGGAGAGGGAGGTGCTGAAAATAACCTTACAGAAAAATGAGTGACAGTGTGAATATTGCTTAAAGTTAGAGGAGCAGCTTTAGTTTTGAAGAATGAGTCAAAGTCTATCTTTGAGGTCATTTCTGGCACCCTTCTGCTAATCAGAAAAGATTTCTTGACACCATCATTCAGGTGAAGCAGCAGGTTACAGAACGGGAAAAGGTCTTTACCAATAATACCCGATAAAGGACTGATATCTAAAGAAACGAAATAACTGGACATTGAGAAAACAAATAACCCAATTAAAAAATAGAGTGCAGAACTAAACAGAGTTCCCAAAGGAGAAATCACAAATGATTGAGAAACACTTAAAAGTTCAACATTTTTGTCACCAGGGAAAAACAAATAAAAACTATATTGAGATTTCAATTACACCAGTCATAATGAACAAATAAATTATACAAATGATAGGCAATGTTGGCAAGGATATGGGGAAGGGGGAGCACTCATCTACTGCTGGTGGGAGTGCAAACTTGTACAGCCACTATGGAAATCAGTGTGGTGGTTCCTAGGAAGTTGGGAATAGATCTACCCAAAGGACTCTCCATCTTACCCCAGCGACATTTGCTCATCCATCTTCACTGATGCTCTAATTAGAAGCAGCCTAGATTTCTGTCAGCAAATGAATAGTTAATGAAAATGTGGTATATTAATACAGTGGAATATTATTCACAATTAAGAATAATTGTTAAAGAACAAAGTTGTGAAATTTGCTATACATGGGTGCAGCTAGAAAAAAACCATCTTGGGTGAGGTAACCCAGACCCCAAGATAAATATGGGAAGTATCCTCTGTATGTGAATGTTAGCTTTTAAGCCTTCCACAGAGGCATGCAATCATCTACATAACCACAGACGTTAGGTATAGAGTAAGGGATTATGAGGTATCACATGGCCAAGGCCTCAAGGACCATTCAACAAAGCCAGAGTTTGAGTTTGAGAGTTTTTATTAAGCTGGCCAGAAACTGCCTGGAGAGAAACAGTTCTTTCTTTTCTCCCCTTCCTTCCTTCCTTCCTTCCTTCCTTCCTTCCTTCCTTCCTTCCTTCCTTCCTTCCTTCCTCCCTCCCTCCCTCCCTCCCTCCCTCCCTCCCTCCCTCCCTCTCTCTTTCTTTCTTTGGTTTTTCGAGACAGGGTTTCTCAGTAGCTATGGAGCCAGTCCTGGAACTTGCTCTATATAGGCCAGGTTGACCTCAAACTCACAGATATCCATCTGCCTCTGAGAAACAGTTCTTTCAGAGAAGCCCTGACTTCTTTCTGCAGGGATCTTTTAAAGGCAGTGACTATATCCTTGTGGTCAGTTGCAGGGGGAAGCCCAACAAGCGAGCAGTTTAAGCAAAAAAGCATCAGTTAACTGGAGTGTCTTGACTTCAAGTCCCTGGGACAGGGTTGGGTTATTTTCTAAGGGACTTTCCCATAGATGGGGTGTAAGTAGAGGGTCAGCTCTCAGTCAGACCTTAGATGTCTGCAGCAGGAACAAAATGGAGGAACCTTGGCCCAGAGGAGGGAGAGGAGGGTCTTCCAAGGAAGGGGAAATAGAATATGTAGTTATGGACAGACAGGTGGGGAACTGGGAGAATTAAATGGAGAGGCAGAGGGAAGATGGGGGTAAAGGAGAGAATACAGGGAGGGACAGTTAAACCCAGCACTATTTGAGGGGTTTTATGGAAATCTACCTGACCTTATTTGAAGACTCTCCAGGCCCAGATGCCTGACCTATCTCTACTGTGGCCCTTGACATGGTTCCATGTAGAAACTTTTCCCCTACTTCCCATATGGTAATTAGACGTTGTGCTAGGAACTTGACAATAGGACCTTGCTTCCACAGATGATAACTAGGACTTGTACTAGGAGCCTTATGAAAGGAGAGTGCTGTTTAATGCAAGTTAGGTGATTTCCCAGTTACCTTCCCCAATCCTATATATCTCCTATACTCTGGAATAAAGTTGAGCTGTCTCACTGAAACAGTCTCCTGCAAGGCTATTCTTGTAGTGTTCATAGGCCATACAAAGCTCTTTGTTGCTGCTCCTGTCCTCTTTGTCTTCATGGACTAGTGGCCAATGGATTGCAAGGAAAAATGGGGCCCCCACAAAAAGGTACCTAAATGGAGTCACCAAACAACTGGGAAGACAAAGCCCCTACTAGGCATCTGTAAAGTCCAAGTAAAACCTCCCATGACAGAAATGGGTTATATCTTATTGAGTTGTTCTCCAAAAGGATCTCACCACCCTCCCTCAAAAAAATTACCAAGGCTATTGGTTGCTCTCTACAAATGCATGGTAAGATCCTATTGCTGAAGACCATAGTTACACATCTCATTGAGAATCTCGTGTCTTCTTTATCTCCTTAGCACTGGGGTAACAGACATATGGCACCATAACTGTCTTTTACATGGGAACTGAAGACCTGAACACAACAAGCACATCACACAGTAAAACATCTTGTCAGCCTGTGGTAGTTTGAATAGGCTCACATATTTGAGTGCATATTCAACAGGGAGTGGCACTATTTGGGAAGGATTAGGAAGTGTGGCATTGTTGGGGAAGGTGTGCCTTGTTATATGAAGTGTGCCTTTTAGGGTAAGCTTGAGGTTTCAAAAGTTCATGCCTGGCCCCGTTTCTCACCCACTCCCCTCTCAGTAAATGGATCAAGATGTAGCACTCAGTTGCTTCTCCAGTACCCAGACCTACGTGCCGCTATGTTCCCTGCCATGGTGATAATGGATTGATCCATTAAACTGTAAACAAGTTCCAAGTAAATGCTTTCCTTGATAAGAGTTGCCTTGGTCATGGTGTCTCTTCAAAGCAATAGAGCAGTGACTAAGACACAGCCCACAAAGTATTTTCAAGCGAGCCTCATGTCAATGGTTTTTCTCTTTGCTCCTAGAAGTTCAGGGTATTGAACTGGGGCCTCACCTATGATAAACAAACACTCTACCATTGAGTTACCTTCCTACTCTTCAACTCTTGTGTCTTTGAGACTGGGTCTTGTTATGTAACCCTTCCTCATCCCCCTGAATGCTGGTATTGCATGTGCATACTACCATTCTCAACAATCATGAAGCCTTGAGGGAGTTGTGTTTAATTTTTGTGTTTCCTTAATTAATCTTCAGGTAAATATGCAATGATATGGTGAGTGAAGAAATGGAGTTGTTTCTTCCTGTCCTTTAAAGCATTTTGAAATAAATCTTCAGGTTTTTTTCCTTAAAAATAATTCTTTCTATGAATCCTGTGTCCATACCATGTGCCAGGTATATTCTTAAATCAATGTCAGGGTTATAAATTTAACAACATAAAATTCCATTCTGAGACAAAATAGCAAGTCTGCATAATTTGAGACACAAAGAGGAGTTAAGGAGAAAGATGAAGCCTGGGAGAGGTGTGGCAGATGCAGAAGTGTTTATAGAAGGTGGAAAGTGAGGTCAGAAAGAGGCAGGGAATAGCAGGAGCAACAAGACATGACAGGAGTCTTAGTGTGTTCAAGAGCAAGGGGAGCGGAGTATGGGTGCAGCTGAACGACTCAGAGTGAAAGCAATTGGAGCTGAGGCTAGAGAGGCAATAATAGGTGGGAGCTGTGGGAGGACTTCCAGCCATTTTTGAGAATTTGGACTTTCAATATGAGACTAAAGACCTATGGGATAGCACTGTGACATGATTTCATACAGTTACAAGTTATGGGTTAATGATAAAAGGTTGCACCTTGTTAGACATTTCGTTCTAAGGGGTAACATCATTTAATGATTTGGGAGAGTGTTGAGTTGAAAGATAACTTCAAGAAAAGGGTAATAGGGAGCAGAATGGTAGCAGGGAAGAGAGGTGGAAGATGAGGGAGAGGAAAGGGGGAAAGATCAAGAGGAACAAAGTATGGATGGAAATCTCCTAAGGAAACTCATTGCTTTGTATCTTAATCAAAAATAAAAAAGAAGGAACACTTTAGTGAAATCTAGTATTTCTAAATGAATTTAAAGTGGAGAACCACAGTAGTTTACTGTTGAGATTCTGTGGTAAATATCATACCTACATTTTATGGGCATTTAGTCTACCTTGTTTTTCTTTTTGTTTTCCTTTCTTTTGTTGTTTTTTTTAATATGACATGCATAAGACAGAGAGAAGTATGCTAGGTGAAAATAGTGACAAAGATGGGAGCTAAACATTTTTTATTGATTTCATTGCAATATATATATGTATATATATATTTCATTGCAATATATATATATATATATATACATACACACATACACACACATACATTTCACTCCCTTCTTTTCCCTCCCCCTTCAACCCTCTCCCATAGTCTCTATGCTCCCAATTTACTCAGGAGATCTTTTCCCTTTCTATTTCCCATATAGATTAGATCCATGTATGTCTCTCTTAGGGTCCCCATTGTTGTCTAGGTTCTCTGGGATTGTGAATTGTAGGTTAGTTTTCTTTGCTTTATGTCTAAAAACCACTTATGAGGGAGTACATATGATAATTGTCTTCCTGGGTCTGGGTTACCTCATTGATATGGGATTCTCCTCTGTATGATGTGATTACCAGTGGTTAATGAATAAAGAAACTACTTTGGACCTATAGCAGGGCAGAACAGAGGTAGGTGGGGAAAACTAAACTGAATGCTAAGGAAAAGGAGGTGGAGTCAGGAGAAGCCATGTAGTCACACCGGAGACAGACACTGGAACTTGACCAGGTAAGCCACAGCTCTATGGCAATACACAGATTAATGGAGATGGGTTAATTTACGATATAAGAGTGAGCTAGAAATATGCACAAGCTAATAGGCCAAACAGTGATTTAATTAATACAGTTTGGGTCTGAGCTGCTGGGTGGCTGGGAATCAAACAAACGGCTCTAGGAGAACACTTCACTCAATATAATGTTTTCTAGATTCATCCATTTGCCTGCAAATTTCAAGAGGTCATTATTTTTTCTGCTGTAAATCTGTAAATGTGCCACATTTTCCTTATCCATTCTTTGATAAAGGGGCATTTAGCTTGTAAGAGTTAGCCAATAAACAGCTAGAGTTAATGGGCCAAGCAGTGATTTAATTAATACAGTTTCTGTGTGGTTATTTTGGGAGTCTGGGCAGTCAGGAAACATACAAGTGGCCTTCTACAACAGGTCCTGGCAGGCCTAGTCCCTTGGAGGTTCCAGATTCGTGCCTGGACCTGAAGATCTCTGGTTCTGGCCTTGTCCCATGGTGGTTCCAGACTCACACCCAGACCCACAAAGGTCTATGGTTCTGGCCTACTCCCTCAGTGGTTGCTCCCTTGTACCTACTCCTGTGGAATTTGCTGTCTCAGGCCTGCTCTGGCCTAGTCGCTGGCTCACACCTGTTTCTGTAAATGTCCCTGGTCTGAGCCTGCTTGCTTCTGCGTAGGTCCCTGGCTTGGACCCAGTCCTGTAAAGGTCTCTGGCTCCAGTCTACTCCCTTGGAGGTCCCAGACTCACACCCGGACCTGCAGAGGTCTCCGATCTAAGCTTTTAAAAAATAATTTATTTATTTATATTTTATTTATCTTGGTGTTTTGCCTGCATGTATGTTTGTGTGAAGGTGTTGAATCCCCTGGAACAGGAGTTACAGACTGTTGTGATCTGTCTTGTGGATTCTGGGAATTGAACCTGGGACCTCTGAAAAAGCAGCCAGTGCTCTTAACCACTGGGCCACCTCTCCAATTCCTACCTTAATTTTCTTAGTTGAAGATTTTCTGATATACTACTCTGAATATGTTTTATTATTCTTTAACCCACAGAGGAGCTTTAGGTATTTGGCATAAACAGTAGACATCATAATATACTGGAAACAATTCTCACCAGGTTTCAAAGTCTCTGTAGACCATGTCTGTCTATCTGTCTATCTATCTATCTATCTATCTATCTATCTATCTATCTATCTATCCATCCATCCATCCATCCATCCATCTATCTATCTATATCTATCTATCTATCTATCTATCTATATAAAGGAATTAAGAGATGATATAAAAGTAAGACAGTGGACACCCGAGGCTGGGGAGCTAACTCAGATGGTACAGTTTTTCTTCTGTAACCATGAGAACCTAGGCCCCACGTTGGATGACATATGTTGGGGATCAGCCTCAACAAAAATAGCACTTGCCAGAGTAGAGATGTGGGGATTTAGAAATATTAGTAAAGAATATAAATAATATATTATTTTCACACATGTGAAAATAATAAGACAGAAAAACATAGACTAGTACTGGGAAGGAGTACCAGTGAATATTGAAGTTACTCACATTTAATTTCCAAATGCTTACAATACTTCTGACCCCAAAAGGTAGGAATAAGACAAAAACCTGCATTAACATGATACAAGGAAATAAACTAAGGGTAGCAGGTTACATTCATAGCTAAACACTCTGTTGCTAGAACAAAACAAGTCATGCTCACATCCTAGACCAAAACATTCTGTAGGCAAACCACTCCCTGGGTAGAATCCAATGTTATCTTCTTCTTCTTCTTCTTCTTCTTCTTCTTCTTCTTCTTCTTCTTCTTCTTCTTCTTCTTCTTCTTCTTCTTCTTCTTCTTCTTCTTCTTCTTCTTCTTCTTCTTCTCCTCCTCCTCCTCCTCCTCCTCCTCCTCCTCTTCTTCTTCTTCTTCTTCTTCTTTCTTCTTCTTCTTCTTTTGTTTAATGCATTATTTATTTATTTATTAAAGATTTCTGCCTCCTCCCCGCCACCGCCTCCCTTTTCCCTGCCCCTCCCCTGATCAAGTCCCCCTCCCTCATCAGCCCAAAGAGCAATCAGGGTTCTCTGCCCTGTGCGAAGACCAAGGACCACCCACCTCCATTCAGGTCTAGTAAGGTGAGCATCCAAACTGCCTAGGCTCCCACAAAGCCAGTACGTGCACTAGGATATCTTCTTAAAGGAACTGGAACCTTAGTTGGATCCTTAGACTTTTGTTTGAGGTAAACACATATCTACATCTCTATTTCTGAAATATAAGGTCTGGCTATTATCCACACCAGTTGACAATAACCTTGAGGGAGCAAAACTCTCTGCTCTAAATCTAGGTGGGACCTTTGTTTGTGGTAGAAACACAATAGCCTTAAAAGAATAGAGGTAATTCCAACTCTCTGACCTTTGTTCAACGTGAAAATAGCTCACATCTTTGGTCCTCTGCAAGAACTCATGTTAGACAAGACCTTGTTCTGGGAAGGCAGAGACGGGCAGATCCCTAGACTCTGTCCAGCTAGCCAGGCTTACCAGGAGAGAAAGTTTCATAGCAAGAAAGGCTTGCCTAAAAGTAAAATGGTGGATAGTGCCTGAGGATAATACCACAGTTGTCCTCTGGTTTACACGCATGTACACACGGGACACACAAGTCCTTTAAGTGATATTTTATGTGTTTATGAATGCATACTATTTTTACTTACATCAAAGTATTATTATCATTTTAAACTGAGAACAATATGCTTGAGTTGTTTTATTAGTTAATTATTAGTTTATTTTTTTCACCGAAGCAATTCAAATATACATTTTTCTTAATCTTATTTATTTTATTTTATATGTGAAAGTCTTTTGCTTACATGTATACATGTGCACTACATGAGTGCCTGATGCCCACAGAGGTCATAAGAGGACATTGGATCTCTTAAGTTACAGATGGTTGTGAGTCATTATGTGGGTGCTAGAAACTGAGTCCCTGTCCTCTGCAAGGGCAACGAGAGCTCTTAATGGATGAGCCGTCTCTTCAGTCCCTCAAGTTATGTTTGAAACTCAAGTTTACTTTAGACTTAGTTTTCAGTGGTTACTATAGTTGAAGGACATTTGTCTTAAAAACAGGTAGGAGGAGCACACCAGACTTCACGGAATTATGGAAGTCAAATTCCAAACTAAAACTCATCTTCTAGTTTTTTTTTTTTTGTTAAAATATGTCCCACAGATTTCTTTCTTCTGAGATCCCAATCAGATATTCTTGCAAAACTAATTTGAGGATAATGCATTTTAATGTTTTTAACAAAGGCATTCAAAACTCCCTCAAACTCTTCATTTGGAAGATATAAAAATAGTATTCAGATAGGCGTGTTTCCATCGAGATCTTTACAGTGTTTTTTTCAACACAATCATAGGATGATGGAAATATTTCCAAACACCCATTTTCACAATGCTCTTCCAATAACACGAGTTTCTGTAGAAAAGATATCACTTTCTTGCTTATTGTTAAGCATCTAATTTACCTTGAACAAACTGATTAAGTGTGGCGCTGACGGAGCTACACTGATGTGGCATCGCCAGCTTGTCTATTGCCTTCCCATTGTTCCCCCCTCTTCACTTGCATTTGCATTATTAACATATTGGCTTCTTTGTAGAAATATCTTAAAGCCAGTAGAGCATTTGGTGAGGGTTAAAACTAGATGATATGATCTGTAAGGCCACTCAGACTATGGCATAGAGAAAAACACTGAGGACCAAATGATTGCAGGTAAGGATATTGCTTCCACATCTCCCCTGAAGGATAAAAGCAGAGCAATGACACCCTGCCTCAGACATACGCTGAGAGAGTAACAGAGCTGATCCATGTGTGTTGGAAGCTGGCATTTTCTTTCTTTTTAAAAAACTAGATTTATTTTAAAAATTAATTTTAATTTATGTATATGGGTGTTTTGCCTGCATGTGTATTATATGCATCTCTACATGCCCTCTTAGGACTTCCTTGGGCACCAGATGTCAAATCCCCTGGAACTGCAGTTACAAATGGTTGTGAGATGTCATTTGGATGCTGAGAATTGAACCCAGGCCCCTTTAATGAGCAGCCAGTACTCTTTACTACCAAGTCATGTGTCTAGCCTAGAAATGCATTTTCAACTGAGGGTTTGAAAGCACTCAAGAGTCACCAAGGATCAGGTAATCTTACTCTTCTACCATTTCTAAGGTTCCCTCAACAGATGATCAACCACAAGAAAAAACAGTCATGGTTTTGAGGACAGAGATAATTACATCACAGTAATGATTCAAAGCAAACTTAATTAAACTGCCTGTCGCTGCTCACCACTTACCTTCAAATACAGATGTGTATCTACAGCTGGCTGAAAAGTGCCCTGCACCCTTGCTGTCTAATTGCTGGGAACATGGGATGGCTTCAAGAGTCTTCCTTTTAGAGTCTGTTTCCTAGCTAGGTACTGCATTCACACACACACACACACACACACACACACACACACACACACACTCATTCTCTTGCTTTCTGTATGTATGTACTGATGTTATCTGTGTGAGTACACTTGCTTGATGTACAGTGTCTTCCTCAGTCATTCCCCACTCTACTTTTAGAGGCAGTGTCTGTCTCTCACTGAACTTGGAACTCACTGTTCGGTCTGGGCTTGCCCGTCTCCACCCATCAACACCAGGGTAACAGATGTGGGTTGCCACCCATCTTTTAGATGCCTGCTGGAGATCTGAACTCAGCCCTTCGCACTTTCTCAACAGGCACCTTATTCACTGAGCCATCCTCCTAGCCTATCGAGCTTGTTTTGGAAATGAGGTCTTTCGCTGAACCTAGACCTCACGATTTGGCTAGGCTGGCTGGCCAGCTATCCACGGAGACTCTCTTGACTCCGCTTCCTCAGTGTGAGGGTTATACATGTGTCATCATAACCCTAGTTCTTCTCTGACTACTAGGAGTTCTGCACTCAAGTTCTTGCGCCTGCATGGCAGACATTTTGCTGAGACATCTCCTTAATCTCTCTCCCTTACTTTTGGTGCCAGCTTACTACTGTCCTCCCAGGGAAGAAGGCGGTAGCCTAATCTACTATTGATTTTGAATTATGGGGTATTTTGGTGGCATCTGATTCTGTGGTGCCCCTTGTACCTGGGGAAACAAAACGTTCTGTTTTGTTTAAGGTTTATTTGCTAGCTTAGTGGTGTGGTGGCACTTCTCAGTTTAAAAATCTCCAGGGCAGCTAGAGAGTAAAAATCTTTTTTATCGTTTTTTTTTTTTTTTTCTCCTTTTCTCCCCCTTTCCTGAAAAATGTCCTGGGAGAAGAGCAAAGTGTTCCAGTATAAAGGCTTCGTAAGTGGCTAGTGCCTGCAGGTTGATGGTGCTGCCATGGCTGAAGAGTGCTGGAAACCCAGTGACAGGTCAAAAGGGGCCTGGAGAACAAGGGCTGAATTTCATGACCATGGAGATGTGTGCAATTAGACAGCATCCGGGACATTTCCTCCCCTCCCCCTCTGCTTACCACCTGCCCCTGTGTTATTTCTATGAAACAGAAACTCCCCCCCCCCACAAAATTACATAGGGTCATAAAGGAGAAACTATAACAAATACGAAAATTAAATTTATTCCTTAATTAAAGGAATTAAAAATCCAAAAGATTTCCGAGCCTGCGTGGAATATGGATTCCGTGAGAGGGCAGCCCAGTAGCCGGACACTGGGGCTAAGGCTTTGGTGGGGATCCACGCGTGAAAGGACTAGAGGCCTATGTGGGTGGCCGCCCACATGTGAGCAGTCAGCTAGGGTCTCGGAGTCCAAGCAGCTAAAGAAAGTATTACCTTCAACAGAATGTGACTGCCTTTTGAAAAGTCTGATTTTCTCTACCTCCATCCTCAGGAGGGACAGGATGGATTTCTCCCGTCTTCCTGCTGAAGGAAGCACGGCTATATCAGTGGAAGCTTGACCTCCGTGTCCTTTTACTTTAGGAGCCACAGAAAGGCAGGAGACAGATGAGAAGGGAAGTGCCGGGCTCATCAAGCATCTTCCTGGAAGAGAAATAGGAAAGCAGTGTTTCAACCTCTCTGGATAAAAATAAACAGGAACCTACCAGGCAGGACTCACAGTAGGTTTGTGTTTGTGCTTACAAAGCATGAACAAGAATAGAATATCTCGGGCTTTCAACATTGCCCCCAGAATGAGAAATAAGCCACCTTTTCCTTGCCCTTCTCTACATGACTTTGATACAATAGAGAAGAAAAGTTTTAGAATCAGATCTTATATTTAAATTCTAAGAAGGATGTCATTATGGTGGTGAGGAAGGGAAGGACATTCTGACCCGTGAAACTGGGTAAATATCAGGAGTTTGGTCCCTGATAGGATCTCCAGGCGACCTTTCCAACCTTCTCCTGTCACAGATGGATTTGTTTCTGCTCTCTCTTGTGAAAGGTGGATCTATTTTGAGCTGAGGTTCAAAGCTGATCTTTCTCTCTCTCCATTTTATATTCTAGCAAAAAAAATTTAAAGAATATTAATATTTGTCAAAACTCCCACATTCCTGCTCGGAAATGCACTTAAGATGTATCTTGGGCCTGGAGAGAGATAAGTTACAGTGCTTGGCGTGCAAACACAAGGATCTGAGTTTGGATCTCTAGCATCCATGTAGAGGCCGGCTGCTGTGGCCCATATGTGTAATCCCAACACTAAGGGAGCAGAGATGGGGAAACCCTGGAGCTCACTGCCAGATAGTCTGTCTGAATCTGAGATTCAGTGGGAGGCACTAAGAAAATGAGGAGGGAAGAGACAGAAGGCAGCTAACATTGACCTCCACCTTCCACACATACATGCACACGGTGCACATACCACCCCTGGTACCACCACTTGACCTTCTGAATTGCCATAGAGATTAGACCCTCATACATTATTGTGTCCTCCCTTTAGAATGAACCTAGCTGGACCTATTGCTGCCCTGGCCAGGAAAAGGTCCCTCAGGAAATTCCATTCACCTGAAGACATGTCAGGGTGTGGGAGGGATGGCCATCCCCTTAATGAGATAATGTTCCCATACTCCCCAAAGGTCCCCATCTCCCCAATTCTTGCTGAGCTTTGCTGTTCAACCTGCTGACTATTCTGAGTTCTAGCTCAGAAGGTACAACTTTTTCTTCTGTTTCTCTGTGTCCCACCCCCAAAGCTTAAGAATTTTTCCCTTGACACTCTGGGCTTTCTCCTTTTTCTTGGGAATCCCCTTTTCCATTCTATGATGGCTTACCAGCTCCCATGCCTAAATAAAAGGGCATGGCTTTCTCTCCTCATCTCCCCCTTTCTAGAAACCAGTGGGTTTTACAGCTTTTCTACCCTGTTGTTTTCTTTTAAATTCTAATAAAATGGCCTTTGAGTTTCCTTCTTAGTCTATTTTAAAAATTCTTTTATCAACAAGACTAAGGACCCAAAAAGGGAAATCTGGTTTCCAAGTAACCTAATGGATAATTTTAACAATTAAACTACTACAAATTGACCATAAAATTTGTCGAGAGGCTGAGAATGTTCTAGAATGAATGCTGACACTTTTTTCCTGGTTTATTTTCATCGAATGTTTGATTTTTGTGAAAGGAACAGGTTGTTCTTTATTTTCTTCTAAAAGCCCAAGATTGCCTCTTCTCTTTTGTTTTGTTTCTATGTCTATCTAGTGTGTCTTGCTCCATCAGTCCACCATGCCTGCCACTCTTATTTTATTTTTTTGCTGTTGTTAGGTGAGTTACCCAAGAAAGAGTTGTTCGTAGTATAATGAGCCAAGTTCCAAAATGGAGGCCAATTACCAAAGACAGAACTTCCTCTAGCTCAGCTGCTCGTGGGTTTTATAATGTTCCTTGACCTTGGATTTCCTAGGAGTTTTGAGTGGCTCCGAATCAGCTCTTCTGCTCTGATTTTGAAATGAAACATTTTCTAAAGGAGAACTATGCTTTTAAAGGGCATATTTTCATCTGCAAAGGTTGGCAAGAATACAAACAGGCTGCAACAGTGCCCAATTCATCATTTTCACCAGTCTCCAGGTTCCTTCTTTTGTAGTCTTACCATTTCCACTTCTTATTGTGAGCAGACATATACGGTCTTTTTCCACGAAGGTTAAAAGTTGTAGTATAAAATCTGCAAATTTATTCTTCTGGCCTACTTTTTAGGGCCTCTTCCCACTTTGTGTTTCCCTGGGCTTTTGTGGTTCTAGGCAGTGAGTTGTGGTTGCAGGCAGTGAGCATCCTAATTACAAAGCACATTTTCTTATTCCTCCTTTTCCCCACCATTTTCAATGGTGTTTGGTATATTACAGATATTTAATAAATGCTCACAGAAATCCATTTTCAACCTTTTTCAAGTTTCTTTTGCTTATGGGTCAATGTCCCTCTGGTTGTAAAAATTTTATTCCCGAGTCCTTAGGATGGGAAATGAGATATAACAAGAAGGTAAGACAAAACAAAAAACTTAGCAATATTTGATTTGAGATGATTTTTTTCTCCCAACAGAAATGTATAATGTTAACAAGAGCCTCCCTAACCAAAAAGTTAAAATCTAGTTACTGTAAACTTGTAGTTCTTCACTGACCTGACCAAAATTGCCCTGTTCTACGTGGGACTGAAGGAACTTTTAGGATGTGTGACTCTCATAGATGACACCAAGGAAGTTCTGGGTAAATTGAGACAAGATGGTCACCCTAGAACTAAACGCAGTGCAAGACAGGAGTGACTTTGTTGTAGAGCTTCTCAGCCTTGAGTCCACTCTGGGATTGTCTTGGCAGATCTGCCAAGCAGAGAAATTGTTCAGAAATCCTGATTTAGTCAGGATGTTGCATAGACACCTGGATTGTAAGTTTCCAGGAGACCCTAATGTGGGAACTACTCTTGTCAGGCAGTATTTAGAACAAGCTGGTCTCATGGCTTTGGCAAGCCACCAATTATTCTGACTCAGTGAGCTAGGCTTGCTGAGAAAGTGTGGTTTGGCTGCGGAGATGGATGAGAATGGTGATTTGGACTACATGATCGCCTACTTTCATGTTTACTATTTTTTTTTGATGAAATGATAAGCAAGCAGACAAAACCCACCCTCCAGGCCAGCAGAAAGACAAGTGAACCCAGTCCATCAATTTCTCACGTGTACCTCTTTGGTCCACATGTCCTTGGTAGACTGGAAAATTCTGATCAGCAGAATGCAGAGCTGCGGATGGATAGACAGCAGCTTCTTTACTATGAATATAGCTTCTCTGTGAGGACTGTAGCCCTCAGTCATAAACTTAGGCATTCTTTTTCTTACTGGATCATTGGTTATTATAGCCAAAGTTGCAGCAACAGAATAATGACACTTTGGAATCTGTAAATTTTTATTGTAACACTTATCACCCTTAATCCTGACAAAGACCCTGTCACTCTCTCCACTCGTCTCTTCTTTTGGGTGGAAATCCAACTTTCCTGTCTCCTACTGCCCACTTTATGACATCATCCGTCTACACACAAACCTACCAGTACTTGCTCAAATCTTGATGTTCTCATGGCGTTGTCTGTAAATAAATTGAGATCATCCCAAGTGACACGTGGCCAGTGACCAGTATTTTTCACACTGCATGCTGATAGTTTAGGTTCTGCTATTCAAACAATCCCTAGAACTGCATCCCAACCTTTGTGTCTGTGGTTTGTATTACCTTTTCTCTTACCATGCCAGAAGGGATCACTCTTCAAACAAATTGTAGGTGGTGCTCCAAGCAATAGATTCATCTCTATGTTGCTGGGTATTCTGCAGCAATCAGAATCTCTTTGTCTTGATTTCTAAGCATGCAGATACAAACCTCCCAGTTCCCCAAATAGGTAAGGGTTCTTTCCAAGCTTGGGAATGCAGTGGAATTCAAAAAAGAGATGCCACTCCTCTTGTCCTTCTAGAGCTGAGATCACCTTACTGGCATTGATTTACTCCAAAGAAACATTGAATAGAGCTTTGTCTTCTTTGACAAGGATATCACTCTCTTTATTGAGAAGCTCCTTAAACACTGAGATTGTAAATCAGTTGTCACTCCCAGAAAATAAAGCCGTAGTCAAGCAATTAAAGGAGGGCTGGAAAGTCAGTCCAGCAGTTAAGAGCATCGGCACCTCTGCTAGAGGACTTGGGTTCTGTTCCCAGCATTCACTGGCAGATCACAAACGCTCGCATCTCCAATGCCAGGTCATCTGATGCCTTCTCCTGGCCTCTGTGGGCATTGTTCACGCATGGTGCACAGACCTACATTCAGGCAGTCATACACATAGAATGAGTTAAATCTAACGGAGATTATATTTCACAAAGTAGAACTGATAGGAAGATACAGCAGAGATGTTAGAAAGATAACACATGGATATGATGAATATGGAGAAGAAAGAGGAGTTGGCTGAGCACTGTCATTCTGCAGAGGAAGATTTCTGTGCCTGTGAGGGAATGTTGTGGAACAAGGACCTTGTAAAAGAGTGGCAAGTATTTGGAAAAGAGGTGGGGCTCACCTAGGCAGGCAGCCCACTGCTGGCCTGACTTGGAAAAGTCTTTCTTAGATGTGGTCCTTGTCCCAGCCTGTTTGTGTCATCCAGACAGGCTTAGAGCACAATACAACTGCAAGGCCCAGCTGAGTGGTGGTCACTGAAACCTCGAGGCCTGAGCAGAACAGAAAGGGTTCTTACAATCCGTAGGTTTTGCCCAAAGTATCTCCAGTCAGCCAGTGACAGAACTCCCTGGGGCATAGAAACACGTGGCATTCTCTGGAAAAGAGATGAGGAATGACTATATCATTAGGCATGTTCTCATTCTCAGATAAAATACCAGGCCTTCTAACTGCAGCATAGAGAATGAAGAAGGCATTTTCTTTCTTGAGGCACTGGCCTATCCTATAGCAGTACATCGTTAGAAGTCATTTTATTGCTACGTTCTTTTAGCAGAATAGCAGTAGTAGACATAGACTTGTTCTTTATCTAACACTGGATAAAACGAGGTCACTTGTGCAGAAATGTGAAACCATCTGTGTCCTCTTTTGGTTTGCGGCATGTTTCATAGCAAAGGCAAGGGGCAGAAGCAAAGGCTCACAACCCCTGAAAAGTGGTTTTGTTGAAATCTCTGCCATTTAACAAATCTTTGAAGATTTTGCTTCTCCAAAATGGAAGCAATTAACTTAAAAAACAGACTACCCTCACTACCACCACCATCACCACCAACAAAAACCAGCGTGAGAAGGGCGTTTCTGCCTTACACCTACAGAAGTAGAAGCGCATCAAGGTTAAGTTTGCCGAGCCCAGCCGGTGCTAATGAAGTTAGAGTCTGCCTTTCTTGACTCTCTGGGAAATTTTAGTCAGTCCTTTCTACATAAAAGGTTTATAGGAAGCTCAGCTACTCTGTGCTGTGTTTGTAAAGGGCCAATCTCTTTCTAATGAGAGATGGACGGAGATAACAAACTCATTATCCACAGCCTACCAGTGAGTCGTTCTGTGAAATGACTTTGGCTCGCTTTTGATCTGGGGGGTGTGGAGATGTATAAATCTAGTAATAAAAAGCCTAAGCTCTTGTGGATAAGCCCTGAGGTGTTCAACTCCCTGATGCCTTACCCTTTTAAATTAAATTAGAGTTATCCCTTTATCATTTAGGCAGCAACATTGCTTTCTGGTCAAGCTCTGTGAAATCTTCTGGAGGTGTAGAGCATACAGGCCCATCCAGTCTCTGCTCTTTCAGTTTACTGAAGAGTAATGGAAGGGGCAAACATTAAGGGGTGGTTGGGTGCTTTGCCGCTCTGAATTGCGGCTGTCTTTATGAAGCATGGAAGAAAAGCAGAAACACAGTGGTCTCTGTGTGGTCGTCTGTCTCCCTACCAGAACATCTGCCCAGGGTGGCTTTTCTGCTTTGGCATCAGTAAGTGAACCCTTGCTCACACGGCCCTGTGAAAATGCTTTGGTATAAACACAGTCATTTTGGATTCAATTAGTGTTTTACAATTTAAACTGAGACCTGTTTATGCTTTGTCAATATTTTATACTCTGTAGAGGCCTACACGTTTAGTCTTTTATATCGCTTTTTCCCTCTTCCTGTTTGTGTTTTGTGTACAGGAGGTCAGAGGTCAACACTGGGTAGCTTTCTCAGTTTCTCTCTATTTTATTTTTAAGACAATGTCTCTCACTGAACTTACAGCTTGCTGGTTAGAGAGACTGACTGGCCAATAAACCCAGGTAAGTGTGTGCCTGTGCCTGCCATTCCCGCCCCTCCCCAGAGTGATGTGGTTACAGACATGTGCCCACCCCTGCCTGAGTTTATATGTAGGTTATGGAGATCTGAGCCAAGGCTTTCCTGCTTGTGCAGCAAGAGCTATATCAACTGAGCCAGTATCCCAGCCTTCTCTTACAGAAATGAGAAAGACTGATTTCCAAAACCGTAGGATTTAACTGAAACTCAACCAGCTGCTCCTGCATCCTGATCTCTGCAAAGCTGGCAACCGATTGTGAGACTCTGTCCAGTGGCAGTTTTGTTGTTTTTACCTCCATCGGAAAGCTCCTTAGCGGAGGTCCTAGCTGTCCATGCGCTTATCACGTTTCTACTCAAGACAGCTGGGGCCCTGCTTCTGCTGTGGCAGAGGACAAGCTGTCAGAAGAATCCCCCAAATGATAGGAGTGCCTTTAATTATTCCAGAAAGATCTGCTCTGCCCTTAAAAGAATCAGTAGTGGGAGAGGGAAGGCTCGAGAAGATGTTCACACAATGTCAGTCTTGGTCCTAAGTGGGTGATGTCTCAGGAGCGCTCCCTTGAGGTTGGGTCGTCTGACACCAACTAATAACCTGTCTTTCTGCTGAGAGGATGGTGTCAAGCCACACTCTCTGGTGCTTCGATATCATTATAAAGAAGGGAAGGTATTTTATCATGATGAAAACATTTACTAGATTGCTTTCATTGAAGTTACAAAACCTATGGGACCAGTTCTGGATCCTGATCTTAAAGTATGGTTTCAAAGGAGACCTGGCTTCTCGAAGGGTTGCTCTGGGTTTAGAATGAAAACAAGATTGTAATGAGTGGTGCAAAGGAGAGCGGAAACTAATGAAAAAGACTGAGCATTGTCCATCCTTTCACACAGCACCTGAGTCCTAGACAACCGCGAAGGTAGACATGCAGAATCAGTGACGTAGAGGATTTGCTAAGACTAAACAACACAGGTAGTTGATTGTAAAGCACTTATTATGTGTAAAGAATGATAATAAAATTTAAGCATGACCTTTGTCACCAATAAACTTAAAAGGCAGTGAACTAAGGGAACTCTACCCACCTGCAAGTGTAATTAAAAGAGACGGTGTAAAGCACTGGGGAGGAGGCTAGACTAAGTGCCATGTTGGATCCCTGGAATGAAAACTCATTTTTGTTGTGTGGATCTAGGAATTTCATAGAAAACAGAACATCTTGTCTGGGTCTTAAAAGACCAGAGATTTGAGAAGATGAAGAAAGAAGGAAGGGAAGGAAAGAAGGGAAAAGGGAGGGGAGAAGGAAGGCAAGCAGTCCAATGTTGGCAGCATTGTTAACTAAGTGTGGTAAAAGAGGAAATGAGAGGTATATATGGGAAATGGCCTGCAGCTGAAGTCCCTTAGAGTTAAATACTAATATGGAGGAGATGGAGAAGAGAGGCTAGATTGTGGGAAATGGGAAATCTTGACCTCACATTTGTTGCGGAATATTTGTTTAACTATGTAAAGATGTGTTGCATTTGTTTAACTCCATAAAGATGTGATGCTGTTTTACTTTGCCTGCCTAAGGCACCTGATAGGTTTAATAAAAAGTTGAATGGCTAATAGCAAGGAAGGAGGGATAGGCAGGAAGAGAAAGCAGGAGGAGGAATTTAGTCTCTGGGGAAGGAAGAAAAAGAGATGCCAGGTTGACATGAGGGGCCAGGCAGCCAGAAATGGGGGAAGCAGAAAAGCAGGACTTACAGAATGAAGCAGAGGTAGAAATCTCAGAGGCAAAACGTAGATAAATAGAAACAGGTTAAATTAAGTTAAAAGAGCTGGTGGGATAAGCCTAAGCTAAGGCTGAGCTTTCATAGCTAATAATGTCACCATGTTTTTGTTTTTGGGCTACTTGGAGGCCCAAAGAAAATTCCAACTATAGATGTAAAAATTAGTTCTTAATTTAATAGCCATGAATTAATAACTGAGGTTTTTAGTCGGTATAGATTATGTTAAGACTGTCTCTTTGAAAAGAGAAAAATCTGAATTTGTTCTCAGTAGTGAGATTTGCTTGGATATGAAGAAGTAAAAAATAATGCATAAAAATATTTATGCGGGAGGCAGAGGCAGGCTGATCTCTGTGAGTTCGAGGCCAGTCTGGTCTACAAGGGCTAGTTCCAGGATAGTCTCTAAAACTACAGTGAAACCCTGTCTCGAACTGCCCCCCCCCCCAAATTTAACTACTAACCAGTTTACTCCACAAAAGCACACTGTCTCCCAAACATTTAAACTTGAAGTAATGTTCTTCTTGCTTGCCTCTTACATACTTTCTGGAGGAAGGGGTGGTCAGGCTTCCAGATGTGTGTGCTGTGGCAAAGGAAGATGAGATTCTCCTTAGCCACGCCTTCTTTAAATATCTGAGAGCTTTATTTCAGAGTGTTTGCAGCTGATTGCCCAATTTAGAGAAACAATCGGCAGTTCAAAATCTAGGCTAATGGACAAAGACATGGAACACAAGCCTACTAATCTCCAGATCATCAAATGAAATGAAATTTTGAAAAAAAAAATGTTCCTGTAATGCTAAATCCCAATGACTCATTTAACCTGTAATTCTGAAACTGGGCATGCAGGAGGAGAAAAATCCTTTTTGCTCTTCTGATGTTAAGGACAGTAACAAAAACTACTTCTTGTGTGGAGACAGACCATGGCCCATTTTTCTCTGGAAAGGCTGAAATGAGAGTGTTATGGGCTGTCTGCTTATCGACCTATCTGAGAGATACTAATCACTACTGTGATTTCAGGGCTGCTCTAACTCCTTCAAACAAATGATGACACATTAACTTGGTTGGTTACTGAAATTTCCCCTCTTATTTTGACAAAGATTATTTTCGCTGTTGTATTAGTTGGTACTTTCCACCTCTTCTTTATGTCATGTAATGCCCATTTAAGAAGATATTTTGACCCGAGAGTTGGAAGGACAAGAGGGCTCTTGTGGAAAGAATGAGCCTTTGGCAAATCTTTAGTGGTCTAATGAGAACGTTTCTTCTAAGCATTATTCTATTTAATTGCCACAAAAAAACCATACAACGGAGGTGTTAGACTTTTGTGTTTAGATCAAACACTTTGGCTCAGTCCATGGAAACTGACTTAAGTTGCTGCAGGCCTGAGATCCCCCCTCTCTCTCCCTACTTTGCTGTCTTTAGAGATTTTGAACTCCATGGACACTGCTGTTTTCTGATCACAATCAGCCAAGAGTCTGAGCAATGAGTGGATGCCTTGGCCTTGGACTCACAAACCTAGTGATTCAGTTTTATTCCACCTCGATTTCAGTCTTCTGCAACCTTTGTCTTGCCTACAGATACACATCTAGGGGTCCAAACAGAGGAAAATAGGGAACCATAAAAACCAGAGCGAGGCAGGCGTGGACCCACGTGCATGCAGCTATGTAGAGGGAAAGTTCTTTGGCAAAAGGAAAGATGTCTTCCAAATCTCTTGGCTTCATTACCTATCATTTCGTTTTCTGGAGATTTCCTAATAAGGAATCATCTTTTCATGACAGTCCATCTCTTGCTATTTAGTTTTCACCCACATTGTACGATTGTTCGCTTGGCTTTAGCTCCATGTTGGTTGGTGTTGACTTTATGGTGGGCCAGACATTGACAGATGGAAGCAGGAAAATGGAGAAGAGAGAACAGAAAATAAGCCAGATGTGATGGCACAGGCCTGTGATCCCAGCTACCCAGGAGGTTGAGGAGGGAGAGTCACAGGTTCAAGGACAGCCTGGGCAACTTTGACAGATTCTGTCTTGTAGTAAGAAATAAAAGCAGTGGGGAAGCGCTGTAGCTGGTCCTAGGTCTAGAAGGTCTGAAACCCTAGGTCCAGTGCCCAGAACCACAGAACAAGCCACCCAGCACCCACTACCACTCCTCCCTGCCTCTTGCCACCCCCTCACAAAAAATAAAGTGGGTGCCTTGAGTTGCCATGGCTCTCACCTTCCTGTTGCCTGTATGCAATGGATCCTTCCTGGCTGAGTTGTTCCCACCTCTCTACTGCAACAGCTCTGATGAGATGAGAAAGAAAAGGCATCATCGTTCCCCACCCTAGAAAACCTCGTTACATCTTTCTACAGAGCCGCAAGAACTATCTTCTTCCTACCCCATCTCTGCATATCAGACCCCTCCTCACACTCTCTCCCACCCGCCAGTAGCTCTTAGAGTCTAAGGGGCTGATGGGCTCTGCTCCTCACCTTTTCCATTTGGCCTCACTAGATTTGCTGTGGCTCCATTAACCTGTTACACTCTTAGCTCTAATCCCTGTCAGGTTACTCTCCACAAGTACCGCTTGCCTGACTCTTCTAGCTCGCAATCAATCCTTCCGGCTTCAGAAAAGATGTCCATGTTTTCACGATCTCTCCCTGCCTCATTGTTACGACACACTACCACACCCCCTTGCAGTAGTTTATGGATTACCCTCATCACATGTTATCCTTAACCTTTAGTTATATTCTTAATTTCTATGCTCCTGCTCAAATAACAAAATCAATTCCATAGCAAAACAGAGATAAGCTAATTTTTTCTTCTTGTTAGTAAAGAATCCTAAATGCTCCACACAGCAGGAGTTTATTATGATAATTTCCTTTTACATCACTGAATGAATCTATAGTATCTAACGCAACACCCACAGGACTTTCAATATGACCAAATTGTAAGTATAAAATATATTCCAGCTTTAAGACTTAGTAGGAAAAATGTGAAATATTTTATTGATAAAATTTTATGTTTATTATACATTAAAAATTTAGGTATATTGGGTGAAATAAAGTATTAAAATTAATTTCACCTGTTTCTATATGTTTTTAAATGTGTGTCTAGGAAATTTGTTCCCTACATACTTTTTTTTGTGTTAGAAAGTATTGTTATAGAATATCCCTAAAATTGAGCTGCAATTGAACGTCAAGGCTTTTAAGTTCCCTTATATCATGATGTTAAAAGCCTCCACTTAAAAACTTTGTGTATTGTTCATATTGCAACCTCACCACTTCCCTTTCCAGTGCACGCAGTTAGGACGCTTGCGGGGTCATCAGTCTCCCTGCTTTGCACCTCCCTGCTCAGTTGCTAATTTCTCGGGGGTCAGAGGGGTGCTGGGGAAAGCTGTAATTGGCAGTCCCCTTAACGCTGACTCTGAAAACACGTTGCCCTTGGTGCAGTGATAGTGCCCCCTTGTCAAGGGATCTCTGTACTTATAAGTTTAGAAAGTATGTAATTGGTACATGAGAGCTAGTGGTTGCCCTTGAAGTATTTCATTGTTGGAGTCCAGCGGCATCTCATCAAACGATCGTGCAGGACTAACTTTGGCATCTGATCATGAGTGCTGCTCCCCAAGCCCTCACACCGTTGCTTAGATTTTAAAGAGCTATTAGGGAACATCTGTTTCACTTTCTCCCTTTTCCCTTAAAAAAGAGACGTGTCTATCCAGATGCTTTCAATTTATTTAGAGGATCCTATTGTTTTGTCTTTGCTTCATTGATGCTAGAAAAGTATTTTGCACACGCATACAGAGACATATCATGTATGCATAGACGGTCTATGAACTGACTCAATGAGAAGATCATGTAGACATGTCTCAGTTCTCGCTGCTTGCTCCCTCAGTGTTGCTACTTCATATATTTGGATACTGTGAACACGATGCACCATTAACAAGTTAAGAACTAAACTTTTCTGAGTGTGGTGGCACATACCTGCAATCCCAGCACTTGGGAGGTAGAGGTAGGAAGATCAGGAGTTCAAGACCAGCCTCAGCTATATAGTAAATTTGAGGTCAGCCTGGGATACTTTGAGGTCCCCCCCCCTTTTTTAAAAAAAAAAAATCAAATAAACTATTGTAGGTGGAGTTTTCCCGTTCTGACTTCCCACTCCCCATCCCTGCAGCTGCTTCTAAATTTTCACACAGAGACTTAATATTGTTTATAAATGCTGGGCCAATAGTTCAGGCTTGTTACTAGCTAACTCTTACCTTTAAATTAACCCATAATTCCTTTCTATGCTTTGTCACATGGCTCATGGCTTGTTACCCCATTTTCTATATGTCCCATTCAACTAACCTCTTCATTCACTTAACAGTAAGAATAAAACCCCCATGACCAACTACATCTTCAGTGTTCCCCCCTCTCTTTTTGGCATTATTGAAATATTTTTTAAAGGTTTACTTTTTATGTGTACAGGTGCCTGTCTGCATGTATTCCTGCAGACCAGAAGAGGACATCAGATTGTGAGTCACCAGGAAGGTACTGGGAATTGAACTCAGAACCTCTGGAAGAGCAGCCAGTGTTCTTAACCAGTGAGTCACCTCTTCAACCCAAGGTCCCTTCTCTTACTGTTTCATGATGGGGGTTGAATTTCCCTGAGTCTTGGTGGGGACATTTAAAATATAGTAATATATATGCAGAGCTCAACTCTTGAGAAGATGAGAATGATCCAAAGGTAGACTTCTTTTCTCTCAAGGGTAAAAAGTCTCATTTGCTGTGGAATTATAAAGTGACTATTTTAATTACACAAAATTCTAAGCCATCTTAATGCTTTTATGTGTGTGTGTGTTTACTGAAGATCTGTGTAGTTTTAAGTAAGTTTGGGTAAGAATGTGTATACTACCATCTAGTTATCACTAGTGATATAGATTCAGTTCTATAAAATTATATGAAAACACATAGATTGAATTAGTAAAAATGGAGGCAGAAGGAGTTACTGGTAAAAGCACAGCTGTGTGGACAGACCTCACCTGTTCTGATGTACTCTGATCATTACTATTGCACAGGGATATAAACCAGGGACTTCCGGTTGCAGAATTTCCACGTGTGTATACTTAATTACCCACAAAAGAGAGAGTGAGGGGTCAAGCATGACAGAGAATAAGTTGAGAAAACATATGGACCACAACTTCTGAGCTAGCTGACGATGGATTTTAGAGCATCTAACTGACCCATTTTTCCTTACAACAACATTTTGTATAGAACAATACTGACTTTCCAACTTCTTAATTTTACTTTTTTTTGATTCTTTATTCAGAAAAGAATTAAAGCATCTTTGTTACTGGAAATATGTTTGTTTAATTTTTTTGTCTGATAAAACATTTTTTTTTTATAACAGAAAGCCACAATCGTGATTTCAAGTAGACCAAAACAGTGTAACCTGTATTAAAACCTGTCAGTCATTAATCTGGCTAAACCCCTAAACCTAAGAACAAAGAAATGTCAATGAGATTTGGAATCAGAGCTGAAAAATTACAGTGAAGCAATTAAACAAAAATCGCTAGATTGAGATAAGCTCTCTGAACTCTGCTCCCAAAATTCTTTTGATCTTTACTGCATAACAAAATAAGATCCAGCGATGAGTGTTTTCTAGTTTTTGCATCGCCCACCCTCCCTCTGAAAACTCTTTTGTCAAGGCCAGAGTTGTAAGGCAGCTGTGAGGAGTTTTCCAAACCCTTGGGCTCTGACCTGCCCTTGGCCTTTGGCACCTTCCTGGGATTTTTGAATTTATAAATTGTGAGATGGTGAGCTCTTGTGGACATCGTGAAATGTCAACCGTAGTTGCTGTTTGGAATTTGACATTTGGAGAAACACATGCATACACACACACACACACACACACACACACACACACACACACACACACGCACACGCACGTATGCATGATAGGGAGGGGTGGGGCTATGAGAATCTTTCTGTTTCAGGTTGTTCTGGTTGGTATTGCCCTGCTCATACATTTGTTTTGGTTGATGGCCTCTCTGGGTTCCATCGGCTGCTCTACTCGGCCTGGTGGGAATTGCTGTTTTCTGTGGCACCCAAGAGAGTTCTGAACCAGAAACAAATTCTGAAGTCATTTTCGGAAGACGGTAGAGATTTGACAACATATATTCCAAATTGATTATATAATAGTACCATGAAAAATTAGTCTCTTGTGTATGTTTTTATTTTCTTTTAAAAAAGAGATATTGTTTTTATTATTTGCAATTGGGTGTATGTGCATACGTGCATACATGCTTGTGTGTGCATCTGTTGAAGTGTATGTATGTGTGAAGGAGTACCCCTTGGTGCTGGAGTTACAGGCAGTTGTGAACTGACTCCTGTGAGTGCTGGCAATGGAACTCTGGTCCTCTGCAGGAGCAGCAAACACTTAACCCCTGAACCACCCTGTGTCCAGCATGTATGCTCAGCATGGGTAAATGAGAACTGGCCTCCCAGTTTTATGAGAGTCTTATAATTTGGATGGATTGAGATTGATACCACCTATTTCATTAAAATGAGTTTCCGCTTTCCAAACCTTTCCGTTACAGTTTAGTGTAAGCAAGGTGGAGACTGTTAGCTTTGCTGTGGCCTAGTATAGTGGCAGACAGTAATAGTAAGGCCCCAGAGAAGAAAATTCCAGAAAGTACTGTTTTTCTAGATCCAGGTACCTTGGATTCATCACCTAGGTGACTTGGCATGTAACACGGTTCACACTCTCTTGATGTGGTGTCCTGCTGTTGATGACTAAGAA
Organism: Chionomys nivalis; assembly: GCF_950005125.1. Lineage (NCBI taxonomy): Eukaryota > Metazoa > Chordata > Mammalia > Rodentia > Cricetidae > Chionomys > Chionomys nivalis. Next base: position 55,063,413 of record NC_080095.1, read on the forward strand.
CCTGCATTGACTCAATAGAGAATTATTGCCTGCTTTGTCTTTTGACTTTACTTCTTTTGAAATAAAATGATCCCAAGCTTAAAAAATTTTCCTATGTTGAGTGAGGCAGACATCAGCACTTTGACTTATATCAAGATGAGAAATAAATAATTTATGATGTTGAGGACCAACTTTCTGTTGTTATTGTCTCTTTCTGGAGGTGGGGGACAGTTACTCTGTAGAGACTGTAGAGACCGTCAGCGTTGAGATCTTCACCAGAAATGGATCATAGCTCTATAATATACCACCACGACATCAAACCAGAGCAATATTCAAAGTGACTGGGTCACAGAGCCTAATTTTATCCATGGAAACTTCAGGAATCTGAAGGAGATGTGCCACCAGGGTGGTGCCATTGACAACTGTCCCCTAACCCCTCCTGGCTATCACTTCATGGAATGCTTTCCTATGCCACACCTTTCTTTCCTGATGGTCTCTTTATCACAGGCCCTGAAGACAGGGAGCCAGGTGACTGTGGACTGAATTCTCTGAGATTCTGAGTCAAATAAATCTGTTTGTTGGGTTTTAAGTTGTTTTCTCCTCAGGTATTTTTATCACAGTGGCATAAAGCCAGGACAGTATTCAGCAAGGGTTCATCTTAACTACACTCGCACAGCTTTGAGAGATAACAGCAAGGTAGGAGCCACATACTATACGACCTTCAGGATCACGCTATCTATAAGGGTTTTTAAATCAGATTAAACTTTTGTAGAGATTGACTAGAATATTATTATCAGTAATGATTCTACTCCATATAGTTATATACAGCTGTATATGGCATAGTATAAAGTTAGGCAGTAGTTTTTGATATAAATTTCCAGCTCTTATTTTTATGGAGTGGAGACAATATACGAGAATAATATAGTTACAAAAACAGCCTGTCTTCTGTGGCTTGGCTCCTTTCTGGTGTCTGACGGCTTGTGTCTGGACCATCTTCTCTGTGGTTCACCACGGGCTAGAGATCACGGGCTCTGAATTTTTGTCATGTCCTGTACTTTTCTTGAACATGAGTTAATCACTTTTTAATTAAATGACTAAAAAAACAAGTTTTACACTCAAAAGCAGGGCATGGGAACTCCCGATTGCTTCACTTGCTAAGGAAAATGGCTCGCCAGGGTTCAGTATGTTGTGTCTGCATTATCTCAGGGGTCCTCGCTCTCTTTGTGGAAAACAAGTTTGCCTGTGCCGAGGGACTGAGGAAGATAATTAAAAAAGCCTCAGTGGTAGGAAGAGACATTTCTGTCCTTAATTCTGGGCTGGAGCCGGATCTGCTCCACTTTGCACACAATTCTGCAGATTTTATAAAGCTCTACATGGTCTTCCCTGAACAGCCATAAACACACTGCTTAATTGCCTCATGTCCCCTGTTAGGTTGGCTTTCAAAAGAAACTTTTTTGGGGGAATTTGTTTCTCATTAAAAGAGCATTTTTTCCCCCTACTAGTATATAACGACTCTGTTTTATCCTGGCATTTTCAGTTTTATAAAATAAAATCAAACATTAAAAAAATCGCTAGGAGTCAGTTATGCCTTTTGAAGGAGCCGTGCTTTATTTATTCATAATCGTTTCCCCCCAGGGCAGAGGTATGCTCCTCAGAAAGTTTCCAGAGGCCCTGGTGGAAGTGCGGTGATGAAGGGGACTTTTAAGGAGGTGTCACAGCTCCCATGGGAATTGGCTGTGGCTGCAGCGCAGGCTCGGCTGTCCCCACACTAGTGGCTGCAGGCTCCCGCAGCACTCTGACTGCATAATGCGTGCTGACACGGATGCTTTCCCAGGCCAGCAGCGTGTAGGGTGCCCTTAGGGCCCTGGAAACAGGTGGAGGTGAGACTGCAAGTGCCTTCTGTGTCCTTTCAAATTTGTTTAAGTCATCGAGGTGTCCCGGCTAGATGTCATGAGGACTAAAGAATATGAGAGATGGAAGAAAATGCAAAAACTCAGAGGCGTTCGATGCCTCCAGATTTAGATGGTAATTGGTGATTTATTTGGAGTGGGTCCTTGTGTTAGAGCAGGAGATCAAGAACCTACAGGCTGGGCTCATGGAGCACTTGGGTGGAGAGTTCTGTAAAACTCTATGATGCAAAGTCTCTTGTACCCAGAGATCGTCCGCTAGGACACTAAACTGAGATTGTGTTAGCAAAGAGATAGTTGTTCTAAATACCCATTGTTAGAGAACAAGATGAAACTAATGGAAAGACAGGAAGTAATGAATGAGAATAAGAAATATTGAGGTATAATGGTGAGCAATGTGTCATTACTATGCTTTCTATAGACTATTTTTAGAAGCACAAAGATTGAGTAATAGCATAAATGAGGCTTTGAACTGAAATGGTATGGGAGATGTTTCTTATGTCTTTGAGTATTTTTGTTTTGTTCTTTTGACTTAAATAGTATTGTGACCTGGCTTTTCTTTATATAGAGCTTATATTACTATACTATATATTAAATATGGTAGCTAAAATAAACTTTGCTATTATATAGCAGACTGGCACATTTCTTTGGTATATGTATTCCATACCATGCACATATAATTGATGAGATGGAAGATTTTGGAACTCTACAGTTCAGTGCCCTCACTCAGGTTCATGCTAGTACATTGTAATGTTTTATAGCTTGGATATTTGAAGATAAGTGGAGTTCATGTGTTATAATCCAGATTTAAGTGCTAAGCCACAGAAGATCGCAGAGTGATTTGAAAATGATCTAGTCAAAGACTATAAGGGCATTTCAAAACTGTCTTCACATCAAGAAGCAATTATGAAACAATTAAAAAAACCCAAGAATTAAAAAACAAACCATGAATCTATAACTGAAGGTCAATCCCATTCAAACGTTACTAGCTAAGTACAACACTTTCCAATATTAGAAATAACTGAGGGGGAGTGATATCAGAGTTTTGCTGAAGGGCTATATGGTTAGAGTTTGTCTGGTGTTATTGCTCTTGCATTAACACAAATTTGTTTTCTGTTTTTATACCTATTTAAAGTGACTAAGCTACTTATGCATGCAGCTGGTCAGTCCTATTAACCTATGATGTTGTGAATCCTGGACTGGCTCAAGGTGGTTATAATTTCTTGGGGCTTCTAGGTCTGCAGTGCCACCTCCTGTTTTCCCATCACTTCCTATTGTACAATTCAGTAATTCTGGTTTCCCCCAAGATGTTTTCTTTCCAACAACAGGTCTCTCTTTATGGTCTCCTTAATTAGGGAGACTGCATCTCTCAACTTGAAAATCACGACAAGGTATGCATCAGGGAGGCATGTACAATGAGGCATGTGTTGAAAACCCATGGGTACATGATTGTTACGGCTAAAACGTATGTAGAATGAAGCCTGGGAAAACAAAAGCCCGGAATTGACTTGATCATGTGAGGCCAAGGCTCTTCAAGATGGAAGGATCAAGGGCCTGCTCCCCTCTGTGAGAACCACGTTCTGAGCTTCAATGGAGCAAGTGCTCTTCTTCTGGGCTCCTCTACCGTCAGAAGATGAGTAATGACGTGTAGATGAGGAGGCAATCACGTCTGCACTCCACAAGGTCCTGGATCTGAGACCAAGACATCTGATGTTGTACATCGTGTTCCTAATTATCTGATTAGAGTTAATTACTCTTCAGCCCACTAGGAACGGAACTGTGTAGGCATCTATGATTTCGTTTCATGAATTTATTTTGTCATATATGCTTTCATGTGAACGTCTGTGCATGTTCAGTTTTCCTTCAATATTTATTGTATCAACAAACACACCACACACGACAACATACATACATACATACATACACATACAAACACACACATGCACACCCCTCTTGCAAGAACCAAACCCCACGCAACTCTCAAGATGCTTGGATTCTACCATGGCGGTTCAGATTACAGAGGCAAACAGCTGCTGCAGCTTCCATTCCTGCTATTTCACAACCAATTTCAGGAGCATTTTGGTAGTTTAGTTTATAACTAGCTTTCTCCATCCACTTTAAAAATCACCGTTTGCTTTTTAAGACAGGTTGGAAGGAATATTAGTTAAAAATTATCTTCCCTAGAGATAATGTAGTACAGTCGAAGTAATTTTATTAAGCAAATTTTATACAACTTAATAAATTCTACAGCAGAAAAATTTAGTGCATCTACACAGACTGATAGTAAGCCTGAGGCATAGCTTTGAAAGAACTCAGGATTTGCAGATCAAAGAGAAAGTCTCCAATTTAATTTAATGTGAATTGTCAACCTGATAGCCAACCGATTGTCATTTTCTTTTCATTTGTTATGAATCCTATTACAGATTCATTAGATCAGTTTTCTTTTCTATTTTTTAAACAAATGGAAGTTGACTGAATTAGCAAATGTCAATTGCAGCAGGTCCAGAATGGCCAGCTACACAATACATTTGGGGACATCAGACAAGTTTTATTTGTCTAAAGGTTACAAAAAGAGGTCATAGCAACATTATCCAATGACAGATGGAGCTGTATGTTTCTAGGTCACCCCAAAGGGACCTCGTTAGCAAGTACAGTACTGTGGATGGGAAATCTGAGTGACTTTTGCAAGTTTCATGCTCACTCTCACATGGGTAAAGCTGAGGTCTAGCTGCAGGTATCCACGGTTTGGACATAAATGTGTCTGAGTAAGTCGCATCTAACTTCATGCTGAAGGATGTACAGAAAATCCCCTCGAGTGTCACTCAGCAAACCACCTGTACCGTTTATCAACATGTCTCCCTGGGGCCCCCATAACCTGGTCCCCCTGCTTCTCAGCTGAGAGCTTCTGCCCAGAGCAAGCTACCAGGACAGGGTGAAAACCCAGGAGGCTGGTGGTCCTGGAGAGGCATCAGTTTATCCCACACGTTTGTTGTAAGAAATTCAGAAACACTGGGGCAAGTGCTAAAGTGGTCGATTTTTAGAAATTTGAAAACCAACACATTTTTTTTGCAGACGTTTTTAGGACACTTCAGAGAAATGCTTGCATTTCTGTGAGAACCGTGAACATCTGTGGCACCTTAGCCTGGCCCTTTCCACCCCTTCCCAAGTCATGGCTGACAACTAATGACCTTGCAAGTTTTATTGTTAGAGAAACCAGGAGTCCAGCAGGCTTTGAAGGAGGATAGATTTTTTTCAGCTCCCTGTAAAGTCCCACCTCCAGAGAGTTGTCAGTTTGTGTCCTATTTGGAAAAGATCATTTTGCAGGGGTTGATCTAACTTAGAGCTCACTTAGCGAGTCAAACCCTGGCCCCAGGACTTTGATCGGACACAAAGGTCAGCAGCAACTGTTCAGTGGCCATCTGCTTGAAACAATCATGTGACTGGGGTGAGTCCACATTAGACAAAGAAGTAGTGACGGACTTCAGGGACTGCAGTGCGCACACAGAGCTTCTGAAAACTGTTGTCTCCTGTTTTTATAGAAGGCGAATAACAGGCGCAGAGTAGGGGAATATCCAACTTAGGAACACCCTAATATCTCACTTCCAGCAGACTTAGGTGTGACACACGAGCAGGAAGTAAGGATTAGTCAGTCATATGTGAAACTACTAGATTGTCACCGAAACTGCACGCTAAACCCAACACAGCATCCCTGAGTAGAAATTGGGAGACTAAATAATTCAATAAAGTCAAGAAATTTATGTTTAACCATTTTGGCTTACCACTTAGCTAAGGAAGCCAACTTGACGAAAAAAATGCAGATTTTATAGAACTGAAGAAAAAGTCACTGAACAAGCAGCAGCACACACAAAGAAAGATGAGTTAAAACAAAATATGCTGGGAGAGGAAGAAATTGTGTTTAAAATGTTTAGTTTTCGACAAATAGTATAAGACCCACAATGACCAGAAAGGCATAAATCATGATAGGTGGAAAATAATCAAAAGAAATTGTCCTCAATGAGACTTGAATGGCACCACAAGTCAACGAGACCTAGGAAACATAGAGAACTCACCACCCACAAACAACTGAATACACGCTCTTGTGTGTAGGAACATTTCCAGGATAGACCATATGTTTGGCAATGAAACACATCTCAATAAGTCTCAAAAGGGATTACTGGCAAGGTCCTAAAAATACTTTGGATTTTTTACAAACTTCCAGAAAAATAGACGTGGCGAGATTCTATCAACTCAGTTCTCGATGCCAAAATCAGTGTAACAAGGAAACTATAGATCAATATACTCCATAAGTAATTTGGCAAAATAGTCTCAATAAAATACTAGCAAAAATAAGTTTAACAACGCAATGATAAAGATAATACTTGATGATCAAATGGGATGATCCTAGCACTTTGAGGTTGTTCAATTTATGAAGACTCAATCAATCAATGTCAAAGATGATAGTAATAGAACAAAAAGGGAAACTAAAATATCATTTCAGTAGATATGGAAAATACACTGAATAAAACTCAATCAGCTTTCATGAAAACATAAAAACCACTGGAAAAAAATCCCTAGAAATGGAAGAGATTTCCTTATCATCATGAAAAACCCACAGGCCATTGCTTTCCCCTAAGATGGGGAAGAATTTAAGGATCTCTATCTTCACTGCCTTTATTTCACATTGCGTCAGAGGTTCTAGTCAGGACCGTTAGACATGTAAAATAAAACACATCCATGTAAGATTAAAAAGGGAAATGTGAAACTATTTCTATTCACAGATGACATTGATAGTATGGCCTATAAAGAACTTTCTAAGAAATACATCCTCCCCAAAATTGAGAACTAAAAATGGGTTCAGCAAAGTTATAGAATACAAGAATAATTAGACAAATGAACAGTATTTCTATACACTGCAGCAACAAACAGCTCAAAATCAAAATAAAAAGATTATTCCTTTGCTGATATTAATAAAAACAATAATAAAATATTTCATAACAATGCAACAAAAGAAGCATGAGATATTTTACACACAGAGCCAGGAAACAGTCTTAAGAGAAATTAGAAAGTAAATGGAATGACATGTATGTTTTGTTCATTGGTTAGAAACTTTAATACAGTTAGGACAAAAATAGTAATTAAATAGACTTATAAGTTCAATGAAGTTCTTTTCAAAGCCTAGCTGCTCTTAGTGTAGGAATTGATAGGGCTGGCCATACAGAAAGTGAGGCCCTCAGAGCAGCCACGTGCTGAATGAAGAACAAACTGGCGTAGCACACTCTTTCCTTTTAAAGACTTAGTACAAACCTGCTGTCGAGACAGCGTGGCACTGGTACAAGGATGGATGATTGGAGCTATAGCATTGAGAACCTAGAGATCAACTATTCACTTATGGGGAACTGAGTTTGAAGATTACACTAAGAAATCATAAATATGATGTGGTGGTGTCCACTAATACCATCAGTCAGGAGGTGGTAAGAGAATCAGAAGCTCTTGGTCATTCTCAGCCTCAAAGTGATGCTGAATCTAGCCTGAACTACAAGATATCTTACTTAAAAAAACAAACAAACAGTCTTTTTAATACATGCTTCTGGCACCGCTGGGTCTTGATGGGGCACTGCCATGAGGTTTGATTCCCAGTATTAGACAGCATGGATATACAGCTAATCATAATTGCTAAAACTATAAAACTTTTAGAAGCCAGTACAAGGATAAATCTCAAAGACTCTGGGGCAGACAATGATTTCTTACAATTCAAAACTGACAAAAGAAAAACACACAAGTTTGAGCTTCATCAAAATAAAACCAAACCTCAGGCTGCAGAGATGGCTCAAGAGTTAAGAGTACCTGTTGCTTTCACAGAGGACCTGAGTTTAGTCCCCAGCACTCACATGGTGGCTCACAGCCATCCACAGTTCCAGCTCCATGGGATTTGGCACCCTCTTCTGGCCTCTGTGGGCACCAGGCATGCAAGGAGTGCACATACATAAATGTAGGAGAAACACTCACACAATAAAATAAAACAAACAAAAATCTTTAAATAAAAGCAGACCTCATTTTTTTTCCACAAAGAACACCAGCAAGAAAGTAAAAGGAGTTCCATAGAGCTGGAAGAATATTTGTAAATAATTTTCCTGATTAGGCACTTTTATCTAGGATAGATCTATTTTCTATCTATCTATCATCTATCTATCTATCTATCTATCTATCTATCTATCTATCTATCTATCTATCTATCTATCTAGAATTCTTACAACTCAGCAATAAAAGGGTAAAAACGATACAAGTTAAAACAGCAAAGATGTGAACAGATATTTCTCTGAAGGTAACACACAATATCTAGTAAGCATATTTAATCAAAACTATGATAAGACTCCTCTTCACATATATTAGAAGGGCAAGCAGAGGAAAAAAACCATTGATGGAATTACAGCTGGTGGGATTGTAGATAAATAAACACTGTGGGAATCTTTGTTCCCAAACATAAAGTTGCCAGGTCATCTGGATGACCATTTCATATATGCAAGAGAAATGAAAGCATTTAACCACACAAAATATGTATATCACATTTACAGTTTACAGTAGCATGACTCATGCTGCTGCCTGATGTGGAATTTCCCTCTGTATATTGTGATATGTTTTGTTACCACTAGTTAATAAAGAAGCTGTTTCAGCCAATGACTTCTCAGAGTAAAGTTAGGCAGAATAGCTCTATCTCTATCTATCTATCTATCTATCTATCTATCTATCTATCTATCTATCTATCTATCTATCTATCTATATCTATCATCTATCTATCTATCTATCATCTATCTATCTATCATCTATCTAGAGAGTGAGAGAGAGAGTAGGCAGAGTCAAGGAGACGCCATATAGCTGCCAAAAGAGATAGACACTAGAACCTTACTGGTAAACCACATCCTCATAGTGATACATAGATTAATAGAAATGGGTTAACTTAAGATATGAGAGCTAGCTAGAAAGACGCCTAAACCATCTGTCAAATAGTGTAATTAATATAGTTTCTGTGTGATTATTCAGGTCTGGGCAGCTGGGAAATGAATGAGCAGTTTCCATAGAGTTGAAATTATCTAAATGCCCATCAGGTGATGAATGAATCAACAAAACACTCTGCCTGTGCAACAAAATATCCAATAATAAAAGGAATGGAGTGCCAATACGTGGTGCAGCACGGGGGAACACTTACAGAAAAATAAACTAACCACAGATACCATAGATTGCTTGTTTTAAGTTGCATGAGATGTCTGGACTAGACAAAGCCAGTAAAAGAGAAATTAATGTTTTTCAGGCTTTGGTAGAAGGAATGGGGTGTGACTACTAATTGGCATGGAGTTTTTTTTTTTTTGAGCTATGAAAATATTCTAAAATTGCATACTGGTGAGGTTTTCATAAATGTAAATTATTAGAAATGTTGATTTGTACATTTTAGAAGGGTTTCTTTTATTTAACTCACCTTGAAAAAAATCTGTTATTAGAATGGAAAGATTTAAAAAAAACTCTGTGAAGAAGCTAAATAAGAAGGTGAACCCAAAGAAAAACATATAGTCATCCTCCTGGATATTAACCTTCATCAGGCGATGAAAGGAGACAGAGACAGAGACCCACATTGGAGCACCGGACTGAAATCCCAAGGTCCAAATCAGGAGCAGAAGGAGAGAGAGCACGAGCAAGGAACTCAGGACCGCGAGGGGTGCACCCACACACTGAGACAATGGGGATGTTCTATCAGGAACTCACCAAGGCCAGCTAGACTGGGTCTGAAAAAGCATGGGATAAAACTTGACTCGCTGAACACAGCCAACAATGAGGACTGCTGAGAAGTCAAGAACAATGGCAATGGGTTTTTGATCCTACTGCACGTACTGGCTTTGTGGGAGCCTAGGCTGTTTGGATGCTCACCTTACTAGACCTGGAAGGAGGTGGGAGGTCTTTGGACTTCCCACAGGGCAGGGAACCCTGACTGCTCTTTGGGCTGATGAGGTAGGGGGAATTGATTGATTGGGGGAGGGGGAGGGAAATGGGAGGCGGTAGCAGGGAGGAGGCAGAAATCCTAAAAAAAAAAAAAACTAAAAAAACTCTGTGAAAAGAAACTATGCTCTTTAGGTTTCAGAAAAGTAAATACACAGTCTTTGAGAATGAGTTAGAAGACAGCATACCATTTGAGGTTCCGGTTGCCTTGTATTTATTTTCAACTTATTAAAGTTTTTGAAATATGGAAAATTACAGAGAACACTCTTCTGAGTTTTTTAAAAATTTTATTTTATGTACATTGCTGTGAGGGTGTCAGATCCCCTGGAACTGAAGTTATAGACAGTTGTGAGCTGCCATGTGGGTGCTGGGAATTAAACCCGGGTCCTGTGGAAGAGCAACCAGTATTCTTAACCACTGAGCAATCTCTCCAGCCCCTGCATTCTTCAGAGTCAAACACACAAAAAACTCAAACTTTAGAGAATAATTACCAGGGCATAAAATAACGATTGGGCAATGACTTTAAATCCAGAAATCACACTTTGGATGGAAACTCTCAACACATAGGAGATTGTGGAACTGGGAGGCCTAATGTAGAGTGTTGTGGAAGTCACCCACCTCATTCATCTTTCTAGCAGAAGACCAAATACATATGGAAGAGCAGCACCCACCAGACTGGTTCATGGGGATTCAGCTTAGTCTCCAGGGAACATATCTCCTTGAACCCTTTAGTCAGTGGAAACACTAGCTGAGACTATGTGTGGCAAAGGAAGCAATGCAGTGGGTGGGGAGTAGGGTGAGGACCTTTGGACAGATGCCTCAGTAATACCCCTTACCATGGAAACCACAGCTGAGATCTTACACTTTCACTGGGACAATGACAAGTCTGACCAAGAGACTGCCCATCAGTTTCTTGAATGAGAAGGACAGAGAGTCTCAGTTCCCAGGATTTGTTATGGACTAGTCAGGAACTGCCCCATATGATTTATGTCTAAGATGAATAATGGCAGAATCATCTCCCTCAGGGAACTTTCACATCATTGAGGAGAAGCAGACTTGCACCCAAACACTAGGACCACACGACACATGGCACTGTACATTTCTATTTGCTATGGGGTGCTACAAAAATGATCATAAAGCTAGGTTGAACTTTGAAGGATAGGTTGAAGGGCTTTACCAGGCCCAAGCATTGCAAACATGGCACAAGCAGGTCTTTCTCATCCCCTTTCCCTCTACCTGAGTTGCTAGATCACATTCCCAAAGCTAGCCCTCAAGCTTTGCTCCTTTATTTGGCCTCTTCCTTATGCCTGACTAAAAACTCTAAGGTCCAGCTACCAAAACACCAAGGTCTAGCAATCAAAATTTATTCTTTGGCTACACTGGCTAACCTGTCAAATCAGAACTTACCAACTCACCCTAACATGGACTTCCCCTTTTTCTTAAAAAGCCACTCCTGCAGAGACACCTGCTGTCTGTCTTTGACAGATCCATAGACAGGCCCCCTCCTCTGGCTTGTCCCCTCTTGGGTAACACATATCCTTCCGTGATGAGAATTTGGTGTCTGGCTGTGTTCCCTACTCTTAAATGGATGGTGATTCTTATGAACTGGAAGAAGGGCAACCCGAAAGCAGGAAGATTACTGGGGACCCATTGGTGTAGCTGGTGTGTAGGTCTGGATTGTTTTAGATTTGGTGAGATTCATCTTGCTTGCACAGAGCAGACAGGTTCTGTAGCTATTCCAAAGGTAGAAGTTGTCAGACTTCCTTTCTCAATGTGACCAAGGTGCTCTGCTTGGTTCTGGAAGATGTTTATAGTACTGACTTTATCAGAGAATTCGGGAAGAAAAGAAATAATAATTTGAGGACATGTATGGAAATGTGTGGGGATTTGGGGTGCTGCCTGTCTGGAGAGGGTTTTCAGAGTGGAGGTGTAGATTATGGGAGAACCCAGCCAAGAGGGAGTTAACTAAGGATGCCTGGTTTGACACCAGAGGAATGGGTACCAGTCACGAAACCCTGGGAAAACTAGGAGAAGGGAATAAATCTGGAGGGGAAGGAAGGAGTGAGAAGCAGTGGGAAACCACCGGGTAAGCAGGGACTATCAGCAGTGTGAAGTGCTGTTGCCCACACAATCTGTTGTGACTTGGGCCTTGGCATTGTGGTGTACATGGGGAAAATTTACCGTAAATGCAGCTGGCTCAGTCTGACGTATGACTTACCAACACAGCAGAATTCAACCCCCTTTTTCTAAAAGTGCCTTGAGAATTAGAATTATATACACACATGTGCGTATGTATCTTTAATTGATTGATTAATTCAGGGTAGTTTTTGTATATGATGTACTTCATTCCTTCAATTGGCTGATCATTTTTTATATACATACTTTCGAATGGTTTCTTTGTTATTATTCAAATTTGTGTAATTTGAAAAGCTTGTCATAAGAATTGCTGTGCCATTTTATATCTTGCTGTTGTCATAGCAACTGGTTATATTCACCTCTCTTCCACCTGGATATCTCAGTCTGGTCACTGAAAATTACATGCAAATATGAGTCTCTACATTTTATAGAAAGGGTGGGATGAATGGGGAACTTCTGATTTGCTTTTTTCTCTGATAAGAAGGATAAAATTCGGCTACTGGCTTCTTCTGTTTTGCAGAAGGTTAGAGCGGAGAGAAGTCTTGGCTTGGAGCAACAACCAGCGGAAAGGATGGAGGCAGATCAATTCTTGCAATGTGAGGGAGAAAAGGAAGAGAATGAGCGGGACCTTTCCAGATAGAGGACTGACTCAGGACTTTAATGACTCCCAGGGTCACCCGCTCTAAACCCTTTAAAGTGCCTCACCCTGGGAGGACATTATCCAACACAAATTTAGGGACTTGAGGAGTACCGTTCTGTATTGGAGGTAGGAAACCATGATGGGAGGGGAAAAGCACCGCCCTTATCCCCTATATGACTATAGACGTGGGAGAGGAGATCCCGCAACTTAGAGTCTGTCTTCCCACTGCAGCACTGGGAAGGTTATTAGCACAATCAGAGTATGATGTCAGCACATCCTGTGTTTAATAGATGTTTGTAGATCAGTCTGAGAACACAGGATAGAGATCACAAGCTTGGCTTTCAGAAGTCAGTAGGTAGGTCTTATGTCATTGGAAGATCATATATTCATTCTATCACCTTGGGTGAGTTGTTTGACCTTCCAATGCTTCAGCCCTAGAAGGGAGATCACCACACACTGCTCATGAATGTTTGAATGAGTTTCTGGGATTGTACATAAAAAGCACTAAGGATGATGTTAAATGGTCAAATTAAATGTGGTACAGAATTTCCTACATCCCATCAAAGAGCTGATGGGAGCTTCTAATGTAAGGTGTGCTCACACGTGGTGGGCAGAAGACCAGACTGAGGCGTGTAGGTAGTTTCAGCAGGCATATATCTTTACTTCTGTTTCAATGAGCATTTTAAACCTAATCAGCATTCATTCAGTAGTGAAAAGGAAAACCTGATTTTCACTTAAGTAATATATCTTTTTTGTTCAAAATAAGAATTTTTCTTGTTCTGAAAATTATACACTCTTAGTTTTTTCAAGATAGTGTAATTTTATTGTTTTCCATGGTTTATCATTAATCATATCTACTGTAAGTAGTGACACCTTGTAAATACTTAGGTAAAACAGGCTCTTTATGAAACTATGTGCCCCTGGTCAAATGATTTTGCATCACACATCTGTGTGCCCTTTGTTTTTAATTAGTTTGATATTTTCATTATCTCTTCATAAAAAAGAACAATTTAAAAGAGGAAACGTTAACTGTGTTTGATGCTTTTAAATTGTCTGTCCCCAGATGATTCAGGGAAAGCTCAGTCTCTAATGGTAATGATAGCTGGCCAATCTCACCAATATTGAGTCAGGTTCCCCTTTCTCATCTCTCTTTGACGTGTCTGACTGTTTCCAGAGAAGAATCCAAGTATTTATATCTCTGTGTAATCCTCTCCCTTTGGCTATAGTGAGACCTGTGTCTTGTCTTGCTTCTTACCAACAGTCTGTGACAAAGGTGATGGGAGGCTGCTCTTAAGTGACATGTGGCAGAGATGAAGTGAGTTTACAGATACAGTCAAGGTCTCAAGACAGTTTATTCTGAGTGGGTCCCATTTAACCAAGTGAAGCTACTTGCGGTGGTTTGCTTGAGACTGGCACCCACAGGCTCATGTAGTTGAATGCTTGTCCCTCTTTGGTGGAACTGTTTTGGGAAGGATTAAGAGGTGTGACCTTGTTGGAGGAGAAGTGGGCTTTGAGGTTTCAAGAGTTCTTTCTCTCTGCCATATGATTGTGCACCAGAGATGTAAACTCTCAGCTACAGTTCTAGCCCCATGCCTGTCTGTCTCTTGCCTCCCTGCCGTGATAGTCACAGATTCACCCTCTGAAACTGTAACCAAGCCCCCAGTTAAATGCTTGCTTTTATAATTAGCTTGGTGTTTCTTCACAGCAACAGACAGGTAGCAAAGACAGAGGCCTTCCTGAGGTCAGAGCAGGGACTCTCCATGTGTATACGATGAGAGAAGTGGTCATACTGAGGATGCCAGACAGCAAGAAACTGTTGGTCTCTAGAGGGTATTCATCAGGTGAGCTGCCAGCAAAACTTGAGGGCCCCGAGCCCTATGGCTGCCATGAAATGAGCTATGCCAAGAGCTCAATGAGCTCAAAGTGCTCCTCAATTACCCAATGAGAATGCAGGCTGCCAACACCTTGACTCTAGCCTTGTTAGACCCCGGACAGAGAACCCAAACACAGGGGAGTTTTTGTCAATTTGACACAAGTTAGAATCACTTGGAAAGAGGGATGTCACCTGAGGAGCTGTTCTCATCAGAATGGCCTGTGGGCATGTCTGTGGGCATTCCCGATGAATGATGGATAAAGAAGGAGCTAGCCCAGGGTGGGTGGTACCATTCCTGGACAGCTTGTCCTGGGACGTACAGGGCAGGCTAAGCACCCCAAGAGAAACAAGCGAGTAAGCAGAACTCTCCCTTGGCCTCTGCTTTAGTTCCTGCTCCAGGGTTCCTGCTTGAGCTCTTCCTAGGGTCCTTTGCTGATGAACTCTAACTTCAAGCAAACCCTTTCTGCCCCAAGCTGCTTTTGCTCATGGGTTTATTGCAGCAACAATGAAGAAAACAAAACACGCCTGCTAAGCTGTGTTGTGCTGGACCTCTGACCCCTTAAACTGTGGCTAACAAACGGACAGGGTTTCAAGCTGCTGAATTTATGCTAATGTTAGGTAGCAGCTAATACATTTGGAATGTTCTGTATTCTGTCCCCAATCTCTGAGCAGTCTGCTGTCTCTCTAACTGTCTGGGACCTTCATTCAGCTGGGATTTGACTGTGTGTTTTGTCTTTGCTATAGGATCCCTCCCCTACTCTTTGTCAGTCTTCTTGGTTGGGTCCTCAGGTTCTTCTGTTGTCTCTCCTGTGCCCAGGGGAGTCAGGAGGGATTACTGGAGAAGCTAAACATCACCTGCTTTCTTTATCTTGCCAAAAACCACTGACAAATTGATGTGGCAACTCCCCAGGTTGGTTTGAGAGTCACAGGGGAGACAGTATTTTGAGGGGAAGATGGCAGAAGCCGTTTGATCTCCCTGCCTTTCTGATGCACAGAATGTCAGCGCCCACACCTCCTGTGTCTTATTCCCTCTTTCCTCTTGCACTCTCCTTAGGGAGGGGGTGATGGCGCCCCTCTCCTGCCCTCCAGCATCACACGGTTTCCTTGATAGAAAAGCAAGCTGAATGCCTTTATTACTACAGAAATGTATTTTCTAACCCACGAGAGAACTCTAGGCTGACATAAGCTCAGCCTTGGTTGCTGACATGCTTCAGGAGACAAAATAAATTTTACAACTCACCCTCATTTATTCCTTCACTCATTCACTGACAGAACGTTTGTTGTGTGTCTACCAGTACCAGGTTCTGTGCATAGGGGATGCCGCAGTGAGCAAAACCAAAAGCTGTTGTCTTGGAGCTCATATTCTTTCAAAATGAGAGCTGGCATGCCAGCTTACTTCTTGCTGCATAATTTTATTTTGCATATCAGAAGCTGGGTGGTACCTCATTCTTTCTCTTTGCATTTCCTCAGTAAAAAAAAAAAAATCGTTTGCTGCCTCCAGTCAGATGCAATTAAAGTGATGGGCTCAGAGGCAGAAGTAAAAGCACATTAATCATTTTCAAAATATTATCACCATCGTAGATGTTCAAAAATAATACACACACGCATATGGATTTAGTGTCAGAAAGTGTTTTCTTTTTCCTACTTTTCTTTCCCTGTAGTTATTTCTTGGATAATTTTTCACAGCAGACAGTGTAAGAAGACACAGTAAAATGCTTAAATTTAAGATAATTAAATAAGCGATGGGCTTTCAGGAAATGGCAGCATAATCCTGGTGCTTCCTGAGAGTCCTGGGTGACTGAGAGCATTAGTTCCAAGTAACTGTGGGGCTGTCAAGTCTCAGGCTATGGTTTCGCCCGAGTTTGTGCATCTATGTGACAAAAATGCTCCAGCACACCACTGGCCACTGATGAGCTTTGCTCATTTACTTTATTTATTTTAAAATATTCACGATTTTGACATAACTGAAGTCTGGTTTCTATTTTCCATTACTTATACAAGGCATTAGTTGTGCGTGGAAACCTGAGATAATTGATACAATTTTTAAAAAATTAATCCAGATGATGTTGTGGTGATGTGATAAAAATAAGGCTTGACTGAGTTAGCATTTAAGGTGTGTAAGTGTGTCTTTCTCTGTGATCTCATTCTGGTTAAAGGAGTTTGAGAACTTATGTAGTGATTCTATTACTAGAATTTTCTCTAATGATTAACCTTGGTATTAATGTATGTTTATTGATGTATTTCTGTTACTTACTAGTTACAGTATTATTTTAAGCAACATGCCAACTACAAAACATAATTGAAGGAAGAAATTCTAGAAGGATTCATCAATGAGAAATCTAAGAAATAAGACTTTTTGTGTTTATGGCATAAGGTGTGTGATATCATATATATATATGTATATATATATTATGCCATAGATACAGATAAGTATAGGCTTTACCTCTCATCAAGGAAATTTCTCTTTGCAACAGACAGAGACCACTACAGAAAACCATAACTGATCAAAATGCACAGTGGTCGAGCCCAGTCCTGTTGCGGGATTCTAACGTCTCCCTCAGGGGAGGGGGTAAGAAGGAGGCATCGAAGGCACAGACTCTGGGAGTCAGGCAAGTGGCAAAGCAGCCTCATTCATTCAGCAATAAGGAGAGCCTTATGTACCCTCTTCCCAGCACCCAGGCTTTCTAATCAGTTGACATTGCGTGGTCATCCCTCATTGGCTAAGCGCTATCAGGATCTCTGTCAGCACCTGCTGCTAGGCCTCCAGGTAGACTCCAGGTTGGTTAATCTCTCAGTCTTGTAGGCCTTATCTTCCTACACAGTGTCAAGTGATAACATCTACAACACTGCTCCTTCACCCAAGGCTTGGAGGTCACTGCCGAAGAGGGCAAGGGAAGACTGTAAGGCACAGAAGAGCAGGGAGTTTTCTCTGAGATTGCTTCTCCTAGAAATGTCAGATGCTACCCAATGATGTCTTACCAACATAGCTGCCTAAACATGAGACGAAGAAGGACGACACTGATAGACATGCCAACAGGGTCAGGGTCATCCCTACACAAAGATCTACAGGCAACTCGGGGTCCCTGAGAGCAGAAGAAGTAGCCCTCCCCAGGGAAGAGTGTGCCTACTGTCTATTTCTATACCAAATGGTCAGGCCTGAAAACGTGTATATGAGTGACATCGTATGAACCAAATAGATTATATTTGGAAATATATATGTGTATAATATATACACATCACAGCAACTAATTAAAAAATAAGCCATGAATATGAAAGAGAGCCAGGAGATATATATGGGAGGGTTAGAGGCAGGAAAGGGAATAGAGCAATGTTGTGATTACATTATAACTTCCAAAAAAGTGATGAAATAAGAATGACAGAATCAGGCCAGAATTAAAAAAAAAAAGTGAAATGGCAAAGTACAACCCAATGCCATTTAGGAAACTTGGAACACTCTAATTCAATTACATTGTCTGCATTTGGTGGAAGGCTCCCATTTGCATATTCCTCACTGGCATAGCTATCCTGAACAGAAGGGGCCCAGGAAGGCTTATGTGATGTGCCAATGTGTTTCCATCTGGAGTAATATGGCAGACAAAAGGGAGACCTAGTTGATTATCTGAATATACTACATCAACACCCCATCACTTGGGCTCTATTAAGTAGGCAAACAAACATCTGGAATACAGGTGTGCGAGGAAAGAAATCATGGAACAAATTAAACCCAGGTGGGAGACTTTGGTCTTTTCAGAAAATTACCCTTGTCTTTAAAATTAAATTTCAGTTATAGTCCAATAATTCAATCCTCAATTGCAAATTACAGTCTCCTCTAAATTTTTATCCTTTTTAAGCTCATGAAACATTTACTTAAACCAAAAGTTATTAGAAATACAAATAGTGACGTGTTCCTGAAACAGGTGCTATGGCCCTTGTGAGTTATATGATGTGGAGGTACTAGCATTATTTGGGGTTGAGGGAGACTTGCCAGTTTTATTTTTTATATTCTTATGCACTGTTTGGAGTTCAGACTGGGTAGTAGAAACTTTTAGGACTTAGTGTTGATGGACTGAGCTAGTTAAACCTGATGAAGGCGCACCGAGAGTCAAAGTGGCACTGCCAGCAGAAAGAATGGCCCCTCTGTCCCTGGGGGCAGGAGGATTTGGTTATTGATGTAGCTCAGGTGGAGCGCAGACAAGACAGCAGACACCTGCTTCAGCGTAGCCTGGGGCTCTCCAGAAGGCGAGCAGTGCAGGCCAAGTCTGTGTGGAGGAGAGCCAGCTGCAAAGGAAGTGGGAGGGGGTGAGTTGAAGAGGAGCTGAGTGTTTCTCTGTCTTTTTTCCTTTTTTTGGCAATACATTTGGAGTCCTGGCAATACTGGGAGGAAAAACACAGAAGCAAGTCTTTCTGCTGGCTTCCATATAAACGTTATGGGAAAGAAGAAAGAATGAAATCAAAGGTCAAAGATTATGGTCTTCGCAGGTAGAGGTCACTTGATTCTCAAGACCGAGAAGAATTATGTGTGCATAGTGTTTGATGTGGGATAATCTCATAGTAGTTTTGACTATTTAGGCACGTGCAGCTTTTGAGATTCATTGCCTATTTAATTCTTATATAGCGCATTGAATCCACATTCTAAATGTTTCTGCCGTCAGTTTCCTTTTACATGTTGACTTCATTTACTTATGTGTGCAAATGGGTGCTGACCCAGCAGCTTATCAAAATGCTGAATGTCTGTGTACATGTAGTTAAGGCTGGTCCTGTAAGTCTAGCATTCCCAAGGTTCCAGGAAAAGACTGAGGGATGGGCAGAGACCAGAAGTATTTAGGGGAAGGTAGTGTTTAGAAAGATGACCACAAATTTTTCATTACAAGGAAAATTCACCACTTTGAAATAGAAAAAAAAAACTGTCTGGGAGACTCAAGGAAAATTTCATAAATAGTGTATTCGTCTACCGACAAAATACCCGAAGCCCATCTTTACAGAGAAAAGAAGTTCATTTAGCTCAAGGACAAAGCTATGCAGTTAGCTTAAGTCTGGTGATCACCTTACACCAGATAATGCCAACAGCAGAATGTGCGTAGAAGGACAGGATTGCATTCTAAAGAGCAGTATGCCAGTGAGTTTGGGATCCCACACCCCATTCTTAGAACACTCCTCCAAATGATCTAAGAACCCCTCACTTGGGATCCATTTCGTTTTCCACACCACACTGAGAACCGAGTTTCTAACAGGAGCCTTTGGGATACAAAGAAAGAAAGTGTATATGGTTGTTTACGATGGTCACATTACTACATTTTATGACACCTTGTCTAGAGCTCTATAATACCTAGAATTCTGTATCTTTTCAATGGTTATTAAGTGAAAATGACAAGTTTTGCATTTTTCTGATAAAGTTCTAAGATAAGATGGGGAGTTTCTAGTTCCTACATCAAGATGTCACATCTGGAGAGTAAAGGGGAGGGAGAGGAGAGGGAGAGAAAGAGAGAGACATGCAGAGAGAGACACACACACACAGAGACAGAGAGGAACATATATATATATATATGTCTATATATATATGTCTATATATATATGTCTATATATATGGAGAGAGACAGACAAATTCACATATACATACACAAACACACACACAGAGCTAATAATAGCTAGTTTCTTTCCATGGCTTTTTTTTTTTTCAAACTCAAATAAAACAGTCACAGCTTGGAGATGTGTACAAAACCAGTAGTTAAATAGCTTCAAGATAAGTTGGTATTTATTCTCCAAATTTTGTTCCTTACTCAGAGAAGATTAGGTCTTGGACAGAAATATTTGGTACAGAAGGCTTTTCTCCTTGTTTTTTTAAAAATGAGGAAGTCATTTCAGAGTTTGAATGTGAAATGCTGAATGATGGTAGATATTGTTATGAGTCACGAGAAGGATTTTTTTTAGCTTTTGGAAGATGAGTGTTTAATTCCTTTCTAGAGCTTAATATTCCATAATCCCATTCTCTCAGTAGAGATGGAAAATATCAATGACATCATCTCTCTAAAACCTAGGCAGGAATTTTGGCCCTGGGCTTATGGTAACTCAGGTCTCAGTATTTAAAAGTTTTGTGACCTTGGGAGAATGATGTGCATCAAAGACACTTGGCTTTCTTGTGGCTCCTCTTCTGCGTGCTCACTCTTGCAGCTCAGCAGTTGACGAGATTGTATACATACAGAGTTGAAGCCAGTTCACACAGACGGAGTTTGATGCTTAAAATGATCTGTAAAGCACCGAGTTTCAGGTCCCTCCTGAATGGAAAGAAAAGCACTGTTTCAGCTACAGGCTAATAATTCAATACTATAAACATGATATGAAGAAATATCTGTGGGCTGGGCTTAGGCCTGGGTTACCTGAGTGTTTTGATAGTGAGACGTAAAGGGGTTCAAAAATGTTTCAACACTGTATGTGAGTCTGGCAGGCTTAGCTCTGAACCCAGTCTGTTTGTCATATAATTTTTATAACCTGGATACATATGGTCCAGAAAGAGGGGCTTTGGTAGGAGGGATGCGACAAAGTTCTAAGTTCTCATACATCCAAGGACACCATGGTCGGCATGGATATTTTCTTTGTCTGTTTCCCTGACTCTTAGGACTCCCCTCCCACAGTCTCAATTGACTTGGTGCTGCATGCCATAGAACTCTCCATGTTCCTTTCTTTAAGCTCCTGTGTCACGCTTGCGAACTCTTTGCATGAGACCAGCATGCTTGCTCCCTCACATGGTAGGACCGACTGCGTAGAATTCATTCCGCTGCTATTTACTGAAAGCCAGTCAAACAGAATAATCAAATACTCCCGGTCCTCTGCTGTGCATGCTTTAATGACCTTATCTGCAGCATCGTCTCCTCTCCCCAATTTCCTCCCCTCGAAAATGTCTCCATCGTTATCTGTGTTTTAAACTTACTGCTATCTAAAAGCAGCCCTTCACCTGGCCCCATCCTTGTGCTATTGATCCTAACTTTCTCTGCCTTCCTCTGGAGCTAGTGCCATCAATAGTTTCTGTTTCTCAAATTTTCAGTCTCCGGCTTCACTGGGCTACTTGCTTCCCTACAGCTTGCAAATGTGCCCAGGAACCCGTATTCCTAGAAACCTTGTCCTGAGTCTGTGTCCAATTATAAGTACTTATTTCTTACATTCGATTCATTACCAGGAACCATAAACTTTAGATGCAGGGCATTCAGCTTTTTATTACACCACTCCAGTTTCAGATGGAAAATCAAAACGACATGTAGTGGGGTAGAGTAGATTGTAGTTTGGGATGTTCTAGAAAATCTAGGTATTTGATGATACCACTATCTACCTATTAGTGGAGCTCACCCATAAATTTATTGAAAATTATTCCCATTATAGGCACGAACAGCTTTCCAACTTTGACTGCAAAATACTTCCCTTGCCCCAGTACCCTTTTGCCCTGTAGACACTTGTAATTGCCAGGTATGTTCTTTCTAAATTGTTCTTTTTTTAAATTTTCTTTATTATTACCCTCCTCCGTGTGTGTCTGTGTGTGTGTGTGTGACGTGTGTGAGTGTGACTGTGCACATGCTATGACATGCATGTAGAAGGCAGGAGAACTTGTGAGAGCAGGTGGATTCTGTGGGTTGAACTTCAGTTGTGCACACTAAGCACTTTTACACGCTGAGCCCTCTTGCCAGCCCTTGACCTCTTTGCTTGATGAATGACAGAGAACTGCTTCAACTGTCTGACTTCTTCCCCTTCTCATAACTTTTCCTTTTCTTCCACCGGCTTCTTTTGCTTTTTCCTCATAGGAATATATATTTTCTTTCAAATAATTAAATGTATTTTAACTGATACCTAAAACATAAAAATTATACATAATAATAAGGCATGTTTTAATGAATATATATATCATGTAATGTTTAAGTCAGGTTAAATATGCTTAATCTCCTCAAACATTCAGTATTTTGAAAACATTCAAAATCTGTTCTTCCAACGTGTCAACATGTATATTCTGTTCCTACAGACTTTCTGCTCTGCAGCAGCACACCAGAACCTCGCAAGCCTACCTGGCTCTAACAGACATCCCATCATTCTCTCAGCCTTTGGTGACACTGTAGCAGCAACCTTAACTCTATGGACATGGTGCTTTATGTTTATTAAGTTGCGTTTGTTCAACCATCCTGATTTCACTGGAGTGAGTCCCACTTGGTCCTGGTAAACAGTGTTTTCCTGTGTTGCTGAACTTGCATTGCTAGCATTTTGTTGAGAATATTTTTCAAAGATACAGTTTTCTATTTTTGCTATGTTCTCATCTTGTTTTAAGACTGAGGTGATACTGGCATTATAGAATGCATTCAAACAGATTTTTTTTTCTCTTTTATTTTTTTGGGATAACTAACTTAAGGAAAATTGACACTGAGTTATTTTTGGTTAAAGTCAGTAGCGAGACTGTTTTGTCTTCCATTTGGTTGGGTTTTGAAAATTATTCTTTTGATTCTTTGAAATGCTCATACATTCTTACAGTGTGTCTGGATCAGATCCATCCACCACTACCTCTGTAGAGCTTTTCTTTGTGCTCCACATCCTGTGTCCCTCCAACCTCATATCCTCCTTGTTTTGTTGTTACTGATAACCCCTTGAGTTCAGTCAATGTTGCCGATGTGCACATGTGTGTGGGGCCATCCACTGGGTGTGTGCAACCTATCACTGGCCACATTCTGAACAGAGTGGTTCTCCTTCTCAGAGAGTTTGTAATTTTTTATTAATTAAAAATTACTGATTCAGTTTTATTATTTGTTATAGATATCTTCAGGTTTTATATGTCTTCATGACTCAGTGTTGGAAAGGCATGTGTGTCTGTTTCTTCTAGGTTATCAAGTTTGTCGGCATGTAGTCACTCCTAGTTGCCACCTCCGGTGTGTTGTATTTCTATGGTGTTGGTTGTAACATCCCCTTTTCATCTTGGAGTTTTTAAATTGATTCTTCTTTCTCCTTTTTCGAGCTGACTCAGGATTTTTTATATATATATATATATATATATATTTTCTTACCCTTCAAACAGTCAGCTCTCTTTCCTTTGTATTTTGCATTAATTGTCTCCATTTCATTTATTTCTGTTCTAGTCCTGACTAGTCCTTTGAGTAACCTTGGACTTAGCTTTGTCTTCTTTTTCTTGATCTTTGAGATGCATCAAGGTTTATTGGTCTTTCCCCTACATTTTTTATGTTGGAACTGATTGCTGGCAATTTTCCTATTTTAAATTTTTTAAATATCCATCTTAATACTGATTTTGGTGTATCCCATACATTTTGATGTGTTGAGTCTCCATTTTTACTTGTTTCTAGGCATTTTAAAATTTCCCTCTTGATTTCTGGATTCATCGGTCAGTCAGAAGTTGGTTGTATAATTTCCATTTATTTTTATAGTATTCAAAGTCCTTGTTCTTATTACTTTCTAGTTATATTAATTTGTGGTTAGATAAGATTGAATATGCTTACTGAGGTTTGTTTTGAGGTCTATTACATGGTCTGTTCTGGAGACTGTTCCGTATGCTGGTGAAAAGAATATCTATTAAGCAGCTGTTGGCTGGAAAGCACTGTACACATCTGTTACAGCTGCCTGCTCTAAGGTACAGCTAAATTCTTAACATTTTTCTTTTTTATTAATTTTAAAAGTTAGCATAAAAAGTAATGGGTTTCATTATGTCATTTTTATACATCTGTATATATACTGTGTATATTTCATCCTCCTCCCTCTCTATCTTCCCTCAGACCTTCTTCTGTGGATCCCCTTCCTCCTGGTTCTGTTTTTATGTTACATTATTCTAGGAACTTTCCCCAGGGAGTTGAGCAAGCTTCTATTCATCCAAGACAGGGCACCAACAACAGATCAAAGAAAGGAGTTTACTCAAGTGTAGCTTGGTGAACCAATAAGTTAATTAGGTCACTTACAGGAGCATGGACAACTGAGGAATGGCTTCACAGCTGAAGGAAATGTCTCCCTTTCTACCAGCATCATTAACTGTCTCAGGGAGCTGTAGGATCCCATAAAGTCCTTTCTTCCTCTCCATGATGAAATGTTAGTGGGCCCCAGTCTTATGTAGGGTTTTATTCTGGTATTAGTTGAATTTAAAAAATTATTTTTAATTAAAATATAGTTGAATCGATTTCTCCATTTCCTCCCTCCAGCTCCTCCAAGGTACTCTTCCTCTAAACACTCCAATGCCTTCTTCAAATTTATAGCCTCTTTTTAGTTGTTATTTCTACATATATAATATGTATATGCATATATAAATATAATCTGTTGAGTCTGTTTTTGCTGTTTATGTGTTTGTAGTTTCAGGGATGACCACTCTATACTGAATCACCAACAAGGGTGCTCATACCTGAAGACAATAATTCTCCCTCTCCCAGCAGTTGCTAGTTGCCTTCAGTCAGCAAATGGCAACCATCATAGAGCTTAAAGCTGGATAAAACACAGAGATCAATGGGGAACCCAGTGTCACAAGTAACCCCTCTATGACTCAGGGAACATCATAGAAGAGGGGGTACAAAGACCTGTAAGAGCTAGAATACTAAGAAGTTAGCTATTAAACAGCCCTTCCTAAAACTGGCTGCATAAACAAGACCGGAACATGCTAACATGGATACATATGTGTGTGTGTGTGTGTGTGTATAGGTCTTATGCAGGTAATCATGGCTGCTTGGAATTAAGGTGGTAATGACCATATCATGTCTGGAAGACACTATTCCACAGCACATGTGTATCCACTTCACTTCTCACTCTTCCTTTTCTTTTTCTTTAAGGTATTTTCCTCCATGCTAATAATCTTTTCTCTAGTCCTCTCTCACACAAACATTTAAATATAGGTGCTGCATAAGAAATTAAGAATATATGGTATTTATCTTCCTGAGTCCTGGCTTTTTCAACACAACATAATGATTTCCAGTTCAATCCATGAAGAAACAGAGAAACAGTAGGTGCTATTGTCTTCTTTTTGATTTCACAGGAAATGTCTATAGTTTCCTTACTTTGGCTCTTGGTTTCTGGCTTGTAGCCTGTATTATGCCAAAGAATATTCCTAGTTTCTCCAGGGATGTTGAATTTTATCAGGGGCTTTTTGGCATCTACTGAGAAGGTCATGTGATTTCTGTCCTTCTGTCTGTGTGCTATGCTGCACTTGTTGATTGCATGTGTTGAACAACTGTTGCACTTATGTATGTTTCCTAGTATGATATCTTGAAGTAGATCTTATTGAATTAAATTTGATTGGTGCCCTTTGACTTTTTTGTATCAGATATTTGTATAATTTTTAGATTTGGGTATCCTTCTGTTGTTATTTCTTTGAATAATCTTTCTATTCTTTTGGCTTTTAGTAGTGTAGGAAGCCCTTCTGTATTTGTGTTGCTTTCATTGGTTATTAAAGAAACTGCCTTGGCCTAGTTGATAGGGCAGAACTCAGGTAGGTGGTGAAGACAGAACAGAATTCTGGGAGGAAGATAGCAGAGACAGGCAGACCCCATGGTTCTCTTGCCCAAGACAGACGCTGGTTAGACTCATGCTAGTAAGCCACAGTCAAGTGGTGATATGCATTAATGGAGATAGGTTAAACTAATATGTGAGAGTTAGCCAACAACAGGCTAAAGATAATGGGCCAGGCAGTGTTTAAATGAATACAGTTTCTGTGTGATTATTTCAGGGGTTAAGCTAGCCAGGCGGCAGGATGCAGCCCATTCCTCTTACAACATTTTAGATGTCCCTCTTCAATACAATAACATTAATATTTTTCTTTTCGTGTAACCCCAAACTTCCAATTGCCTTTTCTTTAGATCTCATTTGCCTAGCATTCTTAGCTCATACAAACATGGTTTTTTAGTACAAATGGCATCCAAAATTGATGTCTGTGGGAAGAAGATCAATGGAGGGTGTCACTCAACTGCTATTTTGCCATCTTACATTTTTTAACAAACCAAAATTTCTAAAAAAAAATTATAGGAAAAAATTTGACTAGCTTTCTTAGTTTTTCAGTGAAAGCCTTCTATATTTTAGTCTCCACTTAGTTTCCATCACTGTCCTCATTAGTCTACTGGGTATGCTTCTGTATGGCAAGAACTTCATGGCATGAAATTATGTAACTAGTAGTTGCTTCCGGTGGAGACTTGAGATCCCTGTAAAAGTCACTTTCGCAGATATATTACAAAGACTAATTGATGATTATCAACTCTGTATTTATGAGGGATTATTAGTATAGGCTTGAACTTTGCCTTTTATAAACAGACTTTTCTCAAAATTGATTCTATCAAGAATGAGAGTGAGAAACACTGTAGGAATGGAATTAAGACAGCATTGTAGTAACACATTGTATATATGTAGGAGATTTTAGCATCAAAGAACTGATGGGATGCACTTAATGTGTATTTAAATATTCATTTCCTATGTAAAATTGATGTTGCAATCAGTTTTCATTATATTAAAGTAATCTGAATCTAGAATTCATGACTTAGTATTCTTCCAACTAAACAGAGATGGTTTTGCAGTAGGCATTCCTTAGACACTTGTTACATCAATAAGGAAATGGATTGTCTAGGCACTGTGATTTCTATAATAAGTGACAGATCAAACATCCCCTCTCCTATTTTGGATAACCCACAAACTGGTGAAGCAACATAGTCTTTAGGAGGGGAAAATTAACAAATCCTAAAAGGTTAGCAATATATATTTTTCCAGCTGTCCTTAGGAGCTGAACTTGATGCATAAAGACTGTGGTTCAGCACTCAAGGTTTTGGAAACACCTTTCTGATTGGGACTCTAATCTGACGTTCTCTGGCTTTAGGATGTTGTTCCACAGCTCTTTCATCTGCAGAATATGGCCTTGGGGATTATTATAAAGTTGCAATGCTACAATTAAAAGCAGATAATTTAGTACCTCTTGTCACAAAGGTCACTTATGTCTGGTCAAAGGTGTAGCTTATATTTTGGTTGAGGGACTCTAGATAATATTTCTCTGGAGGAAGATGCTTAACTGATTACGTAAGTAGTTGAGATTCCTATCCTTTCTGGGAGATAGATCAAGAGGTCTTCTACTGTTATCACAAAATGGTGTTTTACAGGAAATACCCACACCAATATCATTGTATTGTATTGTACCATTATTGTATACATAACTTTTTAAACTTTTTATTTGGAGATGAGGGTTTGAATTGCAAGAAGTATTGTCTCTCCATTGAAGCACAACTACCTGGGTGAAAAAGATTTGATAAGATGAATGGAGAAGTGGTAACATGTCTCTTACTTACCTTAGGAAAGCAACAAGATGTGGGTGAGCGTTGGTCTCCAGGATAACATTCTGTAGTAAGACTTTCAGCAGCTGGTGACTCGTTTGTAGAAGACTGGTATGAATGACTCGTTTTCTTTATCTTTTTCTCTATCTTAGCAGATCACTGGAAATGTTCATCTTCCCTTCATCCCAAAGTATAATCTCTGAGTTAAAGCTTGTGATACACAATTCGAACTGCATAGAAGGCATATTGGAATATCTCTGTAGATTGTTTATTCCCAAAGCATGGGACTTAATGGTTAATAAATCACACTACCTAGCATCCCCGATACAAAGGCTCGAAATTTGCTTCATTTGTCTGTATCAACCACTTTTCACTAAAAGGTTAATAGTATTTCCCTGACTCTCCAGTAAAATCTTTCTGCAGATTCTGTCTACACCAACACTATAATTTTATATGTGTCACAGCAGAAACATATCAGACTAATAGTTTTCTCTTTAGCTGCAACACATTTTAAACTACAGATCATTTTAAAGGTACACTCGCTCTAGAGAGATTTCTTTATTATGCAAATAACTGTATACATTTCTCTCACATTCAGGATATGTGGAAGGTTAACGACCTCATTTGTCCTTTGACTATACTTTCCCTCCTTCTTATACTATAACTCAAAGTTTGAAAAACATGCCCCACATTAGAAACTTATTATTTAAAATATGTTAATTTGTGAATTAGATTTTTTTCTTTACCACAGAATTCACCATAAATCACATGATATGAATCTTGGAGTCATGACCCTCTGTTGCTTCTTTCCTTATGTAATAGTTGCCTCAATCAAAGAAAGTATCCTAATATATTTCTATCTCAGTTTTCTAATTCATATAATGGGGATGCTGATCTATTTGCTTATTTAATCTATATAGCTGATATGTGGATATTATATACAATATGAAATATATTAGATATAATTAGAAAGTGACTTATAAAATTTAGATATACCTAATATACCTAAATACAAATAGTACAAAGAGTACTATTTGTTGTTTCTAGTTGTCTATATTTTAAAGTTAGTAGCGCCATAATATTATTACCTAACAAAGTCATTGCATTTTCCTTTTCAATATTTGATTTTTTTTGTTTGTTTTTTCGAGACAGGGTTTCTCTGTAGCTTTGGAGCCTGTCCTGGAACTCCCTTTGTAGACTAGGCTGGCCTTGAACTCACAGAGATCCACCTGCCTCTGCCTCCCGAGTGCTGGGATTAAAGGTGTGCGCCACCACCGCCCGGCCCCTTTCAATATTTGAAACTAAACTATAATTACATTACTTTTCCTCCCTTCACCCTGTTCTTTGCATCCTCTTTACATCTATATACACACATATATGTATAGATATTCTTAAATATATATTTTTAGCTGTGCTGCTAATGAACCTTAACAAAGACCAGCATAGCATGGTAACCCTAAGGGTCTAGTAGTGACATATCTTAGTTGTAGTCAATATTCTGTAATTGGACTTAAAGCCCACTCAACAAGGGAGAAATCATATCTGGTACTAGAAACCTAGCCAACTATTCAGACTAGTGATGTCATGAGTCTTGGAGTTGAACCTACTACCACCACTTAACTAACCCAGGATAATTTCCAGCAGAGTCCATTTTATCCCGATTGCATGTGACATGAGAGCTTATATAAATTCTAGCTCTTATTCTCATTGCTTCATAATGAACGATACATTACATGCAATAATAACATATTACAAGCAATGAAAAGAAAAGGTCCTAAATTTGGTGAAGTCAGAACTAGTCTTGCAAAATTGCCAAATGACTATGGATATTTTGTTACTCAAATGATTAAAATGTCTTTGCTGGTAGAAAGAGCTAAATAAGGTGAGCTGCAAGAGGTGCCAGCTTCTTTAGAAAGTCTCACCATAGTGTAAAGGGAGCTCTGGGCTAATGGCCTGAGGTGTATAGCAGGGCCTTGGAGGTCGAGGCAGGAAGAAAGATTTCTGGTTTGCTATGTGGCTGATAATGTCAATATGTTTTCTACCTAACTGAAAATATACCCTTAATATAATAGTCTTGTGTGTGTGTGTGTTTGGAGTAAAAGATCGTAACAGCTCAAAAGGAAGGGCTTCTTTCTTCAGCACTTGCTATTGAGGAAAATGTAGATCAGCAATTGGTGGTGACAACCAGGACAGAACTCTGAGCCCCAGCTGGGTTCCAATTCTTTGGTCTTTCAAGGAGAGATTGCACTATCCATGCCGTTAACCGTGTAACTTCCTAAGCCTAACTTGTGTTTGGAGAGGAGTGACTCAGCACAGTCTGACCTAGGCCCACTTCTGCCCAGCACTGATTTAGCAGGATATTATTGGCCCTTATTCCTCACTCCGCCTCACCCCATCCCAAGACTCCTGCCCACTACCTTAGCTCTATATAAGTTTCTGCACTGATGCAATAAAGTAAGATCCTGCTTTGACAGACACAGTGTGTGTTTCTCCCCAGTGATCGGGGGGGGGGGTCTGGGTTGTTGACATTCACCATTCCACTCAGCTCTTGGGAGAGATGGTTGGGACTGGCTCTGCCTTAGCCTTATCTGCTGGAGAACCTGGCAATTAACCAGGAGGAATGACAGGAAATTTTTGAGTTTGTAAATTTTGACAATTTCAGATCCAGTGGACTATTGTAGGCTTCTGATGACCTGTGATTCTCAGGTTTCCCATGAACTTTCTATCCTCAAAGATCTTGTTAAAAGTACAGGTTTTGAGTCACCATATATGGGGTAAAGACTCTGCATTATTAATACATTCCTAGATGATGTCAATCTTGCTGGCCCAAGGACCACACTTGACGCAACAGGGTGTGTAGACAGATTTATGACCCACAAGATCCTGTACATTTAATGCAAGACAAGGATATCCTACGACTAGGAATCTTTCCTTACAGGACAATGTGGCCTTTGAAGTTGTAATCAAGTTTCCCCATCAATCAATTGACACTAAGATTGGCATACTAACCCACTTTCTTTGAGTGGATCCAATATAATTTCACAAACCTTTAAAATGAGAGGAGACAGGGAAAAGACATTAGAGATTTGATGAGTAAGATTTGATACACCATTGCTAGCTAAAGAGAGATGGGCCATGTGGGAAAGGAGAGGGCATTATTTCTGTGACTGCCCTGAAAGTGCTTAGAAGAGAATCATTTCCTAGAACATTCAGCCGGGAATGATGCCCCTTTTGCTTTAATTCTGGCCTTGGGAGATCAAGAGAATCCAGTAGAGCTATTTGGTACTCAGACCTTTGACTCGCTGAAACTATGAGATGATAAATGCATATTTGTTTAAACTTCTTCTTTTGAAGTCATTTGTCATAGCAACAACAGAAAATTGGCACACAAGGTAATCTAGAATAACTACCTTTTAAGATAGAACATGACTTTTTCTCCTTTTAACAAGGTCTAGGGAAGATCTGAGAACAAATAGGATCAGACTTTGCATTGGCCAGGTCCTAAGAATCCTCAGAATTATTAACACCAGACCATGGGGGGAGTAAACATGTTTGCACAGTGGAGAGAAATGGCATTGAAGTCCTATTACATTGCAGCACTTAAAGAGTTAAAAACGTTTTCAAAACAAAATGGGATTTAGCACAAACTATAGGTTACATACAATGACATATCAGAGACAATTCTCTGTTGGTCTCTTGTATTTTGTACTGTTATGTGTCATGTGATATTTTCATTGTGTTTTGACAAATAAAGCTTGCTTGGAGTCAGAGGGTGGAGCCAGCCACTAGCTGACTAGGTTTGGAGGATTGTAGAGAGAGGACAGGAAGTGGTAAGGTAGGGCTGAGACAGGATTTTGGCCCTTTTGGAAGGAGGAATGGAAGAGGTAGAAAGGTACTCTATTTCTATGATCTTTCAGGATTTTACTCTGATTTCTGACTCCTGGTTTTTATTGATAAGATTAATTAGATTTATGCTTCACTTATGGGCAAAACCATTGACTTTGTTTTTTTATTGCAGGTGATTCTTTTAATGATGTCTGTAGACTGAGCAGCCATGATGACTGGGCGTAAGGGTAGTTTTTATATTATCTGGTATGATAAAGATAAGATTATAAAGACAATATTTCTTTCTGCAGCAAAGGATGAGTTTTTACTTGCTGTTTATTTTGAAAGATTAGATTTTCCTGAAGTTCATTGGCCATGGGGCAAACTCAGCTGTGTGCTTGGCACTACCTTGACTACTTAGCATTACTCCTAAAATATGAGAAGCATGAGGAACCAATGTAAACACAAAGCTCATACTGGGGACTTCATCTATTCTTTCAACATCCATGGAACTACTGTAGACTAGCCTTAAACTTGTAAGTAGGTTAAAACTCAGACCCTTCAGAGTTCTGGATTATATATGAGTAAACACATATGTGCATATGCACACAGTTCACGAATTTCAAATATTTTGTCAGCAAGTAAGCAGTTTAAATACTTATCTGCTATTCCTATTTTAAGATAGTCTGATAGTTCTTGGAATATTAATTCAGCTCTTTGTAAATCAAAGTATTTGTAATGAATCTTACCATTAAGGATGTGCCATATGCAATTAGTATGATTTCTGGAAGGAGTTTTGGAATAAGTTTAACTTTTTTGATCTTTATTTTCTTACCTTGTTTAGCATGATAATGTAACACATAATTCTAAAACATCATTTTATGTTATATGGATTTTTTTCCTTTCATTGAGTGGTAATGCCTTTGCTTCATTTAAATAATAATCATAGTATTGATGATGAGCTATCTTCTGGGTTAATAATTTTCTTGTATACCATGAATTCTGGGTTCTGTGAAGAGCCTTAGGGAGTCATCATTGTCAACAATTCATGGGAGGATCTTATTGTGTAAGAGAAACTATCACCTCATTAAAGAAGCTATCAAATTTAGTAGACATTTATTGTCCTTTTTAGGTAGAGTTTCAAATATTTTTCTTTTTATGATTTTAAGACGGGGTTTCTCTGTATGGCCTTGGCTGTCCTGGAACTCACTCTGGAGACCAGGCTAGCGTTGAACTTGTAGAGATCCATTTGAGTTTAAAATTCTTTAAACTGCAAAAACCTTGTTCTCTCCTTGTCTTTCCACCAAGAAGCAATGTATGTGTGAGCATACCCAGGAAACACTTGATGCGTTTAATTTCTCAAAACCATGTCTCAGAGGCTGGGGAAGTTTTACATCTTCAGAGAACAGCTTGTTCAGGAACAGATATCACTTGATGCTCGTCTGTATCAGATTTCTCTTTTTCTTGGCTATGCTTACTGAATATTCATTGTGTCTACTAAAACAGACTAAATATTTGCATGCAAAACTGTTCGGATTTTATAAAGACTGTAAGTGTGTTGTTTTTTGTTTTGAACCAGCCTTCCTTCTCCATCTGCTTTTCATAGGTTTCTGCCAAGTAAAAACACATGAGAAAATAATTGGAGCCAAACACCACAATATTGTGAAGCTTTGTGTTTGTTTATAGTGGGAGCAAGTAATTGAATAATGAGGCGTTCCTGTTTGCTGAGGAAGACAATTGCCTGGCAGACCTGGTCAAAGTGGGGTAGTGGGTGGTAAGGGAGGGGATGGAGGAAATAATTCTGTTACCACCTGAAAATCCTAAACGTGTGAGCCGATAGATATGGCAACTCTCTGAATTGTGGTAGCCACTGCACAGTACATACATGGATCAAAACATATCATGGTTCATTCTAAGTTGGCAGGGCTCATCTTATTAGTTGTATCTCTTTCAATGTCAAACTTCAGTTATAAGACAAATTCCTGCAGCTCGCAGCTCCTTTCCTTTCCCACAGTCCTTTGGCCAGCAGGTCATGAGGGCAAAGTGGGTAGAAGTGGCAAGCAGGGCTTTCTTTGGCCTGTGAGAACAACAGAAATAACTTTCCAGAAGACCACTTCAGTGCTACAGCTCAACCTTATTCCAGAGTGAGGAGAGATATAAGGGTTGGGGACAGTGGCTGGGCCATCACCCAGTTTGCATCAGCACTCTCCTATCAGGAGGCTCCTAGCGCAATGTCTAGTTATATGTGACAGCATGGTCCTATCATAGGGCTCCTAGAACAATGATTGCCAAGTGGGCAGCAGCGGGGAAAGCTCTTGCAGGGAACTGTGTCACGAGATAAGTCAAGCACTGGGGCCTAGAGACATTTTCCAAATAAGGTAAGGTAGAGAGCAGGAGACTTCAGCTGGGAGGAGGGAAGGGAGTGAGGGAGTCCTCCAGGTGGTGCTGAGCTCTGAGAGACCTGTCCAGACATGGTAGACAGCAACCTCTGACCAGCAGAGCCTCCCAACAAATTCCTTTGTTAAGTAATTTTTTTTCTGAATATTTTCTGTGCAAGGCACATTGATCTGAGAGTCACCATTCATTCTTTGAAAACAGCAAGGCGTGCCAGGCTGCCTCCTGGTCTGACAGGAAAAAAAAAAAAAAAAAAAAAAAAAAAAAACAAACTCTAAGCTTTCCTTGCACGGAGACAGATGTGTTCTCAGGATTTTGACTTCAACTTTTGAGAAAGCTAACTTGACTTTCTGGGCAGATCATTGTCAAAATGAATTTGTTTTTGCTCTTATATAATATCTTCTTGAGGGCTACTCATTCACTACTTCAGGATTAGTAAAGATCAATTTAGGAGATGAATAAAAGGTCCCTGAAATGATCTGAAATAGAGAAAAGCCTTTCCAGGAAGGATAGCTCTTGCTGCAGTGGCCTGTCAGAAGCGTTTATTTTATCTCCAATCGCTCCCCATCCAGCTCTGATTCTCACCAAGCCAGTGAAGGACTGGGACTGAGGAAGGACATTCTTCCACTAACGTAATACTATTTCCATATCATGAGTCCTGCCTTCCATATTTCTCTGTTTTTCTGCTTAGGTTTGATTTATTTACTTTAAACCATTTCTTAATGTCGGAGACAAACATGCCATACATTACTGAAAACGTAGCTTGCCATTGCTTTTTGGTTTGACATCCACTGCTCCCCAGCAGGGCTGCTATTATACTGAGGATGGTGAGCTTCTGCACTGTCTCTAGAAATCAGTCTCATAGAATCAGGAAAATGAGCCCCAATCCAAAGCATGAGGGTTGCGCCTTTGTGGATTTCTTGTGTGTCTGACTGGCTCAGTTCAATACAAACCATGGTGTCCGATTTGTCTTGTTATTTCCACATGCAATTGGAAAACCAACAAAAGAGCTTTTCATTTTTAAAATTATGTGGAGGATGCTGTCTTTTTGTGATAGTTATAAGAGAAAGAATATAGATGAAAAGTTGAGAGCATTTCTGTTTTAAAAATAGTATAATGACTCTACTCTACATGGGAAATAGAAAAAGGCAAGACCTCCCAAGTAAATTGGGAGCGTGGGGATCATGGGAGAGCATAGAAGGGGAGGGGGAGGAAG
This sequence comes from Chionomys nivalis, assembly GCF_950005125.1. Classification (NCBI taxonomy): domain Eukaryota; kingdom Metazoa; phylum Chordata; class Mammalia; order Rodentia; family Cricetidae; genus Chionomys; species Chionomys nivalis. The sequence goes on from NC_080095.1 coordinate 55,098,628, forward strand.
GGAGGGGAGTGTAGAAATGTTGGCAGAAGTTTCTGTCCCACCTGGTTCTGCAGCCATTTGTCCCAAAGGAATACATAGAAGTCTACATTAATTATAAACTGGTTGGCCTATTAGCTCAGGCTTCTTATTAACTCATATCTTACATCTTAAGCCATAATTCTTGTCTGTGTTAGCCACATGGCTTGGTACCTTTATCAGCGAGGCATTCTCATCTTACTTCCCCTGTGTCTGGCTTTCTCTGTAATGACTGCAGATTGACTTTTTCCTCTTCCCAGAATTCTCCTGTTCTCATTGCCCTGCCTTTACTTCCTGCCTAGCTACTGGCCAATCAGCATTTTATTAAAATAAAAGTGATAAATCTTTACAAAGTACAAATCCATTGTCCCACAGCATAGACAAATATATAGCTCAATAAAAGTAATAAAACATAGTATAATGAGGGATTGATGAGATGACTCCTTAGTTATGAGCACTGGCTGCTCTTTCAGAGAACCCAGACTTGATTCTTAGCAATTACATGGTGGCTCACAACTCTAAGACCTGTTCTAGGGAGATCTGATGCCCTCTTTTTGCCTTGGAAGGCACCAGGCACTATAATCCCATGAAGCAGTAGGCAGAGTAGGTACTTGAGGAAAATCTTCATGGGATTTAAGGGACCTCAGACTAGGGACCCCAGAGCACAGTGGACATGTATCTGCCTTTAACTTCCTTTCTGTCCCCGCTCTCAGTCTACCTACAGGAGCTCAAAGAGCGAGATGATGCAGGAAGCATGGCCTTTTGTCCTTGCTTTTGTTTCATTGGTGGGGCAATGGAAATGCATGATGGTGGGTGTGTCAGCGCATGGGCAGCCAGCTGCATAGAGTTCTTGAAACCAGAAAACTAAGCAAGACGGCAGTTTCTTCTTAGAAACTCAGGATGACGTGCCTGGGCCCATTCTGTCTGGGAAATGTCAACCCAATCTGAGAATCTAGGCTTCTCTGTCCAGTCTGGAGCCTGACCAGATCTTTTATTAGGTTTTAGGAGTCTGATCCATTTGGTAAGAGATGCCTTTGTTTAAAAAACAATTCTTTTGAGAGTAGCATGGGAGAAAAACTGAGCAAAAGAACAAGGCATTAAGGATCACCTCTCCCAGGGTGTTCCAGCATGCCTTTCCATAGGTCAGCTGTGTTTCCTGCTCAGAGCTCAGTGTTAGCTTGTCTCCCATCATCCCAGTCAATACTTTGATTCTAAAAGAGGCTGCTGAGAAAAATGTCTGTGGTAACCCTTCTCTGGTTATTGCTTGAGGCAGGTGACTGATGTAAAGGCCTCTGTTTTCCACATTTGTGACGAATGTGGGGAAGGATTTTTCTGGGAGACTTCTGTATGCTTTGCTTGTGAAGAATTCGTTTAAGGGAGAGTAATGGACATACTGTGACCTGGAGACCAAGGAGTAGGAGACTCTTGTTTCCATTTTCGCCTTAAAGATATTTGTTACCGGCTGTGTTTGCAGAACTTGAGTTGATTAGAAGCAAGCTGATATTTTTATTTTATATAGAGGGACATCTGAGTTAGGGTAGAATCTGATGCCCTAAATATTCTCCAAGAGTTAATAGCTATTTGACTTGTCATCAGAATTATCCTGAGGGACTTTGGGAAGGGATGTGGTAGGTGAACTACATAGTGTAATGCCTTAAAGCCTGGGAACATACATGTTTTCCTTTTCAATGTGCATGTTAATTTTTCAGTGAATTAGTATCTGAGGGTTATTTTTATTTTTACTTAGATGAAAACATATCTTTTCTTGTTTTTAGGGCTAGTTCTTCCCTTCTTGTCAATATTCTCATTCATTTGAACAGTTGTCACGGTAGTGAAATCAACGGTGACTTGGTGTTAGTTTGAAGGTTGAAAAATTGTATGATTCCTTTGAAGAGGAAAATGTGGGGAGGTCTGGGTTCCCTGGAAGATGGGACCACGTGTGTGCAGAACCCTCTGTGCCACACAAGCAAGTCTTAGCTTACCATGGGCTGAGTGGCAGCTCAGATTCACTACTCTCCATTGTCATGTGACTGGGCTGTTACGATGGACTGAAGCTGCTTTTGCAGGCTTGCAGGGTTTGCGCTCTTGAGTGCAGGTTGGTGTATTGCCAGGGCACACCTCATGCTTTGTTTCTTGCGCATGCACCTATTTTCTCTCCCACCCTATGCCACGCTGTGATGCTTTTTACATAAGCTGGTGCTTTGCCCTTGGATTCCCCAGCCTCTGGTACCACAAGCCCAGGCAAAAACCTGAACTTTGTAAATAACTGTCTCTGATATTTGGTTATAGCAAACAAAATTGTGCTAAGATGTAAGGCATGGCTTCAGACTTTGTACTGATGGCTGCTCTAATAGAATTAGCACACTCTCCCCAGTGCTAGAGGATGTCAGCTTATGCTATATTTGGTTCAAAATAACGACAAGCAGGAATGGAGACCCCTTTGTGATGGGGGTAGCATTTGCCTTTGACTTTCCTTTCAGGTTCTCTAATTGATTTAATGGGTGTCTACCCAAGCATTAGTCCAGCCTGGAGTTGTACTGTAGTTCTTTGTGTTGAAATATAAATCATGTTATTAAAAACAACATTTTATTAACTTTGTGGTTTATGGGTGCCTCTAATAATGTCTTATAAGGGTGACTATTGGGGACTTTCTCTTCTATAAAAATTGCCATTCCAAGTCACAGTAATTATTTGTACTGTAATTATGTCACAACAGATGTGTTCCAGAGAAGCACTTGAAGTCTGCATACATAGTAGATTCTGAACCCCTTACCTAGTTCCTTTTATTTATCCTGAATCAGTGGTTAGGGCTTTGGATTTTTTTTTTTTTATCATGACGCTTTATTTCCATCCTAAACAATTTTATGATTCTTCTGGTGCCTGAAAGATACTGTGAGAGACAACTTGGAAGGTCCCCAAGGAGTACAATGCTCCTGCGTTTATTTCCCGAGTCAATACACCGCCTCATGTCATTTTTAACCTTTGTGCCCCAGAGTCACCGTTGTCTTCTCTTTGCTCAAGTGGCCACTAAGATCCGTCTGCTCCCCTCTGAAACGACTCATTGTTTTCTGGTTTTATTTTTTCCCCATAACTCCTAAAATAGCCTTTTAATAAGTCTCTCTGGATCCAGCTTCCACTAGCTCTGGTTTATTTTGAACATTGTTTCTAGGTAAGCCTTGTGAGAGACAGAAGCAAGCCTCAACTTCTGACACCCAGGGTCCAGCCTCCTCCTCTGTAGGCATTTCCTACTGGGGACTTCCTCCTCAGTGTTTTCTGACTTTTGTACTGCTTTTCCATTGAATGGATTGATTGACATGGTAGAGCCTCCGGAATCTAGATCTGTTTTTCCTTGGAGTGATCCTTGGTCTCCTGCTCATTCTAGTTCCCCTCGAGCCGGGAGATCAGTTTATATTGTCTTGAAAGCCTGAACGCAAATGTTCTTCATCCACGTCATTAGCTTCTAAGATTGAAAATGCAAATATTGTTTGAATTTCAGCAGCGTGCCTGGCAAAACAATCCCACAAGTCTTTGGCTTCCTGGGAGACTAGCTCTTGCATTTCAGGAATAAAAGACGCTGTTAACTAAGGCTAGAGGACAGGCAGAGATGAAAGTCATGCTTGTTAAGAAAAATTGGCTCCCCTTCATAGACATCTAATCCATTCCAGGATCTGAGAGGCATCCTTACCTAGAATTCTTTCCTTCCTCCTCCTCCTTCTCCTCCTATTTCTTTTTTCTCTTCTTCTTCTTTCTGATCTTTGTTTCCCAAGCAGAGGAAACTGTGCTTACATTGTCTGAGAACACCCATAGGTATACAGCCCCTCACATGAAGACAGAGTTAAAAGCAGTGTATTAGTGTGCTTTGGTTACTGTAACAAGTACCATAAAATGGGTACCTTAAAGATCAACATTTTTTTGTCTTATATTTTTGGAGGCTAGGAATCCAAGGACAAGACATCAGCAATGAGTCCTTTTTGAGGTCTGTGAGAATCTCTTCTGCATGCTTTTGAACGGCTGATAGTTTTCTGGCAATTTTGGGTGTTCCTTGGCTCATAAATATGCCATCCTAATCTCTGCTTTCATCTTCATGAAGTGTTATTCCTATGTGGGTGTGCCCGTGGCTGTGTCTAAAGATCTCCTTCTTATAAGGAAAGCATTGTTTTAGATTAGAACCCATCCTAATAACTTCATTTTAATAGACTGCTGCAGAAACCTTCTTTCTAAATAAGGTCTCCATTTGAGGTCCTAGAGGTTAGTAATTTGACTTTTGTGTTTTGGGGACCCATTCTAGCCATAATATGTAGTAATCTCAGGCATGTCCCATCAGCTGTGGCCCTACATTAAGGCTATAGCTGTCTCTGCCTATTGCTGTTCCAGGAATTTGCCCTTTGAGGCTGGATTGTAAGGAATTTTGAGAACTCTCAGAGAGAATCTGGGTAGGAGGGTGGTGCTGTGTGAGAGACAGAGGCTGCCTAGCAGTTGCTAGGTAAAGCATTTTGATTCTAATTCTGGTTTCCTAAGAAAATTTCTCTTCTCTAAAGTTAGCTTCAGGAGTGTTGCGAGGTACAAACTGCTTTTTCACATTTCCTTCTTGTTTGGGATTGTTACCTCAATTTATGGGTTCATCAGCACATCGTGTGTGGTGGTTTGAATGAAAATGGCCCCCATTGGCTCGTAGGGAGTGGCACTATTAAGGTGTGGTCTTGTCGGAGGGAGTGTGTCACTGGGGGCAGGGTTTGAGGTTTTAGAAGCCCAAGTGAGGCCTGTGGCTCTCTCTTCCTGCTGTCTGCAGATGCAGATGTAGGACTCTCCATCTCCACTACCATGTCTGCCTGTATGTTGCCATGCCTCACGGTTAAGATAACGGACTGAACCTCTGGACTTGTAAGCCAGCCCCAGTTAAATGTTGTCCTTTGTCAGAGTTGCTGTGGTCACGGTGTCTTTTCACAGCAATAGAAACCCTAACTAAGGCATTAGGTTTTGTGTGTCAACTTGACATAAACTAGAGTCGTCAGAGAGGAAGGAGCTTCAGGTGAGGAAATGCCATCTGTAAGGCGTTTTCTTAATTAGTGATCAATGGGGTAGGGCCCAGCCCAGGGTAGGTGGTGCCATCCCTGGGCTGGTGGTCCTGGGTTCTATAAGAAAGCAGACTGAACAATCCATGGGAAGCAAGCTAGTAAGTAGCAGGCCTCCATGGCCTCTGCATCAGGATCCTGTCCTGTTTGAGTTCCTGCACTGACTTCCTTCAGTGATGAACAGCAATGTGGAAATAAAAGCCAAATAAACCTTTTCCTCCCCAACTTGTTTTTGGTCCTGGTGTTTCTTCACTGTGATAGAAGCGCTAAGACAGACATCATGCTACTTTAATGTGTTTGAATACTTCTAGGTGTGGATACTTCCACTGTTGTTTTAATTTGAGGCTCAATCATACACTCTGTTTGAGAGTCCAGTGTCTGTTTTCATTGCCAAGTTTGCAATTATTCTGTAAGAATCAAAATGGTCACTTTCATGCTTGAGTTCTACTGGACTTGCTTGAATTTAACTTATAGAAGTCATGGCTTATCACATGGCCATTTAGTGCCAGACATCCTTCTTTCTCAAGACAGCTCTTTGAGAAAGTTGTTTTATGCCTCTAAAAAGATAAAGAGAGCCACGGAGTGGCTATACCATTTATTCAGGATTCAGAGCTAGTATATATTTGCCAAGACATTGTTACAAACAAGAACTCTGGGTTTTCCTAATAGATGCCTAAAATATACTTCTAATATATACCTAATAGACTATATATTAAGAGCAAACAAAATAGTATTTTCATTGTTCTTGTATATGAAATATTTCTAAATGGTTCTTGTATGATCTGTTACATATTCATTTGGTTAGAATGAGATGAACAATAGAAAACATGCAGAAATAAAGCCCAGCTCACGGGCTTGGCAGTTCCCAGAAGAGGGCAAAGGGCTTAATTCCAAGTATGATCACACTGGTTAGGGACATGATCTGTATATTCTGGGTGTCCTTTCCTGGCTTGAAAATTTTAACCCTAGGGATTAATTGTAAATTCTCAGGTAAACAGCTGTTGGTATGACTTGTTTATAATGGAATATTCTAATTTAAATCCTACTTCCCGCTGTGAGGATATTAATTGAAAACGAGATTACTTTCTCTGGATAAGAAAATGTGATGAACTGATCTTTCAAGGACAGCATTGGTGGTATAGACCTTGCTGATAGTGGCCAACGAATCCAATATTATACTCAACCAATGAATTAATAACTTAGTTGATGGCACCCATGTTGATTGAGTACCTCCTTGGGTCAGATAATAAGTTATGTGCTAGGATTGAACCAACCAGCACTGTGGATTAAAAAAAAAATGCAGGGAGGAAAAGTATATAAGGCCCCCAAATAAACCTCTTACATCTGGAGTTGTCTCAGGCTAGCCTAGTATTCCTGAATACAATATTTCTCCCTAGTGGGTGAGGTCTAAGTCACCTTGGAGAAATGATGTTGATGGTATGTGGAATTATGTTTATCTTCTTTTGTCTGACTTGCAAGCTATGCCTCTTCCTATGGGACCCTGTCCTAGGAATGAGGGAGCAAGGGAGGCTGAGGATGGCCACAGGAGATGACAGGCGGAGTAAAGAAACCTCACTGGGGTAGGACGGTGACAGAGCCAGGATGAAGTTTGAGGGAATCTAGGACTGGAGTTTGTGTTTTCCCTTATGTCTCTTCTCACTGCAGTCTGACGTAAACACTGTACGGGGGCTGCCTGATTTACAGTTGAGATGAATATTCTTAAAATATTGCAATTATTATTGTTAATTTTTTGTTTTTCAAAACAGCATTTCTCTATGTAGTCCTAATTGTCCTGGGACTCACTTTGTAGACCAGGTTGGCCTCAAATGCACAGAGATCCACCTGTCTCTGCCTCCTGAGTGCTGAGACTAAAGGTCTAAGCCACCTTGCCTGGCTTTGTATCATTTTTTATTTCCTCATATTATAGAACTCAGAGAAGTTAACCACACATACATGTCTTGTTTTAACCCCATAGAATCTTTGTGGCTCAGGTAAACACAGAACTTCGGTGTGGGTAGGAACTTGGCAAGGTAGTGATCTCAAGAGGGATTCTGCAAAAAGATCGTCTGGTTGAATTATAGCTCAGGAATGTAATTGCATTAAATTTTCATGCTAACACCTTTGTGAATGTCCTGCTTGAAATTCCTACCTATATAGTTAGCCATTCCAATATTCTCATTTATTTATTTTCTGAGAGAGAGAATCACATTATGGTTGAATACTTGGAAACGGAGTAGATGTCAGATGGTGGATGATGAATTTGGCTTCTTCTGCACTGCTGGGTTGATGGATGGCAACCTCTGACAAAGCCATCCAGATGAGAACTTTCTGCAAGGCAGACAGTGATGAAAGGCAGCCACCCCCCGTTGGTTCTAACTGTTGTGTTTTACTATGCAGTTGTTGTCCAGCTTACCACCCACTTTTGGGCAAAGTGCTGGTGTTCTCGCCAGATGTCAGATAGGAATTTGAGTTTAAGAATCGTGACTCAGCACTCAGGAGGCTGAGGCAGGAGGATCCTTGATTTGGGTTCAGCAAGAGCTACGTTAAAACATGACTTAGAACAGAGGGCATATATAAATGACTGCTTTTTAAAGGATCGTATGAAACAAGGCAGCAGAGGAGACCGCAATATTAAGGCCAGCTCTGGGGCTTAGTTCCCAGCCTACAATATTTTGCATTTAGTTGGGAGCTGCGTCTGCTGTTGTTACAGCTGTTTATGATGAAACTTTTTCATTTAGGCCAGGGGATTTGTTGATGTCTAATTTCTGACTAAGTGCGACTGTGTGTGTCTGGCTTGCCACCATGTTTCTGAATGTGGTGTAAATAATTACTGAAAATCTGCGCTAAACAGGTCTCATCAAATACGTGTGAGTACATTGGACACACTAAGCTTGAAGCTGTTAATTTGCCTGCACTGATTTCTGTCTCCGCTATAAATAGTCCTCAGATCTTCAGGGATCAAGGTTTGGTTTTTTGGTCACTTGCTAATTGCCATTTGAATTATAATTTTACAAATTATAAACAGAGGATTATAGTTCAGGATCTGACGTCTGCTCTCATCTTTTTTTTTTCTTTTCTTTCTTTTCAAGGAAAAGAATAATTTATTTCTGTGGAGAAGGTGATGCTGCCTTTGACGCTGATTCCAGCTTCCTGGGACAAATGAAACTGGAAGGAGGTCTGTTTCCTCATTATACCTAATGCCCCCTGTTCAGAAACCATGGCCATATTACATTTTACATTCTCATTGCTACTTTGTCTTGTTAAGGTTTCTGTGAAATGATTCCAAGAGCTGATAGCATTTCAGAGCATGTTTTAAATGGAAATACGAGTCCTCGAGGGACTTTGTGTTATTTTGGATGTACTTTCGAAAAGAGGAGTGCGAGTCATGGCACAGGCAAAGAGAAGGGAGACAAAGAGGTCCCTTTTCTGAAGAGTTTATGTGGACCTGCACAGGAAAAACCATATTAATTGACAGAGATTTATTTCATGGCGAGCCTAAGTGGTTACTGGCAGATTGTGCGGTCGTATTTTCAACTATGATTCTTTTGCTTTCAAGGGAAAGAAAAGTTAGCTCAAATAGAAATGGAGTTAAAAAAAAACAGATTTATTTTAATTATGTATATGTGTCGCTATGCACATGTTAGTGCTGGTGTCCCTGGAGGCCAGTGGTGTCAGATCCATCTGGAATTGGAGGTACGGACAATCGTGAGTCATCTGATATGAATGCTGGGACCTGGACTTGGGTCCTCTGGAAGAGCATTGTGTGCGTTTAACTGTTAAGTAATTTCTGTAGGTCCTTGCACGGAGTTTTATTGGCATTTATATAATTGACAAGTGATGCAGGCTCTGATGGACTTGCATTCATGAACTAACTACGTCACCAAGAAGTGGGGTCCTAGTCTCTATGGCTTGCTTGAATTTACTTCTGTAGTGATGGCTTTATTTTCAGATCTTAGAGTTTCTATGTGTTTATCAGCAACTCAGAGATTTGTGTACAGGACAAAAAGGTGAGGGTCTTTGTCCAGTGTTCCCAACGGCTATCTTGAGAGTCACCAGACCCACTGGATTAGGTTATCCTCCTGACTCACATAAGAAAACTCTTCTTGAAAGACTATCACAAGAGCTGAGGGACACCACAGTCAGATTGCATTGAGAATGGGAGGGTCAGACCATCAAACAAAACCAATGAAGTCTGCAGAAAAAGAAAGAAATCTGCAAGAGCACTGGGCACATAGAGTATGCCATACATAGGCACTAGGACATGTCTGAGTTTTGAGGGATCCATAAACTCCAAAACCCAAACACCACTTGAAGGACAGTCATACAATAGGATAACATTTATTCATTTTTTAAACTTGGAGCTCTCCAAAGAGCAAAGAATTGCACACAGCACACACATATATATTACTTACACACACACACACACACACACACACACACACATTTACTTTTGCTACACTTGGCTTTGGGATGTAGGACATTGGACTCCGGGTCTTCCTACTTTCTAGGTAAGCACTGTAGAAACTGCACCACACCCTAGCCCTTGTTTACCAATATATTGTAGCAAGTAAAAATAATAAACCAATTCCAAACATCCAAATATGTGATATTGATCAAGCAACTTAAATTAAAAAATGCTTTGAGGTGTCACAAACAGTACTGTGTAAACAATGAGAATCCAATAAAGGCTATCAAGTCTTCTTTGGAAAAAGCAAACAGATACATAGCCACAAAGTATGACATGCAACTGGAGGTTTGGCAGTGTTAGGTTAAAACTCCTGAGACATCTAATCATTTATCTGGTGTTTGAATTTCTTCCGTAAGACCCTAGCGACAGGATATTTAATTTAGACTTCAAATCTACAGTGTATCCTAACTTCAGCCCTAAAAGTCCTGGGTGAAATTTCTGTCTTGTTCTGTTGGCCACCTTAGGAGTTATTTGAATACAGGCTCAATAACAAAAGGTATAATAGGTTTGGTGGTTGGAGAGACGGCTCAGCGTCTGAGAGCATGTTCTACTGCTTTTCCAAAGGACCCGAGTTTGGTTCCCAGTACCCACACCAGGCAAGCTCACAGCTGTCTGTTACTCAAACTTCAAGGGATCCAACAACCTCTCCTGCCCCCCCCCCTGCACTGCATTCTTATGCACAAATCCATACACACATGCACATACACACGTAAAAGAATAAAATAAAACAGACTTAACATACATTTCTTTCTTCCTGTTCTAGAGTTTGAGAAATCTTGGAAGAAGAAAGCCAGTCTGAGCAGGTCTCAATGAGGGCTGTCCTACAGCCTGTAGAAGGCTGTCTTACTGTCTCATTTTAAGAACACTGATCTCATCATGGGCCTCCACTCCCATGACATTATCAAAAGCTATTTACCCTGTAAAGACCACAACCCCACATACTAGTATGTCTCTGCATATGGATCTGGCTTGAGGATGAATTAACACAAATCTTCAGTCCACAGCAAGATCTGGAGACTTCTCTTTCATTAGCGATTGGTTATCATTTAAAGACAGCTCATTGCCACTGGAAGACACAAGCATTGTCTACGGGCTCTTTTTTTCTCACTTATGTTGAGCTCCGATTTGTTTTCATGTATTTTTTTGTCCCTCTGTACTAGTCCAACATCTTAGAACTGCATAGAGTACTTGGCAGATGGAGTGGGTACATTTACTTGCTCTCTATGTTCTTTCTGATGAAAATACCCAAGCCTTAGGAACGGGAGAAAGTTTACTCTATTTTTAGCTGCTGCATCCATAGCTTCTTTCTTGTCCAGTTGAATTAATGGCCTGGAATGTGAGTTCAGTTTGAAGGTGTTTTCCTAATCCCTATTAATCTACCCACAAACTCAACTGATGGATGTGGGGAGCTTGGTGCTGTAATCTTGAGGGGTCAGTGCACAAAGTCTGCTTCATGCAGAGAGGTTTGAGTTTCCGTTTAAGGGGTGTTAAACAAACTGCAGCAAGCATGCTTCTTTCATAAGCCCTCATTTGTTCTGCAATCGGCAGATAAGTGAAGGGCTGAGCATGCCAGCTGCCAGCATTACAGCAGCCTCTTCTTTTTTGTTTCCCAGAAAGATCCTTTGTGTAAGTGGCAAGGGCTTTTTCAGGAGGGGTATCCAAAATGTGCTGCTGTTTAGCTCCGCTGGCAGGGAAGCCTCTGGCGTAGGTAATGAAGTGGCCTTCTCTAAATTGGGCAGGAGAGGGAAATAGAGAGAGGGATTGTGTAGCTAATGCCAAAGTGTGGAGAGGACATTCATTTTTTTTTTTTTCCTCTTGGAAGCACAGGATTTCGCCTTCTGGGCTGGAACTAACCTGCTCTAGCAGTTCTAGGAGCAGGAAGCAGAACTGATGTGTGGCAGCCATGAAGCCCTGGCAGCTGTTTGTGCCTTGCTTGTGAGTCAGCGATGGAAACCCACCAGCACTTCCCAACAGCAGAGGCCAGGCTCCCCTAGGGAGACATGAAAACTAGGAAGAGACTTGGGAGGGAGGAAGGAGTGGACCATGAAGAGTTTAGCTCACAGAAGATGCCCTAGGGAGGAGGGAAGGTGACCCTGCGGGGAGAACTTCTCCCTCAGCGGGGAAAGCAGTGCTTGATGCATCTGGGGATGTACAAACCCAGAGACCGCTGATGCGGAGAAACTGACTGAGGACAAGCAATAAGACACTGACTTGATCAAAGCTTGATAGTAACCTTGCCTGGACAGACAAAACTTACATAATGTGGCCTGTGTTTTATGTCAGTACCAGTTATTAATGTATTCTCAGATGTTCTCAGCTTCCTGATTTCATCTCAAATAAAAGTAGGACACGCGCTCGAGGAAAGGCCGTCAGAGAGTCTGCCTTATATAGGACAGTTTCAGAGGTGGCCAGGCAAGTGTAGCTTCAAGGAGAGGAGAGCGGACTTATTATCAACCTCCCTCACATTTACCTCATCCTTTCCTTCGCTTATCAGCTGTGCTGGCGAAGGTAGCCCAGGATCAAAGTCAATCCCGACATCTAGAATGTAGATGAAGAGTCTGCACTAGGCCCCTCTCTTGCTTCTTTCCATTCACTTAAGTGTTTGTTGTTGTTCTTTTTCTGCTGTGACCTATAATTCCTCACAAAAACAATCCTCTATGTGTCAGGAGCTGTTTTTGGCTTTATGGACCCAAAGATGGGCATGCCTACATGAATACTGAAGTCTCCATGCTGTCAACAGCTGAGCGAAAGAAACAACAAACCAATCACACAAATTCATGAATAATCACAAATCTCCGTAAGTACAGAAAGGGAAGGCACAGGATGCCTTGTGAGTGTATGGCAGGCAGAAGGTTATCCGATTTGAGTGTAGGAAATGCCTCTCAGAGGAAACAGCATTTGATCTGAGGTTGAAGGATGGAGAAGAGTAGTTAGTGGGAGGGGTGGCTAAACGTCTTCTTGTGTCTCATGAGGCATGGGTGTTTGAGGAATTTGCAGACGAGACACAAAGCAGGGAAGGAAACCATTTTGATGTGAATCTGGAGGGATAGTGAGGGTCTGTTTCTGTGGGGTCCTGCTAAGGAGTTGTTTGGTCTTTCGTCTAATTGGAACTCTCCTCAACAACAGAAAACCTTTCACGTCTTCTAAGAAGCAGGAAATGGGCAGTGGCAGGAGTGGGGAGGATGTCACCTGATTAGGTAGGCAGTTTTTTAATAAACTTTCTTAGGTTGGGGAATGTTCTGCCATGCCCCCCCCCCCCTTAGATACATCACTGTACCACTCAGGAAAATTCCATATTCTGCCTGTGAGTGGGAGGGGCTGGGAAAGGTGTTGGGGGAGAAGAGTGACAGCGGCGGAGACAGAAGAGAGCAATTTAATCGATATCGAGATGGTAAAATCAGCAGGACTTAGCCATGGGGCAAGGTTGACGGGAAGTTCCAGAATGATTTCCATGTTCTTGGCAGGAGGAACAGAATTTTCTAGGTGTGTGAAGTTGTGAGTTGTTATCAGACATGTCAAATGATAGGGGACTCCTTAGGAAGTTTTCTTCCATTAAGGTGGAGACTGGAATGAATTCTTAGCACTGATGAGATTTGCTCTTCTTGCCCTTTGGTTGACATGTGTTCATTGTGTGTGTCACCAGCTTTCTTGAAGACATTTCCCTACAAGTGTGTATATTTTTAGCATTGTTCCTCTTTCATTCCACTCTTAGATAGCTTGTCTTCTACTTAAACATCATGCATCTGCACATGGTTTTATGTGTCTATGTCAAGTCCAGGACCCAGCTGAAAAAAAAATGCCTTTTTGATGGAATTTTTTTTTTCAGGTCCTGCTGAATTCCACCTCCAAATCTTCAGTCTCTGGTCTAATCTTACGGTTAATATATCATATCAAATCACTCATATCAATCAATATATATCATCTATCTACTCTATCTGTCTGTCTATCTATCTATCTATCTATCTATCTATCTATCTATCTATCTATCTATCTATCATCTATCAATCTGTCCATCCCCTACTGAGTCCAGTTAATGGTGCCATATACACATAGGATATGGCTGACCACTGGGACACAGACATCCTACCAGAGGTCCATCTCTAAAGAAAACTGGTTCTCCCTCCTTGCTTGCAACACATCACCTGGGACTGGAGCCTGGTGAACCAGTATTCCATCTGTACTGAAATATTTATTAGTCTGAACTTGTTCAGGTGACCGTAGCTGTTAAGAGTTCATGGGGGCAACATGGTGCAACATCTCTGTCATGTCCAGAAGACATTGTTTTTCAGTGGGTCTCTCTGACCTCTGACTCTTACAATCTTCTTCCATAATGGCTCTTTAACCTCTTCTTCAAGTCCCTGAGACTTGAGTGTAGCAGTTGTATTTATTATAAATGTCCTATTTGGGGGTGGATACTCCACCATCATGTTTTTCTTCTATATATTGACTAGCTATGGTTCTTTGTAACAATTTCTGTTTACTGCAAAAAGAAACTTATTTAGTTTGGCAAGGTGGTGTATACTTTTACCCCAGAACTCTGGAGACAAAGGCAGGTGGATCTAAGTTCAAGGCTAGCTCAGTCTACATAGCAGGTTCAAGTTTAAAGCCAGCCTGGTCTATATAGGGAGACCTTGTCTAAACAAAATAAGAAAAGGAAAGGGAAGAAAAGAAAAGGGAAAAAAGAAACCTCTGTGAGGGGTGAGAGCTACACTAATTCATGATTATCAGAATAAGTATTGAGGTATTGGGATATTACAAAATGGCAGCAGTAACTGGTTGTCCTCTAGGGACTGTGAACTCTCCTCAGCTGTGTGTTCTTGTTAGGTTAGCAGTATAAGGCATAAGTTTCTGCCTATTTAGCAGACCTTAAGTCCAATCAGACACAATTGATTACTCCAACATCTTAGTGCCGCTATCGCACTATTGGCTGTATCTAGCCTGGCCGATTGCCATTGTAGTTTGCAGTATTTATAGCAAAGCTGGCCTGTGATGCCTCTTCTCCCCTTCCAGCTTGCATAGCACCTGCCAATACCAGGAGAGTTAGGATTTGCTGATTCCGTTTATGAAATACAGCATCCAGGCCAATACTTTATTAATATCATTTTTTCTTCTTCTTAAGAATTCCATATGACCACATCCAATCTTTTGCCGTACAGAAGGTCTCTTAAGTGTTCATGTCACTAGTGAAATTTAATGTTAAAATGACTTCTGGCCACAATGGCTGTCTCTGATTCAATCATAAAATCCCATTCTTGCCAAATTTGGTTTAACCTTTATGTATTGCTAGTACTAGAAAAATCTATGTAAATGTATCATTCTCATTCTTATGAATGGTGAAAACACTAAATTTAAATTTAAGTAATGATAACATATTTTTTTTATTTTCGTGGTTTCTCAAGTGTTAGGTTATGAGATTTTTGTTTTCAAATCTTGGTTTTGGAGAGTAGGAGGTCAGCAGAAAAATAGGTAATAAATGATTCCAACATGATCAGCAAATGACTTATGAAAGATTTATTTTTGTTGTTTTAATTGCTTTTAGATTTATTTATTTTATGTGTGTGAATGTTTTGTTTGCATGTGTATCACATGTGTGTTTGGGTCTGATGGAAGTCAGAAGAGGGCCTCAGAGTTCCTGAAACTGGAGTTTCTGATAGTTATGAGTTACCATGTGGGTTCTGGGAGCCAAACCCAGGTCCTCAGCAAGAGCAAGTGTTCTTAATCACTCAGTTATCTTTCTATCCCTGAAGATTACTTTAATCATTTATTTTCTTATTAATGTTAGAAAATTATATTTTTTGGGAATTTTTATGTGATACTATAGTGGTATATTATTTGTGTTTTAATATAAAGATCAGAGGGCAAAGCAGCCATACTAGTCAGCCATACAGGCCAGGAAATGGAGGCTTTTAATCCCAGGACTAGAGAAACAGAGACAGACAGATCTGTGTGAGTTCAAGGCCACCCTGGGCTACATAAGATTAAATCTGTCAAAACGAGAAGCAGAGCTCACACAAAGGTGATCCTGGCACTTGGGATCCCACGGCTTTAATCCCAGCACTAGGGAGGTGGAGGCAGGAGTGAAATGGCTGGGCAGAGGGAGGAATATAAAGGGAAGAGACAGGAATTCAGTAGACTGTGGAGTCTGAGGTAGAGAGCATTGCAGGATCACCCCTTTGTCTGTACCTTGGTAGAGGTAAGATCTTTCTAGTGGCTGGCTGCTTTGCGTTTCTGATCTACAGCTTGAACCCCAATATCTGTTTCTGGGTTTTTATTATGCGTGCTACATGATACTAGCCATTTATTATTTTTATTTTTATTGTTTTAATTCTTTTGTGATATTTGTTTGTGACGTGTGTGTGTGTGTGTGTGCGTGCGCGTGTGCATGTGTGTGTGTGCATGTGAATGGTAGTGCATGCATGGAGGTCAGTGGAAAATACCTGGGGTCATTTCTTTCTCCTTTCACCACGTGGGTCCTGGGTATCAAACCCATGTCCTCAGGCTTAGTGGCAGGAGCCCTAATCCATGGAGCTACCTTGCCCATCTTGCTATTCAGTTTTAGACAAATAAGAAATTTGTGTATAGTTTCACGATCCTCCTTAGACTTATTTTTGCAAGCAGAGGAGGTTCCTGGAATCAGCTTTTCAGCTTTTTGATCTGATTTACAAAAAGCTTTCCCAGTGCTTTCTCAAATCCTCCTTGGTGGCCGACCCTCAACGTGGCTCATGACGACATGTGACTGAGCAGGGGCCGATGAACAGGCGGATGTGAAAGTTCTCTTTTTCTCGCAGCCCAAACTCCAGGTTCTCTTGATGCAAATGTGATGCACATGATTAGAGTGATATCATTTTATTAAAACGCCTCTTATAATCTGCCTCTAAAAGGCCTTCTGTTTCCATTACAGCTAGGTTATGGATGCTAAATAGTTCAGCAAATTGGGTTGTTGAAGCACAGCTGCCATGCATTATTCATTAAGCATCTCTTTCACAAATCATAGCTGTCTGTTACCTAAGCCCGCAGTCCCAGCAGCACCACTTCCTGGGGAGTTGGCTTCTTTTGTGAGCCAAGAAATGGAGTTACAGGCACAACCGTCAGGCGACACTTGGTTACACTGTTGTCTTTGAAATGTGGAGCATGACGGGGAAAGGGTTTAATTAATGTTCTCCAGTAATATGCCTGTTTATAAAGAAATAATGTACGATAAAATTAAGCTACGTATAGTGAATGTACCTCCTAATGGCAAAGCTGGCATTTTAAGTGATCCGTAAATCACTTAAATATTAAGACTTTCTTGAACAAGGGTAATAAAAGGAGACATTTGGAAATGGTTGGTACCGGTACACACAATTATCTACTAAATAAAACATTTTTATTGTGATCATCATGTTAATCACATTGTAGAACAGTCTGATCAGGAAATGTGAGAAATTACATATAAATTTATTTTTAACTCTCCGATATGATTAACATCTATATTAGTGTGAGAACTCCAAATACTGAAAGCAGCACATACCTCTGTTCAGAGGACAGTGGATTTTTCTGAGCTTAGACTATAAAACTGCTAAGGTTGCATCTTCCCCTGGCCAAGGTCTTCCTTGTTGAGGTCATGACATTTAAAACCAGAGTATTCTCCAGTTTCCCACTATGGGTTACTTGCCAGCTCTAGCTTCAGTGCTTTCTTGCACCTTTTAAGATGACAGGGGGATCTTCCATTTGGGGCATCTTCAACCACAATGAATCTTGCATGGTCATTCTGGCCCTCCTCTTTAGCAGGTGATGTTCATTGTATAGAAGAAAGAAGTCTCGGGCTGAACAGCAAGGCGTAATGCTGTCTAGTTTCCCCAAACTGAAGTTTTTTCCATGTCCAGCTTTCCTTGGATCTTGGAGGTCACCCCCAAGCAAACACAATGGACCACGAGCTGCATGCACTGTTTCCCTCCAAGAGTGGCAGCATCTTAGTTGAGCTCTTGCTTTCAGGCACATGATTTAACCATCAGTACTTTCTTCTTTAAGTGTTTTAACTGGCATCTCCTAAACCATTATGTGCGTTCCCCACCTCTGACAGTTAGAAGAGAAAATAACAGACACTAAATGATGAGCCAGTTGTTATTAAAGGCAAACAAATAAGAACTTGAACTCTTCAGACTTCGTGTATTCTGTATGATTAAAAGTGTTCTGCAAAGTGGAAATAATTTGTATGGGAAGTGGATAAGCTAATGGCAATACACCCAAAATGCTACTGAAAGCATCCATTTGTATTTAATCTTTTACTAGGCTAATATTATAAGACAGATTGTCTGTGGAGGGTTTTGTAGAACATTCCAAGATGTTGTGCTTAATGGATTGTGGTATCTGAATCCCAGATCTGTACTGATGAAAATTTGTTAGGTTGGGAAGCAAGATGAGGGCTTAATGAACAAAATCTAATCTAAGGGATGGAAGTGCTGTTCCTCTTAAATACAGAGAAATTAATGAGCTGAAAAAGGCACAAACAGTTTCTACAGCAACACTGAGTGATTTCCATAAAGGAGATGACCAGGGCTGTTTGAATGGGATATGCTTCAGTGTGCTGAGCCCTGGCTGGGCCTGGCTTGCAGAATAGGGGAATGTCTTGTCATTCCCATACTGGATCTGTTGTTTCCGTTCACACTGCTGTGTGAACAACCCTACAGTGAAGGGCTTTCCCGTGCTTTAAAAGTAATTGATGTTTGTGTATTTAATTGGATAGGACATGTGCAGCCAGTGCAGCTCTTACTATGACCTTGAGGACATATCTGCTGCTAAGAGATGGAGACTCAGATTTTAATCAATATAAAAAGTCTACAGTTGATATTCTGTTCTAAATTCTGAAAGAGTTTTTTTTTTTCTAGTTTAAGCTAAAATCTCTAAGATGTTCTATTAGAATTTAGTTATGAGCTAAAGGCAGTTGCCAGGAGCAACCAGCCAGAGGCAGTTAATGAATTAACCCTTGTCATTGTGTCTAGACTAAGCCACTGAGTCTAGGTATATCTGTTATTTGTCAGGTTGTTGTGACAGAAATACCTGACAGAAGCAATGGAAAGAGGGTAAGCTTTGTTTTGCTTCCTTGATGATGGAGAAGTCACAGTGGCAAGAAGTTGGCAACTGGTCACATCACATCTGCTGCTGGAAACAGAAAGAGATGGACACTCTTCGGCTCCCCTTCTTCTTCCACCCTGTTAACTCCTTTGAGATAGAATCTTACTAGAGAGCTCTGGATGGCCTGGAACTCACTATGTAGACCAGGATGGTCTTGAACTGACAGAGATCTGACTACCTCTGCCTTGAAAGTTCTGGGATTAAAGCCATATGTCACCCTGCCTGCCTAAGGCTTATCACAAACTAGCCTTGATTTCATGATTCTCTTGACCATATCGCTTCAGCATGTCCTAATGGTATGCCACCACAACCAGTTCCTTTATCAGTGTTATTATTATTATTATTATTATGTCCCAGACCTCAACCGGTGGAGTGGTGCTACCCACATTTAGTATGGGTCTTCCTACCTCAAATTAATATAATGTAGGAGTTCCATCACTGACATGGTTTCCATGGTGATTCTAAGCCCATTAAGTTGATCATCAAGATCAATCATTTCAGCAGTAATGGCACATGCCTTTAATTCCAGCACTTGGGAGGCAGAGACAGGCAGATCTTTGTGAGTTCAAGGTCATCCTGGTCTACAGAGAGAGTCCAGGACAGCCAGGGATACACAAAGAGATTCTATTTCAGAAAAAAAAAGACCAGTCCTTACAATAGGCTAAAGTAAATGGGAAGGGAGGGAATGTTTTATTGCCCTTAGGAATAGCAAAAACCACACTGACCTCTACCTGATTCCTATCCTTTTCTATCCATTTCTATGGCAGTGCTTTTGTTTCAGAGTCAGCAAGAGAGAGATAAAGAAGAAAGACAAGAACTTAGTGAACTTACTGAGAATAGGTCCTCAGAGAAAATAGGTATGCATTGCAGAATGATGTGTATATGTTCTGAGAAGCGCAGTATTAGGTAATTTCATTGTGGGATCACGAAAGGAAGGATCACAAAGCTAGCCAGGATAGACCACTTCACACTGAGCTATATGATGTGGTTATTACTGGAAGATTACACCCTGACACAGCATGTCACTGCTCTGAATGCTGTAGTCCTTTGTATTGCATTTGTATTTCATATGCAAATAAACATAGAGAAGGCACAGTAAAAATGACATGGAAGAGAAAAATGATCCTCCTGTGTAGGACAGTTATCACGAAGGAAACTGTGGGACCAGAGAAAGTTTCGCTGGGTGAGTCATTGAATAATGAATGGAAAACCTGGGGTGTTACTGTATACCACAGTAACTTGATAGGCACTGTGCATGGATGTCACAGTTCCTGTACCAGCTGTATCCTGGTGCCAGGTGTATCCCAGGTTGCTATAACCCCAGCACTGTGGGACCCAGAGACTGGCGGGTCACCAGGAGACCAGGATACAGTTGCAGTTACTGTGATACACATTGCACATGTATGTTATAAAGTATCTTTCCTCAATATTAAAATCAACCTTAGCTTATAACATTTTTACTTTATAAACTTTCCAAAGGTTTTGAACTTTTTGATTCTTTTGTAATAAAACTAAAACACACATAGATTATACAAAAAATATTTTCTTGTATTGTTATTTTATAGGCTTAATCGTTTCACATGGTTTTATTTATTTTAACCTTCTGTTTTTGATTGCTATTACAATTTTATTTTTTTCATTGTTTTTACAATTTTAAAACTTTAAGGGATTTTTAAAAAATGTCTATCTGCATCTATGTGTGTGTGTATGCATGCAGATGTGTGTGTGCATGTATGTTGAGGTTTGTGGTACCTGTGCATATATGGAGGTCAGAGGAGGAGGGTTCATGTACTGCTCTGTCAGTTCCCATCTTATTCCTTTTGATGCAGACTCTCTCACTGAACCTAGTGCTAGGCTGATAACTAGCAAATCCCCGTGGTCTGACAGTCTCTGGGTCCCACAGCGCTAGGGCTAGAGGGGCACCAGGATATGGCTGGCGTTTTTACATGACACTAGGGATATGAACTCAGATCTTCATGGTGGCATTGAAAGTGTGGTTCCCCACAGAGTCGCTTACTCAGGCATCTTCTCTTCCTTCACTTCCTCTTCCTTCCCTGTCGTCGTCGTCATCACCACCACCACCACCATCATCATCATCATCATTGTCGTCGTCGTCGTTTGAGACAAAGTCCTGCTCAAACTCAGGATAATCTTGCACCTATGATCTTCCTGCTTAGTCTCCCGAGTGCTGGAGTTAGAGTAAGTACCTCCTGCACCTAGCTATTATCATTTTTAAACTTTGTTGGCTCAAATATAAAATGCAAGCACACACATTATTCTCATCCTCCACTGACTGAGGACCGTGGGTACCACTGCCTCCCTGCACTCTTTGATCACCGAATGTTCTCAGGGGCTGAAACAACAAGAAGCTGTCATCTCTCACAGTCATGGCTCCTTCTCTCAGATCTGCGGCTGGAGCTCCTGCCTACAGCCCTTTTGGAGAAGGTGTTGCTGTTTTCAAGCCTCCACAGTGGTTTTCTGTTTGTTTTCATCAGATATTTGCTTATAAGCAGATATGGTACTCCAAACATTCTTAGTAATAGGGACTCTCTGGTGTTGGGTTTTATATTCACTTCCTTTTCTCTCGCTCCTTCTTCACTCATGCCTTCCTGGACTGATTCTGACAATGCCTCATGAGCCAGCAACCCCAAAGCCTCCTCATCTTTTCCTAGGTCACTGTTGCTTGTCACCTTAACATGGCCCTGTTGAATTTTGCAATATTCTAAATTGGAACTTAGAAGACTTAAAGAAAGGCCTTAAAATTAATGAGTGAGCTTCTTTGGTATTTTCTTTCAGAAGTTATGAATATATTCCTTGGTGATATCAGCCCAAGCAAGCAAGGATTTTTGATGTAGTCGTAGGTGTTGTGAGCCTTCCCAACTTCTATCAGTATCTCCCATGGTCACATCAACAGTTTGAGCTAAGGTTGACCTCAGGTAGTAGGTCTTAATAGCAGCTTTATCTCCTCGAGTCTTTGGATGGGCCAAAGAGATGGTAATTAGACCAGGGCATATTTCTTTCACTGGTTCTGATTCTAGGGACAAAGTGTGTTTCTTGGACACTAGTTTCAGGTCTCAAATACAGGGTGTGTTTCTTTCACTGACTCTGGGTTCAGAGTCAGGGTGCTCAGTGATTGGTTGGTTTCCTGCCCAGGGATGGGTTGGTTCAGTTGGGCAGTTGGGCAGAGATGGCTCTGATTTCAAGGTCAAACTGTGTTTCTTTCTCTGGTCCTTTTTTAGCTTTTTGATTCTAATCTTAGGACCAGGGCATATTTCTTTTACTGGTTCTGATTCTAGGAACTAAGTGTGTTTCTCAGACACTAATTTTGGAGCCAGGGCACATGTCTTTAGTCCTGAGTTCAGGGATAAAGATGTTTCTTTCCCTGGTCCAGATCTCAAATACAGGGTGTGTTTCTTTCACTGACTCTGGGTTCAGAGTCAGGGTGCTCAGTGATTGGTTGGTTTTATGCTCCCTTTTACCCTACAGGGACCAAGTTCCTCCCACTATATCAAGGCTGAACAAGGTATCCCTTCATAGGCAATGGACTCAAAAAATCCAGTTCATGTCCGGGGCATAAATTCTGGTCCCACTGCCAGATGTCCCACAGACCACCAAGCCTCAGAACTGTCACCCACATTCAGAGGGCTTAGTTGGGTTCCATACAGGTTTCCAGCTGTCAGTCCAGAGTCAATGAGCTCCTACTAGCTCAGGCCAGCTCTCTCTGTGGGTTCCCCCATCGTGATCTTGACCCCTTTGCTCATATCATCCCTCCTTCCTCTCTTCAACTGGATTCCAGGATCTTGGCCCAGTGCTTAACTGTGGGATCTCTGCCTCTGCTTCCATCAGTTTCTGGATGAAGGTTCTATAATGACTATTAAGGTAGTCATGAATCTGATTACAAGGGAAGGCCAATTCAGACAACCTCTCCACTACTTCTTGGAGTCTTAGCTGGTATTGCTGGGTCCTAACACCTTCCTCGGGGGAGAGGTGAAAAGGCATGATGTCAATGACCACAAATGTAGGGAGTCAGATAGAAGGTTTACAGCAGACTCATTTATTTAACAGTGAGGAAACATATCCTCTCAGCACCCAGGCATTCCGATCTGTTGCCAGTTGACATTTCATGCTTGTCTCTCATTGGCTAGGCACCTCTGACAGTACTTGTTGCTAGGCACTCAGGAAACACCACTTGGTGGCTCCTTATTGGCTAGGCCCAGACAGGACCTTTGACAGCTCCAGGCAGACTCCTGGTTGCCAATATTTTATTGATTATTTTTGCATCAATGTTTATGAGGGAGATTTGTCTTAATTCTCTTTCTTTGTTGTGTCTTTGTATGGTTTGGGTATTAGGATGACTGACAACTCATAAAAAGATTTTGGCAATGTTTCTTCTCTTTTTGATTGTGTGGAACAAT
The DNA here is from genome assembly GCF_950005125.1 of Chionomys nivalis. Taxonomy (NCBI): domain Eukaryota; kingdom Metazoa; phylum Chordata; class Mammalia; order Rodentia; family Cricetidae; genus Chionomys; species Chionomys nivalis. The sequence goes on from NC_080095.1 coordinate 55,121,712, forward strand.
TAGAGGAGTAGGGGTATTAGATCTTTTTTGTGTGTATATAGTCTTAATGAACTTTTCTTATCTGGGCTGACAGTATTCCCCAAAGAGCCAAAGACCACCTAAAAAGATCCTGAATAACACATATGAGAATCCTTCTTTTGAGTTTTTGGCCAGGACTATCTGAGAAACTTTCCAAATATACAGACTGTTTCTATTTCTGTGGTTGCCCTATAGAAGTGTGAGGTAAGTTCTCTCTGCAGATACACTATGAAACAGGGCCCAGAGACTCCTGAGGTAGAATTGATGAGAAAGTCCCCTCCCTGAGAACTACCTTTCAGGGTACCAGCAGGCATCATATAAGCATCCAAAGGGGGGAGACAGCCAACAGTCCTACTGAGCTATGATGTATGTGAACACCACTAACTGCCAGCATGGTGTGATAACTGCAAGGGTGCAATAATGGCATGAATAACGTGTTGGTAACATATAGCTCTCTAATTGCTGTTGAAGGGAGAACAGGCCCTTTGTTCCATCCCGCCCAGCTAGCTTAGCCCCCAAAATAACCACACAAAAATTGTATTAATTAAATTACTGCCTGGCTCATTATCTCTAGCCTCTTATTGGCTAACTCTCACATCTTGATTTAACCCATATCCATTAATGTGTATCGCCACTTGACTGTGACTTACTGGCATGAGTCCAACCAGCGTCCATCTCAGGCAGGAGAATTATGGCGTCTGCCACACTTCCCTTCTTCCCAGCATTCTGTTTTGTCTCCTCCACTTACCTAAGGACTGCCCTATCAAAAGGCCAAGGCAGTCTCTTTATTCAACCAATGAAAGCAACAAACAAAAAGAAGAACCTCCTGCACCAAATTGCATTTAAGTTCTTCTGAGCAAGAGGGAAATCACGCCTGAGATTGGAAAACTAGGGAGTTATAAGGGTTAGTGAAATCACGGGTCTTGGCGAAGACCTCACATCCACTACTTTAGAAAACTACCATAATCTCTAACTACATTATATATTTTTGTCCTTATACTCACAGATAAGTATAGTCTTTACCACTCATCTAGGAAACACCTCTTAGCAACAGACAAAGTCCACTACAGAAAAGCACAAACAATAAAAATGCACACTTGTGGGTCCCATTCCCAATGGAGACACCTAGAAAACACCTCCTGTGCCTATGACTCAGGGCACACCGTAGAGGAAGGAATAGAAAGACTGTAAGAGCCAGAGGACTAAGGGAGTTTGCTGTGGGAGTCTCTCCTAGTAAGGCCACAAGGTAGATCAGTAAAGTCTTACCAACATGACTGCTTAAACATGGGCTGAACAGGAACAACAATAACAAATGTGCCAAAGTGGATGGGAGAAAGCAAAAGAGGCCTGAATCCTACCCAATGAACTACCCCAAACTAAGGGATGCCGAGACTGGGAGAAATAGTCTTCCCTATGGAAGGGCAAACCAATTGGTTATTCAATACCAAGGGGCCATTTCTGAAATCATACCTACAAGTAATATTATAAAGGTTGAGAAAGACGTGTGTATGTGTGTATGTATGTGTGTGTGCAAAAACAATTAATGAAAAAAGAAGCCATTATTTGAAAGCAAACAAAGAGGGTTATATGGGATAGTTTGGAGAAAGAAATAAGATGGGAGAAATGTTGTAATAATATTAACAATCTCAAAATAAAAGGAATAATGTTTTCAAAGATGTAGGTTTGCTAAATCCATTAAAAATGTTGAGGTGGTACTTTGAAAGAGGAGCTGGGCCCCAGAGACTTCTCAGTGCTCCGGTAGGGCACTGACATGGGGTGCTTGCCTGAAGCCTTGAAGGTCCTGGCCTTTCGCTGCTCCATTCTTCAAGGGTTTCAATTTGTAGCCTGCAACACTACCCTACCCGAGGCAAGACTGTTCCGTCCTCAAAAGCGGTGACACCTGACACCGATTCATCCTATTATGAATGGCAATGCTTTCCGTCGTCCGTTTTCAGAAAAGATTTTATCTGTGCTGGAGAGGAATTGACAAGCAAGTGTTCTCCATAAGCAGCTTATCTGGAAGCTCTTCAGTTATCCCGGGTAGGACCCATGCGCCCCCATTTCACTTTTAGATTATGAGACTAGCTAATAAGTTTTATAAGTCACTCACACTGGCCAGAGCTGGGAGCAATTTGACAGTTTAGTTAGGAGAGTCTTTTCATCCAAGACTCATCACAAGCTGTTTGCTTTGACCATGACTGTGGCGGTGCTGAGAGAGGCACACCTGTGTTTAGCTTTCCGTCCAGGTCATTAGAAGTTTCTCCATATTTGATGCAAGGCCCTCTTGTAATTTTGACCCGTCTTGTTGCTTTCCATAAAGCAGATCCTTCAAATCTTCTGCCGCTTTATTCTTGTTCTTAGAAGCTGTAGTTGTGGCAGAATGAAAGATGACTAACCAGTGAGCTGTGGCCATCACTGATTTTCTACTTTCAGAGTCGTTAATCACTGAGTTTTGTTTCCAGGTCAGTCACTCAATGTGGCATCTAATTGCCAACATTAGAAGTAAATTTTGTATACACCAGTGCCACGATGAACAAAGTAGTGTGAGATTATTTCAACTCCAAGAGAAAGCGATCCAAGCGAGAGACCCAGAAATATGTGAGACTGTCTTTTTTCATAAGTAGAGAAAATTCACTAAAGGTATAAAGTATAATATTATAAACACATTAACAAACGTGGCCATACATATTTAATTCTAGCATTCTTAAGCCTTTGCAGAAGAATCAAAAGTTTGAGGCTAGCCTTGGCTGCATAGCAAAACTCTCTTTCAAAAACCAAAACCAGCCAACCAACCAACCAAACAACTAACCAACCAACCAACCAACCAGTCAATAATGGGATAAAAAAATCAAATCAACGACTACACCAAACAACCCCTAATTCATAGGTATTTATTATTGAATATCCTGACTTTATGCAATAGTGTCTATCATAACTTTGTTTTGAAGTACAGCAGGTTTACTTACAACTGGGTCACCCAAACATGAGTGTTATGATATTAAAAAGCCTGCAATATCACTAGTGATTTGAATTTTTCATCTTTGTAGTCTGATGGACTTGCTCTCATTTGCTCACTCTGAATGCAAACATATTTATGTTTTACATGACTGTAAAAGACAGAATTTAGAGATAAGCAACTGACTAATGCCTAACAGATGGCGAGAAGATCTTGCTGTTTGTGGGTGTATGTTCAGGGTGGGTGGGAATTATGAAATCCCTGGGTTTCATAAAATAAAATGGAGATTTTATTTGAGCTCTGACTATACAGAGAAGATGGCACTGTGGTGTCTAGTTGGTCTGGGTCACTAGATGATCACAAGTTCTTGCAAAGCTAGTCACATGAGTTCTTGCTGATTTGTCTTCTTCAGGTAGCCCATTTAGATGGGCGGTGAGCAGTAGTTGGGTGACTCTTTCACCATTGTCTTATTATCACCAAAACTCTACAAAGGAGTGATGCCTGGACTCTCATAGCAAAAGAACTTTAAGGACATGTGTGTATGTATTAATGGGTTCTATAGTACTGATGAGATTTGGGAAAAAGCCTGTAATGTCCATGTAAAAAAAAGTCATTTGGAGAGGGCAAAACAGTATTCAAATGGCAGGCCTGTTCTAGAAGCAGCTGGGTCTTCTTGGGGACTCAGCTAGAACCCCATTTTTCTTGGGTTGTTTCCAGAATCATTTGCCAAGGTATCTAGGAATCATAGTCATTTGTACCTTGAGTGACAGGTCCACCACCTTTGGTCCCATCTATATCCCCGAAATGGTTCTGTAATTTGGTACAAGGGTCTCTTAGTTACTGTCTTAAAGCAGCCCTGTTGACCCAGAGACTCAGAGGGAGATGCCTGTCCATGTCCTTGTCCACCCATGCCTCACAGTAGATGCTGAAATAGCACTGTATTTCAACCCAGCCCTTCTCAGCTGCAGTCATTCATGTCTCCTAATGTAGGCCTGTAGACCCTGGTTTCAATTTTGGATGCTGAAACAACATTTGTGTAATGCTAGCCTTCTCAAATGAGTTTGGAAGTATTTCTTTATGTTCATTTTTTTATTAGAATAGCTAAAAAAGGATTGGTGTTAAATCTTTAAATATTTTGTTGACTGCATCAAGGAAGCTAACAGATCCCGGGCTTGTTTTCATAGAGAGACTTCTTATTACCGATTCCACACTCTTATTCATGGTTGTTCTTTTCAGATTGTCTGTGTCTTCATGACTCACTCTTGGCAGGATGCATGTTTCTTGGAATTTCTCCATTTTTCTAGATTATTCAATTTTGCGGATATAATTGGCCACAGCAGCATTTTGTCATCCTTTGTGTTTCTGTGCTATCAGTTGTAATGTCTTCACTTTCTTTTATAATTTTATTGAATTCTGTTCTTTTCCTATAATTTAGATAAAATTTGTTTATATTTCCTAAGAAACTTGGTTTTATGGAATTTATTTTTTTTAGTCTTTATGTCAGAATAATTATATTAGATTGAAAGCAAAATAGTGTATTCAATTGTAAACCAAACTTTGGTGCAACTTATATTGGGAACAGAAAAGTTAAAAATCAAAATTTAACTTCCCATTTGGCTTATATGGAATTAGAATTGAGTAAAAAAAAATCTCTGCTCCCCAGCAATAATTTATTGTTTGAAAATGTTATCTTTTCCTTGCTTTTTAAAAACTTATGCAATTTGGAATGTACAAAAAGCAAAGTGATTACTATATTCAATTTAGGTATCTGTCTCCTCACACATTATTTTTGTGTGTGTGTATTCCCCAGATGTCTGAAACCTACTTTGCAATTTCTAATACATAATCCATCATGATGTATGGAGATATTGACTCTGTAGACTACAGGTCTATTTATGGCACACAAGTGCAACTTTGGATTTTTTGACTTACAGCTATGAACTGTCCTTCTCCCTTTGCAGTGATTTCATTCTAATTTTTTTCTATGCAAGTGACTTTTTTTTGTTTAAAATTTTTTTCTTTTACTTTTATTCTTTTTTAATTAAAATTTCCACCTGCTCCCCGTTTCCCATTTCCCTCCCCCTCCTCCCACATATTGCCCCCTCCCCCTCTCCCCTCCCCCTATCCCCACTCCTCTTCTCCTCCCCCCACTCCATTCCCCCTCCCTTTCGATACTGAAGAGCAGTCCAAATTCCCTGCCCTGCAGGAAGACCAAGGTCCTCCCACTTCTATCTAGGTCCTTCTTGCAAGTGACTTTTAAAGCTTTTAACTAAGAATATCATAAAACCATATCATAAAGAATATTTTTCTTTATATGTGTGACTTATTTCATGTGACATTATATCTTCCAGTATGTTCTATATTGTTGCAGATGCGGTTTGTGTTGCACGTATATACACACACACACACTCCAGAATAATGAGTTATATATATATGTGAATGTGTATGTGTGTGTGTGTGTGTATTACAGTTTCTTTTTCTACTTATGCAGCCATGATTTCCACACGTTTCTCATTGTAAATAATGCTTCGGTAGTTATGGAAACAGGGATGTCTTCAAGTGCTCATTTTATGATTATTTCCCAGTGGGTCCTTACCAAGGACTGCAGCACCACATGGTAGCTCAAACTTTAATTTGTTGATGAATCACCACACAGTTGCTTATAGTGACTTTGCCAATTTACATTTCTGATGGTAGCATACAAAAATTACACTTTTATACCTGGCCTATATAGCTGTTTGAAGGAGAAAGTATCTTGATAGGATCCAGCATCTGTGCAATGGGTCCCAGCTGATAGTGCTGTTATGGAAGGTCCAGGAGACTAGTTCTCAGTTGTCCCTAATGCTGCAATTTACTACAGGTCCTCAAGTGCTGCTGACCTCCAACCACAAAATTGTTTTTGTTGCTACTTCATAACTGTCATTTTACTGCTGTTATGGATTTTAATGTAAATATCTGCTTTCTGGTGGTTGTGGGTGACCCCTGAGAAAGGGTCATTTGATACCTAAAGGGGTTGCGCCCCATAGGTTGGGAACCGCTGGTCTAGGATGTAAGGCATTACTACAGGAAGTATTTCTCTAAAAGAGCCCATGGAGCAAGGGATTCAGTAACATGTTCTTCCATGAGATCATCTGCCTTGCAGTAAATAACTTCCTATGAACACTATAATAGTTCCTCAGGGACAGGAAGGTCAAAGGACTGGACAGCAGGCACCTATGAACTGGCACCAGGATCCTTTAATTCAAAGCAGTGATTTTGAAGTAAACTTTTCTGCATCTCATCTGATATTCTGCTCTTGACAGCATTAGCTGAGCCAAAATAGTGACTGACCCTCAGAAGCTGACAAGGGAACAAGTCAGAGAAGGAAAACTAATTTATTCTGACTGCTTGTCAAGCATGGCCATAACTAGCCTCATCTTCTTGCCCTAAAAGGTGTAAGATTCTAACCTTTGCTTCCACAGCATCTGCGTTAAATAACAAAATGGGAAAGCACTTCCATCCATGAAGGGTGTGCATTAGAGGCACCACTAATAGCTGAGTGTGCTTAAAAAAAACAGTGATCTTTTGCGATCAGGGCCAGGGGTCAAATGTGTTGACCTTCATTTCTTTCCCATTAGAAAAAAAAATCTCTTTTTAATTTAAGATTGTATACCAGGGAAAGGACTGAATTCTTCAAACTTTTCTGTGTGATACAGAGTTCTTAATGAGCCTCTACTTGAGGCAGACATAGCAGAAATAATGTACTGGTTCACAAGTCCTTTTTACTTTTTTTCACAAAGACATAGTGATAAATATTTGATGTGGGCATAGGACTGGAGACTTAGGAAGTTCTTTGTCACTGTTAGGGGAATTCTTGAGTCAGTATCTTTTTTTTAAATCTCCATTTTCTTGTTTTTAATTCTTTCTGAAGTTCACTATTACTGTATTCCAAAGGCTGACTCACTCAGTCATCCAAGTGACTGACTTTGTGACCTTGGGTTGGAGGGCACAGGATGTAATAGAAGCTTAAACGATCCTGTCTCCCCAAGGAAAAACAAACAACTTCAATAAACGAACACATGTAGACTGGGTGTACCACTTTGGATCAGGTGGTGCAGGAGGACGTTGTGATTGCTATCTATTCAGACACATTCCCTGGTTCTTATTGCTTCTCTACCTTCATTGGTATCTAGCCTTCTTGTTGTCCTGCAAATACTCCAAGCTCTCTCTAATTTGGGAGCATTTCCTCCTGCTATTCTTTCTCCTTGGAATACTTGCTTCTTACTCTTGGGTTCCACCAGTGGGCTCCCCTTTACTACTGAGACTCAGCTCAAGCATCCTCCCTGATCACGTCTTTCTTCATTTCCAGCTACTGCTGAGCTCCAGTCCAATGTTGCCCCTTCTTGCCTCAGTTGCTCTATTCACACCATTCTCACGAGCTTCCTCAGTGGAACTTATCACTATCAGAAATCCTCTAAGATGAAGGTTTGAATTTTGTCAGTTTTCTGGAGGTATAGAATTCAGGGAAAGTAGCAGAAGCCAATGCAGAGGAGCGATCATGGGGAAGTTGGTACCCATTGCCACTAGAGGAGCTCTGAGGGATGGCATGCAAGACTTTGCTTTAAAACTGCCCCACTTGGAAGGTAAGGAAGTTGGACTGCTTACATGTTCACTCACCATGCTATCATCCTTGAGAGCTATTGTTGGAGCTGCCAAATGTCCTGTACTTAGCTTCTCGTACATGAGGGCAGGATACAACAGAGAACATAACACGTAGAAAGTCAAAGGTGCTGGATAAAGAAGCTGTTGGATTGGCATGGATGGCAATGGGGTGTGCCCAGTGTACATGAGCTTAGCAGAGACAGTCTACGGCTTCTTTATGTCATTTATATTTATTGCGGTTTATTGAATGCTCACCTCCCCTAAAGTCTTATCTCCATAACAGAGGGGGGTGCTGGCTGGCTGTTTCATGTCCCCTAGGATGGTGCCTATGCCAGGGCCCACAGATATGAGTCCTGTTCCACTTTGACTAAAGGTCAGAGAGTTTGAGCTTACTCTTGCTCTCGCAGTTGTTGACTACAGGTGTGGCTATCCACAAGAGATCCTGACCTAGGATGTGGTTAATTAGTATTCAGACTATGGAGGTGGATCTGCTCTACCTTGGCCAAAGTCAGAGAATTCAAGTCCATTCTTGCTCCTTTAAAGGAGATTGACAGGAGGTTCCAGGGAACCTGGCTGCCTGTAGGATACTTGGCCTATCCATCATGTCTTGTTAATGAAGTCTGTTGTATTCTCTCTCCCCCTTTGGAGTGAGGTACATAAGCGTGTGGAGAATAAATGTGGGCGATTTCAGTATTCACTGAATTTCTCTCTCCATGCTGTGATTCTGTCTTTTATTCCTCTCATATCTCTGTTCTTTTTGCTAATTAATCCCAATCCTCATGCTCCTACCCTGAAATGTGTGAACCCCATCATGACTGGACCCCAACATGCCTATGGGTTGAGTGAATGAAGAGACCAGGATTATTGCATTTATTCTAAGGCAGGTAACTCTGCGTGACAGATCCAAAAAATGGAGAGGGGTTGAAGAGGTCTGGACATGGTGGTGACATTGAGGATGTTTGGGTAGAGAGGGGAGGATTCAGAAGACAGTGAGGACTCAATATATGCAAGGTGGGTTGGGGAGATTATAAAATTTTAGTCTATACTAAGATTTAGACTTAGTAGTCACACCACCCTTGCAAAGGTGGCTTGCTTGAATCTTTTAGCTTCTTTGCTATCCTGTTCTTTATGTTTTACCTGCTTTACCGAGATGTTAAGAGAGTTGAAGGAGATAATATACCAGAAATCACCTTTGAAAAGAAGAACTCTTATGGAGAAAGCTCCTATTTAACTGTTGAAAATATGTTATGTTCAAGTTAAAATTGTTCAGAAGTGCTTAGTCTCTTTAAAAAGTGATTGCTACTGGCAGTAGCCATTTTGATGGACAGTTATTGCCTCCCAGCTGAAGTGAGTAGAATAATCAATTTTCATGGTGTGTCAATGACCTATGGCTGAAAAGAGAGGCTCAGGGGTGAGCGGGTGACTCTTATCTCATATAAAGCTGGCAGCCCAGGGACCGGGGAACCCATGAGAAATGAGCTTGGGTAACAACAGAAATCCATACCTCTGCCTAATCTGGAAATCCATTTTGATAAAGATAATAAGCAGGGGAAGCAGGGGAAGTGGATCTGTAGAGGAAAACAGCTTCCTGGTGAAGGCATGCCAGGCAGAGGTTTGTTGGCAAGAGTATTTTGCTGTTCCAGTTTTTTATTTGAAGGGCTTTGGTTTTAAGGGCTTGGAAAGTTACAGGCTGGGACTGGAGCCCTGGCTCATGGTTTATCCTCTATGGCTCAACCTGTGTCTAGAGCCCCTTCAGTCAGCCATGTATGTGCTCCTCTGCTGCCCTTGGCAACAGTGTAGAAGCCCAAGGCTGACTCTCTTTTACAAATAGGCACTCTCTGGCTCTCTTGGCCCAGAGGTTTGTTCACTCCCATGTTGGCTGAATTGGGAGGACAGACAAGCTGAACTGTGCACACCCTGAGGATGGCAGTTTCCTGGTTGGGAAGAAAGTTCCTTGGGATTGGGAAGTGTCTAGAAGTAGGGAGGCAGGCCTGGGAATGCAAAACCTTTGATCTCTAGGGGAGAGGCACAACAAGAAAAAAGCCAGGGTAGAGAAAGATTTTTTTTTACAGCATAATTTTTTTTTTATTTTTTTTTATTTTTTTAAAAAAAGCAAGATAGGTAGAAGAGATGGCTCAGTGCTTAGGAGTGATTACTGCTTGTGGTGATTTCAATGAGAATATCCCCCACAGGCTCATATAGTTAAACAGATTGTCTCCAGTTGGTGGTGATGGTGGCGGAGGTTTGGGATGTGTGCCTTGTTGAAGGAAGTAATTTCCCGGAGATGGGCTTTAAAAGGGTGAAGTCCCATTTCCAGTTGTTCTCTCTGCTCCGTACCTACAGTTCAAGATGTGAGCTCTCAGTCTGAGTCTCCAGCTACTGTGTCTGTGACTGTCCTTGCTGCCATGCCTTCAGCTTCCCTGTCTCATGGACTTCTAACCCTCTGGAGCTATAAGCCCAAGTAAACTCTTTCTTCTATACATTGCCTTGGTCATGCTGTTTTATCACACCTATAGAAAAGTAACTAATACATGGCGCTTCCAGAGGACCTGAGTTCAGTTTCAAGCATCCACATGGGGTATTTCACAACTATCTGTAATTCTAGTTCAGTGGCATCCAATATCCTCTTCTGGTCCCCCCAGGGAGTGGCACATGTATGGCAAATACCCACATGGACATATGCATATGAATAATAATAAAAATAAATCTTAAGAAGAGCAAGTTAATGAAGGTTAAATGCAAAAGGCCCTATTCATCCAGTGAGGGACAGAATGGCATCTCTAGAAAACTGTATAAGGAAATAAAGGCAAGCAAAGCAAACAATACTACTGGGATGTGTGTGATCTGTCAGCCCTCTCGCTCATGGCCTTATCTAGCTTTCTTATTTATCTCTTGCCAGTATTTTGTTCTCCAACCACATTTGTCTCCATGATGTCTTTCAAAGGTCCTGGTCACACATGTATTGAATGTCCTCTTGCATGGAGCACTCTCGTGGATGCTTTGCATAGATGCCATCTTTTCTGCCATCTGAATGGTTTAAGATTGAATCTTGCAGTCCTAATCCTTCCATTCTTCTCACCCTGCTTCCTCAATTCATTCCCAATATCTGTTGTCTTCTATATAACCAAAACTGTTATATAGAACACTGGATTTTCTTGTCTGTTGCTGCTCTTGGGAATGTAAACAGGCACCAGGTGTTTGGAGTGTCTTCTAAATGAATGGCATCTTCAGTTAAGGTATGTAGTCAGCAATGATAAGAATTCTTAAAAACAACCATCAGAGTTTCCTAACAATATTTTGGATTTATAATTTCCTTGCTTCTAGATACAGAAGAGTACCACCTAGGTGTTTAAGGAAAGGCTTTTCTTTTTCATCATTTTTTTTTCTGGTTCCATGGCTCTTACTTGTTGAGCTGGCAGCCTTCACTGTCTCTGAGAACACAGTCATTTCCAAGTAAGCAGCCAAAGAATTTTAGTGAAGGTTCTCAAGATCAATATCTAAGCCACCTGAGGACAGAAACTAGGAATGTGGAGCGTTGATTTTGAAATTCCATCTTTTATCCTTAGAATCATTTTTCTTTTTCATTTTTGCTTTTCTATGCTCTTTCTTTCCTCTTTCTTTCAACCTTTAGTGCAAGGTGCTATGTCAGGACGTCAAGGGCACAGAGGAAATTCTTAGTTGACAGTTCAGTTGAGGGGATTTCTATAGTGAGAAATGTCAACATTATGTAGACAGCTCACATAGAAGGCAGGCCAAGAGATTCTGTGAACAAAGATCTTTAAAGGTGACGGGTGCAGGGCTTCCCAGGGCAGCCCTGGAGCCCGTGGTGAGAATCTGCACACTAGAGATCTAGAAGTGATGATGGCTTTGAAATTCTTAAATGATTTTAGGTCTCAACACAATCTTTGATTAAACTGAGATATTTTCATCTTGAATGTCTCCATGTTCTACATGTTTTGTATCAATTTTCCATTTCCCTATCTGTATAGTTACATACTTAGATATAAATGTCAGTTTAAAATTTGTAAATATACCAAGGCATAAACTGTACCAACTGTAATAACTATAGCAAGTTCCCTGTCAAGAACAGGACCAAACATTAGTCCTGAATTATCTTATTTACTCCCAGTAACTTTATTTTACAGTTGAACAAACCAATGGACCATAGATGGCATCATTATTTAACAGATATTTATTGTCCATGCATTCTTCCTATAGCTCCAATATGTGTCATAAATAAATTTACAATGTAAGATGAGGGAAAGACATATATATATATATATATATATATATATATATATATATATATATATATATCAAGATATGTTAGTATAAGTGTACAATTAGCAAACAGGACAAAATTCCAACAGTAGGGGTCTTGGTGACTGCTGCTTGCAAGTTAATGCCACTTGGTGATGTCCCTTGTGTTCCTTGTCAGGTTGAAATAATGGTGTTCAACCTCCTCATTGTAGAATAGTTAAAAGAAAGGATTAATGTTTAATGGGTTTAGAGGATTTAGGGCTTATAGAGCTAAAGATATGTTGACTTGGTGTGCTTTCTATGCTGATGTAGTGGAATTTCCTTGTGATATTTTGCCAATGACATTGAATTCAGCTTGGGAGTAGACCATATTTTCCATTGTTATATCTTATTCCCACTGAATTGTGGTTGTGATCAAGTGCTTTTCTGTAATTTCAACTGTATTCTGTGTCCCCTAAAAGTTCTAAGATGTCCACATTTGTTTCTGTTCACGTTTCCAATTAATGCTTTGCTTCCTAGATTTTTAGTCCAATAATGGTATCCTAGGCATTGTAGATGGTTTCTGTTTATCTCCTGGGATGAGAACAATTTGAAAATCTTCTACTAAAATGCACTATAATTTGTTATTATTTATAACCTGGAATCAGTAGTATCCATAGAAAAGTTGACAAGATATTGAGTAGCTTTCTTTTGTTGTTGCTGTTTTAATCAATGAATAACTTTGACTGGCCTACAAAGTGCTCACTACACTTACACCAATGTAAATCTTCAGTCAGGTAATACAGCCAGTAAAAATATGGTATCTTAGAGAACCTGAAATACTGTCTGCATCCAATGAGATGATTTGTCTTGTGCTTGCTATTGTATATCTTTATTATGTATAGAGTAGCTTACTAAATCACAATGATATTACTCATTGATGAAATCAAACATTACTTAATTTTATTTTATTTAATTCTGTCAGTTCTAGTTTGACCTACTTAGACAGCGTGGAAGTAACCAGAGGTTCCTATGCCCACGAGTTTCACCTAAAACTGTGATATGCTCACCAAGGAACATGTGATAAATTGACAAGATTAAATATGCCCAATAGGCTTTATCCTGGAGAAACCAAGAGTTTTCTGTTCTGTAGTAAGGAGCAGCGGGCTGTGTTCCCACCCAGCTCCTGCATGGCTAGCTTTATACCCAAAATAACAACACACAACTTGTATTCTTTTTTTTTTTTGGATTTTTTTCTAGACAGGGTTTCTCCGTGGCTTTTGGTTCCTGTCCTGGGACTAGCTCTTCTAGACCAGGCTGGCCTCAAACACACAGAGATCCGCCTGCCTCTGCCTCCTGAGTGCTGGGATTAAAGGCCTGCGCCACCACCGCCTGGCCACAAATTGTATTCTTTTAAACACTGCCTGGCCCATTAGTTCCATCCTCTTATTGGCTAACTCTTACATCTTGATTAACCCATTTCTAATAATGTGTGTAGCACCACGAGGTGGTGGCTTACCAAGAAGTATCTTAACTTGCGTCCATCTCAGAGAGGAGAGCTATAGCGTCTGCCTGAATCTTCTTCTTTCTCCCAGTATTCTGTTCTGTCTACTCCACCTACCTAATTTTCTGTCTTATCAAAGGCCAAGGCAGTTTTTTTATTAACCAATGAAAGTAACACATAGACAGATGACCCTCCTCCATCATTTCTGAGTCATTCTTTAGTCTCTCAAGAACACATCTAGAAATGCACTATTGGGTACATTACTGTTTTAGTCACAATTAGATGCCCAATTTGTCATGCATATCGGGTATTCAGAATATTTGGATGAATGACTCACTTATGTGACTGATATATAGCATGATGTTGGACATGTGACAGATCTTTAATTACTAAAAATAGACTCAGAAAGAATCATGGGAAAAGAACCCATTATAATTTATGTCTTTCTAAGGCATTAGTATGGGTGGGGCTGGCTGTGTGGCTGATTTGGGTTATGTGGTAGATTTGACTTACGATTTTCTTTCTCTCCTGTGCATTTGCTTCAGTCATTGTCATTCTTCTGACAGAGCTGGCTAATCTGGAATTCTGGGTGACTCAGCACCATAGGAAAATCTTTCCAAGGTGCTTTGTTAAGTAAAACTTTTGTTAAGTAAAACTACCTTCCAGAGTGTACTTGAAATTTACGTCCAACTTGCTATGGAGAGATTACTCTAATGCTGGACACTGCCTAGCACTTAAAATGTGTGAGTTCTAAAAATACACATACTCTACCAACAACATTTGTCGTGGGAACTTCAAATTCTTGCTTAGAGGTTGGAAAGAGTTGGCCGGATGGCGAAAGCAAATTTATTTAAATACCATTTTTACATTAGTTTCAGAATAGTAACATTTTATCTTTTTCTATTTTACAATGATTTATTGGCATTGAAGCAGGACAGGGGAGTCAGGGGAAAAAAAGCAATTAATGAATAAGGGTCCAAGGACCAACAGTGAAGGGGGAAAAAATCTTTTGAGAGCTAAAGAAGAGAGAATAATTGATGGTTCCATTTTGGCTTAATGTTATTTCTGGATCTCTTTTATAATGTGTTATTTACTGCCTAGCTTATGGCTGACAGAAAATAAACAGCATTTGCAATATAATGTCTTTAGCTCTGCCGTGCGCTTGCTCATCCCACTTGCCTGTCAAGTTAGAACTCCAGCCAACATCTGTCAAAGTCTCCTGTGATGGTGTCTGCTTTTAATAAGCCCAGCTCTATAATTACCTTATTGCAAAGTTAAAGCCAAATGACACTTACGATGAAGGTTTCACGGCTAAACAGTAAAGCCAGTGAAGCATGTGCAAACCAACTGTCAGACAAGAAGGAACTGCTCCAGGATTTGTTTCTTTACTGGTGACGGGGTCACTTCATTTATGTTTGGGGACGATGTCACAGTTAAAGCAAGGAGCAGAGGAGGACTGGGAAAGAGGCTCACTGATACGGTTTTGAGAAGGTTAATGATCAAGAATATCTCTTCACTAACATCTATTTTATGTGCTCACCTTCTATTTTCTAACCTTAAACTTCTGAGGACTAAAATTTTGTCTACCTATTTTATAAGCGAGGAAAATGAGACAGTGAGACCACCCAGCTGGCAAGTGGCGAAACTAGATTGTGAACCTAGTCTAGATTATTCCAAGTCTGGTGAGGGTCTCCCTTATGCCATAGCTGCTGTATATTTGTGAAGAATTTCGTTAAACATGGCTGAGGCTGTGGTTGGCATGGAAACCAAAGTACAGTTTGCCCTGGCCACACAATGAGTAAAATCACGGGGTACGTTAGTATATGTGGTTATCCTTTGGACTTCATGGCCAGTATCCTTCTCTGTTTTACATTGCCTGAAGTTCTCTGTTTTTGTGACAAGCATAATACATCACGGATTGCCATATCACTAACCATCGCACCGCACATCATAGCAGGCCAAAGAAGCCCTGATAATAAATGGATGCTGCTCTCATCTTTGCACGTGTGGATGATGTGATGGTGACAGAACGGCACTGTGTCTAAAAGGCAGAGTGTGTTTTTCACTTATTGTGTGACACAAAAATGAGTTATCGAATTGCTTGACCTCTCTGGAGCCACGGAATACTAAATTTTGGGTATTTTCTCTCCTTCTACTATTTCAAGGCAAATGGATAGTAAGAGGACCAGATTCTTTTCCCCACTTCACAAACAGCCTACACTGCATTAGCTTCAAGAAGTGCCCAGCTGGTGTGTCTCAGAAGAGCCATGTCCCATCGCTGAAGTAATAATCAGACTTTGTAGCATAGGCTTCAAATTAATTTACCAAATGCGTAGGGTATTTTTATTCTTAAGACAACTGTCGAGAGAGTTCTAAAATAATGAAGCGATGAAAGCTAAAAATAGCTGTTAAGTATTAGACTCACAGTCACAGGGGTGTGAAGTTGGTGTAAAAGATAATGGTACCTCTGACTGCAGGAGCTATCATCTGGTGGTATGATGCTACATTGATGGAGACTGCTGAAAGGGAGCTAATGGCATGTGGGTCACATCTAATCATCATCAAGCCTCATGGGAACCTAGGGAATCGGCCAACAGGTAGGTGTTGGAAAGAAAGCTGGTCCTTCTTCATTAGGCTCACCATCCCCATCTGTCTCCTTGTCTTCAAGGTTGGTTGAGGGAGAGACCTTGGTACTGGAATGATCCATGAGGATGGTATAGGACTGATTTTTACTTCATCATAGTAAGCTATGGAGGTGTCTAAGCCTTGATTTTCTACAGTTGGTATTAGAAGGTGAAGTTCTTAGTATCTCTGTCATCATTTTGACCTTGTGAAGCAACAGATTAGATTGTCTATGATATGCTTGTTATATCTACATATCCTACTCAGAAATGCTGAGGCTTCCTTGTATTCACTGTCTTTTTTTTTTTATTGATTTTATTGAGCTATACATTTTTCTCTCTTCTGCTTCAACCCTCTCCCATGGTCCCCATACTCCCAATTTACTCAGGAGATCTTGTGTTTTTCTACTTTCCATGTAGATTAGATCCATGTATGTCTCTCTTAGGGTCCTCATTGTTGTCTAGGTTCTCTGAGATTGTGATTTGGGGGCTGGTTTTCTTTGCTTTATGTTTAAAAACCACTTATGAGTAAGTCCATGTGATAATTGTCTTTCTGGGTCTGGCTTACCTCACTCAATATAATCTTTTCTAGCTCAAACTATTTGCCTGCAAATTTCAAGATGTCATTTTTTTCTGCTGTGTAGTACTCCATTGTATAAATGTACCACATTTTCCTTATCCGTTCTTTGGGTAAAGGGCATTTAAGTTGTTTCCAGGTTCTGGCTATGACAAACAATGCTACTATGAACATAGTTGAGAACATGTCCTTGTGGCACGATTGAGCATCCTTTGGATATATACCCCAAAGTGGTATTACTGGGTCTTGAGGAAGGTTGTTTCCTAATTTTCTGAGAAATCACCACACTGATATTCAAAAGGGCTGTACCAGTTTGCATTTCTACCAGCAATGCAGGAGTGTTCCCTTTACCCCACATCCTCTTCAGCATAAGTTGTCATCAGTGTTTTTGATCTTGGCCACTCCTACAGGTGTAAGATGGAATCTCAGAGTTGTTTTAATTTGCATTTTTCTGATGACTAAGGGCGTTGAACATTTCCTTAAGTGTCTTTCAGCCATTTTAGATTCCTCTGTTGAGAGTTCTTTGTTAGGGCTGTACTCCATTTTTTTTTAAAATTTGGATTATTTGTTCTTTTGATGACCAATTTCTTGAGTTCTTTGTATATTTTGGAGATTAGACCTCTGTCTGATGTGGGGTTAGTGAAGATCTAGTCACATTCTGTAGGCTGTCCTTTTTTTTCTTGTTGACCATCTTCTTTGCTTACAGAAGCTTTTCAGTTTCAGGAGGTCCCATTTATTAATTGTTTTTCTCTGTGTCTGTGCTGCTGGGATTATATTTAGGAAGTGGTCTCCTGTGCCAATGCTTTCAAGTGTACTTTCCACTTTCTCTTCTATAAGGTTCAGTGTGCCTGGCTTTATGTTGAGGTCTTTGATCCATTTGGACTTGAGTTTTGTTCATGGTGATATATATGAGTCTATTTTCATTCTTCTGCATGTTGATAGCCAGTTATGCCAGCACCATTTTTTAAATATGCTTTCTTTTTTCCATTGGATATTTTTTTGCTTCTTTGTCAAAAATCAGGTGTTCATAGGTATGTGGATTAATACCTGTGTCTTCGATTTGTTTCCATTGATCCTCCTGTCTGTTCTTATGCCGATACCAGGCTGTTTTCAGTACTGTAGCTCTGTAGTAGAGTTTGAAGTCAGGGATGTAATGCCTCCGGAAGTTCTTTTATTGTACAGGATTGTTTTGGCTATTCTGTTTTTTTTTTTTTTTGCATTTCCATATGAAGTTGAGTACTATTCTTTTAAGGTCTGTGAAAGATTTTGCTGGGCATTGCATTGAATCTGTAGATTGCTTTTGTTAAGATTGCCATTTTTACTGTTAATTCTACTTATGCAAGAGCATGGGAGATCTTTCCACTTTCTGGCGTCTTCTTCAATTTCTTTTTTCAAAGATTTAAAGTTCTTGTCATACAAGTCTTCCACTTGTTTGATTAGAGTTACTCTGAGATATTTTATGCTATTTGTGGCTATTGTGAAGGGTGATGTTTCTCTGATTTCTTTCTCAGCTCTTTTATCATCGGTGTACAGGAGGGCTACTGATTTTTTTGAGTTAATATTGTATTCTGCTACATTACTGAAAGTGTAAATGAGTTGTAGAAGTTACTTGGCAGAATTTTTGGGATCGCTTATGTAAACTACCATATCATCAGCAAACAGTGAGAGTTTGACTTCTTCTTTTCCTATTTGTATCCTCTTGATCGCCTTTTATTGCCTTATTGCTTTAGATAGGACCTCAAGAACTATATTGAATAGATACGGAGAGAGTGGACAACCTTGTCTTGTTCCTGATTTCAGTGGGAATGCTTTGAGTTTCTCTCCATTTAGTTTGATGTTGGCTGTTGGCTTGCTATATATTGCCTTTATTATGTTCCTTGTATCCCTGCTCTCTCCCAGACCTTTATCATGAAGGGATGTTGTATTTTCTCGAAAGCTTTTCCAGCATCTAATGAGATGATCATATGGCTTTTATTTTTCAGTTTTTTTTATATGGTGAATTACATTGACATATTTTTGTATGTTGAACCATCCCTGCATCTCTGGGATGAAGCTAACTCGATCATGGTGGATGCTGGTTATAATGTGTTCTTGGATGCAGTTTGTCAGCATTTTATTTTTGCATCAATGTTCATGAGTGAGATTGGTCTGTACTTCTGTTTCTTAGTAATGTCTTTATGTGGTTTGTGTATCAGGGTAATTGTAGCCTCATTAAAAGAGTTTGGCAATGTTCCTTCTGTTTCTATTGTGGTATCAACTGTCTTTAGATCTAGGCATTTCTCATGTTCCCATTTACCTCTAGTGACATATGACTCTTTTATAGTTTTATCCATGCTCATACTTAGAGCAAATATACAATTGATGTGTACAAGGTCAATTTAATTTAGAAGGAGACACTGAGTGTGTGCTCTGCCCAGTGCCAGTACAGTGGACTCATTTGATCTATGTTTAGTATTACCTAGATCCTAAAAGAACATAATAATGTTTGTTATGTAATTTCAAGCGTCTATCCTGACTATAATGAGAAGCCAGTGATAGTGGCATTTATGCAGAAGTAGTGTGCACAATAATCCATTTAACTATCCTAGAGACAGGATTAAAAAAATACTATGAATTTGGATCATTTTAGCGAAGCTTCTTGGATCAGCGAAGGTCAATGCCATGGGCTGCAGAATGGCACAAGTGGCTGGATTCTTAGTCATGGTGAGGGAATGCATGAGCAAAGTGGTGGCCTCCTACTAAAGCTCAGTTTTCAAATTGTAATCATGCTGAGTCTGTAAATGCTACTGATTAGATCACAGGGAACACTTATTTCCTCCAGACCAAGGCAAACTTCAAATACATGGATGCCATTTTTAGTGCTGTGTTGTTAAATAGTCAGTGTACACAATGATGGGTTTATTATGATATTTTTATCTAGGTGTATCAAACACTTTGCTTCTCTTCATTCCCCATTTATCTATGTTGTCTTCTTCCGTCTCCTATTCTTCCTCATCTCAAAGGGCTCCTCCTCTACTTTTATATGCTTATTATACAACTAGATTTGAAGGGTTTTCATATATAATTGCAAAGTATATAAAAATATACTTAAAATAATATATACATTATATATTAATATTTCTGATTCATGTTAACACATATGTGTATACATATATTAAATCTAGACCCAACATATAAGAGAAAACATGTGACCTTTGTCTTTTTGAACCTATCTTATTTTTATTACCATGATGTTCTTCAGTTCCACCCATGTCCCTGCAAATGTCATAATTTTATTCTTTATGTCCTAAGAAAACTTCTTGTGGCTATACATACATGCCATGTTTTCTTTATGCATTCATCTGTTTATGGGCATTTAGGCTAATTCCATAAGCTGAACATTGTGACTAACATCACAGTAAACATGAGTATGTACAGGCATAGATTCTTTTGAGTGTATATACAGAGGTAGTATTACTGCATCATATGTTATCGTTTTTTAGTTTCTTGATGAAACTCCATACTGATTTCCATTGAGACTCCTCTAATTTGCGTATCACCAGTAGTGTATAAGTGTATGTGTAAATGCCCTAGCTTCCTTGGCAGTATTTGTTATTTTTATTATTTTAAAATTTATTTATTATGTGTACAGTATTCTGCTTGCAGCACCAGAAAAGGGCCCTAGATCTCATTACAGATGGTTAAGAACCACCATGTGCTTGCTGGGAATTGAACTCAGGACCTTTGGAAGAGCAGGCAGTGCTCTTAACCTCTGAGCCATCTCTCCAGCCCCAGTATTTGTTTTTTGTTTTAGACATATGTTTTTCAAAATATGCCCTTGGATATAACCATATTAGAACCATGTGGGACACTTGAAAGTACCCATTTCTGGATCCTCTTCTTGTCTCTTTTGGATATGAATCCCTAAGAGTGTGGCCTAGGAATCTGCGTTTTAAATGCTCTTCATGTGGGATTTTTATACTCATTGAAATGTGAGAATTGGCAGTATAAAATAAGCTGAAAGTTTATACATACCTGTGATACAAATCCCCTACAGAAATGTTTTCATTTAAAGATGGTTGTTGTGGGGAAACAGATTTTCTTGCACATATGAATTGTCAATAAAAGATAGCAAGTAGCTATTTCAGTCAGAGCCACATGGAATGAGGCTCATGGTTTTAGACCACAGCTTTAGCACATATGGGTATTAAACTGGACATATTCACTTATAAAGAACCTGGATCACGCTAATAGTGTTACAAGAGTAACACGTAAATTTGACCACTGCTTATTAGCTCTGGGTAGAGGTTGTGTCTTATTGAAGAGTCAGGACCACTATGTTGCAGAGTCCACAGGAACAAGGGTGAGTGACTCAGTTAATGAAGAGTTATTGAACTAGTCTGCAATTGTATTTTGGCTTATTTTTCTCACTAGAGTGAACACTGAGCATTTTGTTCCTGGCATCTCCCTCATGACCACAGTTCCCACTGTAAAGTCAGCACTTGCTACATAACTTGTAAATGAACAGGTGAATCACTGGTTCTGAACCACGAACGTCTGAAGATCTTAAGGTGTATTTACGCTGACGAGGCCAGTATGATGGATCACTCTTGTTCGTACCCAAGATATCTGTGCTTATTAAAAGAGTACCCTTTCCTGGGCGTTTGTAAAAACGGTGATACGTTCTTATGTAAAGATCTTCTCTCTCTTCTCTGTGGTGCTTAGTCTTTTTTTATTTTCCATCTTCAAGTTTGAGAATCATCTTACAATGTCAAAATGCAGTGCGAGTAGGTAACCCTTCACTGACTTGCTCCATCGGTTGCATTTTCATTGATCCCTAGTGTTAACCCTGATTGCCTGGCTCCATTTGAGGACTTTTGAAATATAATTCAAATAAACATACCTTTGAGGGTGGATTTTCTTTTTTCACCCCAGAGAATGAAAACTTTCTGGCCTCTTTGACATTCTAGGGTATTTCTTCTATATCAAGCTGTAAAACTTTGTCTGTGGTATATTTTTAATGGGAAAACATTTGTATATTGGTTTTGTAATGGGATTCACTAATGTTAGGCCTATAGGCACAGTGTGTACAGTTATGTTAAGGTAAGCCAAGACTTGAATTGTACAAAATAAAAAATATATTTTATATCAAACATATATGTGCATTTTTATTATATACAAGGGGATGCTTCTCTAGTATGAAATAGTCTGTGAAACACCCTTAAAATGATGGGTTATCTCATTTGCTTCTGTGGAACAAGATATCTATTCATATAATTAAATTGATTTCATGATGTTTCCATTTGCTAGAACTCTTAGGTCCCCCTCACCTTCAGTAAACATGGCGTGACCTTTTACCCCCTTCCCGAATGCAAACTTCTCTTTTGAGCCATCTCATTAACATTTTATATTAAAACACAGGCACTATCCTCTGACTTCACCACTTGCCTCTTCTTAGTCTAAGTCTCTAAAGAGACTTAAAAAAAAAAAACAAAAAACAAAAGAAAATAATTGGTAGAGAAACTTCTAAGAAAGGATAACTTTAATGAAAACTTTAATTGATGAGAAAGGGATAACCATTAAGCATGTCATATTCAGAAGAAAATTAAAAAAAAATAGTGAATTTCTACATCCCCTGTTCCCTCTTTGACTAGCAGAATCTTTTTTTGCCTCCTTTAATACAGCAATGTCTCACCAGCTTATGATTCCCAGTTGTTTGAGTGACAGGACAGGAAACTGTGTTTAAATATAATTATTTTAGGTTAAGGCGTAGATGTTCTCTAAGGCTGTTTAATATAAAGTGGTAAAATATCTTGTCAGAGTGAAAATAGAACCAGATTAAATCTACTTTCTCATTGGCAAAAGGGTTAGCTTCAGAGACCAGCACAGGTAGCTTTTTATCAAAATAATCTGTGAAAAAAGTAAATGGCTTCTCAATACCCTTAATCTACTTCATAATAAATAAAAAAGAAGCTTTTTGTAGATTTCTGTTGGAATTTTTTCCCCTTGCTTATTGTTTCTTCCTTTGACTGTAACTCAGCTAATCAAAATCATAAAAGTCCAAGTTTAAAATTTAGGTATACATAATATGCCAGGCTGGAAGTGATGGATGAATACGCAAAAAGGAAAATTTGTCTCTACAACAGAATTAATGGCATTTACCTTCCCCAGTTTTTTCTTATTATTAGATTTTCCTTTCTAGATGTTATACAGCAAATTGTTATGTGCTGTTGTCAGTGGGTGACTGTTTCATATATTTGCACTGAAAATATACCTAATGTAACGTGTCAGGAAACATTGATTAAAAGGCCATTCACAACTATTAGTGACTCTTTTTGGTGGGGGAGGGGGAGAGGAGAGTGTGAAGATATTGTCAGGTGTATTAACAGCCGTGTGTGTGTGTGTGTGTGTGTGTGACTATTTATTTCTTGGTAGGTTATTGTAATTACAGGGAACATAGAAATACCTTCATGAACGTCTCAGCTGACTAAGCAGCGGCTATTTCTCAGGCTCTGGAGGCTTACCTTAGTATAAAACTTCATGTGTGTGGTGGAGAGCGGTGAGGAGTACTTAGGCTGAAGTGAATGAAAAGAGCTGAAACCCAGCTCTGCCCACTCAGAAATGCTCTCAAAGTTTGGGAGATGAGACAATAAGAGTCTTGGTTCTTTCCTGAAAAAAAAAAAACTTGTTATACAGTATATCCCCAGAAAAAAATTATTAAAATTTTTATTAGTTTTTTTTAAGAGTTTTGATCGTGTTCATTCCCCTTCTAACTCTTCCCAGATCCACCCCTATTGCCTACCCACCCCAACTTGTGTCTTCTTTTATTTTTTTTTTAACCTAACAAGATTAATTCATGCTATCCAAATATTCCTGGATGTATGGCCTGCTGGGGAGTGATTGGCTTCCTTAGGACTACATCTTATAGAAATCTGTCTCTCTGTCTTCCAGAAACAGCTAATCATTTCCAAAAGCTTCACAGCCAGAGGTGGAATTGTGTGCCCCACTTCCATCTCCTTGCGGGGTCTGACTTGGTCTTGCCCAGGGTGCGTACATGCTGTCCAAAGCACTGTGAGCTCATATGTGTAGCTTCCTTGCTGTATGCAAAAGACACTGATTCCTGGTAGTTTCTCACTGCCTTTGGCTCACATTCTTTCTCCCCCTCTTCTGCAATGATTCCAGAGCCTTAGGAGCAGGGCCTGAGACATATATGTTTCATTTAGGATCAAACACTCTGTGGTCTCTTATTTTGTACATCCTGGCACATTGTGGGTCTCTGTATTAACCACCGTATATTACAACAGAAGTTGCTCTGGTGAGGGTTGATAGATAAAATCATCCATAGGTAGAATAAGTTGTTATGAGTCAGTTTAATGCTATGCTCATTTATTAAAATGGTAGTAATAGGTTCTACCCTAGGGCTTATGTCTAAAAAAAAGGAGAAAAGTCATCATCAACCACTCAGCTGTTAACCCTGGGTGCTACAGTAATGACTGACCTGGCTAGACATGCTTCCTGATGCAGTAGTGGCATGAACAATGGGGAGTAACCAACCACTTTCTGAGCAGATCCAAGTCCCACCCTTATAAGATGAAACCCATCCCTGGCAGTGTTTGCAGGTCAAAACCTGTGGCTAGATAGGTTATGGGTCCTAGACAATGTTTCTGATCATCTCTGTGAAAGGACCTTTTCTTTAATGTGACTATTGCAAAAGAAATGAAAAAGCATTACATAATGGGGAAAATCTGTAATTGGAATTTAACTGTATCTTGACAGAACACATCTTGTTACTTGGAAAGATTGTTCAATTTGCTAAATGCTAGTGCTCATTCACTTGACAGAAAAGTGATTAATGATTAATGCTAAGGCTAGGTCAGTACTTACATCTAAATAAAGTTGACTTTTCTTGAGACTGCTTTTAAATCTATATTTCTGAATAGCTAAAAAGGCGAGTTCTTGCCCTAGTTATAAAAAATTAATGGGGCCCATACAGTTAATTTCTGATCGTGTGGCCCATAAGAGAAATTGCTTGACATTTCTGCCATGGAAATTCAGAGAAAAGAGCAGTTAAATAGTCTTTGAGCAATCTCAGAGACTTAATGAGATAGATAGGTGGGGCCTCCAAATTTGGACACTCTTCTGGGTAACTGAGAGGACACAGCTGTAGCTGGGGAAGAGAACAGTAGAGGAAAAGCATGGAGATGGACCGCGTGTGAATTGTTCCACACAAGTTGGTAAATAGCTTTGTAGAAGGAGGGGTTTCAGCAAGCACAAAGACCGAAGGATTCCAAAGCCTTACCAGACACTTTGTATACAGAAGAGAGAGAAAAAGAGAGAGACACAGAGAAAGAGAGAGACAAAGAGAGAGAGAGACAGAGAGAGACAGAGAGGAAGAGCAAAGGAGGGAGGGAAAAAGGGAGGGAGAGAAGAGAGAGAGAGAGAGAGAGAGAGAGAGAGAGAGAGAGAGAGAGAGAGAGAGAGAGAGAGAGGAGAGAGAGAGAGATGAGGGAAGGAGGAAGGAAGGAAGGAAGGGAGGGGGAGAGAGAGATAAGTCACGTTGTAAATGTTGAGGACAGGAGAGGGCATGAAGAGTGTCCTGGTTGATGTTGGAGCAGATGGAGAGAGGTAGAAATCAGTTTTATTATAGGAATAAATAACTAATTAATGACCTTCTGGACATCTGTACAGCTTTAGCTCTATTGTCTTTCACTCAGCCGATACACATGGGAGCTCTTGACCCCTTTGCATCTACTTTGATCTCACTCCTCTCTTGTAGGAGAACCTCTTGTATGTGCCTGTGGATAATCCCTAGTGCAAACCCAAACCCTGACAGCCATTTCTACTCTACCCCAAAACAGATGTACTATACTCATGAGCTATAATTATGTATAGGGTCAGTATTACTGTCATTGAAATAGATCTAGGAAAAGCTTACTCCCAGATCAGAAAAATTTGGGCGAGAGGTTAATGTCTAGATGGGAAGACACATTCTGTGGGGTCACCGTCTAAGGTCCATGACCTGCTTATTCTATTGGAGAGCCTTGGCTGGTATGGAGCCAGATCAGGATCTTCTAGACAGGGATCTTAGAAAAACAACCAAGATAACTGGCTATGGATGCGATACTACTTACTAGCAATCTTAAGGCATGGAAGCATCACAGATTATACACAGGCATCTTGACCTGCTTTTTTCTTTTCATAATTAACTTCACACAATTTTGGAACATCTTTTTGGAAATATTTTGGAGAGTGCTTGAGTGAGTAGAACCTTATTTTACTGAGCTTTCCACATACTTCCTTCTGATTTCCTTAAGGAGGAAGAAAGAGACGGAGTCAGATTCTGCCAGTTTCCCATCTATGCCTTTAATAATTTTCATTCATTTATTTAGGAGTATATTGGGACCTTTTTTGTAGGCACCAAGAGGAGATCCTACAACTTTATTCTGAAAGTTTATTAATTATTATTGTGTATTTGTGTGTGTGTCTAAGTGTGTTTGTGATGTGAGTATGCATGAGTGTGGTATGCATGTGGTAAAGAACCCATTAAAGCATGAGACATCCTGGATTCTATTCTCGGTACTATGTGTATATAGATAATTCTAGAAATTTGGTTAGGAAATAGAAATCAAGATGAAGATCTATATATGTGTCTTTTTATAAAAAAATGGGAGTGATTTCAGAATGTTTGAATCTCTATGGAAAAGTCTTAGGAGGGAAGGAAAAGTTGATTATATTTTGAGGGAAACCTTCCCTTCTTTCAGTTTTTGCCCACAGTCACTGTTTCACAGAAGTTTCTGTTCTCTGGGAAATTTGGGGGCAAGAATTTGAAAACTCTGCAGCAAAAGCAACTGGGATTTTGCAGGGACAGAAAAAAAAAACCCGCCAAGGAGAGGAGTGACAGCTCCCGTAATTGAAGGGCTGATTTAAGATTCAAGTGTTTCATTGTTTGCAACCACAGCAGAGCTTGCGATTATGCTGAATGGGGATGTGACTTATAGAGACCAATTTCATCAAGTCTTTCATTCCTTGGGGTCCCTGGAACAGTGTTACTCTGAGTATCCGTGCTGGTTTCCGAAGCTTGACTTACCCCATTGAAACCACAGGAAGAATGCTATTTGATTTATGAAAGGAGTTA
The DNA here is from genome assembly GCF_950005125.1 of Chionomys nivalis. Classification (NCBI taxonomy): domain Eukaryota; kingdom Metazoa; phylum Chordata; class Mammalia; order Rodentia; family Cricetidae; genus Chionomys; species Chionomys nivalis. The sequence goes on from NC_080095.1 coordinate 55,148,382, forward strand.
CCCAGCCGTTCACCTAATTTTGAAACAGTGACAGGAATTGGAGGAAAGAAAAAGAATATTGAACCAGAACTGTACAACTTGCAAGTTATCAAGATGCCTAAGGAAGACAAAGATTTTTTAATATTCTCAGCCATAATTCATTCAAATGAAGTTAAGAAGTCAGTTTTCAAGACAATACAAACTTGCTAATGCATATAAACTTTAAGGGCTGGATAGCTTTTTAAAAATTTGGAGTGTAGTGTACAAGGGAAGCCAGGGTAACTGTTTGAAGTAGTTAAAAAGGATGGGTTTCTATTTTCCTTTTTGAATTTTTGAGACAGGGTTTCTCCGTAGCTTTTGGTGCCTGTCCTGGAACTAGCTCTTGTAGACCAGGCTGGCCTTGAACTCACAGAGATCCTCCTGCCTCTGCCTTCCGAGTGCTGGGATTAAAGGCATGTACCACCACCGCCTGGCGGGTTTCTTTTAAATACATGAAGTTACTCTATTAAAGTAAAGATTAGCACATTCATTTAGTAAACTGGAATCCAGTTATTTGCACAGAAGAAGACAATTATGAAGAGCTCAGTCCCTCACACATTTGGGCTTTTTCAAGTCAATTTAACATGTATCTTACCCTATTGTCAATTTACATAATAAGATTTAAAATAATACTATAAAAGTGGATTTTACTGAAGAATAAAGCACCATAGCCAGAAGAAACCAAACACTGCTTTAAGAAGACATATATAATATCCCAGAGTATGAGAACAAAAACTGAGTTATGTTCTTGACCTTCATTTTGAAAGAACAAGATGTGCTCCCCATAAACTTCATAACTTTGTTTAATTTTGTGCCATGTGATTATAAATATGGTATGTTTTTATTATTGTGGCAGTTTGAATGTAATTGGTCTCTATAAGTTCATAGGAATTGGCACTATTAGGAGGTGTGGCCTTTTTGAAGTAGGTATAGCCTTGTTGGAGGAAGTGTGTCACTGTAGAGGAGGGCTTTGAGATCTCATATATGCTCAAGTCATGCCCAGTATCTCAGACCACTTCCTGTTGTCATCTGATTAGGATATAGCCAGTGCCATATCTGCTTATATGTCACTATGTCCTGCCATGATCATAATGGGCTAAGCCTCTGAAAATGTAAGCTATTTCAATTAAATGTTTTTCCTTCATAAGAATTGCCATGGCCATGATATCTCTTCACAGCATTAGAAACCCTAACTAAGACAGTTACTTATATTCAAAGAATTCAAAAGGGGCATGGCAACTTTTCAATACTGTAGGTGAATATATAGAATTATACCTGTGGATAATATTGATAAACTGAAAACAGGAGTTCTGATAGATTTGCGATGAATTATGTAGACCCTGAGCTAGATAGTCTGTGATACAAATGATTGGCTCATATGTTCTACATGCATATAATATCTACCTTGGGTAAAATGCTCACAATTGGTCATCCATTCTCTCTGATCCTTCCTTGTTAAAAAGTTTTATTATCTATCATTCAGTAGAATTCTGCTAACTTTATTCTAAAAACTATTAGTTTGAAAAAATTTTTACAAAATGAGCTTCCATTTTGGATATCCAATATCAAGTGGTCATACCTAAAAGCAGATACACGTAAGTAACTTCATTTGGGTGGAGCAGGTTGCATTTATATATTTAACAACAATTTTAAAGATAGAGGCTGTCTTAGTAACCTTTCTATTGCTTTGATAAGACACAACAACCAAGGCATAGTTTATAAGCAGAAGTTTATAACTGGGCTTATGGTTTCAGAGGGCTTGAGTCCACGATGGAGGAGCAAAGGCACAGCTGCAGGAACAGCTGAGAGCTCTCATCTTCATCCAGCTGTTCCTGCAAGTTTCTTTGCTTTCTAGTCAAGGAAGTTCTATTTGGTGTTCTGCTACTTTTCTATGGCGAATTTCAATTGGGCGAAAACCCTTAAATGGCACAAGATATCCTTCATGTTTAACTGTTGTCTCGACTCTATAGGATTCGCATATTTTTCTCAAGGGTAGCTAAGTTTGTTTTTCCCAATTCATGTGACACATGCCACAGAAATCCCCCCCCCCCCCGATACACACACAGCTGGAGGCCTTTTCCTTCTCAGGGCAGCACATGAGGAAGACATAGAACACAGGCTTGGCTTTGGGAAAGCACAGACTTCAGTCAGTGTCCTTGACTTTCTGTGGGACCTAAGACATTACCCTCTTTTCTGTACCTGTACAGCGAAACATCTAACAACCCCATGAGACTAGAATAGATTTGATAATTTATTACTGAACCAGATCCTCTACTTAAAGGACTTGCCTAATAAAGCCAGGCTCCCTGACATTCTAGGGCAGAGGTATGGGCTGTGGAGGAAGCCCTGAGCGAATGTGTATTGTTTTACATAGTCAGGGCCATATTGAAGATCTTGGTGCCTTAGACTCATAATAGCAAAGTCTTCTCTGGGCTCAGGGAAATGATAAAGCTGCCCCTTCTGATTTGAGTGCCAATGTTGATAGTATGTGCAGAAAATATGCACTGTATCTTTCTCCCTACAGATATTTACAGCCTGGAGTTTGTTCTCCTAGAGAGACTGCTCCTACCAAGATTAGCTAAATCTGCCTCCTTGATTCATCTGTGTACCATAAAGCCTGCCCCGTTGATTTAGTTGTATGCAATAACACTGCTTCCCTGTTCAACTGTGTGAAGCTGTGAAGGTGAAGCCTACTATGGATGCCAAAACCACCTCTCTCATCTTAAAGGGAATAAGAAATAGTTTTTTTCTGGATCTATTTTGTGTGATTATGGCCTAGGAACACAGACTTAGGTTACCCCAAATTCTGTGTCCCAACGTGGAAGCCATTTCATGAAGTTTTATAGTTTTTAGAACAACTGTAGTCAAATAAATCATAGCAAGTTAAAGTACATTGGCGGGTACATAAGAGAGGCAGTTATAGCGAGATGGAAGATTTTCTCTAGGCCCAATATGATCTGGTGATACTTTGCATATGGGTAGTAAAAGCTAGTGTGTAGCACATCACGCCCATCTGTGTTCTATGTGCCACCATACAGTTTGTGAACTGAGCAAGGGGCTGAAGATTGAAACACAAAAGGACTCACAGACAGAGACACGGGTTATCCTTGAAACAGGAATGTCCCCCCTATTGTGTACCAGAGCTGCTTAATATAGAGATCCTTAACTGATAGCCACGCCCCAGCCAAATGCACCAGAAACCACTCCCCTGCCACCAGGAATCCTGAGAGTCTCATGTTCAGAGCAGCTGCAAGCATTACAAACTGTTTACCAGAAATTCAGGATCTGGGGGGTTCATAGCTCCCAACACTAGTGGTCTGCTAAGTTAATAGATTCTGAAAGGTTCCCATCTATTGGTCATAAGATGTTAGTTCAGACACAAAGGTGAGCAAGGAGTGGCTATTTTAGGGGACTAAAACCGGCTCACGATAAGGTAGTTAGCTTTGGATCTACTACATTCTAATATCTGTACAGTACTGAAAATCCAATCAGTCAACCACTCAATGCAGACACAGCTTCTTTTCAAGAGGTTTGGCTCACAGTAGGTTGCAGCAAACTCCAGAGTGCTGAGAATGTCAGGACCAAGGGGCTTCTGCAGAGAAAACCTGCATGCATATAAGGAGTGGAGGTTGCCCCAAGAGAGACTCTATGTGCTTTAGGCAGTAGAGCTGGAGGCAAGGGGCTAGTTAAGTCTTAGGGAGCCTAGCTGATTCCATCTCAAGCTCCTGATGCTGGCCATAGAGCTGCAGAGTTGAATGTTTTCTGTATTGAGTTTCGCTCTTGATCTCCTTCAGTCTTTCCTCTCTATGCCCTCATCCCTTCATTTTGGAGGAGCATGTTATTGTATGTTGGAAATATGTACTTTGTTTTGTGATGTTACAGGACTCATGGGTAAGAGGTTGCTTAAGTTTCAGAAGAGACTCTCTGCTTGCATTTTTGAACAGTGTGGCTATAAAAGAGTATGGAGACTTTTCAAGTTGGACCGAATGTATTTTACATTATGAGATGGTCAATGAAAGGGGACAATGAGTGGAAGGTTGTGCCTTTAAAGTGATGTTTAGGGGTCAAATTAACCACAGGAAAAGTTAGCATGGATAATATTGACAGGATCTGCAGGTGGGCAAAAGACACTCATGTGGTAGCCTGTGTCTCCACAGTCCAGCCTGCCTGAAGCATCCACATGACTGCCTAGGGCCTTGTGACACCATGTGGTCGGGTGTCAATATGACAAGCAAGTGAATGGTGGTGAAATGGGAGAGAAAGAGAGGTTCATGTGCTGTGCCTAGAGGCCATTCTGAAGAAATGATGGTTGTGAGGAATGGGCTAATATTGGTGGCCTCCTTTCCGCTCAGTACCTTTCCTCTTCTCAGAATTCTCCTGTTCTGGTTGCCCCGCCTATACTTCCTGCCTGGCTACTCACTGTTTTATTAAAACAATACAAGTGACAAATCTTTACGGGGTACAGAATCATTGTCCCACAGCCATGATAGGTGGATGGCAGTATGCATGTAGAAGGACGCAACCAGCTGTTTGTGAGCAGGACTGTGATAACGAACTGCCTGTTTAAATTTCTGATACACTTTTATAGAGATGCTGTTATAAAAGTTCACAATAAATAGGATTTATTCTATAAATAGGGTACAGAAGAGAAACAGCATATTAACTTACATTAGTCTTTTAAATAAGTTAACTGATATTTAAAATAAATTTCGTGGATTCCACTTATCAATTTTGTGTTGTGGAAAGATGCAGGCTTATTTCTGGTTTTCACTGACCCAAATGCATGCTTATAGTGACTATGTCCATAAGAAATGGATTACTGAAAGCTTTGAGAAAATTCTGAAGTCAAGATTATAATTTCTATAGCAGTGACGTTGAAGTCACAGCAGACCAGCAAAAATGCTTAAAGTTAATGTCTTCAAAACCTTTTCGTTTATGAATTCTGATAGTTGAGTTTGTTCATGAAATAATATCTGTAATAAACTCACACCATTATTTATAACAAATCTGTTCTTGGTATAAAACTGCTTTTACTTTTTTTTTTTGGAAATCCCAATTTTTTAAAAAAATCTTTCAGTTAATTTATTTTGTAGTGCTCCAGATCAAATGTAGGGCCCTGCATGGGCTTTTTGGACTCCGGCTCTGAGGGCTAATTTTTCAGCTCCACCAAGTCTGCATGTGGGGACAGCACAAGGAGGTGCTGAGCTTTGTCTCTTTCCACTCTGGCAACTTTTAGTTTTAATCTCTTACAGCAGACAGTTCAGAGGGAGCCTCAGATACCGGTCTTCATGCATATGTCTAATCTTAGTATGTATCAGAACCAAAACTAGAAATTAAAACTGTTTTACCATGAGTTTTATGAATCATGGGTATCTGGAATGGCTTTGGTTATGCATTGGTGACCAGGATATTTAGACAGTGATGCACTTAGCCTAAGTGGAAGGAGAGGACATGACACATAGATCACATTTTCCCCCGAATGTACAACATCTGATTTAGATTTATGAACTCTCAGCATTCTAGGGCCTGTAATGATGATTCTTTTCTTTTGTTATTTTGGTTTTCCAAGGCAGGGTTTTTCTGTGTGGTTTTGGAGCCTCTCTTGGATTCTCTCTGTAGACCAGGTTGATCTCGAACTCACAGAGATCCACCTGCCTCTGCCTCCTGAGTGCTGACATTAAAGGCGTGCGCCCCCACGGCTCGGCTCTAATGGTGATGTTTCCGTTCACTTTTACACTGAGGAAATGGTCCTAGTGTTCTAATAGAACGGTCTATCAATTTCCCAACACACTTTCACGTTTACGCAGGAGAAAACTACAGTGAAACAGATACCTAGGAAAGAGAAGAGATTCTTCATTCAGAATACAGTTTTCGGGTCAATTGTGTTGACAGAACCCTGGGTGGAATACTGTTTAGCCATTCTGGGGGCAGAGCAGGAAGTCGGAAGCACAGAAACATCCTCACATCTTGCTAATTCCATCTTGAATACTTGATTCCTTCCTTTTTTTTTTAAATCTCCTTTCTGCTTAGATTACCTATATCCACTCATACTATTTAAATTTTCCAGTGAGAGGAACGTTCCTCCTAGAACTGCTTGAAACAGACAGGCTCACACCATTGCCACACCATCTGCCTTTGTTTGAGCACCAGCAGCAAGGTTGCTCTACTTTTATTAAAAAGACTTATCTTTATGTCCTTAAATTTTATGAGAAACTAATCCAAACATTTTCCCTTCTCCTCATATTTTCATTATTCTCAAATATCTACTTGGAATAGCAAGAATATGATTTTATTTCATGATTAATACTGCTTTAATTTAAAAGAATTTCCTCAACTCAACTCTAGTTATTCTAGAAGCAGTGAGAATACCTTGGTGGAATAATCCCTCATTTTATGGTACTGTAACTCCCCCCTTTACAACTGAAAACCTTATTTTGACATATTTAAGGAAAAAATTTAAACCTAATAAACGACGGTACATTGTTTTTTTTTTTTTTTTAGCATCTTGAAATAAAAACAACTCAGCCTTTTACTCTTTGTGTCATTTAGTTCATTTTTTATTTCCTCTCTAAATTCAGCTTCTCATTGGGAAATCTTTCACCAGAATAGCTTGGAATGCCCGTAGAAGGAAGCACTCCAGTATTGTAGTTGGAGAGTTCTTTTTCTCTGACTTGGAAGATAGACCAGTAGAAAATAGGGTTACTTTTTGACTTTGGAAACCCATGTATCTGCCTTAGTTGCATGTTCTGAGTTTCTTTGCATATGCCGTGTGGTCATATAGTTAATTGGAAGGCTTGCTCCTCATATCTGCTTCCGTTATGAAACGGGAGGGTTTACAGCCGTCCAGAAGTGGGATTTATGATTCCCCCTTGTTGAGATCCCGCCCCTGTTATGCACTGTGTGATTTATCCTTTTATCCTCTAGTGGGAAAAAATGTGTCCATGCCATAAAGTAGAAGTTGTAATCTTTAGAAAATTGAAAGGAAACTGGGTAGCTGGATTATAGAAAATCCGTTTCTGTGCCAGGCTGTTTGGCTTCAACAGAAGTAATGTGTTTGGAGGTATTAATAAATGGTAGTCTGGCAGGGTTCAGCACCACCATGTATTGTATGAATTTAGATTATCTTAATGATTGCTTGACCTGAGCTCTCTGCTCTAGAATCTGAACATCATGGCTGCTGTAAGATTGTGCACATATCCAGAAAATCCAAATGTAAGCTGACTTTACAGCCGTGATGAGTGTTTGACAGTGAACTTCTGTGTTTTCCCATTGTGCCTATTTTTGGATGAGCAAAGCAGTTATTTCCAGGGCTGGCATTTAAGAATGTGGTATTCATGCGCTGGGGGAACTGTGGAGGAGACAACCGACTTGGCTTGCCCTTTTTACGCAGCAAATTTGTCTAGGAAAAGTTTATTCTGATTAGTGGGATAACGTGGTTTTTATCTTTATGCCCTTGTTGTTTCTAGCATAAATTCTAGGTCAAGGTAACGCTCAAGCTGCTAAATGAGCGTTTTCCAGTGGAGTCTTGTAAGCTGGGGACAGAGCTCTTAAATCTTTCTGGCTGGCTTGTCGTCCATTGAGTCACTGGCTGAGATAGGATCGAAGTCATTTTTTACACCCCAAAAAAGCCAAGTTTTTACTCTTTGTTTTTCTAAAAAAACGACAGTTTAGAGAGAATATCTGGAGTTGCTGAAAGGGGAGGCTATCTCTCCTAAGTTATTTGCTTAAGCCTCACAGGAGTCTTAGGGGAGAAGGAATTCACATTTCTTACCATGAAAATTATAGCTTCTGCTAAAATCTTCTCATGATTTGGGTTTTAAATTAATTTATTGTTACTGTGGTTAAGCTACATACTCTCTGAGAGGAGTAGGTTTAAATTATTGACACTGTTTCATGGATACAGTGCAGGAAGTGTGGTCACTGATGGCCACGCAAAGCCCGCATTATGCAGGGGATTAGGAGTTGATGCTCGTGTGGTGTGTTCAGGCCACAGTGCCTTCATTAAACTTGTAACAGATCCCACTGACTGTGTGCCCTTAGTTCATATTTGGAAAATAAGTACCGACATTTGGCAACTGTCCCCCACCCCACTCCTTTAATAATCCTTCTGAACCACAGAAGATAAACTATTGTCATTGCTGCAAGACTAAACTTCTCTTAATACTTTGCAAAATATACTTGTGTCATGAAGGTAATTAATTTTTACTTTTGTATTAATGTTAAGGGTCTCAGTCAGGTCTAAAAATTAAATTCAAATTTAATTCGTGGTCTGTGCATTTTGACTAATACATATTAGTTGTGGGTGCTCGTGGAATTTAGTGTATTACTTACATACATGCATCCAACATACATCAACTATGTCCAACCAGTCTTCTTCTACCCTGTCTTCCCAAAAATGCAAAGCTATAATCATAATCATAATATAGCATAGTAAGCCCTATGATAGAGGCAACATGCAGGATACAGATGTTCTGTTGCATTTTAAATGGAAGTACAAATTTGGTGAATTTAAATGGGAAATATTGTTGAGATCGAGGGATTTGTAAACGTGTAAGAGAGTGCCTCATTAATTCAGTAGGTGTGGACTACAGGGTAGGAGTGATGAGACTACTGAGTCAATGTGTGGTCAGCTTGGCAAAGGCTCAGTGGATAGAATCAAATTAATGGGACTATCTCAGAGCTGTGGTTTAGCTATTAAGAGTTCCTGCAAAGGGCTTATGTATTGAAGATCTGCTTCCTATGAGAGAGGGCTATTGAAAGATGATTGGGTCATTAGGTTCTAATTCAATCACTGAGTTAAAAGATGGACGGCTTTATGATTCTGTGGTATTTTAGGGGGTGGGAACAACGTGGCAGAAGGAAGTTACTGGGTTTTGTGCCTTTGAAGGCACTGGCCTCTTCCTGCCTTTCTCTTTGGTTCCTCGCCACTACCAGTGGTGTGGCTTTGCAGCCTTCCTCCGTGATATACTGTCTTTCCATAGAGTCAGCTGACTGTAGACGGAGACCTCTGACACTGTGAGTCACAAGAAATTCTCATTATTATTATCAGGTATTTTGTAAAAGTGTGTGTGTGTGTGTGTGTGTGTGTGTGTGAGAGAGAGAGAGAGAGAGAGAGAGAGAGAGAGAGAGAAAGAGAGGAGGCGCTATACACCTAACTTTGGTCTTCCTAATTCCTCATCTTGTTAGGCATTTGGGGAAGGACTGTCACTTATGACGACATTTTTTATTCCTCTGACCCTCCCTGGTGTGAGCCTGCTTGTCGAGATTCCTGCGTAGAGAGTGCCTTAATTCTGCCAGTATAACCAGGCTAATATATTTAACTTCTATTTTGATTGCCTCGTGGCCCAAGCAGGATTTTTCTACCATATCACACTCCCTTCCAGTGATTAGGTCTCTCTTGATTTGACCTTTTTAATGAACCCATGGCTCAAAACAGGGTCTCAAGATGGTCTTTACAATCAAAGAGGTGACCTATTGCAGTGTATCTGAAGTTACTTACAGCATACCAAAAGCTTAGAAGAGGATCATAGCCATACCTCTCTACTAGGGTCAGAGTAACTTGGCATAATGCCTGCCTTTGTCTGATGGATGTGCCTTGCAGAAATGCATGGACAGAAGGCCTTTAATGGGGATGGTTTCTTTAGGTCTGACACCAGGGATTCAGCAATAACAGTGAGTGAGAAGCTGGGGCAGCTCATTACTGCTGCCCACTGAAGATAACGAGATGCAAGCTGGAGGAAGGTAATTCAGTCATTTGTGTATTTCTGTCAGGGACAGATATTCCTCGAGGCCTTCTGGCTTTTAAGATTTTATAAGTTAAATTTCACAAGAGAGATCATCTGTCTCCTCGTCACTGATTGAGCTCTTGGTTGCAATGTTACTACTAACTGCTAACATTTAGAAAGCACTTGCTATCATGCAGAGTTCCATGCTAAGTGCTTTTCCTGAATCTGTGCACCCTGTGAAGCAGATATAGTTCATTATCTCCATGCTTTGAAGTGAGAGCATTGAGAATGGGAGGGCAGTGGTTTTCTTGTGGTCGTATAGGCGGTTGTTTAGTGAGTATGCCTCAAGCTGACCTTGCCACATTCCCAGTACAGCCCTTTACTCTGAATGTTATACTGTGTTAGGAGAGGTCGGGATTAATCACTGTTTGAGTGATTGGTCAAATGATCATTTTCTATTCTACAGGTAGACTCCATGTGCAACTTGAATGTAACTTAGTTGATCCCTGAAATGTGTTGTTTTGTTCTCTCTTTAATTAATAAAAAAAGTACACACAGAAGCAGAAAACCATCTTTCGTGTTTATTGGGGACAAGAGCTGAGTATCACTTTAGAAACATTGGCTTCAGTACTATATGGGATTATCAGTTGGTTTGGAGTGTGAGTTTCATGCATTCATAAGTAAGAGGTACAGAGGTTAGAAGCGGAGGTGAGAAATCAGTTAGGTGCTGATGTCTGAAACAGCAAGAGGTGCTCAGAGAAAAGCTCAAAGCCTACCCCAGAAGCAGGAGCTTGTGCTCCTGTAAGCAAACTTCCCCCATGAAATCCCTGTTCAGTTAGCCCTGCTTGAAGCACACATTCAATCAGTCAGAAGAAAACAAAGAATTCCTGTATTCTTTGGGGATTTATTGGTCTCTGAAGTTCAAAGAACCTATAAGCAACATTTCAGACATTAACTGTTAGTGGGATTGAGACAGAAATCTAGGAGGTCAGCGATGTGTTAGTAGTTAGGCAGTTTAACTACTTGACAAAATACAGAGTAAAAACAACTTAAAAAAATAAAGGTGTTTTAGTTAGGGTTTCTATTGCTGTGAAAAGACACCATGACCACAGCAACTCTTATAAAGGAAGATATTTAATTCATGACTGGTTTATAGTTCAGAGGTTTAGTCCATTGTTATAATGGTGGGAAGCATGGTGTTATGCAGGCAGACATGGTACTGGAGAAGTAGCTGAGAGTTCTACATCTTGATCTGAAGGCAGCAGGAAGAGAGAGCCATTGGGCCTGACTTGAGCATCTGAAACCTCATAACTTTCCCCCAGTGACATGCTTCCTCCAACAAGGTCATACTTCCTAATACTGCCACTCCGTATGGGCTTATGTGACCACTTTTATTCAAAGCACTCATTCCATCCTTGGCTACCATAGTCTGGTAGCCCTATCATAATACAAAGCTACATTCAGTCCAACTTCAAAACTTCGAATAGTCCATCTGTTGGGGCCCACACTTTGGATTCTTTCCATCTTGACTAAAGGTCAGAGAATTCAAACCTATTCTTGCTCTTCAAGGACAAATAACAGGATGTTTGACCAAAGGTGTGGCTACTGGATGCCTTGCTACTCAAAGACCAGACAACAGGATGTTTGACTTAGGGCATGGTTACTAGGTGTTTTTGAGACGTAAGGAGGTAATTATGCTTGCTTGCTTATTCTTTGTATCACAGAGTGTTGTGCCCTCCCCGTTTGGTTGGGATATATAAGGACTGGCAGTGACAAACTCAGGACTTTTGTTAGAGTATTCACTGGAACCCCTCCCCCACAACTCTATCTTTTGTCTCTTGTCTATTTCTTTCCTCAATCCACACTCCTCTTATCAGGAACATATGGACAAGTTGGCCAGTCCAAGCATCTATTACAGACTCAACAATGTTTAAAAGTTCAAAGTCTTTTCTGAGTTTCATGTAATTTCTTAACTATAATCCCCTGATGTCAAAGGGCTCTTCAGATCTTCAACTCCTTTCAGCTTTGTTGGCTACAACACACTTCTCTCTCTTAGGCTGGTTCCACTCCCTGTTAGCAGTTTTCCTCAGCAGGTATCCTACAACTCAGGCATCTCCAACATCTTGGGGTCTCCAAGGGAACCCGGGTTTTACCTTCACAGCTTCACACATTGGTCTCCAGGCCTCCACACAGGGATGCCTCTGACACCTGCCTGGTTACAATGGCTTTCCTTAGCCATGGAGAGAGATTACATGGGGGCGTTTCTTGTATCCTTGACTTTAAAGCCAGAACCATATGATTGAAGCTGCCAAGTTCTGCTCCTTGCTGGGGCTGGAACATGACCCCTTGTTCAGTTACATCTTTACCAGCTTTCTGTTTTCTGTGATTTCCTTTGCTGCCTAAGTTTGGCTGTCCTGGACCTTGCTCTGTATACCAGGCTGGCCTTGAACTCAGAGATCCATCAGCCTTGGCCTTCTGTGTACTAGGATTAAATGTGCGTAGCACCAGGCATATCACTGGCCTGAATATTTTCTTTCATTCCTTTTCAGAAGTTGGAAGCTTAGCTGAGTGGGATCTTGCTCTGAGGTTACCACTCTTTTATTCCACTTAGCATCAAGTTTTTCTTTAATCTGTTTACACTTCCTGGTGCTCATTTTCTCCTCCAACTGTACATTTTATATTTTTCCTTGCTCAGTTTGCATAAGGCTGGCCACTAATAATCGTACAACACAGCCACAGTTGGAACTGTCCTCTACCAAAGTTATTAGTCCATAACTCTTTAATTTAGTCTCAGGCATAATTTTTGGACAAGGACAGAAAACAACTACAATCATCACCAAAATATCACAAGAATGATCTTCAGGCAACACACTAAAATTCTTCTCCTTTGGAACCTCTTGAGCCAGGCCTCCATGATTCAAATCACCTTAGCACCACTGTCTTCCATGCTCCTACTGGTATGGTCCATTAAGCAGTGCTTAAATCATTCCACTGCTTTCCTAACCCAAAGTACCAAAGTCTAAATTCCTCCAAACGAAAACATGGCCAGGCCTATCACAATAATACCCCAGTCCCTGGTACCAACTTCTGTCTTAGCTAGGGTATTTATTTCTCTGAAGAGACACTGTGACTATGGCAACTCTTATAAAGGAAAACATTTAATCAGAAGCTGGTTTACAGTTCCAAGGTTTAGTTCATTGTCATCATGGCAGGAAGCATGGCAGCATGCAGGCCGACATGATGTTGGAGAAGGAGCCGAGAGTTCTTTTTCTGGATCCAAAGATAAGAGGAAGAGAGAGTGATACTGGGCCAGGCTTACGCATCTGAAACCTTAAAGTCTGCTCCCAGTGACACATGTCCTCCAACACGATCATACCTACTCTAATAAAGTGACACCTCCTAATAGTGCCACTCCCTATGAGTCTATAGGGGGCCATTTTCTTTTAAATCACCACAAAGGGTTTATTTCAGCTCACAGTTTGAAGACATGGTCCACCATGGCAAAAAAGTCATGACTTCAGGACCTTGTAGAGGCAGCTGGGTACATTGTGATCACAATGAGGAATCAAAGAGAGATGAAAACTGGTGTTGCCTAGCTTTGTTCTTTTAAGGCAGCCTGGGGTCCCAGATCATGGAATGACAATACTCACATTTAGAATGTGTAATCTCATTTTAATGTAATCTAGATTACCATTCAGAGACAAGCCTAGAGGCTTGTTTCCATGGTGATTCTAGAACCTGTTAAATTGGCAATATTCGCCATGGTGGTGGTTCTGCCAATGTTGCACCTTTATTAGATTACATGTATAGATTTTGTCTTTTGGTAACTGAGGGCTCACTTACCTTTTTGTCATGACAAACCCTGGGGGTGCAGAAAGATAATCTTACATTATAATCTTTTTTTTTCTGTTTTAAGGAGAGTGTTATTTTGGGCACACTATCTTCCTTAAAAATACATATTCTCTGAAGGAAGTAGATAAATAAAAGAAATTTAGCTGCTTAATAAGGGAAAGTGAATTCTACTTTAGTACACCTGGCATTAATAAAAACCAAAGGACGTTGTTAAAAATGTTACTGCATCAGTATTGTTTATTTGCCCATTTTAAGTGGTATTGTAAAGTCATTTTGATAGACATGTGTGTTTTTTTCCTTAAAGGTTAATACATTAAATCTACTACTTGATAGGGTTTAAGCGTGGATTACAGTGCTTTGGATTTTTATGATCAGAAAAATATAGTTGGGAGTCTGCAGGTAGATATTCTGATAATGACAGCCCACACCTTTTGAGCTATGAGGGGACTATACATGGGCTGGAATTCTTTGAGATGATGGTGGTTTAACTCCCACTATTAAGTTTATGATGTCGTTCGGGGTTAGATCTCATTCATAATGGTGGCAGTAGCTCACATTTACAAGGTACTTTCATCCTGAAGGATCCTCGAGCTCCCTAACCACATGCCTTCAGGAATGGCTATTCTCTGGGATGCAGACATTTCTTAGGAAAGTGACACTACCTCCCAAAAGGTCAAGGTGGTTTGGTAGCCACTAAGCCAGGGTGATAAGAATAATCAATCAGGACAAATAGAATGAACTTAGCCAAGTTGACTAGCATACCCATGTTAACATTCTTCAGAAAGTGTTCACAAGCTTGCAATGGTCATGAAATCAGGGCTTGACTTTTAAATGCCCCTTGATAAACATTACGATTATCTCATAAAATTGGGTTAACCTGGTACTTTTATTTTCTGAGTTAATAGTTATATTCTGATTTAATTTAAAAAATAGGTGTGTATGCTACCTCCAATACTCAAAGGTTTATTATAAATATCTAATTTCTGATGGGGGGGCAGGCGTGTGTTTATGTATGTGTTTATGTGTATATGTGTGTGTGCATGAGTGCATGTGTTCATGCATGTGAATATGTGTGTGTGCATGTGTGCTTATGTGTATGCATGCACGTGCACATGTGTGATCATTAGGAAATAATTAATAATCAGGGCATGATACCAGAGTGATTTTGAAATTCCTCCCAAATTTCTTCCTTTGTTCAGATAAATGCAAATTAGAACTAAGAAGCTTAATTTTCTCCAATGAAAATAAAGGGAAGAGACTCTCCCTTTCCCTTTCTTAGAAGATTGGCCTTAGCAAACATGCAATCTTTTAAGTTATTTCTCTGTCACTCTGAAATGCACCTAAATCTTTTTGAAATTAGATTAACCTTTAGTACTTTTATGATTCAACAATGTCTTTTCAAGGACCTTGGAACCATTTCTTTGAAAAAATAATTACCAAGAAGGACAGTCCCCCTAGTGTCTGTGTATGATAGAAATAGGACTTCAGATGGTGCCCGGCTCCAAAGCTCTTTCTTGTCACACAGATGAAAGACATTTATTTTTCCTTTGGGTAAAGCCAACTGTGCTATACAAATGGTCACCCCAATTATCAAGTGGTCTTGAGATGAACTTGTATGACCAGTGGTGCTGTCAAGCTTTCTGACTCGCTGACTGCTTGTTGTACACCTTGAGAACGTGTACAGGATTGGTTGTGTCTGCTTGTCTGTGCCGGGGGAGCTTACCTTCTGTCCTTGTAATCTCTGAGGAGACTGTTTATGATGCATGCCACATTCTGGGTCAATACCTATTCAATAATTAAACCTTTCTCCCTTTCCTTTGTGGAGAAGGTTTCTGGATAGGCAGAAGGTTCTGTTTTGAAAGTTATTTCCTCAAAACTTTTTTTTTAATATCAAGAAATGGCTGTTCATGTCTGTAATCCCAGGATTTAAGAGTTGGTGGCAGGAGATTAGGGGTTCAAGGCCAGTTTTGGCTACACAATGAGTCTGAGGTGAGCCTGGACTGTCTATTGATCTTGTAGGAGACTGTCTCAGAAGAACAGCATAAACTTGGGGCAGAAACTGTGTTCCTGTACTACCTTATGCAACTTAAGGTATGTGTATCATAAGTAAATCTCAAGGTGTCAAGGAGAGATTCTTGTTGGTATTGTGTTTCAAACATTTGGTGAGAATAAATATGCTTATTTTATTTAAAATTATTCTGCCATATTATAACTTGAGTTTTAGAGTGGTAGGTTCACTTCAGCAGCTCCCCCCCCCCCAGTTTTAGGGAAACAGCTTAGTTCCAGTAGCCCCAAGAGGCTAGGCTCCGTCATGGTCCTGATACAGCAATCGGAAAATATGTAACAGTGAAGGATTGAGAGTTGATTGGACCCACAGTGTACAAGAGGAGCAGATAAAGGGGTTCAGTCATCATAAGCTCATCTTTAGGGTGCTACTATGAGCTTAGGTTTGCACAAAGGAAGAACTGGGTCAAAGGAGAAGAGGCATCCATAGTGAACTCCTGGTCAGGGTGATTCCATTGACCATTAGCTCAGCTGTATCCTGCGAGGCTAGTGAAGGTGTTGTGGTGTTATAACTCAAGGGAACAATAGGATTCCTACAAGATGATTTGCTCCAGGGTGTAGCTTTGCCCTGTAAGTAATTATCTTCACCTGGGAGGGGAGGGACTGACTAGACTTGACCAGTTCCTGCAGTTTTAGGTCATGACTCTTTGTGCCTCCAGTCTTGAAGGTGGAGGAGACAAGTTAGGTAGACAGAGCATTCTTCAGCAACTAATACGTGTATATAGATGCAAACCAGTGTCTGACTCAAAGTAGATCAGACGGGCACAAAAAGAGGGCAGGGATACCAAGCTTTAATGCTGCTTTTTGTTGCTTTGTGGGCTCAATTGAGGAGTCAAAGTATTCTAAATGTTTGTTATAACATTAGGTTATTATAAATCCATTCCCGGTAATATTTAGGATCCTTTTGTTATTAGTATTTACTGAAATTGAGTACAATAATCAGTAGAGTGTATTCAGTGTTCCATGTAGGAGGAGGCTCAGTAAATAGTCAGTGGTGCTCGGCTGTGAGGATGAGGAGGCTTGCCCTGACCGTGAGTTCAGTTCCCACTACTAATCACTTTATGTGAGCACGACAAATACCCATGAGCCTAGTCTCCTCTAGTTCCTTTTGTTTTGGTGAAATGGGGTTTAGGTGATATAGTAATAGCCTAAAACAGTTTTTTAAGGAAATGCCAACAAGTAGAAATAGAGGCGTTTGGAAGCCTTAAGGAGACTGGTGTGCTTCCCTCTGTGGCGTCTGTAGTGCATGATGGAAGCTTTATTCATTGTCAGTTCTGCCAACGCATTCATCATTCGCTATAACCAGAGCATGGGGCCCTTAGTACATCTCAGCCACTGTCCAGAGTTGCATTTCTTCTGCATTGTCGGGGAGAAGCTATCAGGTCAAAGGAATTAGAATCATCAGCAGCGGGACTTGGATTTTTCCCGGGTGGAAAAATGCGTATGTGATTCTCTTGCACATTACATCCACACATACTTTGAAATTTTTTCTTAAAAGGAATGTCACTAAGTGAATCAGACATGCGTGGCTAGCGAACCAGCTGTCCATGCTGGGTGTCAATCCCAGTTTTCCTTTGCTAAACATACCATTTCTTGCTGCTAGTAGGCGTTTGTATTTGCAAAACAAAAACAATGTGATTGATGGGCCTGGAAGAGACCTCCTTCTATAAAGTGCTTGCTTGGGGAGCAGGAGGCCTGAGTTCCATCATTAGAATTCATGTTGAGAAGCAATCCAGGTGTGGTGGTATATGCTTATAATCCCATTGTTGGGGAGGTGGAGATAGACAGATCCCTGGGGCTCACTGGGCAGCCTAACTAACACACCTGGTGAAACCAGTGCAAGACCTTTTCTCAACAAACTGGATGTTGATGGTGCCTGAGAAATGACACCCAGACTGACCCTGGGTCGTGACATTCATCTGTGCCCTTCAAATAAGAACGTATTCACATCCACAGAGACCTGCAAGATTAAATACACGTGAACGAATTCTAAAGCCAGCTCAAGGTAATTAAGTGACTACGCTGTCAAAAACTGCACAGTGCTCCATGCTCCTGCTGGGACTCTGTGCTCCTGTGCGATTCCTTGTGTTCGCCAGGAACCCTGAGCACTGCTCATCCGTATCTCTGTCTCCTTTGTCTCTGGGGAGGGCTAGGTGACATCCCTTCAGCACCAGTGTTGACAGTCTGGCTACAAGGAGGTAGGGTTAGGGCACAGGAGGCTGTCACTGATGTCATCTCCCTGACCTCTTCTGTCTCTCCTCCACCTGCTTCGCATTGTTTCAGGCGAGGGACAGAAAACCCACACCCTGAACACGTGTCACTGGCTTTGTAGGGAGAGCACAGCAGAAGGCTGAATGTTTTTTTTTTTTTTTACTTATTTATTTATTTTTATTCTTTTTTAATTAAAATTTCCACCTGCTCCCCATTTCCCATTTCCCTCCCCTCCTCCCAAATATTGCCCTCCCCCCACTTCCCTCCCCCTATCCCCACTCCTCTTCTCCTCCCCCCACTCCATTCCCCCTCCCTCTCGTTACTGAAGAGCAGTCCAAATTCCCTGCCCTGCGGGAAGACCAAGGTCCAGAAGGCTGAATGTTACGAAAGGAATTTTCTTTGTGAACTGAGGAGAGAAATGTTACGAAAGGAATTTTCTTTGTGAACTGAGGAGAGAAATTTTATTCGTCACTTACCTCTGCTGCTGCAGTGTCTCCCGATCTCCATGTTTTTTTTTTTTAAAAAAAAACACAGTAAGTGGAGATTGAGATGTATGTGAGGTGTGGATACTATGGTTACAAAGTTCAATACATTGAGCAGAAGCGAGAGATTTCATTTTCCAAATAGCTGCAGCAAACAGCCCCAACCCAATAGCCACACCTATTTTGAAGGACAAGGAAGGGAAGGCAGCCTAGCTGCAGAGATAGCTCTCACAGAGGGAGGCCTTGGAGATGCGGGCCTGGGTTTGTGTACATTCTAACATGCTGAGAAAACATTACTCGACGAAGTAAGCTTACATTCAGCATCGACCGGATGGTCCAGGATCGTCCACTGCTTCCTGCCTGAAGACACACGAGTACCAGCGGCGTAATGAGACTGAGTCCCCCCTTCTGAGCCGTTGTGTGGTGGTGGGCACCACATGAGGAATTATAGGATAGAGTTTAGAGGTGATGCAGGCTGTACCCATCTCAAGGTCTTGCTGTCGAGGTGAAATATGATAAGAAAAGTGAGATGCTTAGCACAGGCCTGGCACAAAGGGCTCGAGAGAGTCAGTTATCTGTGATTCTGTCGTAGATGGTTCGAGACGCAGCTTGGGTTAACACAAGTGGCAAGATCTAGCTCTGGGCCTGGCTTTTCAGTCAGGAGCAGGTAAATGTCTCTGGGGCTCAGTTTCCTTACTGTGAAGTGAGAATGATAATATATATCCTCTGTGCCATGAGATAGGAGGATGGAATGTTTTTTTAAACAGTACTTTGTTAAAGCACAGCTGGAGTGCTCGCGGTTTTATGCTGCTTTGTGTATTCTACAGCTGATCTTTGCAAACTTTGGGCGTGTTTCAAAGACCAGGCTGAGGGAACATTCTCAGACCCAGGGCCCAAAAGTGGTAGAGCCACAGCTTGAACTGGGACACTCCCATTTCAAAATGCTACATTTTCCCATAAGCAGGGATGCCATTCAGCAAGCACAAGGTGTTTGTTCCTGAATTCCAAGTTTTCCCTTTCCCCCACATTTGGGGCTTTGATTTATTCCCCTAGTAACTTTCTGCTTTATTTTAGTAGGAACTTTGGCTCATAAGATTTTTATTATTCATCATAGGATTTGCTTGGGACTTGGCCCAGGGTTTTGTTATTATTGTGGTTATTGTATTTAGAACTTGTTTGTACAGGCTTTCCCAGATAAAAGTTAGAAATTTCATTACTGAACGATACATCATTTTGAAGAGGAAGACTGAAGTGTGTCTTCCTTGCTTCTGTCATTTACTTTCACAAATTCTGCAGATAAAGATCTATGATATAGTCCAGGCTGGTCTCAAACTCAAGACACTCCTGAAGGCAGGTGTTACAGATAGGTGCTCATTTCTGGCTTTACTCTTTACATTTTATGACAGGAGTGCATTATTTAAAACCTTGTACTTCTATGGCAGAATTCCAGAGGAGGGCTGAGAGCAAAGATGTCCTTCTTCTGCCAGTGTCTGTTTGATGAAGAGATTGATGAGGAGGCATTCATAGCACTGAGGACAACTTAAGTTATAATGAACTTCACAGCCAATGAGAAAATAGGAGAGTAATCATCCACATGTCAAAGATTATGGTACCCTCAACGCAGGTGCTAAAATGATCCAGGACTCATGGCTCGGGCTTCAGGTAAACCGAGGGTCATGAAGCTATGGGTTGGGAATTTTAGAAGTCTTGTGCAAGTTGGTGGATTCAAAATGGAGTCCCCATGTCAGAGTGTGTCAAAAATGGAGCTGCAGAAGAACACGGAGGGAAGGCTTTCAGGTGTTATTTTTCCAATCACGGGAATTATCTCAAGAAAGTTTTCTGAGCTGTAGTTTCCTATATGAGTCACCCAAACTGAGAGCCACTCACGCAGGGCATTGACTGACACCCAATCTCCCAACTGCATCCCACAAAGCAGCCTGCTATGATGGACAGTTTACAACTAGTAACTGTAGTTACCTTCAAAGCAGGCCTCTTCAGTTCTCAGATAATGCTGTGGGTGCCAATAAGATTTTTTTTTTTTGTAAAAAGAAAACACTACACATAGATTTTCTTTTCCCAACAAAATCCCAAACTTTTCTTTGTTCCTTGGAAAAACCATGGGGTTTTGAATATGACTCTTGGATTTCAATGCTGTTATTCATTCATTCTCAAGTGAAATACTTTTTGCATGATGTATTGGTTGACTTTGACAGGCTACTTATTCAGAGGTTACCCGCATCCTGCTACACACCTAAAATGAGGCCATTAAAGGTACAATTTCTCTCAACATTCAAGTGGATGTTTCTTCATATTTATGTGAATTCTAAAATGGCCAACACAATAGAAGACAGGACTCTAACCTTCCTCCCTGCAGGCTGTTGGCCCATCTCTAGCCCAACTTTAGGAAGTTGCTCAGTCATCCCTGCCTTTCACAGTGAGATCCCCACTGGTGTAGAAATCCAGTTTCTGAAGGGCTCTAGACCAGGTCTCAGTTGCTTAAGACATCATCGCCTGGTCCTCTATGGTATTTTCTTCCCCCTTCCTGAAACAAAGCCTCCTGATTATTATAACTTTTGCTCTTGATAAAAGGTTTCTTACAGGGATTGGAAATTCATCATAAACACAATGAGAATTCCAGGAAAGAGCAGTGAGAGCTGTACGAAGAGCCCTAGAAGTCAGAGGACAGAGACCACGCATTAACGTGCGTGTACATATATGTACAATTACTCATGAATGTATATGTTGTGCAATACTAGCTTAGGATGTGTTACATTCATTTATGCTGTGGAACATTGGTTTAATGATGCAAAGATGTGTTCCATTCTTTTATGTTAAATTTGTTTAACTCTGTAAAGCTGTGTTACTATGCCCATCTAAAACACCTGATTGGTCTAATAAAGAGTTGAACAACCAATCGCTAGGCAGGAAAAAGGGTAGGTGGGGCTGGCAGCCAAAGAGGATAAACAGGAGGAGAAATCTAGGCTCCAGAGAGAGGAGGAGTGAAAAAAGGAGCAGAGGGTCAGCCACCCAGCAATACAACTAGCCATAGACTAAGGAGGGAAGAAAGACTTACAGAATAAAGAAAGATAAGAAAATGTAGATGAAGAGAAATGGGTTAATTTCTGCTAGAAAAGCTGACTAGAGACAAGCCAAGCTAAGTCTGGGCATTCATAAGTAAGAATAAGTTTCTGTGCATTATTTAGGAGTTGGGTGGAGGACCCCAGAAGAATTAAAAAAAACCTAACTGCATGCATATTTTGGTTTCTATGTGCTACAATCAATTAATAAAGCAATCTATGAATAAGAGTCAAAGTTTATAAAGAAGACACATTCGGATGATATGGGGTAGTTTTGCTTTATATGGCATTTTCTTTGTTCTTTGCAAGCTAAGTCCCTTTGCTTCTGGTCACTTTGTGACCGCAGGCATTGATGACTTTGCAGCAGCTGCAGCATTGCTGTTTGTTAGAGTGTCCTTGGGTCTTTTCTGGCTTTGTTCCTGTTCTGGGGATCCTCGCAATAGAGTTATGTTCACGGAATGGACTATGCTGTGTCTGTGCTCCATCACAGATCAATTAAAAAGCTCCATTGATTTGTTGGAAATGTTGCTTTCCTCTTTTTACATAACAAATTGGGTAGATTCACAATTCATAGGTTACTTAACTATGATTCTCTGCTTTCCATCATTTTTTTTTATCTCCCTCATGCCCATCCATGGTTCTATGTTTGTCCTTCTAACTTAAATTCATTCATATGGTATTTTATTTTCAGAGTAAGACACAAGATATCCACACCTTTTATCTCCACCTCCAATTCGTCTTTGAACCTAAAAGTCAACCTCATTTATCACTTACAAAGGTGTTTTGAATAAAAAGCACACATAGTATAGATGTCAACAAGATGTCGTTTTGCCGCATCTGTAATTGAGCTTTTGTTAATGGTTCTATAGCTATATATTTAAAAGAAAAATGCAGAAGAATTTACTGGAAGTCATCTGTGGTGTTCTTCCCTCAGTATTCACACATCATAAAACATCATAGAGAGATGGTACAGCTCGGAGCAGACTGAAACATTGGTGATGGATGCTGTATTAATGGATGTAAGGACAACGAAAATGATGTGTCTGAATGAGAAATAAATTGGTTCACTTTGGTGGTGCATAAATTCTATCAAGCCATTTGGACACAGTTTAATAAATTTTGTTTCATTGCATGAAATGGTTTCCCATTAGCTGAAAAGAATGGAGGAGGCACGTGAGAGGGGAAAGGCAGCGCAGAAGGAAGCCACAACGTTTTTGCTTAGATTAACAAGCACGAGGCAGGAAAACTCTGACAGAGGAAATGGGGTAGAAGACAGTGAGTTGCTATGTGTTTCCTACTGTGCAGGTTTGGCCTTCTCTGAAATACAACATCTGGCTTTCTCCAAGTGTAGGCACCGTTTTACTCTTGTATTGCTGTATAACACATTACCGCAAGCAGGTTCCTCACACCTTCTGTAAACAAGACCAAGCTCGGTATTGCCAGGGTGGTGGGTTTGCTTCAAGCCTACTCAGGGCACTGTGAAATTTCTTGTCTTTGTAGCCAGGAGACATTGTGCAGACCTTTGATCAGAGGCTCATCACAAATTCTAGAGGCTGTAACCTTACAAGGACATTCCTTGTAACCATGTCCTCATTGTAGGGACTGTTATCACATGGCCATGGGCATCTCTGTAAGGAAGGAGCATATCAGAGCCTACAGCAAATCTATTAGCAAGGGAGAACCGGGCTTAGCATCATTTAAGTGATGTTCTATGACCTTGCCATCATCTGTGATTAAGACACAAGTTACAGGTCATGCCCCCAGTCAAGGGCAGGAGAATCTTAAATGAACAGGAATATCATCTGTCCTCCACATTTGAGCAGGACATTTGGGTCATGTAGGGTAATAGAAATCAGCTCCATCTTGGGTAACAAAGTGTTGTCAGATGTATGTGTCTCTCTGCAGCCTGCGAGGCAGGAGAATAGGTCACATCTTTCAGGCATTTTACTGTCATATCTGACTTTCTCCGTGTCAATTGATGTGTTTATCTTCAGAGGTTTGTTGGGTGAGAAAATCATAAGGAACTAAAATCTACCTTGGATTGCTTCCATCTGTTTGAGATTTTCTTAACGGAAGGATAATAGGTGTTCTTTTAAATTATATCAAAGTGACACGGGTGTGCCAACATGAGGCACAATTCTTCCTCAGTATCTACAGAGATTTCTTTAGATGTATCCATTGTTGCGCCAGCTAACGTCTCTTGAAAAATCATATATATATACATATTAAGAGTAGAGGTAATTAGTTTTAATCAAAGACACTAAGCTCACTGACCCCCGGAATGAGGAGGCTTTTACTGAAAGCTGTTTGGAAATGTTGATGATTCATAGACGAGATGATGATCACTTCTCAACTTAAGGAACTGAGTGGCTTATGCTCCTCTGAGGGGCTGGCTCTAAAATGTCACCGTCAGCTTTGGTTTTTGATGGTTTTACTTTCATAAGAATTAATCTAATTTCTCTCTCCATCCTTAGTTGCTCCATCCCTGGTCATTTATTCTCCAAATTGCTTTTGGGCCCTCCTTAATGCTTGCATTACCACATCTACAGACCTAATATGAATAGCATGTTCAGCCTTGAAAGCGAGCACTAATTGAATTTGCTTGCATCCAGTGATTTTAATGGGACTCTGGAGTGTTGTTCAGTGACAACTTTTATATGGAAGACACTGAAAAAATTAACATGTTACATTTAGTAAATTAGCAATTACTTAGCTCCGTTATATCAAGCCTTGTATACTTATTAGTACTATATCCACAAAGCACGGCTTTCATATAGGTTTTGGTACTTTTTCTTACCATATGATACTGTTTACAATCAACTCCTTGTTTTCCCCTAACGTAAAATTCAAATATGTAAAATAATTATTAAATTTAAAAGGTAATGGCTGTTTCTTAGGTGGCCACAGCTGTCTGAGAGAAACCACTACTTTCACTCATCTTTGTTTTCGTGGACCTCTTGGTTTTATGTCTCAGGAAAAGCTGGTCTGTCACTGCCTCCGGAGGCGAATGTTAGCTGTCTTCTCACCTTTGGGTCAGCCATCTTTTCCTCAGCACTCATGAGGAGGAAAAAGGAGTGAGATGTATGAAGCCTACGGGTGGACTTCACAAAACTAAAATGAAACCTGTGTATTCACAAGTAACATAATATGGACTGAGCAGGTTATATTTAGGAATATATGTATATATCGACATATATGTGCATGTATACTGGCTGTGTGTATATGCATATACATATATGCATGTGATAATAATGAATGAAAAAGTGCTGTGAGTTTGAAGGAGAGTGGGAAGGGGTACATGGGAGGGCTTAAAGGGAGGAAGGGGAAGGGAGAGATGTTATAATTACATTATACTCTAAAAAAAATCGATGTGTTCAGACTTGGTCTCTGTTCTAAAGAGGCATAGAGAAAGCAGCCTTTGCGTTTTCAGTGAAGTCTGTATGTGGTAACTAGAACTCAATAGCCATCCTGATGCCACTAGGGGGTTCTCATTCTGAACACGGCAGAGTAGAAAGAAAACAGGAAGTCAAATCTTTGTTGTGAACTCCTGGATCCGCCTCCCCTGGGGATGGCCTACCTTAGTACACCTTAACACCTAGGAAGACGACATTGCCATTTATTTTAGCTCAGTCATCCCTTCCTCTCCTTCTTCTACCTCTTCCTCTCCTGCCAAGGGTGTGGCTTCATCCACAAAGGTCCCTGGGACCAGATTACAGCAAACTGCTGCCCAGGAGCCGGTTGGAGGCCCTCAGTCATTGTTTTAAGTCAGTTGCTGATGCCCCTAAAGACTCTCAATGGGAAATGTGAAAATCATTAAGGGGTGATGTATAAATTAATCCCCTGCCTGTATCTATCTACCAAGCAGTCACTTGCCTGCTATCTGGGTTTAGTAACCTGGTCTTTATTTAAAGAGTTATATGGGGGTTTTCAGCTCTGACCTAGACTTTCTTAGTTCCTGGTGCCCCATCTGGAGCTAAAAGGTCTGGATTTAGATTCATCTTGCTTCTGTATACGGATTCTAGGCAAATCATTTGCCAAACTTTGGACTTTGCATTTTTATGTGGCAGATAGAGAATGTTAGGCAGTTTCCATACTTCCTGATGAGAAAAACTTATCCTTAATATAGGGCAGTGATGGAAACATGGGTAGACTCCCTACTTAAAAACTGTGTGACTCTAGGTATATTAACTAACCTCTCTGAACTTTGGAGTCCTTGCTTATAAAAATAGAAATAATGCCTCATAGGATAATGGCAAACGTAAAATAAGATATGTATGTTTAAATGCTGTTTGTCATCAACAAAGTGTTCTATAAATATAGGGTGAGAGTATATTGTTTTAATTAAAATCATAGCTTGTCATTTATAGTCCATTGTGAAGTCTGTGTTTTTTTTAACTTTAAAGGCTAATAATATTCTTGGTCTATGCTATTAATATCCCAATAAGGTTTCTGAGGGCCTGCTAGGTCAAAATTCTTTTTATAATGATACTAACATGTTATTTTACATGTCACTTGTTCTTACAAAACAGGAGTTTTCTAGAAGTTCCATGGACTGTATTATTATAATACATCACGTGCAGGCAGATGTGAGGTTTCCCACAAGTCTCCATTAAAGTCACTCACCTGGGATATCTTTGAGGAGGACGATGACCGTGATGAAAATCTCTCATGGAGCTGAGGAGATGGTCAATGGGTAAAGCCCTTGCGGCAGGAGCCCAGTAGTCTGAGTTCAGATCCCCAGAACACACAGAAAATCCGGACACAGAAGCATGCGTGTCTGCATTCCCATGTTCTGCAGAGAGACAGTAGGTGGAGAAAGGAAGATCCCAGAAAGTTCATGGGAACCTGAACTTCCTAGCTAGTTTGCTGTAAGCAGAGGTAAGGAAGAGAGGCATTGTCTCCAAAAATGGTGGGAGGGGAGGAACAACACCCACGGTTGTCTTCTAGTCTTTACATGTGTGCTATGGCTGGTGTATGCTTTCACTCACAGCATCATATATACAGAACACAACACACATACACAGAATTGGAAAATCTGCCCTTCACCTTAGAAAGCAGTGAGTTTCATTGAAATGAATTACTACAATTTATTTTTTCAGTTTAATTTCCAGTATGGTGGGAATCCATACATATAAGCCACCTAAGTCAAAGATATTAGAAATAGTCACCATTTCTTAAGATTATAAATATCTACTGACCAAAATGTCGGCCATCCTCTAGTGGAGATAGGGCTCCTTGCCTCTGATCCTGGGCCATCTTCTGCTGCTTTCCAGGTTGACTGTCTGCTTGCTGCCCTGGTTGTTCTTAGCTAGGTGCTGGCCTCTAATGTCCCCCTCACTGTCTGTGCTTCAGGCCTGAGCTCCCAGGATGCAGGTAGATCTTGCTTTCCTAATCTCACTCATTCTTGGTTTTCTTCCTTGGTGTCCTACAACCCAGGAAACTCTCTTTCAGGCAACTTAACAAGGTAGTCTTTTACTTGTTTGGCTTCGTGTTTTCCTCCTGATTTGGAAGTTCTCCATAGTTCTGAACTTTGCTGAGAGGACAGAGCCCTGTTTCGGAACTGAAGGCTGCAGTTTCTGTCTTGCTCTACTGGGTTACAAGAACATGGTATTATAGTAGAAACTGGAGCAGATGGAATGCAGGTCCACCTGTGCGTGTGTGTATACATCTCTTAGCCTCTGTCTTGGGCGTATCTCCTTTCTGCTTGTTTTATATGCCCTAGCTTCCAAGTATGCAAGCTGTGTGATTTCTTTTTAGTTCATTCCTTTTCTGTCTAAGTTAGCCAGAGGCCATTTCTAATGCTTATAATAAGTAACAGACAACACTCGGAAGAGCTTCTGCACACCCCTCGATCATGTCCTAAGCACTCTCTAGACACAAGATTGCTTAGTATGCACAACAGTGCTGAGAGAAAAATACCACTGCCATTTTGTTGTTTTCACTATATAGCACAGGCTGATTTTTAAACTCAAGATCCTCCTGTCTCAGCTGTCTGAACTCTGGGATTACAGGTGTGTACCACTCTCTAATTTATAAACCTATGTAATATGCCTCAAATCACATGGTAAGTTTCTTCATCAGGATGTCAGCCCATGCAGACTGGTTATCAGCCCAGTCTTTTCCTCTGTCTACTCAGCCTCTGGCATGCAAACTTAGGTGATTGACTCAGAGATGTAAGTTACTGGTTGGCAAACACAGAGGCTGGTACCAAGAGAAATTGAAGTATTGTACTGATTCTTACAATTATGATCCCTTTAGTGTGTAAAAACATATTTTAGCTTGAATATGAAGTATGAGACTAACAGAGTAATTAATGACTGTCTATTATAGCTTTTCCTAAATTATAAAAAAGCATGTCTAGTTGACTTTTACATGAATGATGAGAGTGTAGCTAGAACCTGACAAAGATGGTAACAGCTACTGTATCATCTATCTATCTATCTATCTATCTATCTATCTATCTATCTATCTATCTATCATCTATCTATCTATCTATCTATCTATCTATCTATCTATCTATCTATTATCTATCTATCTATCTATCTATCTATCTATCTATCTATCTATCTATCATCTGTCTGTCTGTGTATCTATCTATCTATCTATCTATCTATCTATCTATCTATCTATCATCTATCCGTCTATCCATCTATCTATCTATCTATCTATCTATCTATCTATCTATCTATCTATCTATCTATCTATCATTTGTCATCTATTTGGTATGTATGTATCTATCTGTCTGTCTATCATCCATCTATCTATCTAGCTGTTATCTATCTTTCTATCTATCAATCATCTATCTCTATCATTTGTCTTTCTGTCATCTATCTATCTATCTATCTATCTATCTATCTATCTATCTATCTATCCATCATTTATCTGTCTGTCTATCATTTTTATGTCTGTCTGTCTATCATCTATATATCTATCTACACATATTCAGCACAGTTCACTGGTAGTTGAACTTAGTGTTGCCACTGCTTCACCAACAGTAGGGATGCAGAACGAAAAAGCCTCAGTGTGATAGACCTTTGCTGTGCTTTCTGTTATAACTCAGAATAATAAAATCAATTGCATCTTTATTACCTGAATTCCTGTACTCTTTCACTTACCAGATGCTTAGCAGGAGCCTACATATGATATTGGCTATTGTATTTAAACTAAAATTGAAATAAGGCAGTGGAATTAATAAAAAGGAAGAAAATAATCAAACAAGAAATAGATTCAGCCCATTAGCTCAGTCCTATGCACTGTATTGTGTAATTACCAACCCCATGACTTCTCAGCAATTACATCATCACACACAGTGAAATTATATTGCGATGGTAATCCTAAAACCACAGTGGTGGTAATATAATATTAATAACTCTGAATGTGGTTACAGAAAGCTAATGTCTATGGCTCAGCAAATACTACGGCTTGTACTTGGAGTTAAAGTTTCATTTACTGTAGATTTATTTAAGATGCTTGTTAACATACTCCTCCAAAAACCTCATAATCCAGTCAAATAAAGACAAAATGGAGTGCCGCAGACTCCTGACATATTAGATGTCCCAATTCTGAGAGCAACAGTGTGTTCAAGGTCCTGCTCTGCAGAGTTCTAGGGTGCCAGCTATGTAATTGTGCCATATTGGAAGCTTAGGTAAGTTCATGAGGAGGGGGCAGAAACAAACCCTAACTTTGAGATGATGCAATGAGCTTGCTTGAATATGGGTAGAATCCTGGATGGCAGGCAGTTCTTTTCCACACGAAGATGACAGCACATCATATTTTCTTTGGAAAGATAGAGAGACAGGACTTCTGTGCATTTCAGTTTTCATTATTCATCCCCAAATTATCAGAAGCTATTTGACAGCCTAAGACTCATCATCTGAACTTGAGGAATGGCCGAAGGAAGGGCTTGAGGCAAAATATTACTCCAGAGAAATTGAACCATGGTAGGGTTGAGTTTAGACTTTTGTGTCTAGGCCAGTTTTACTAGGGGGTCAATCTTTGATCACAACTGTGGTTAAGGCTGCCTAATTCAGAGCCTTTCCTGAGGTACATGTGCAATGCCCGCACTCTGCTAAGAAAATTGCTCAAACATGCAAAGAAAGGATTTCATAGGGGCACTTTTTCTCTTTGTCATAATGAAGGAAAATTGGGAGAAATGCATGTAACAATACAGCTTCTTCCTGCATCTTGTGAAGTAATATAAAATAGTCATATTTCCCTGTTAGCTCCAGGCATAATGCAGACCTTATATAAACAGCCAGGTAGCCACACTGTCACCTGTCAGTGCCTTCCTCTTTGTGGTTGACCACTGTTCCCCACAATGTACATCCATATATTGACCTCATTGAGGTCTCTCTATTCATAGTCCTGTTTTTTTTTTTTATCATACTTCATCTGGCATTAGGTACATCTCCAGCATTAAGATGTACAGAGAATTTTTTTTCTGTCCACTTCATCTTGTTTCCTTCCATTGTGTTTTGTAAAGCACCTTTGAATGTTTGTGTGTCTTTCAAAAGTATTTCTCCTGTTGACTAGAACTTGGGCCACTGGGATATGACAATATCGATAAGAGGACATTGAGTTGGTTCCCTGGAGTAAAGAATTGGGCTGAAAATGGGACTATCAACACCCACAGAGCTGGGAATTGCTTTCGATTTGTCTTCTGTAGCTTGTTTACCTGTGTGTACCTTTGTACCAATAGCATGCTTTGGAACAAATACCCATATGAGGCAAATTGGTGTGAAGATATAGAAAGACCTCTGACTAAATCCACACATTTTGAAATGGAGTTACTCTTAACCCTGGAAGATCAATAGTAATAAAGGTATAAAATAAGAAAAATTTGTGTCATGTATTTATTTATTTTAAATTTTATTTATTTATTTATTATTTATACAACATTCTTTCCAATGTATGCCTGCAGGCCAGAAGAGGGCACCAGATCTCATTATAGATGACTGTGAGTCACCATGTGGTTGCTGGGAATTGAACTCAGGACCTCTGGAAGAGCAGTCAGTGCTCTTAACCTCTGAGCCATCTCTCCAGCCCCATGTGTCATGTATTTAATACTATTGATACCTTAATTATAAATCTCCATGAACCTTGAAAAAGCCACTCAACCAATGGGTCATGAGCAAGGACTATGGCTTGATTGATAGCCCAGGGTAAAGACAGCCACAAAATCTTGTAGTATTTGAAAAGGAAAAGTAAAAATAAGACAGTAGAATAGTTGTGGTGGTTTGAATAACCATGGTCCCCATGGGCTCATATATTTGAATACTTAGAGGGTTGTACTGTGTGAAAAAATCAGGAGATGTGACCTTGTTGGAATAGATGTGACCTTGCTGGAGCAGGTGTGGCTTTGTTGGAAGTGTGTCAATCGGGTGGACTTTGGGGTTTCAGAAGCCCAAGCCAGGACTAGAGACTCTTGTTGCCTTACAAAAGAGTTCCACAAATAGTCCAGAATAGAGTATAAAAAATGTTTATTTAGGGGCTGGAGAGATGGCTCAGAGGTTAAGAGCATTGCCTGCTCTTCCAAAGGTCCTGAGTTCAATTCCCAGCAAGCACATGGTGGCTCACACCCATCTGTAATGGGGTCTGATGCCCTCTTCTGGCCTGCAGGCATACACACAGACAGAATATTGTATACATAATAAATAAATAAATATTTTAAAAAATGTTTATTTATTTGGGGATAAACTCACAGAAAGGGTAGTGACCACAGTCCTCTGTGTTTTCTGGGAACTGGAATCCAACCCAGCAGCTAAGAGGCCTGCACGTTCTTTTCTATAGTACATGAGACCATGCCCAAAGTGGGTCGGTATCTTAAAGGCTGAAGGAGTTCCCACACCAAGGCTCTTACTGCCCATGGATCCAGATATAGAACTCTCAACTTCTCCAGCACCATGCTACCTATATGCCATAATGTTTTTTTCCATGCTGATAATGAACTAAACCTCTGAAACTGTAAGCAAGTCCCAATTAAATGCTGTCCTTTATAGGGTGCCATGGTCATGGCAACTGTCTCTTCATGGCAATAGAACACTGACTAAGACTTCAATTCATCATGGCATGCTTTGACAGGAATTGCTATTTGCTGTTATTGGTAGGAACTGTCCGAATGATGGAAAATGAATGTTTTGGGGGGAATTGTCAGTTTGCCTTACCTGTCTTGATGCCAAACACAAAGAAGTACTTGGAAGTAGAGATCAAAAGGGAATAATCCCAAGAAGTTAGGCCTGGTGGACATCAGTGGGAGCTGTCAAAGACATTGCCATTCATTAATTTCACAAATGCTGTTCTAGTCTATTTTCTGTTGTTGTAACCGAATACCACAGATGGGCTCTTTGTATAGAACAGAGAGCTATTTACCTTGCAGCTCTGGTGGTTAGGTGCCAATGTTGAGGTGCATCATCTGATCAAATAAGTGGCTTCCCACTGCAGCATTGCATTGCAGCTGGCAATACATGGTAAGCAGAAGAAATGCGTCAGCTGAGTCTTCTTTATCTCAGTGAGTCACTAGTATGATACTGGAGACTTCATTCTCATGGCCTCATGTAATCTTAATTATCCCACTTTGTGGGACTTGATTCCACCCTGAATCCAAATACATTTGGGGATTAGGTTTCTAAAATATGATGTTCTGGGTCATATTCAAACCAACATAGTTACTGTTTAGCTGTGACATGCCCAGCACTTCTAGATGCCAAGGACCTAGCATCAAAAGGGAACAGTGAAAAGGCCCACTGTCCTCTTCTCAGATTCTACAAGGTTTTACTGCATTACTTCACCTTGGACTGTCACTCAAGACATGCTCCCTGCTCATGACCCATTGGATTGCATGTCTTTATCAAGGACCTTGGGGTTTGATGGCTAAGACATCAATTCTCTTAAATCCATGACACATGCCTTTTCTTGCTTTATAGTTTTTATTACTATGGGCCTTCAGGGTACCATTAGTTCCATTCCAAATGCTTAAACTTAGTCTAGTTTCTCTGTATCTCCAATAGTGGATTGGTAAACAAAACAAATAAATGACCAAAAAATTAGAGGGTAAGTACTAAGGAAAAATACAGCAAGATAGGAAAAAAAATACAAAAAGGCATACTGAACAGTGGTTATAAATAGGATGCCTACAAAACCTTCCTAACATAGAGGAGCAAATCATTAGCTGAGCTTATCACATTATATGTGTCTTTTCATTTTTCTAGATGGAATAGAACATGAACCATTTATACTCATAAATGAATTCTTTACTGCCAGGCTCATTATCTTTAAGGACAATAATAACCAAGGAAATCATGAGAAAAGGATGCGGGAA
Organism: Chionomys nivalis; assembly: GCF_950005125.1. Taxonomy (NCBI): domain Eukaryota; kingdom Metazoa; phylum Chordata; class Mammalia; order Rodentia; family Cricetidae; genus Chionomys; species Chionomys nivalis. The sequence goes on from NC_080095.1 coordinate 55,181,128, forward strand.
ATGAAGGGTTCTGAGGCTGGAGAGGGACATGAATAGCAGGGATGAAGAAAGGGAAAATCACTCCCACAGTTCCAAGCACAGCTGATATTTTCCAAGGGTGGAACAATCAGATTCTTCAGGAGAAGAAGCAGGTTTGGAACATTGGACCTAACTTGTACTAGAAGATGCCTCCTCTTCTGGACATGTTCCCAGTGTGCAAGACACTGCAGCATCTTCAGTTAACCCTGGAGGGAGATCAAAAAGCTAATCAGTGCATTTCTTCTCATATTAGTCCCGTTTCGTTGGCAAATGCTTTATCCCATGCTAGGTGTCACATTTAAGGAGATGGTGGAAAACTGGTGGGCTTTCAGAAAAGCTGATCAATACGGTTAAAAGGACAGAGTCAAGTCCACAAGAGTGGAACTTGTTTAATTAAGTGAAAGAATTGCAGAGGTTTAAACTGTTGAATTGTCACAGGGCTATCTTTTGGCTGTTTGTAGATATTTCAGAATTGCTATGTGGAAGATGGTTTCAGTTTGTTTTTATGGGGCTTCAGAGAACTGTCAGGGAGGAGAGATTTATGGTTTATAGACCTGTACACCTGCACATACTCTAGCCAGTAGTCTCTAAAGATTGGCATGAAGAGTCCTCAGAGACAGGCTATTACCAGAGGGATCTTGTCAGTGGCAGAATGAACATTAGAAGGGCAGTTCCCAAGGCAATGGAAGCCTATGGTGCAGGGCTTGAGTGGAATGCAATGTTTGACCTTGCTGAAGTGCTTTTCAGAACAGATATTTTCAACCCAGCAGTGCATGAGAATCACCAAGTCCTATCCCTGAGGATTCTGATGCTGATGCTCTGGATGGCACCTGGGTGGAAGTTTCCAAGAAGCTTCCCAGATGATTCTCCCATGCCAGCATAGTTGAGAACACTGATTAGAAAAGCCAGGTATGGTAGCTCCTGCTTGCAACTCGGTTTCTCACAAGACTGGGGCAAGAAACCTGCCATGAATTTGAGGCAAGCTTGGGCTACAGAGTAAGACCTCGTCTCAAAGAACAGGAGGGAGAGGAGGAAGAGGTCGAGGCCAGCACTTCCATAGCTGCCTTGTTATTTTAATCTCCTACCATTCCACGAGGAATTGCTGGGCTGTAACCAGTTCCACCTGGGTACTATTTCTCATACTTCTGTTGGTTTTGTGTGCCTGCCTGTATCATCATGCTCTTACATCTTCATCAGTGGTACAGGGATTAGTAGCCCTGGAGACCATTGAGGGATGACTCCTCCCTCATGACTTTGGACTCTACCTCCCATTTTCCTGGTAGCACTAGGAAGGTAAACATCAGTTTCACTACTCCTTAGGCCTCCCACCAGAAGAATGGAATATCTTTGGCCCTGGGTGGAGACATGACATTCTGGTGTTCTCCAAAGGTAAGAACATCATATATTATTGTCTCCTCCTTTAAGAGTTAATCCAGCTGGGTTTGTCAATCACCTGGGTAAGAGTCCATCCCCCAGGAAATCTGAGTTACCAAAGACATGCTAAGGAGAGAGGACGAATAATTTTCTCTTTAGTGAGATAATGAAGCCCTTCCTTTGGTGCTGTGGCTTATGGAGCTTCCAGTATGCGGCACTGTGAAACCTCCTTGGTGTACTCAGAAAAGCATGACTTTCCTTTTTCCTTCTTTCCTTTCTCTTCTTCTTTTGGGTACTGGCCAAAGCTAAGCATGCTTTCCTTGACAATCTGGACTTTCTCATTCTTTCTCTGAAGATCTCCCTGCTTCCTTCTCCTGATTGTGTAGTATATATTTGTTTGCTGACTTCCATTGCTGTACATGCTGGCTTTCTTGGTCCCTTGGTTAAAAGATTTGACCTCTTTCTGTATTAATTATTGTTTCAAATAAAAATAAGTAAATACATTTGTAAATATATAAATGCAACCTGCTCAGTCTTATAACGATATTTATTTTATATGTTTTCAGGGATGATCACTTGGTATTAGATAACCATTTGGTATACTTTGAATTTGAAAGAGAGCAAAGAGGGGTATATTGAAGGTTTTGGAGGGAGGAAAAGTAAAGGGAAACAAGCTGTCTGTGAACCACATCAACTACTAAAAAGACATGATAGATAACCCTAGAGGCATGCTCACTTTGGCGGTAACCAACAGATACCTAATTGGTATAAAAGATGAGGTCCACACCTGGTACTGGAAACCTAACTACTCAGTGCTAGCGAAGTCATGGATATTGGAAGTGAACCTCCAATCACTACTTTACTAAATCAGCATAAACCCTAACAACAATTTAAACATTTGTCCTAATACACATTGATAAGTGTAGTCATCACTCCTCATCAAGAAAACTTCTCTTTGCAACAGTTGGAGACCACTACAGTAAACCACAATCAATCAATCAAAATGTAGGTCTGTGGAGCCCTGTCCCAATCAATACATCTATAAAAACAACCCTGCACTTAAGAGTTAGGGAACATTGTGGAAGAAAGTGGGAAGATTGTAAGAGCCAGAAGACTAGGGAGTTTGCTGTGAGGTTGTGTCTCCTAGTGATGTCAGAAGCTTTATCCATAAAGTCACCAAACATGAGTTGAACAAGGCACTGATAGACATGCCAACATGGGTGTGGGAAACCCTCAGTTGTAGGCAAAGAACTATAGACAACTAAGAAATACTGAGAGTAGAGAAAATCTTCCCCAGGGTTGAGTATTCCTCTTGGTTCTTTAATATCAAATGATCAGTCCTGAAAATATACACATGAGTCACATTATACAAAGAGAGCAGGTTCTATTTAGGAGTATATTTGTGTATTCTTATACATATATGTCCACAACAATGATTAATGGAAAAAGAGGCCATGAATTTGAAAGAGAGCACGGAGCAGTATATGGGGAGGTTTAAATAGAGGAAAGGAAGCGAGAAATGTAATTATAATCTCAAAAAATAGTAAAAACAAAAACCCGTGCCATTGAAAAAAATCTAAAGTTTTTTCTTTATCTTATTGAAAAGAATTGAGGGTTGTATGTTGGCACTTTAACTTTTCCATTTTCATTCAAGGGAAGTCTTGCTTTAACTGATTATATAGGCGATTAGCTGATGGGTTCTACACCTGTGCATCTTTAGAAACTGCTTCACGGAAAGAGACAGTTTCTTTTTCAGCACCAGGTTTATTGCTTTTTAAATGTAAGTTTATTAAGTGGTAATGGGCCTATAGATGGGCTTAGCTGCTGATTCTTATTGAGTTCATAAAACAAGCTCACAGGCTTCTCGAACACAAATGGTGTCTCTCGCTTCTGTACTTGGCTCGGTTGGGGCAATGTTTAATGCTGCCAGAATTTCCAGGCTCAGAAATGATGAGCTCATATTAAACTCTGATAGAAGAGTTTAAAAGAGAGGTTGTGGGAGGGAGAGGGAAAAGGGAGGCAGGGAGGAGGCGAAAATTTTTAATAAAAAATACTTTAATAAAAAAAAAAGAGAGGTTGTGAAGTTTGGAAGGGTTCTTTGTTGTGTCCTTTACTCAATTCTTAAATAAAATCCAAACGCACATTTCCATCTGGAAAGGAACTGCACTTTTTTAGTGTGAGACAGTTATCTGGAATTTGGCTGACAGGAGACCAGTGTTGCCGGCATCCTCTGGGCATGGGTTGGACATGCCTGCTCCCATTTTGTGGAATTTGTCTGTTTATGCTAAAGGAACGGGGTTTGTGGGATTTGCCACAGCAGATGGGGTTTTTATACTTGATGCTGATTGGGAGATAACGGTGGAGTCTGTCCTAGGTGATTTAGGGATTTTATACAAAAACCATCTTAAGGAATTTTAGGGCTAAGGAACAGATGGAAATGAGAGGCCGGTGGGTATGGATAGGGAGACTTAGTGTAGAAGCTAGGTGACATTTGCAATCTCTAAGAAGAATTTTTAGAAACGGTAGAGGTGTTTAGGTATTTTAACAACCTCAAATGCAGTAGTTCCTAGTGCAGCGATTGTGGCAAGAACGCAGAATCTGAAAGCTTCAGATATTAGGATTTCTAATATAATGGAAGTTTATTTTCTCTTTCTTTACTTTCCTTCATTTTTCTTCTTTATAAATATTTTTTGATCCACTTGAGGAAATGATCTTATTTTGTGTTTTTCTTGTGTGTTGGTTGCTTTGCAAAGTAACGGGAGTGTGATGCCATGGCGTTCCTCCTCTGCCTGGCAAGCTGGCGAGCTGCTGCATCGCGAGAGCGCCAGAGTGTGTCGATTTTGTAGTTGGCAGAGGAAAAGGGCTTATGCCAAAATGTTTTTGCTGGACCAAGACTGACATGAGAACACCTGTCTTAGTCACTGGATCTTTAACGTATTTTCTGGCAAGGTCATTGCAAAAGTAGAGTGACTCTAAGGGACAGTTATGAGTGGTTCTTTTTAACATTTATAATTTTAACTGGAGAGCACAAAATATTTTTCTGTGATAAATATCAAGGGACAAGTTCCTTTAGGGAATCTCTTTCAACCATTTCCATATTTAGAAGCTGTAAAACCATCCTTAGACTTGAATAGTCACTAGGGTTTGAGAGATCATTTGTATCAAACTTACAATTCTTTTCTGTTTTAACAGTGAAAGGACTCAGGTCAATATCAGCAATGGGAGAACATGTATATCTAACACTAAGCCAGTGTGGGCTTGCAGATTTCCATCTCAATGGAGTTGCATAGAAATTGCCCAAGTTTTTCCTAACAATGTCATGTAACTATTTGTGTAAAGTATAACAACCAGAGAATCTCACTACAGCCTTGATGACCAGGATTTTTATTAGAGCGAGCCACATAGTTTTGAGGTGCCTATGGAATTGATTTTAGCTACTTGAAATATCTAAGTATCGCCCCAGCCTCCTTTCACCTGGAGGTCAAAGCAACACAGACAGTCTTGAAAAATTAGATTTCACTGTGAGTTGCACCTGTTGTATAAGCTATCTGGTTAAACTGCTACAGGGTGGCATAAGTCCTCAGGAATACAGACACTGCTACCAGGCAAGATATTCCTGATCAGAGTTTGTTTATTCCTGTCAAGAACCAGTTCTTCCAAAACAGACTATTCTTAGAATATTCGGGGTCCCAGAAAACATAGCCTGACAAATTAACACCTTATTGTGCAATACCTAACCTAAAACTTATGAGATATCACATACTAACCCAAAACCAAATAAGGTAGGATGGAACTTCAAGAAAGATGAAGGTTAGGGTTGGGACCAGTGCCTAATTATCCCCCATCTTCTTCATACCCCACAATCTTTCCTTCTCATCTTTCAAACTTCCTTCTTATCAAACTCATTTTTCTTTCCTGTTTTCTCTGAAACACTGAAATAACAGTTGCTTTATTTTAATTATAACCAACCCACAAGAAGAGACAGGAAATTTTGTGCATTTTCCCCATCTTTGGGATATGGTAAATATAACGTAAACTATGCACCCCCAAACTCATTCTCTGCACGGAAAAGTGATAGATGTCCCTAAGAAAAGATGCGATCGCAGGGCATATAGTTACTGTGACCCAGGGCACATAGTTAAAGATTTCTGGATGCTTAGATAGTTTCCCCCTTCCCTTCCCTAGATAACATTTTTTTTTTAGCAGCTCCCAATGTAGCAATACATAATGAAAGTTTTCACTTATTGTCCAAGAGGAAAATTGCAGCTCTGCCAAGCAGTTCTCCTAAATGAAGCAACTCAACAAGTTAGAGTAGCAATAAGCTGGAGGCATAAAGACAGCTCTCTGCTTCCAAGTCTGGAAACAAGGTGGAGTGTGTTTGCTGTGTTTGTGTAGCAGACATTGTTCATTGGAACGAGAAGAGGTGCTATTAACTCACTGGCAAAACAGGTTCTTTACAAGCCAAATGCTCGAGATCATTCCAGACAGCGTAGCTTAGAAAAGAAAACAAACACAAGCAGAATTGTGTCGATTTTACAGAAATAGAAATCAGGTTATTTGGAAAGGGGTGTTATTTACAGATGAACCCTGACTAAAGTCATATTGGCCTTCGATTTTGGGAACTGTTTGGTTACCATTGCCTTGGCTATTGTGGAGACCTAGCTTTCAAACTAAAATCTAGACTCCATTTATCAGGAGCAAGGCCAATTTAACTAAACAATTCCCAGCTGATTTAAAAGACTATTGCCTAAAGTACTCAGGAGATTTTAGATCTTAGCATCCCTTTATAATTTTTATCACCAGTATGAAAATCATATAATTCTTAGAATAATGTGAAGAACGATGATGAGGGAGAGAGGAAGGAGAATGAGGGAGACGAGAAAAAATAAGTTGATATCGTGGTGCCGTTCTTTGATTCTAGAGTCTGTAGCTTAGTTATTCTAGGGTAACGGTAACAAAATGGCATCATGGGACTGGCAAAGTCTCAGATGAGGACTCAACTAGAGATGCATGAGTAGTTACATGTGTCACAAGGAGGCTGCACTGAAAGAAACCAACCCTAGCATATGGCTTAGGATTGCCTAAGCCCTTGAAGCCATTGCAACAAGTGTGGCTCCCAAAATTTTCTATATGTGATAGGGGACTCCTCTTTCACGTTTTAAGTTACTGCTGTGGAAGTCCATGGACATCACAGTGGGAATGGCCCATTGTTGAAAGTGTTACTTCACCTGTGAGGCAATGGGGCCTTACTGTATGCCTGTATGTATTATGTGAGTACCTTTATATACCAAATAAAATAATTTCATATTTTTGTAAATGGATTGCGATATGTTTCGAGGTTAAATGTGATATAGTGTCCATCTTTTGGTTTTGTTTCTCTAAATCCATTTTAGTCTTTCTCTAGAAAGATGCCATCCCCGTGTGGATGTGGCAGATACTGTTTGGATGGATAAGTCTACATGAGTAGACAATGCTGCTCCCAGAGTCAAAGGTTACTAATTGAAAGTTCCCATTCCATGTGTGAGATAGATCTCTTTTAATTGTTGGTCAGAGAAGACCTAGGGATTTTCAAAACAATATAGGGTATCGCCATTGCTCGTGTTCTCCCACAAGAACTAGATGGTGTGCTCCTGTTGCCGAAGAAACCACATATTTTGGTTGCAGGATGCAGAAAACAAGCTAGAATTGAGCTGTCAAACTCTGCAGGTTATGTTCATAGTGCTGGAAGATGCTATGCAGGCATCTTTGAGAGGAAATCAACCAATGGTCTTACCCAGCTGTGGATTTTGTGTGTTGTATCTGACATAGAAGGCAGAATATGCTCAACGGTGCAGTAGTGGCATGACAGTTAGGCAGCGGTGGTGTAACCAACTGCCTTCACATTGGGTATGAGGCTGTTTCCACAGGAAAGAATCCATGTCTATTATTGTAAACATGATAAAAAAAAAACCTGTGACCCTGAAGGTCAAAGGTCCTAGGAAAGACTGTGTTACTGATGCTTTGTTAAATGGACATGTGGCAAACTGCCTAACTGCTTTCTAAATACTTCTCATTTCTATTCAGCCTTGATCAGAGAACCCTATTTTTTTTAATGGTATGTAACAGTTAAGGCAGACTCTTAATTTGCCAAACAGCTGAGAATAAGTGATTGTTGAGTGCTTACCTCTACGTATATCATTCTATATTACCCCTTCCAAGTTCCAGGGAATTCTGTAGAAGAGGTTGGAGAACTAGTGTAGGACCTAGAGGAGAGAAGGAGTACTTTGAAATGCTGTCTCCTGGATATGTCATGGTTGTAGCAATCATGAGCACATAGACACCAGCTGTGGCTACATGCGCACTACCCTCTCTAGAAAATGAGCGACATCATTAGTGAACGAGAACACTAGCACATCACATCAAAGATCTTATTCCCTCATCCCCCTAGAGTGGCAACACTTTCTTTTAATGAGTCTCAGGGTTTGGAGAAAGCTTTTTTGGGGTCTGAGTGCAAATGCTGAGAGTGTGTGCAGAAAACATTCACAGTAGCTGAATATTCCTCCCCTAGAGACTGCATCTTCTGAGATTGGCTAAATTTGTCTTCTTTGTTCAGCTGTATATAATAACACTGCCTTCTCGCTTATCTGTATTTAATAACTCCACCTTTTTATTCATCTGTATATAATAAACATGCTGAGCTTTTGGGGGTGAGGTGGTCAGATGGGAGATGAGGAGGGTGGGAATGTGACTTCTCCATCAGAGAGCTGAGATCACCCAATTCCAGATTTCCTGTATCAGTGTGTGTGTTCTTCATTCCTTGTAACTCCATAGTCAGGGTTCTGGGACGCAAGTTGTGTAAGGATGTGGCAACCCCTCCCCTCCAGAAAAAAATTAAATGTAAAAGTAAGGCACACTAGTTAGGCAGAAGATGGGTATCAGTGGGAGGGGAGGGGACAAGGACAAGAGGATGTTTGATGTGAATATGTCACAATACTCTCTATACATTTTTAAAGTTGCCAAAAAGTGACCTAAAATAAAAACTGATGATGGATTCACAATCCTATGAATACACTTCACTAAAACCACTGAGTTGTGTGAGTAGGGAAATTGATATGCAATGTGAATTATTTATCAATAAAGATTTTATTTAATAAAAGATTGAGCCTACTTTGGACAGTAAAATAGAGAAATGGAATGAATATTATTATTTTTTAACTTACATTTTTTAGACTGTCAGAAACCAGCCAAGATAGTTTTATAGCATTAAGGGCCATTTCACAGCCTCAATAAAATCTCCCAAGATTCCTATAAATGGACAAGGCTTATCTAAAGTTGCCATATAATTAAAAATGCCATAATGGGATCTTGAAACCAATAATAATAATAAAGGCCTGATTTTACTAGTCGTCCTTCTTTCCCTTAAATTCAAACTTTCACTGCAATGGCCAATATGTTGTAGCTTTCAAGTGTTAGCTATGCTGGCTGTGTTTGTTTCTGTGTGTATGTGTATTGTGTGGAATTAAAAATTAGTTCACAGTTTACATAGAATATTGTGTAGGGGGAAAATGTAAAAAGAGTTATAGTAACATTATTTGATATTAGACAATCCAACAGAAATTATTCCTATGTAAGGGTTTAAACAGATGTTAGCAGAAGTCTAGTAAATTTTAGTGGGAATTAAGGAAAGATGCTACTTGACTCTGATGTGAAAGGCAGTCTGTGTGCAGAGCCAGGATTCAACCTGGGGATTCAAGACACATAGTGGTGGGATGTGTGACAGAAAAGAGAAGAACATAGGAATTTTGAGCAACTTCATATTTTTTTAGGGCCATGTTGAACTGATGTGACATTCACTGGACACTCACTCTCATGCACAGGAATCTTACGTGTAGTACCCTGAAAAGCCAGGCAGGAAGCAGTGCCAGATCGCTAGATCAGTGTCTATGATGCCTATCATGGGAGTCAGCTGTCAGACAGAGTGCAATTTTTAGAGAAATTTCCCATTTTTAAAGTGGACTTTCCCTAAATACCAGCTGTGACCTCATATTTCATCTTTCCTGATGTCTATTTCCATTTGTTTGAGAGACGGATACTTGACTTGACTCAAAGGTGCCTCTTTTGGCTGAACTTTTGAAGTGTTTGCAAAGCACCAAGTTGGGTGCCCTAGATTTCCTGAGAGAAAGATGACATTTTCTGTTCTTTGTGATCAAATAGGCTCTGGGCCAAGGGAAGTTCCTCTATGTTAACATATGGTTGAGCTTGATCACTCTTGTTCTTACCGTGCTAGCAGGGAGGAGAAACTGACATGAGGACCATAGGATCCCCTTAAGCATATGAAGCAGGAAAGCCACATGCCTCTTCTGCTCACATCTGCTTGATGGGAGGAGGATTGTTACACTGACTGTCTGCCTGGCAAGAGAGTAAACAAAATTCATTCCCTGGGTTGGACAGATGGCTCATTGGTAAAGTGTGCTTACTGTTCCTGCAGAGGAACTAAGTCTGGCTCCCAGCACCCACATTGGGTAGCTCGCAAATGTCTTTAACTACAGCTTCAGACTTCTCTTCTGGCCTCCACAGGCTCTTGCATTCTCTCTCTCTCTCTCTCTCTCTCTCTCTCTCTCTCTCTCTCTCTCTCTCTCTCTCTCTCACACACACACACACACACCATACATACACATATTTTCATAATACACATACATGATTAAAATAAGTTTTTCAAAAACCCATTTCCTAATTGTAGCTCAGTTAGTATTGCATCACTACAGAAGAAAAGGAACAGGTATTGGTGGAAACCTAACAGTTTATGCAACAGATGCTTTTATATTCTTTGAATTCGTGAAAGAATTAGATCGTACAAACTCCTTTGAAGCTAAATTTAGTGTCCTCTCAGAGTGACTCATTTTCGATCTCTGTATGTTTATTCATTACCGTGGGCTTCTTTGTGAGCTCCATTTAGACTTCTAGTAGTCTATCGCATTTTAATATTTTAAGCCGTCCTAAATCCTTTCAGGAAATAGCTGAGATATAAATAATAAGTTGAATAACAAAATGCAGTGCGCCTGCTCAAAGAACAGCTAGTGTAAGAAGACTAAAAATTTAAGCGTGTTTGATAAATTCCAACTGGAAAGCTGTAAGACGTGTGTGTAGAATTTCTTTGGGGGGCACTGTGGGACTTCCTGTACCCACGGATCAGGCAAAAGATGGTGTCAAGCAGTTCAGGCAACATAGTGACATGGAATGGTCTGCCTCTGCCTCTGAAAGGCAAAACTGTCTACCAATATAGAGTAATCTTTTCTCTTAACTATAAGTATTTTGCTGTATCTTTGTGCTACTAGTGTTCTTTAGGGTATAGGGGTAAGTCTGTCATATGTTAGCAATCATCATTACTATATAAAAAGAACTATGAAATTTGAGCATGGCATATCTCTTCAGCACCCTGCTACTTTCCATGGGAGCAATATTCCCTTTTGTCCTTATAGCCTTGTAGTCTTAGAATCCTTAGAGCCACAGCATACTATATCATAAAGCATTTCGTCATTTGCTCAGTGCTCAGCACAGAAGGGTCCTTCTTCAATAATACAGACTGAAAGAATAATAGTGGCATGTCATAATACTGAACCAAAATTTGTAAAAGACATTAGAAGTCCTAGGAATATGCAGAATTTTTTGATGTTTTTATTTCTTATTTGCATTAGGAAAAGTGAAAACTTCATTATTAATTTAATGATAGGATTAACAGTAAACTTGTCTGTTTCATTCTTTTGAAATTGCAGTAGTAATTGCATATATTTATAGGCTTTAGTGTGATATTTCAATACATGGATATGATGTACCAAATCAGGACATTAACATGTAGCTCTCCTTAAGCACCAAGTTTGTTGTGTAAAACCATTTAACAGATCTTTCTAGGTCTATCATTTAATGGTTATTTCAGACTTCAGATAACAAAGGACTAAGCTTAAAAATATATACATATGAGTTTTTATATAAAATTTGTTTAATACTTAATGTTTCAAGCTTTCCAAAATTTCCCAATCAAGTACATTCCATCTCTGTTGATGACTTTTATCTCTGATTTCTCTGTTTAGTTTTGGTTGATAAAACAAGAGCAAAATATCAAAACAACTTGAGGGATCCAAGATGGTGGACAATGCAACAGGCTCAGTCTGCTAGAATCTTCAGGGAATAAACAGGGAAAAACTGGAAATCAGAGAGGTTGGTGATGGCTCTAAGTCTCTAGTTTAATAGCAAATATATATATATATGTAATATATATATATACATACTTATATATATTGTATATAATTTTAGCTAAATATAAAATAATTTGATTCCTTGAGGCTTTATCAAACAATCTTAGTGTCCTTTGTCCCTCTTCCCTTCTCTCCTTTGGTAAAAACCACCTTCCTCCCTGGCTGGATCTTTCCTCTCTGCTTTTAAACTTCCTGCTTCACTTGTATCTTGCTCTTCCCTCAACCTCCATCGAAAGATTTGGAACTCAGATGAGAGAGAACATGTGCTTTCTGTCCTTCTGGGGCTGGGTTACCTCACTCAAAATAATCTCATCTAGTTCCATTCATTTACTAGTAAATTTTATGGTTTCTTTTTACCTTATAGATGAATAGTATTCTGTTGTGTGTGTATGTGACACGTTTTCATTACCCATTAGTCAGCTGAAGGATATTCATGTTGTTTCCATCTCCTGGCTCTTATGAACAGGGTGCATTGCTGAGCAAGTATCTGTTGAGTATGACATAGAGTACTTTCAGCATTTGTCAAGGGATGGTATTACTGTGTCATCTGGTGAATACATTTTTAGATTTGTGTTAGGATTTGTCATTTGTTAGGATTTATGTTACTGATGAACAGTTTGCCATCTCACTAACAATGATTCAGGGGTTCCCTTTTCCCCACAACCCATTGTCCCATTTCACCAGCATTGATTGTCATTATTTTGTTGATCCTAGCTATTCGGACCAGATAAAATGAAATCTCAAAAATTATTTTAATTTGCCTTACCCTAATTCTAAGTATGATGAACATTTATGAGATATTTCTTAGCCATTTTTTTCTTTGATTGAGAACTCTCTCTTTGGATACTGAAAACATTTTAAAAATTGGATCATTTTTTTTCTTACTGTTTGTCCAGATACCTTATCTGCTGGAGAAAGCAGGGTATTGAAATCAACTGCTATTAATGGGTATCAGTTCATCTGTGTATATAATTGCATTAGTATACTTTTTGATAATTTATGATAGTATTGTAATGTCTTCTTGATCAGTTGACCCTATGATTTGTTTGTTTGTTTGTCTTTGAGACAGGGTTTCTCTGTAGCTTTGGAGCCTGTCCTGAAATTAGCTCTTGTAGACCAGGCTGCCCTTAAACTCACAGAGATCCCCCTGCCTCTGCCTCCTGAGTGCTGGGATTAAAGGCGTGCACCACCACTGCCTAACTATGTTGATCCCTTTATTAGAAAGAAGTTTCTCTTCTTTGACTGTTCTGAAGTTTTAGCTGGAAGTCTATTTTGTCAGGCATTAAGATGGCAATACCTGCTGCTTCCTGAATCCCATGTGTTTGGAATAATTTTTCCCTTCTTTCTATATGTGGTGCTAATCTCTGAAATAGATTTTCTTAGGGACAACAGTTATATTCTTAGTCCACTCAGTTAGCTTATGATGTTCTGATTAGAGAGTTGAGGTCATTAACATTTAGAGCCATTACTGTAAGGTATGTTGTGCATTGCAGGGATTTTGTTGATTGTTGTCATTTTATGTTCTTAGTTATGTTTCGTATTTTGTTAAATACAGCTTCATTTGTTTTCTTTCTAGAGTCTATAGATTGTACTTATTTCTCTCCCCAGTTTGAAGTATTGCTTCCAGTATTCTGTTTAGGGTTTCTTGTTGAATGTGAATTTTTTTAAAGGCCTTTTGTACTATGAAAAAGATTTTCTTTCTCCTTCAACTATGGCATATAATTTTCTTGGATATAGCAAAACAATTTTTGGTTTGCAATTGTGGTCTTTTAGAACTTGGGAAGCTTGTTCCAGGCTCTTCTGGCTTTCAGCATTTCCATTGAGAGATTTCTCAATGCTGTCATTTGAAGAGTTTTTCTTTATATGTAACTTGTGTTTTTTTTCCCTCTTGAAGTTTTCAAAATTTTTCCTTTGTTTCTGCATATTTGGTGTTCTAACTATGATATGTCATGGGCTGTTTCTTTTCTGGTCTTGTACAATTCGAGTTCTGTGTGATTCTTTTATTTGTACAGGTGTCTATTTTCTTAGTCTAGGGAGTTTCCTTGTATGATCTTGTTAGAGATCTGATGTATGCCATTGGCCTGGGATTCTTCTCTCTCATATTTTGTCTATCAATTGAAGATTTCTTCTTCTGATGATGTTCAACCTTTCCTGCATGTTTCTTTCCTGTGTCTAGTTTAAAATTTCACATTTTTGCTTATTTCAGCTAGAGCTTCTACTTTATCATTGAATCCTAGGAGTCTCCCTACCGCTTGATTCATTCTTTCTACTCATAAGGCTTTCTGCTGAGTTTTCTACATGGATATTGATTATTCCTCTTCATTTAAGTTTGTGTTTATTTCAATGTTTTTAATCTCTTTATTGACTTCAAATCCTGAGCTGTCTGCTTTAATTCTTTCAGGTGCATATCTGTATTTTCTTGGGCATCACGCAAACATGATGTTATTGTTATCCTCTTGGAGTTCAATGAAGTGTTTTTCTCTTCTTTAAATTTGTTTAATTATTTGATAACATTTGCGATTGTTCTTTTAATTTATATACACTTGGGTTCATCTAGGTAGACCTTCTTAGAGAAAACTTCTGTAGAATTAATTAGTAGGCTTGATAGGAGAGTTGCTGTCTTGACCAGTCATGTTGTTTTGCTTTTTGCCATTTAACCTGGGCATATGGGCTGCTTTCTTTGGTTGCATATCTGGTGCAATAATCTGACCTTCCTTATTGCTATAATTGGGCCAGTGCAGGAACGGTGTACCTCAAGTTAGGCCAGATAAAGCTAGTAGATGAACTGTGTAACTGGGACAGGCAAAAATGGCTCTCAAACCATGGGTCTGTGAGTACAGAGATGACAGTGGGTAGGAGAAAGAATAGGGGGAGGAGGCAGTGTCTTACCATTACAGGTGGGTCTAGAACATAGCAGGTTCAAAGGCCACTGATCTGGAACTTGGCCTGTTAATGTGTAGAAGGCTACTGGCAATGGTATGGATGGATGGAAGAATTGGGGGAGAGGAGGATGGGGAATGGGGACAAGAAGTGCCTAACCTGTCATTGGTGGCTCACAAATAAAGAGGGTTAGTGGGGGTGGGTGGGCCTGGAACAAGTCTTGGTGGAAGGATAGGCAAAGGGAAGAAGTGATCTACACAGCAAAAGCAAGGGTCTGATCTACCCAGCAAAGTCAAACGTGGCTCACAAACAGGAGGGATCGCATTGCATAGGTTCAAAACTAGGCTTGACTTTTACAGCTTTCACAGAACTAATAGGCAAGAAATTGAGAAACAGCTTTCAAATTCATTGAAAAACCCACTTGAATTAAAGTTTGATAGCTGCTTCTGTGACCCATAACTCCATGTGCAAACCCAGGCTTATACCTTGCTTATCTGTGTGCACATGGAGCAGAAAGAAACAAGCAACAAACCAACAGCAGAAACTCAGAGGATCTCTGCCTTTGGGTCTTTGCTGACTAACTTTGGTCTGGTCATTCTTTAACTTTGGTGACATCAAACTGATTTTTAGTTTTATTAATTTTATAAAGCATCATTTCATTTGGTGATCTAATATTTGAAAAGCATTTTTGTTATTTTAGTTTAATATCAACTTTTCTTTTCTCTCTGATTTAATTACTCTATGAAAGCAATAAAGACACAATGTTCTAGTTTGTAGAAGTTTAACTTATAAATAGCTAAAATGTTAAAATATTCCTTTTGGTTTCACTGATCAAGTAGCATTGTTTCCAGGAATATGGGTTGCTACCATATCAAACTATATTTAAATAGATCAAATTTCTGTAATGGTTATAATTTTAAATTTTGGCCTATTTTTCAATGAAAAGGTAATATGTTGGCCTAAATTTCAATTCTACATCTTCATGTCATAATACTAATTGGGATAATTAATATTTTTAAGACAATTTCTAAGTAAGAGAAGTGCTTATACAAGATAAGTTATTACACCATTTTCATTTCTACTTGTTCTTTATTTAACAGCCACAATTTAACATGGAAATAAAATCATGGGACATAATTGATATCTTCATTATTGTTGCTTTAAAATTTATATAAGTAGGATAAAGTGTATGGCTGTAGAGGGAAAGAAAAGCCAGGCAGTTCTTGGCTTCTTGCTTTAGTCTCCTATGTAAGGAAACACGCCCAGCTGGGGATGCAGTCTCACCTGGTAATGAGGCTGTACCAGGATCTGCACAGTGCATGTTGCACGTTCTGTGTCTTACCTCTCCGGGGAAGGTGCTGAGTGCTTCTCACTGTGGTTCCTCCAAGCTGCTCTTAGAGAACCTCAGCTTCCATTTCCTCTGCTCCCTTGCTCTCCAGTCCCTCCAGCCAGGGCTGCTGCAGCCGACCTCCACTCAGAGTAGATCCAACTCCCAGGGGCATCTCAACAACTCACCTTTGGCTGACAGCCCTTACTACACCTGTGTTTGCAATGGGACAGGACCACACTGGCCCGTTCTGTGAGCAGTGTAGTGAGGCCACAATTGTTCCTGGTGGGAAGCATTTTGAACCTGGGGACATAAAAACAATGAACAAATAAGATCAGTGATGATAGTATTGACAGATATAATAGTCATATGCAATCATAATTCCTGTCCTGGTAAGTGACTTCATATTGATTGGGATTAAGGTGCTTTGTTACAGGTTGTTTATCGAATGTTCCCTAGATGTGATGGAACACGTGATAACCCGTGGGGCATTCTGTTGGAGAAGCAATTCTAACAGGGCTTAAGAAAATTTTCATTTCTCTCTGCTAACATGAAAGTTGTTCACACTTTAGCAATTAAGAGCATTTCAAAGGCCCTTCTGGTGACCAGCAAACACACAGAAGCTATGTGATTGGCAGGGCTGAGATTTAAACTGCCTATTTCCCCAGGGGACACAATTTTTAGCAAAATGCTTTGTAGGTATTATTCAAGGCCACCTTCACCAAGTACCCAGTGGCACACATAGGAGCCTTAGCTGAGATGGAGGTTTGAATCTTCCATGCTCCCACCGCACTATAATCTGGTGCACATTCCCTTAGGTCCCATCTCTAAGCTCTTCCTCACAGGGTATTCTTGATCCCAGCCCCAAAGAATGCAGGACATAGGGCAGTGGGTGTCTTTGCTCCTACTTAGTGAGGGTCATACTCCCAGAAATCAGGAGTAAAGGATGGGGGAGGGAAAACATTGGAAGAACAGCTGGTAGAAAGGTTGTTATGAAACTGACTGTCCCTCAAAGATCCCTGTTGACAGCCTGTCAAGTTTCTTTATCAGAACGGACAGAGGATGTTCTTGGAGGACCAGCAGAGTTTGTTCCTAGACAGGCAAATCTGTTCCCATCTGCCTTGGTTGCCCATAGCAAGGCATCACTGCTTTCTCTGGAGAATTGCCAGAGTCTCTGCAGTACAAAGTCAAGTCTCCAGACACAAGGGAAACCCACAGCCAGTGACTGCCTGACAGGAGTTTCAAAAGACCATCCCTTTCCTCTTTCATGCTGCAGAGAATCCCATTGGGGCCTGGCTGAAGCTAGTCTCTGACTGAGATAAATCTTGCTTGCCCCTTCTCCCATCCTAACCTGCTTGCTTCAGATTATTTTTCCCCCCTTGGGAGCTCTTCAATAAATCACTTGAAAATGAATTTCTGTCTCACGTTCTGATTTCTGACTTCAAAGAGGAATAATTTATCCACTGCCTCCTGTCTTACTTGTTTCTGAATACATACCTAAGGGAACAGAGAAAAGGGATTTTAGACAGGCACGAGGTGACATGCCAGCTCCACCCATGTGAAG
The DNA here is from genome assembly GCF_950005125.1 of Chionomys nivalis. Lineage (NCBI taxonomy): Eukaryota > Metazoa > Chordata > Mammalia > Rodentia > Cricetidae > Chionomys > Chionomys nivalis. The sequence goes on from NC_080095.1 coordinate 55,198,523, forward strand.
TTAGGAGGAGCTTATTTGGAATTGGATTAATGTGCCAACAACAACTCGAACCAGGAGCAGGTGAAGCCATGGTTGCCTAGATTGCATGGAAGAGAAATCTGTTGTCTTCCACCTCTTGGACCTCTCACACGCACTCGATCCCTGCCTCCAACCAGAATGTGGGATCTCCAGTTCTGTGATGACGGTAATGACTTCACTTCTTCCCCAGTGGGGCCGCACAAGTGAATGAAAACCCTTCAAAATGGCAGCCAGCTGGAGGGAGGAGCAGTAAAACAAACTGTAGTCACAACTGCTGCTGTTGGTTCCCAGGCGTTTTATATTAGATATTCATCTTGTCTGCTGGCTTCCTGATTCCTTGCACGCTTTACATCACGTATTGCCTGCCAGGGAGGATAGTTGAGGCTTCTATTGAACTAAGTCCTGGCTGCCTTGCTTTTATAGTAGTAGGTTTTTGTGACTGTTTATGATAGTCCCTGTGGGTAGGAACATGAGTCATGAACCTGAGTTCCGGATGTTCTGTGTCTGCCCGGCCATTTTAGAAGGAGCACTAGGTGATGCTGGTAATTAGAGTTCATCTTCTGTGCCTTGAGGAACCAAAGTGACAAGATGCTTATAACCTTCATTATATACATCATTCCCCTTACCTCATTTGGGGGATCAGGCCTGGAAATATGTCGAAGATGGAAGAGCGCACACCTTGTAAGTAGGTCACTGGGAGGGATGGTTTATGTGACCAATTCTAACTATCCCTTAGGCTAAAGATATACATTCTAATCTTTGAGAATATAGTTGTACATTGCCACTGTGTCTTTAATTACAGCCACTTAACATGTAAAAGTGATTTCTGAGGTCTACCTGTAACAGGCCACTTACCATTCTATTAGGGGAGCTCTTTCTTGTGGAGTCCGAGGCAGGCCACTGCCCTCTGCTGTCTCTTGCCTCTGTTATTAGAGGAAACATCCACATACTGTTACCATGAGAGCCTTGGTGTTCCATATTACTATTTATCTATATTTGGTAAATATTGCATATCCTTGCCCCCGGAAGGGTAGCATGGACATCTCAGTTAATATAGTTATGAAAGCAGGAGAAATCATAAGTATCTCTTTGATAAGAAGTTTTGATAATTAAATAAAACACCAAATTCTTTAAATTATTTGCTCCCTAGTTTTCTTTTCAGGGTACTGCCCATTCCTGGCTTCTTTTCTTCCACATATTGCCTAGAAGCCTGTGGTGGAGCAGTCATCTGTCTGCTTACTACTACTTTCAGCACCAGAGACAGCATCCATTGAATCCTTCCTGCCAGCCCCGGTCTGGTTATGCTTTGTTGTGTCTTGGGTGCTGAGAGATTGATTGAAATTGGAATTGAAGAGTCTAATACCACATCAACAGTGTCTACTATAGCTTCTAACCCCAGCAACCATTAATGAGTGTTTTTATTCCTTACATCACCAATTCCAAACATTTACCTCCTTCCCCCGAACCACTCAGCCACTGTTGGCCCTGTTCTCTGCATACAAAACTTTCATTTTGCCATAGGGGGAAAATCTGTCAAAATAGGTATTGGCTTTGTTGAATTCCATCTTTCTCTGCCAATTATCTATGTCTATCCTATCACCTACTCTTCTCTCAACTAGGAGAGGTGGCCTTATACACACTGTAGTTCCAGCATTCCAGAAGTAGACAGGAGGACCTTGTCTCTAAAACAAACAATGTTGGGATTGAAGAAGACTCAGTGATAGAGTACTTGTCTAGTGTGTTCAAGGCCTAGACTCAATTCTGAGCACTGGAGATAACCCAAGCAATAATAATACTTATTCATTTTGCCAAAATACATATCTTAGAATAGAATAAAAGTATATGAATGAGTAGGGAAACACTCAAGAGTTTTACCCCTGAGACAGAAGGACAGTAGATAATGAATTACATAGGGGATTCCATTTTGTCCTTGAAACCACTTTCTTAAATGTACATACAGTCACTATGATTTTTGAAATAATTAGCAATTACAAATATGTCCTAAACTTATCTAAAAATAGTCTTAGCTCTTGCTTCTCCTTGTCACTGTTTCTGAAAGTCTTAGCAAATCAGCAGCCCTGTTAGAGAAAGAGAAGATTTTTAGATAGAGCTATAGGGTAAAACTCAGACTGTGACTTCACACAATTCTGGACCTGCACGTTTCATCCTTCATCAGGTTGAACACATAGCCTGATCAAATGGGCTGAGGATTTCAAATTTAGCTTGCAATATGATATCATTCAATCACCAATGATTCTTTGGCTAGCTATGATCCATCTCCAGTCCATAACCACCTCAGAGCTGCCTCTAATCCTATCGGCCACAACCAGCTTGGGCTGTAATTTAACATAAAACATCCAGACATTTTCACCACACACCCTGCTGAGAGCTTAATGTGTTTTCAGCATTCAACTTTCCAAAAAATAATACGCTTTGTAAGAAAAAGAAATCTTATTGAAAAATCCCTAAAACGTCAAATTTTAACGGAATTGAAATTAGACATCTTGAAGTATTTTATATTTGTTTTAAAAATCATTAAAGTTCAAAGTTGCCTTTCACCCTTGAGAAAATAGACTCACCATTTTTCAGGATCACCCCCCAGCTCTTCTTTGGTATTGAAGTTCATCTAAAATTTATAATGTCTTCTCTTAAAAATTAAAACCACTTATCTTGAGCACTCCACCATATGTTATAAAGGAAATTCACACTCAATCTTTAAGACAGCACTCGTTCTGTTCCTTTTAACAAAAGGAATGGTGAGGCTACAAAGGAATTAATTCAGCATTTAGGGGAAGCAAAACTTGAAAAATCATAACTATCTAGTAGGCTTATGTATGATTTTAAAAGAATTTTAAAATCTTTAAAATCTGCCTGAATATGGGGAGCGCCAGTCCACACCGGTCACTGATCCTCCACGGTTTTAGCACTGAAGTCTCTGCTTAGTAAGAGATGTTTTCTTTTCCAAGTGGTTCATGCCCAAGTGAATGAAGAATCAGTGTGGATTGTTTTATAATACCAGAACAAAAGTAGTATTTTCCAATTTGTTTTGAAAATTATCCGTTATTTGACTGATTTTTATCAGCTCATATTTCTACTAAAAGTACTATCCCCTTATTGGGTAATAGAGTATTAGTCTACCTGTCTCACCATGTGACCTTACATAAAAAAATTTGTGCATGACTTTTCTTTATACCAGTCTGCAACTGGAGAATCCCTATGTAAATGGAAATAACACAATGGTTGAGTACCAGCAAACTCATCCACTGCCCATGTCAAGTCCTGTCAGTAGGTTAACAAGTGACTCATTTGGCTATCTCTTTCCTCAGGATAGATACTGAAATCACAACTGCCATTACATTTATAGACATGTGATGTGGGATAATGGTCTTGTACACTGTAAAGATTTGTCATTCAAATTGTTTTAATAAAATGCTGATTGGCCAGTAGCCAGGCAGGATGTATAGGTGGGTGACCAGACTAAGAGAATTCTTGGAAGAGGAAGAGAGTTAGTCACCAGTCAGACACAGAGGAAGCAAAATGAGAATGCCTTACTGAGAAAAGGTACCAAGTTATGTGACTAAACATAGGTAAGAATCATGAGTTAATTTAAGTTGTTAGAGCTAGTTAATAATAAGCCTGAGCAATAGGCCAAATTGCTTATAATTAATATAAGCCTCTATGTATCTATTGTGGGACTCAATGACTATGGGATTGGGCAGGATAGAAACTTCCATCTACAGACATATGTTTTTAAAAGTAAAGAATACATGTTTAATACTGTTCCATGTGAGATTGCCATAGACTGATTGGAATGGCTTTGTCCATTCTCTTTGAGACCTGAAAAAAATAATTCACTTTAGTGTTCTGGGAATTATAATTAGAAATGATAATTTCTAATATGAATTTTCTCAGGGCAGAAATAACTCCACACACATATAGTTTTGTTTTACTATTATGTCACAGCTCCTCAAATTAAAAAAAAAAGTTGCTAGAATTGATCATCTAGGAATAAATGGAAATGTGTGACATTTGAACAGTGTGGGTAAGAGCACACTCAGCAGAAACAGTGTGTGCAGAGGGCTATAGACTTGTGGGAAACTGGGTCCATGCAGAACTCTGGAGAGATGTGAGGTTTTCTCACAAAGATAAAGATATCATAGTGACAAGAAAAATAATTAAGAAAGGCTCCAGCACTCTCACCCTTAATGTAAGCAAGAAACTGAATCTTTAGAAAGTTCACTAATAGCAGAGAGAGCCGTGAGGAAAATATGGGACCAACAAGCTGAAAAATGTGTTCCATGTCTGCCACATCTGACAGGGTGTTAAGAACTAATTTGTCTTGGTGAGTTCCCGATAGAACATCCCCATTGTCTCTGTGTGTGGGTGCACCCCTCACGGTCCTGAATTCCTTGCTCGTTCTCTCTCTCCTTCTGCTCCTTACTTGGACCTTGGGATTTCAGTCCAGTGCTCCAATGTGGGTCTCTGTCTCCTTTCATCGCCTGATGAAGGTTAATATCCAGGAGGATAACTATATGTTTTTCTTTGGGTTCACCTTCTTATTTAGCTTCTCTAAGATCACGAATTATAGGCTCAATGTCCTTTATTTATGGCTAGAAACCACTTATGAGTGAGTACATCCCATGTTCCTATTTTTGGGTCTGGCTTACCTCACTCAGGATAGTGTTTTCTATTTCCGTCTATTTGCATGCAAAATTCAAGAAGTCATTGTTTTTTACTGCTGAGTAGTACTCTAATATGTATATATTCCATACTTTCTTCATCCATTCTTCCATTGAAGGACTCACCAAGGCCAGCTGGACTGGGTCTGAAAAAGCATAGGATAAAACCGGACTCGCTGAACATAGCGGACAATGAGGGCTGCTGAGAAGTCAAGGTCAATGGCACCGGGTTCTGATCCTACTGCACGTACTGGCTTTGTGGGAGCCTAGGCAGTTTGGATGCTCACCTTCCTAGACCTGGATGGAGGTGGGAGGACCTTGGACTTCCCACAGGGCGGGGAACCCTGACTGCTCTTCGGGCTGCTGAGGGAGGGGGACTCGCTTGGGGGAGGGGGAGGGAAATGGGAGGCGGTGGCGGGGAGGAGGCAGAAATCTTTAATAAATAAATTATTAAAAAATCAAAATAAAAAAGAACTAATTTGTCAGAATGTTGTACTTGAGTAAAGATGGACATATTTCAAAACTTTGAAAGCATCATTATAACTCTATTTCCTGTTAAATAACTGTAAAATAATAATTTGCTACCATTTAGTGTTTTTGGTCATCATAGCCATTCCACAGAGTAGTTTATTATCTTCAGTTTTATAGTTGAGCCAACAAAATCATATAAATTAGTTAAGTTACTTCAGATAAAATACTTATCAAGCAACAAAAGAGGGCCCAACCCATGACAACTGGTTCTATTATAGTTTGAAGAAAAATGTTCCACAGAGGCTCCTGTGCTTGAGTACTTACTTGGTCTCCAATTGGTACTAATATTTGAAGGAAATTTTAAACCTTCAGGAATGTCCAACTTTTTGATATTGTGACATGACCTTGTCATCTACCAATGTGTTGAGCCACATGCATAGCTATCCTGGGATATGTAAAAACTAAAGATCACAGGTTAGCATGCCTGCAAGTATTGAAGCTAGAGCTTGTCTGGAGGAAATAGGTCACTGAGGATGGGCCTGGAGATTTGTAGCCTGACCTGCTTCTAGTCTTCTTGGCCTCCTGATTCATGCAAATGTGAGCAAGTTGCCATTACCATAGCAGAGCCACACTTATGACCGTGATTTCTCCATCTGCTATACTCATCAAACCACGAGCTAAAACAAATCCTTTCTCCATTACGTTGCTTATCGTACTTTATCATAGTGACAAGAAAAATTATTAAGACAGGCTCCAGCACCCTCACCCCTTCTATTCCACCACAAATTCCTTGCAGATCTCTGAGAGTTTACTGCTGAACCTTCCAAAACACCATTAAGTGTGAGCTCTTAGAAGATATTTCAGTAAAATTAATATAGACATTTCCCAATTGCCTTATTGTACTAGTCTTCCTCATATTAAAAGCTTAAATACTTTTCAGAGAAAACATACTAGAATTTGGTTACTTTAGTACTCAACCGGGCCACATGGTAATTTTCAAAGCTAATTCAACTTCGCAGAAAGAAATACGAACACTAAATTATGCTAAAAGTATTTTTGGCTCTTACTAAATGATGCATATAGAAAGGCTAGTTAAAGATGGTCACATGATTGGGGTGAGGGAAGGAAAATACCTCATTGGTGTCGCCCTCGCTTAAATTGCCTAATTAGTCATGCAAAACGCAACCTTTATGCAATGCATGAGTTAACATTGCTATCCCAACCTTCACTTTTCCATTATCTGACTTTTATGAGCTTAAATGTGCAGTCTTAAAGGTTGCACCTCTTCAGAATTTTTGAATTTAATTAAATACAGCAATAGAGAAAAATTCACATTTTTAAAACAAGTGTTCATCACTTTAAATCTAGCAATGAAAAGATGAGTCATCAACATTCTCAGAGAAAAACTTTTGGCTTCCGTGGCTGATGTACTATTAATTTTCCCGTACAGCTAATATGAGATATGTCAAAATTATATGGATGCAACATCAAGAAAAGATAAGCACTGTTCTTGTTTTCATATTTACTTCAAGCTGTTTGGTCAGAGTTCAAAGTCAAGTTTATATAGAATTTGTCAGTTAAGTGTCCAAGTACTGTAACTTAAAGTTTTGCAATTATTAAAACATATCAAAGTGAGTTTTCCCTTCAAAAATATCCTAAGAATGCAATATTTTCTATGATTTAAATTACATATCCTAAAGCTATATGAAGTACCCCAGATGCCAGTATCAAAATTTCTATGACACAAGAGATTTTTTTCCTTAAAATTAGAAGAAAATGACCTGTGTTTAGAGTGCATTTGGAACATTAAAAAATACATATCACAATGTCATTCCTCAGAAGCACTTGACTGTGGCAGAAAAAGAAAAAAATGATCATGAAATTAAAAGAACGATTATTTGGGATGTATGAGTGGGCAAGAGTAGGGAGATGAGAGAGGAACAGAGAGATGAAATATGATAACAGATGTTATATGCATATGTGAAAATGTCACAAGTAAACCCATCACCTTGTGTAATTCATATATACTAATTCTAAAAGCCTATGTCATAGGACTAAGTGCTTCCATTGTGTATCTTAGTGGAGCAGGGGTCTAGAACTAGATTGTAGTGGACTGAAGAGAAGAGTCTCAAAAATATCACACAGGAGTTGTGGACTATTCATTGAAAAGCCTAGATAGGGAAGGGAGAGGAGAGACCCAAATGAGTGAACCAGAGGGATCTCCATAAATTGAAACTATTGCACTCATCTTTGTCTACAGCTTGAGAGAAGCAACTAGCAACAGCTAGGATTGACAAAATATCAAGACTGTCAAAGCAGGCTCCATCCTCCAGCTCTCTGTTTGTGGCTAGCTCTGTCCCTGAAGTGTGTTTCCTGAAGAAAACTGTGAGGAAGATCTTGTTTTTCAATTCAGTAAGTCAAGGTATACCTTTTAAGTAGTTAGTTGAGACCATTTGTGTTTATTATTGCTAATTCCTCTGGATTTGGTGGTTTTTTGTGGTTCATTGAATTATTGTTAGTTCTTATTTCCTCTCCTGTTTTCTTTTTAAATCTATCTATCTATCATCTATCTATCTATCTATCTATCTATCTATCTATCTATCTATCTATCTATCTATCATCTATCTATCTATCTATCTATCTATCTATCTATCTATCTATCATCTATCTATCTATCTATCATCTATCTATCTATCTATCTATCTATCTATCTATCTATCTATCTATCTATCTATCTATCATCTATCTATCTTCCATTTATCTGTCATCTGTCTGTCTGTCTATCTATCAATCAATCATCTATCTATCCATCTACCTACCTACTTATCTCTTGCTGTTTAATCTTTTACTTTGGCTTGCTGTTACTTTATTAATTGTGTGGGACAATTGTTTTAGCTAGGGTTTCTATTGTGAAGAGACACCATGGAACCCCTTTTTTTTTTTTTGGTTTTTCAAGACAGGGTTTCTCTGTGGTTTTGGAGCCTGTCCTGGAACTAGCTCTTGTAGACCAGGCTGGTCTCGAACTCACAGAGATCCGCCTGCCTCTGCCATGGAACCCTTTTTTAAAATTGATTTTTATTGAGCTCTACATTTTCTCTGCTCCCCTTCTTGCCTCTTTCCCCCTCTTTAACCCTCTCCCAAGGTCCCCATGCTCCCAATTTACTCAGGAGATTTTGTCTTTTTCTACTACCCATGTAGATTAGATCTATGTATGTCTCTTTTAGGGTCCTCATTGTTGTCTAGGTTCTCTGGAATTGTGATGTGTGCCATAACTGCCTGGCCTTTATGGCTAACTTGTGTGGCTAATTCTGCACTCTGATCTTCAGGCAAGCTTATTTGTTACAGCAGAAACAGAATATCATTGCACGTAATAGTGCCATTCCCATTGGGGACCATTTATTTCAAGCTATCACAACAATCTTGATTTCCTTTCTAACTCTCGTTTATTCTTATACTTATGAGATTATTAATTGCCTGAGAATGCCTTTTTTGGTCTCCTTGGTGTATGGCATTCATTAAACTATCTTCTACATTGCTGGTCTAGTGGTCTTGATCTATCTATCTATCTATCTATCTATCTATCTATCTATCTATCTATCTATCTATCTATCTATCTATCATCTATCTATCTACCATCTTTCTATCTAATCTTGGATGCATGTTTATTTGCTTTCCAGGCTTAAAAAATAAATATGATTCTATGCTTCCTTTCTTGATTTTGTGGTTTCCAGTTAGGGATCTGATATTGTTCTGAAATGATTGGTTTGTATATAAGACAGCATTTTCCCCTTTCAATATTTGTTTATTTATTTAGTTATCTATTTATTTATTTATTTGCTTCTGCTTTGTGCCTTTGGCAGCTTGAGAATGAGGTGTCATGGATATAGTAGACTGGCAAAAATATATATAGACGGATAAAGTCTATTTTGGTTTCTAAAATGCCTCTTCTTTTTGGTTATCCATTTGTTTCTAGGTTTAGGAAATTTCCTGTTATAATGCAGTTGAAAAAATTGTCTGTGCCTTAGATTTTATCTCAGCTTTTTCTTGTACCAGTGGATTGTCTTCCCAGAATTCTTGGAAGCTTAGGCCTTACTTACTTATTTTTCTTTATATGTGTCTGAGTCTATTGTTATCTTGACCTTATTATTAATGATTAATATTCTTTCTTCTATTCGCTTTTGTCTGTTGATATTTAAAATACAGTGCATTTTACTGTATTTTAAAATTTGATTGCTATTTAATTTTCACCATTCTGTTTGGTTGTTTCTGAGAGTATCAAATTTTTTTTTGCTTCACTTTCCTTTGTATTTTTGAACATCTCCTTCAGATTATTGACTGTTTCATCTACTTTGGTATCTTTTTTGTTCACATCCTGAATTGATTTCTTTACTTCATTTGTCTGCTAATTTGAATCTTCTGTGTAGTCATTGATCTCTTTTTAAAGTAGGACTCTGAACTGCTTTTCTGGCCACAGTTATCTCATTATCTTGGTTTCTAGTACTGAGGAAATATGAGCTAAGAATTATGAGAAATAATGGAAGATATAGATAGATGTGGAAAAGCAATGGAGAGTAATAAAAACCTATTTAAATGAGATGTGAGCTAAAACACAACAAAGAAACAATTGAAGTACAAAAGTCAAATAAAAAATAAAAACCTAAAATGAGATAGAAGATCTATCATTAGTCTGTATTTCTTTCCAGTTGGTTTTGTAGCAGGCTTTGTAGGTGTGGGAGGGCAGCCTTTTCTGTAAATAAAGTAGTTAGAGTTGAATGTCCTTCCTGCAGAGAGGAGTTTCCGTTTAGACCTCTGTTTCCTGAAGGAATTCTCCAATGTGAGACCTACCTATCTGCCAGTCCCAGCCCTTTCTCTGTTGTGCTAGGAATCATATTTTCTGTGTTGGTCTTTGTGTGACTGAGGGAGAGTCTGAGGGGCTGTTGCAGGCATTTCCACACTTGTCTCTCTACCTTCTGATGGGGTGACGGCTTCCTGCCCTGGTTTCAGCTGCTTTTTCACTGATGTCTTGTGCTTGGGACTTGAGAAGAGTTGCATCCACTTGTGACTCTCTGCCAACCTTATTAAATGTCCCCTCTTTTTTGCTTGTCTAGCAGTGGTCAGGCTGTTGTATTCTGTATCTTCTTTAGGTTAGTCGCTCTAGGGATCTCGTAGCTGGGGGTGCCAACTTCGCTTTCCTGTGCTAACTCTTGTGCAGTGTGCACGGACAGTGATGCTCTACTGTTTCTACTGTTTCTCCATCAACATATCCAGCTCTGGATGCTCCGTATCTCTGCAGCTTGTTCAGTCTCTAGCTAGTTCTTGGACTCCTGTCCAGGGGAGGACAGCAACTTTGTGGCTTCTCCCTAGCCAGGCACAAGCAACTCAGGGGGGCTGCTCATCTGTTACCCTTTCTTCCCCCACCACTTTCCACTGTCCTACTATATAACCTCTTTGTGTGTTTCTGATGTTCTTTAGTCTAGAAAAAAGAATAGAAACTATTCTTTTTTCTCTCTAACTCTTTCTCTTTACAAGACCACACGAAGGCAGCTTTTAATTTACCATCTTATGGAAAAGTCCCTCCAGACTCATTTATTATTGTGAGACATCTCTGGCAAGTGATACGTACTGAAGAAAACAAATTGCCGTCCAAATGAGACCCACCTGTCATGATGCTTTAATTCTGTGGTTTTTGCTCTGTGTGGTGTGGAGCAGATAGCTAATGTAGTCAATGACAGGTAAGCAACTCTTCTGAGACATTTTTTTGTGAAGTGAAACAGAAAAGTAAGTTTAAAACATGCTTTTTTTTGTTTTCCTTTTCAGATAGAAAATACAGCAATGTATTTACTTAATGGAAAAAATCCAGTCTTTTTAATGTTTAATTTCTGGACAATTTTATACAAGTATATAATGTATTTTGATCATATTTCTTCCCTCAGTCCCTATACTTTCATGTTGGGAGGGTAGGAAGTAGGAGGTTCAGGTGAATACTTTCTAAGTTGAGAGGAGCTTGGAACATCTAGTCACATCCACAGTCAAGAGCAGGGAAAGTTTAGTGTGTGAATGTCTGCCTCCTGGGACTCAGCTAGCTTTCTCCTCTCCAACTACTATCCTCTGTCTTAAGCTTATCTTGAAAATAAAAATAAAATTTCTTGTTGATTCACCTTGGTGGTTATTTACTTTCATGTATGAAAGCTTTTAAATTTAATTTTATTCCCTCAAGTTCTCCTCAACCCTCCCCTTCTCCCTTTCCTTCTACCCTCCTGCCCCCATGGGATAGTCGAGATGGAGAAAGGACAGATATGAGAGCAAGGAAAGAGATATCTTGATTGAGGGAGCCATTATGGGGGGTTAGCAAGAAATATGGCTCCAGAAAAATTCCCAGAAATCCACAAGGATGACCCCAGCTAAGACCCTAAACAATAGTGGAGAGGGGGCCCCAACTGGCCTTGCCCTGTAGTCAGACTGATGATTATCTTAAATATCACCATAGAACCTTAGTCCAACAACAGATGGAAACAGAAAACCACATCGGAGCACTGGACTGAGCTCCCAAGGTCCAGTTGAAGAGTGGAAGGAATGAAAATATGAGCAAGGAGGTCAAGACCATGAGTGGTTCACCCACTGAGACAGTGTGCCTGAGCTAATGGGAGCTCACCAACTCCAACTGGACTGGGAGTGAATGAGCATGGGATCAAACTAGTCCCTCTGAATGTGGTTGGCAGTTGGGGCAGACTGAGGGGCCACTGACAATGGTACTGGGATTTGTCTCTACTGCATGTACTAGCTTTTTGGGATCTTATTCTCTTTGGATGAATACCTTGCTCAACCTAGATGTAGTAGGGAGGGCCTTGGACTTGCCACAGGGCAGGATGCCTTGTCCTCTCTTAGGATTGGAGGGGGGGTTGGGAGGGAGTGTGGACGGAGTGGGAGGAGGGAAGGGAGTGGGAATTTGGATTGGTGATTTTTTTTAAAGTAATAAAATAGTAAAAAAAAAAGTTAAAAAATAAATTTATTTTTATGTCATCCTACTTGCTGTGTTTTGTTTTCTCATATTTTTACCTTTAGAAGTATTTAAGAAAAATTTTATCAATTTTTCTGGGCGGCGGTGGCATACGCCTTTAATCCCAGTACTCGGAAGGCAGAGGCAGGTGGATCTCTGTGAGTTCGAGGCCAGCCTGATCTACATGAGCGAGTTCCAGGACAAGCTCCAAAGCTACAGAGAAACCCTGTCTGGAAAAAAAATATTTTATTAATTTCTTGAGAGTTTTATACATTGTAATTGATTCATATGTTCTCTCAAGTCCTTCCAGAATTACCCGCATTCCCTACTCACCTAGCTTGTGTGGACACTACTAAGTTTCTCAACCACTGCCTTTGCTGAGTGAGTCTATTAGATAACTATTGGAGATTCCCTTACGCTGCATTTGAAAAGCAGGTTTTTACAAATGGACCAGGAATATCAGCAAAGCCTCCTACATCGGCTGTGATGCTTCTCCTCCCTGACCACCTAAGATGCTGAGCTCTACAGTGGTATCTTGCTGACACTGAGCCATCTTTGAATCCCGGTTGAACTCTACTAACAATTTGCAGACTAAGTCTGATTTGTTATTCTGTTTTGTTTGGTTTTTATTCTCTAAGATTGATCTGGAGTTTCTCTCTCTCTCTCTCCGCTATCCTTCTCCAGTTTGGCTGGATGACACTACTCTCATAAAATGTTCTGTGTTAGGCTTCTATCTGGTTCTTCTCTTGTCAGAAACATTTTATAATTTTTTTTATGGCTTGGTAAATTTACTTATTAATTACCTTTCTTTTTTTCTGACTTCTGATGGTCCTTTCAGGTTCCTTGATAGTACTTTGTGTGTATGTTTTGCCGATTTCACTTCAATTAATTTTCCAAAAACAGATCTATTCTCATATGTTTTAAAATTTATTGGCATAGATCTTCATAGATTTGACATGTGATTTGTATCTAAACTGTACTTGTAATTATGTTGCCTCTAACTGACATTTTACTTGTGTCTTCTTTCTCCCTTCCTTTCTTATTTTCCACTATTCTTTAATTTAAATCAATTCTTGCTGCAATCTTTGCTCTCATAGTTCCTTTTTGGTGTTCATTAATTTTTTTTTATTCACCATTATTCCATTTTCTCAGTTTGCTTTTATTCTTGGTTTGTTATTCTTTTATAGTTCATTGGATTCAAAGCAGATTTTATTTTATTTTATTTTAATTTTTTAATTAATTAATTAATTAATTAAATTATTAAAGATTTCTGCCTCTTCCCCACCACCACCTCCCATTCCCCCCCTCCCCCAATCAAGTCTTCCTCCCTCCTCAGCCCAAAGAGCAAGCAGGTTTCTCTGCCCTGTGGGAGGTCCAAGGACCACCCACCTCCATCCAGGTCTATTAAGGTGAGCATCCAAACTACCTGGGCTCCCACAAAGCCATTACGTGCAATAGGATCAAGAACCCATTGCCAATGTTCTTCAGTTCTCAGTAGTCCTCATTGTCCGTTATGTTCAGCGAGTCCGGTTTTGTCCCATGCTTTTTCAGACCCCGGCCAGCTGGCCTCGGTGAGTTCCCGATAGAACATCCCCATTGCCTCAGTGTGTGGGTGCACCCCTCGCGGTCCTGAGTTCCTTGCTCGTGCTCACTCTCCTTCTGCTCCTCCTTTGGATCGTGAGACTTCAGTCCAGTGCTCCAATGTTGGTCTCTGTCTCTGTCTTCTTTCATCGCCTGATGAAGGTTAATATTCAGGAGGATGCTTATATGTTTTTCTTTGGGTTCACCTTCTTATTTAGTCAAAGCAGATTTTAAAAACTGCTACATCTATTGACGTAAGGCAGTGGGTACTAGTAGTAGGTGTGTGAACATGTCTACCTGACTTTAGACCCCTGAACTCACATTAAGAGTCAGGTGTGGCTGCACATGTGCCCATAATCCTAGCTCTGTTGGGTCTCAGTGGAAGGGGGCAGATACAAAAAAAAAATTGCTAGGGCCTTCTTTGTGCCAGTTTAGCTTAAGTTTTATCAAGATGCCTTTTTCCTAAGGAAAAAAAAATGAAATAAGACAAGACACCTAACATCCTCCTTTGGTCTCTTCATATGAATCCAGGCATGCACACCTGTACCCACATGTTCACATGCACCACACTCACACACTCACAAACATGCATGTCTGATGAAGTGGGTGAACACTTTACTGATGTTTTTTCTCTGCGTTTTCACCAGTTGTGTATTTCTGTGTTTTCCAACATCCAACCCACAAAGAAACTTCTCTGATAAGATTTGAGAGCTGCACTAATCAGTGAGTAAACACAATAGTTTAGAGGGTAGTTGGGTACTAAGGTCATTTAGCAGAATAATAGTAATAGGTTCACTCTGGGAACTTGTAAGCTTCCTAGACACGACTTCTTTGTCAGATTCACATAACCAGACATACCACCTTCTTAGGTCCAATCCAAAAATAGTTGATTACTTCCAAGACAATTGTGCCACTATTGTACATAAGAGACTCTTACCATATCCGTCATTATTGCAGTTCACAGGATCACAGATGGTGAAGATTCTTAATGATTTTTATTTTTTACATGAACAGCCTGCATAGTACTTTCTGGCACCATGAAAGCTAGCCAGCAGAGAGGATATTTCATCGTCAGTACTTTATTTCCCCATGTTCTGTGACCAATGTGTGTGATTTCTTCAGCACTAGGGTCTTATCATCATATTCTGGTAGTAACTAACAGCAATAGCAATAGCCTGTATTGTTCTGTGGGTCTCCAGAACAGTTCTGACCAAAAGGTAGAGGTATTGCACACCTGAAATTGGGATTTTTATTTTTCAACATACGACTTCTCGTAGGAACAAAATCTTCTGCATACAGTAGCTTCAATTAAACCCTCTAATATGAAAAAATAAGAAGTTCCTAATATGACAAGTTTCCATATGACTCCTCCCCCCAAATCTTTAGTGTTAGTTATTCCTCCTCTAAGCCCTTGTGTGACCTTCCACTCTAACTCCTCTTCCCAATTAAGCCATCTTTCCCATTTCCTCCCTATACAACCTGTGCACTACTATCCCTGCTCCCTAAGAACTCATATATGGACCTTAGCATCAGATTCTTAGATCTGTGTATCTGAGTACCTGTGGAATCTGAACGACCACTGGTGAAAGGGAAGGAATTAAATTGTGTTAAACTATATAAAGCGGTATAGTTATTGCCACTATACAGATAAGGAAACTGAAGAACAGAAATAAACTTGAAGACATGAATGTTCATGTTAGGCAGTATTTGAACTTAGACATGATATTGTGTTCTGAGAGCTCATTTTTTAAAATCACACTATTTAGGGACTCTCTGCAAGGAAGACATCTATCATTTTGAATGTAAACATTTCTTTAGAGTTAGAACCAGGCTTGATGAAAGAAGGCTTTATCAGCCTGTTTTCAAGGCTAAAACAAATCCATTTTTATTTCAATAATATCTATGACCCCCTTATTTTCTCTCCCCTTCCTCTCCTCATTCAGTGTCTGTCCTCTACCCTCCACACACAACTACTTCTATCCCAATGAGCAGAGAATACCTGGTAGTTGCTATACAAAGTGGGGAGTGTTTCTTAACAGCACACAGGCCAACTGTACTGTACAGTTTCACTTGTTCCATCAAAATAAGCTTAAAAAATACTTCTGTACTGCGTACAATTTCACACTGAAGAACTGAAAGTGTTAAGGATTGATGTGTGGTTGTCCATCAAGAGCAACTGCCTTTCAGGATACCATCTTAAGTGTGTATTCAGGTGCGTTTATCCCCCCCACAAAGATTAATTTACCATCACATCAATAAAGAGGAGTGATTACGACGAACATCTGAGTTTGAGGAGTCATTAAAAGTGAGCAAGAGATATTTTACAGGTCAAGGGTTTTGTCTGTGAGCTTTAGCCTGGCTTTTGGCTTAAAATGTTTCTCTCCCAGGCAATTTAATTCTTACAGACATATCTTTCCCTCTCACACATTTATTTATTTATTTTTCTAGAGACTGGGTAGGGAAGAGTGTCTGTAATTAATTCTTTTCAGGATAAGATCTAAACTTGTGACCTCGTAGCTGAAAGAATTTGTGTATGTCCTCATCTTCAGAGTCATTTTGGACCATCACTGCATTTACTGCATTGAGCTGAGCTCTGGAATTGACTTGCAACGTTAGAAGTGGCATTCATACAATATTTTTAAACAGCAACAGATCATTTATAGAATAGCAAATGCTTCCTAGGGGCAGCAGAGAACTTTTCTGTAACTGTTGAACAACAGTTTCAGACAGTTGCAGAAAGCAGTACTTTTCTGGTGTATTTTGAATGCAACCTTAGAACCAGACTTAATAGTCTAGAGGTTGACAGAAACTAAACTTCCTCAATGACCTTTGGAGCTGACTAGGTGGGTTAGTCTGGCATTAAGTTCCCCCAAGACTTGTAAGTTATTAGAATTTCTCTCAAGGCTAATGTTGGAGGAATCTAAAGACCTCCTTTTCCAAAAGCATTTCTTCAAATACTATCATCTGGTTTGGATAAGTACTTGCCAAGTGTCAGAGATACAAAGACAATTATTCTATTCTATCTCTTTTCCTCCCTCCTCATCTCTCGCCCCACGAAAGAGTTAATTGCAAAATTTTATAAATTTGTGATACAAACTGAGAAAATTCTGCCATCTATGTATATATGAATTACTATGGGAGTAGAGACAAGAAAATTATGTGCCTTAACTTGTAGCTTCAGGGGTATCCATAACAGAGCCATGCCTTGGAAATGAATTCTCTCTCCCTTCAGAATGATAATGTGGGAGATTCCAGTCAGGGAATGCAATGTGTGCCAAACGAAGTTCACTCCCTCAAAGACCTGTTGCTCTGTTTGTATCTCTTTCTGTCCCGTGTGTTTTAAATGTGGCTTGGTAGTAGACATGATACACTATTTTTCTCCTTCCCTATTATGACTTTAATTTTCATGAATTTAATTTATACATCTCTTTCCTTAAGTTACCTGTTACTTGGTTGGAATATCAAATCTGCTATCCTATGATGCTTTAGATGGCAGATGTTCTAATTATTTATTCTGAGTTGGTTCAGTCTTGTGCTCAGATTGAATAATGTGCAATTACTACTGTTACCTTGTGAAAATGACACAGCCATTTGGGTGTGAAACCTGATGGAATGTGTGAGCCAGTCCAGTTGGGTGGCTGGTGGCTCAGGTGTAACTTGTATCTTATGTCAGAACTTTCAACTACGTCTCTCTTTAAGATGGCTCATAATTCAAATTTCTCCAAGAAAGCAGCATAATCAAAATGGTAAAATTCAGAAAGAGTTTGATTCAAATCATGGGAGTTTTTACCACTAACTATGTGACCTTGGACAGATTAATCACACTGAGCCTATGTTTCCTGTGTAAGATGGAAAAAATATTTATAAAAATATTTAGTGGGTACATCTTATGTGGTATGTGATGCTCCCAGATAATATTATAAGCACTATGGCATTAAAGGAGATGTGAGGTGGCACAGATTCAGTGCCTGGGTTAATAGGATTCCACAGTCCTTATGTAACATCTCTCTCTTAATTCCTTTCAGTTTATCAGCTCCATTTATTAGAAAATGATAGCTGTACTCTGGGTCCTTTGCAGACTCTTCATACTCCCTGGGCTGCAGACAGTGTAGGTGCTTATTTGACACACACAGCATTTAAAAAGCAGAATTATTTGAGAAACTTTAAATTTAACATACAGATTTTTAGCTGGCTATAAACTTGTCATCTGCTGCTATATTACTCGAGGCTTGTGCTTTTCACTTTGCTTTATGTTAGACCACATGGGGTCACTTAAATGTCCAGATGCTCAGGCTGCACCTCAGACTAACCACATCAGAGTCTGCGTGGTGATTACTTATTAGCGTTATTTAAGGCTCATCTGGTGACTCCAATGTGCAGCAAGGGCTGTGGTTTTGAAGCTCATTTCATCTATCCCGCAAACTGAGTGGTCCTGAAAGGCAATGGATGTCAATCCTAAATTCTAGGAAGCATCTTTATTTTCTCTGACTTTCAGACCCTGTCATCATCATCTGGCTCTGTAGCTCTCTCTTGCAGATGGGGACCAGTCAACCTCAGGTCCTTTTTGTGCATTCTTGGAGTTCAAAGACCTCCTTGTAAGCAAATGTGCAAAATTATTCCCAATGCCTGTGTTCTAGAATGTTGGAATTTCTCTATAAACTGTGAAATGGTAGGTCTTTTTTTTTTTTTTCCTCACTATCTAGAAATTGAGACTACAGGTTACTTATCTGCCAGAGATGTTTTGTGTTATTTTGTAGCTGAGTTCAAGGTCAGGTGAGAAGTACCCAAACTTAATATTTTTGGTTAGCTGTTTGGTTATTTCCCCTAGAAAGGCTATTTCTTTAGTGTTTCTGTTTAGAAAAGTGTTGGTTCTAAATATAGAAAC
Organism: Chionomys nivalis; assembly: GCF_950005125.1. Taxonomy (NCBI): domain Eukaryota; kingdom Metazoa; phylum Chordata; class Mammalia; order Rodentia; family Cricetidae; genus Chionomys; species Chionomys nivalis. Next base: position 55,217,154 of record NC_080095.1, read on the forward strand.
ACAGATGTGAAGAAGAGAGAAACAAATGTGTTGTCAGCTAGAAGTGTGGACAGGGCTTGGAGGCAGCTAATGGTGTCAGTGATCGCTTCAAAAGAGTCAAGGGTAAACCTGAATAATCTCTACCAATGTCTGACCTACGTTTCTAACCTGCAACAAAATGTTCAAGCTCGCATAGTTGGATATCTCTGTTGTACGATTTTAATTGTTCAATGGTCTCAATAAAACCCTCGTGTGTATGTTTGCAATAATGTATTTGATTTGTGAGACCGAGTGTCCACTCTGTGTAGATCATCCCAGGAAACAGTTTGTTTCAAACCCTTGTCTTTGTTTTATTGTTTCCCGTGAACTGCTGTGATGAGATGCTAGTGAGTGACTAATACAAACTGGTCTGAAATCACAATAACTGCTTGAACCCTTGCCATCCACTTAGGGTTATGCAAACAGCTTTGTGGATTTCACAGGAGGCAGATTTTTAAGCTCTTTGCATGAAAAGATGATGTAAAAATCCCTGAGCAGAAATCAGTATTAATAATCCTGCAACTGTTTTATTAGTGATGATAAAAACCAAGGCAGGCTCCTGAAATCATTTCTCTCAATCTCTGTGACAAATGTGTTCTTTATTGTAAGATTCAGCAGCTCTAGGTCTTCAGTAACGTACAGCTAATGGGCATGGTGACTTTTAAAAATCTCACTATTGTTAATACAGTTTACTTAATTCAGCCTATTTAGTTCTTCCCTTAAGGTAAAGTCACAAATTAATTATGCCTCTGTTTGCTGTTGTTCTTGAATTAACTTGAAAAAGAGCATTTTGAATTTCTTAAATACCCCCAGCCAGTAATAGTCTATACAACCTCTAACTCTCCACGAATTACTCAATCTAAATCACCATTTCTTTTTGATGGCGCTCTTTGAGTTCAGCAGTCTCATTTTGAGTAGCCATTTCCTCTTGCCGCCCTTACCCCTTTAACAGCTTTTTAATCTTATTTTTTTGAAGATATTACTTCCCTTCTGAGCTGACCTATTGCTAAACACACTTGACACATCCTCAGGAAAATGTCACTCTTCTCCAAGGAGATGCTGATCTATATTCTTGTTGGCCTACACAGAACATTCACTAAAACATGACACCGAGTAGGTCACTTGTGTTCACTGAACTCTAGTGACTTCTCATTTACTTTTCAGAACAGCATCTGGTGCAAAGTCCCGAATTGTGTTTCTTTGAAACGTTTTTTTATTTTTTTTCCTTGATGAAGGCAATTTCCTTTCTTCTAGAAATACAACACACTGTTTTCCAAAACACTTAATTTTCTGTCCTGCATTGTGATTTCTTTCTGCTGTTTGTATCTCAGCATTCTAGTAGATGATAAACTCCTAAGGGTGTCTTCCATTGAAAAAATGTTCAATAAATGCCTGTCATTGATAATAACAGATCGTAGACCACAGCTTTTGGTGGGTGGGAGGCAAAGTCCCTAAAGAAACCTGTAATTTCAGGCTTACTTGCTCTCCCACATTAAACAGAAAATGTTTATTGAAGGCTTTTATAGCATTTGATATTTGACATGGGTTTTTTCTTTTAGTCTGCCAAATCCTATGAGATTAGTGAAATATTTGGGTGAGAAAACAGAGGCACAGAAAGTTTAAATTCAATGCAAGTTCTTATCATCAGCGAATGAGTTGCTCAGAAAGCAAATGTGTCTGATTGTCAAACTTGTGCAGTTATTTGACCTCACCTCATCCCATTTGGACCTAATTTGGAATGGAAATTGGGGACTTGAGTATCAAGAGTTTTCGGTCCATGGAATGTCAAATACCTTGTGAGCCTTGTAAGGATTTCCAAAACAAGACTCCAGTGATCTTGTCAGCAATGAGGCCCAAATTACTTGACTCTACCTATGGAAGCAGAGAGTGAGCAGCTCCCTCAGAGAGTTATTCTTGTTTAAGGGTCATGTGAAAATGGAGATGTTTGAACTCCTTCCTCATTAGTGTTTTCTCATGTGTTAGAGTTTGTGGTGTGTTGTAAGAGGCTGCTTGTTTGTTTCTGGCTACTCAGTCCCAAAATAATCATGCAGAAACCATATTATTTACAATATTGTTTAGCCAATAGCTTAAGTGTATTTCTGGATACCCCATATCTTAAATTAACCCATTATTTTATTAATTTATTAATTTGTATATTACCACAAGGATGTGGCTTACCGGGTAAAATTCCAGCATCTGTCTCCGATGGGGCTACATAGCTTCTCTTGACTCCACATTCTTTCTCCCAGCATTCAGTTTAGTTCCTCCCCCCCCAGCTCTACTCTGCCCTATCATGCTAAGCCAGCTTTCTTTATTCATTAACCAATAAAAGCAACACATAGACAGAAGGACCTTCCACATCAGTGGTGGTTTGAATGAGAAATGATTTCCATAGGCTCAGGTGTTTGTACAACACATGGTCCCATGTTGTCAGCACTATTTGGGGAGGTTTAGCAGGTATGGCTTTGCCAGAGAAAGTATGTTGTTAGGGACTGGCTTTGAGACTCATTCTACTTTTTGTTTGAACTCTGTTTCCTGTTTGTATTTGAAGATGTGAGCTTCTAGCTTCCTGTTATTGCTGCCATTATGGACTCTTAATCCTCTGGAGCTATAAGTCTCTCTCTCTCTCTCTCTCTCTCTCTCTCTCTCTCTCTCTCTCTCTCTCTCTCTCCTCTTTAAATGGCTTTTGGTCATTGTGTTTTAGCTTAGCAACATAAAAGTAAACAACCCAGGGTTAGTTCACATTATATTGGATCTAAGAGTCTACAGAATGCAAGATGCACTAATTTTATTCTACCATAGTCAAGACATAATGTTTCTTATTGCTGGGGTTTCATAATTTTTACACTTACTGAGAGTACTACTATAATCTTAATTAGGCTTGTGAATAATACAAAATTGCTTACAGTGTTCCTAAACCTGTACAGAGGAGTCAGACTCCCCCACGTCTGTATTCTCTTGTCTGTCATCCTTTGTGCCACAAAGGTATTGGTAGGCAGCATTTCTTGAAAGAACACTCTGCTCCTATGTATGATATTGTTTTGTAAGGTGCTGACACTGTCTTTGCAAGGCTGGGTGAAAATGTACAGGCTTCCAACATTCCATCTCTTCTACTTCCTTGCTGAAAGCAACTTTAGGAAGTATCTTGTTTTCAGATGTGGTAAATGTGAAGTGTTTATTGGAACTGGTGAAACATGACAATATAATTTTACTTGAAAAGTGATTACAACGGTTGAACAACACTTGCAAACTATTAGTATAGTCCAAAGAATCCTGGTTACAGGAAATGAGTAGACCTAAGTTGAGTCCTAGCTCTGATATGGCTGCTACAAGGAGCATCAGCTCGCTCAAGCTCGGTCTTCTAACTGCCAAACAGGAGTTAAGTCGTTTATCTCATGGTATGACTGTAATAACTAGACAGTTAGATTCCACAGAAGCAGGAAGGAATCCATCTTGGTTGTGATTGTATTTGAATGTCAAAAGAAGTGGTATGACTTGGGAAGAGCAGATGAACCAAAATGAACATTTAATAATGGAAAACTGTATGCAAAAGTTCTTTGTTGGCATGTCGCTACAGTGTGAGGACACACACTGTAATTGAAGATGAAAATAAACACAGGAGTTTTCATTAAGTATGTAACTGTCATTAGTCTCTTTTCATTTTAATTCAGTTAGTTTGTGATTTTGGATCCTGTCTTAGTCCTAATTTCTGCTAATTTCTTTTATTCTAAACTTGCTTTTGATTTTCTTGTGCATTAAAAACTCAGTCAATATAATTATAAACCAGAAAACTATTTTATCATCTTGAATTCTTAAAAAGTTATTTATTATAGCCTTTTAGTTGCCTTTATTCTTGAAATATTGAAATACAAAATTGAGGAAAGAATTATTTAAAATTCTTATTAGAGAGAATAATTACTAATAGTGTTTCTTTTGTAATTAGCAGTGAGTGTATTTATTATTTAACCTGGTTTTTCACTCGATATAGTTGAGTATCTGTTTATATTTAAGTGGTTTTCATAATATTGTCTATGATGGGTTTCATATTGCAGTTAGCTAAGTGATCTAAATTTAATGAAATTTAGAATATTTCCATGGTTCACTACTTGAGCACCACAATAAGGAATATTCCTGAATATTTCTATCTATACATGTTTCTGACTTTTTGCAGAATTAATCCCTGAAGGTGGATTTACAAGGTCAAAGGGTGTGGAATTTTATTTTAATTTAGATGGGAACATTTGAATTTAGCTTAAAAGTTTATACAGAAGGAGGTAAAGATCAAAATGGTTTTAAAGATACGTCTATCTGGCATTACTGTAGTGTGTGCTTTGCTAGGCTCTCCTTCCCCTCCTCAGCATTGTCTACTGTGACTTGGTGTCTGAGTGACATCAGGGCTCAGGAGGATCTACAACTGTCAGATTTTAAGACTGACAAGCCTCTTATTTATCTTGTTTTCTACCCCCTCTCGAAAGTTGAACATAGTGTCCTCACTAAATGACAGATAACGATGAGGAGCAGGTCCCATTATTCCCTCATTTCATCCACGTGATGAAATTGACTGAGAAAATGAATGCGGTGTCTGGGCACCAGGGGATCCGATTGTCACAGTATGAAAAGCCTCTTAGTGATAACTGCATACATGTTTCCATATTCCTGCCAACACAGCCGGAGCAATCTAGTTAGGATAGTCGACGTACAGACTCCCGTGTGGGACCATTGGTGTTTCACAAACCATTTGTAGCCCGGTGTCACTGTGGCTTGCCAAGCTGCATCTCCCAGTAAAGTACAAAATAAAACTACAGAGAGGCTTAGTTTTCAGTGTAATGGGAAACAGACAAGTGAAAATAATTAAAAGGTTTGAGTTACTCTCTAAAATTACCATGCAAACCTGCCCCAGAAATAGGTATTATTTTTCTGAATGTGTTCCAGCTGAACCATAGAAAAAATAATGACCAAATACTGTAATGGCTCATTGGTGGTTTTGTGACCCATCTGTTGGTGGCAGAAAGGCTCCAGGCTGTTACATCTAAAAAGCTTCTGGTAAAAATCCAAAATCCCTTCGTGGCATTTTTCTGCCTCCAAATTCATTTTTTTTTTGTGCTGCACTTATGAGGAAAAAAATATAAAAATGGCTGAAAGTTATTTGCCTGAAGATCAGTAAATTTCCAGCTTTGCTCGGTTCTTTGTAGAAAAGAGGGAGTGATGGTTTCATAATTCAGCGAGATAGACTTTGATGAACCAGATGCACAGACTAGAATTCCTACTAGGATTTCTGCTATGTTCTTTGGTTAGTTAACCCTCAAACACTGAGTCACTCACTATGATTTGCACTAAGGAAAACCTTGACTAGTATTTATAACCCAGAGTGTGGGACACTGATCCTCTTTCACAGGTTTTGGATGCTGACGTCAGATGTAAGGTCCACCACCAGTCATTAGCATGAGAACTGAGGGACCTCTGGGAACAAACTATCTCTGGGACTCGGCCTGGAAGCAGGAGTCTCTTCAAGAGAGAGCCAGTTGTACATACATCATCGTACCTGTCTTTTCCATCTCGGATCTGACCAGGCTTCTTCAGCCATGTCAGAATCATGGTGGAACATGAAACACTGTGAATGAGACGACAGAAGCTTTAAAAATCAGTGGGTTCTGGTAAAATCCTCGTTGGGAAGTTCCTACTGAGCTATAAGCTCAAGTGTAGGTGTGGTACTGTTGTGTTATCTGAGGAGCCTTGAAGTGGATGTCTGGTGCCGAGAGGAACAGAGTGACTCACACTGTCGCCTCTGCAGTCCTTAGTGAAAGGAGTGGATGCTGTGAGAGGCTGGGGATGTTGAAGGCGAGTGGAATCGTGACCCGGTGGAATCTGAGCTATTTCTGTTAATATGACCTCGTTTACACACTGGGAAATTAAGGTTCTTAAATCAGCATTCAGTTCACAAGGCACTCATGAGAGGCATTAAGTTCAAGGGTATTAATGCTGCAGAAGTTTAATGCTATAGAGACCTAATATTAACCAGATTGAGACCTAACTGTGAAAGAAAATTAGAGAAACTAGTCAAACATAACTGTGCTGAAGGGCAGAAAATACTGGAAATTAACTTCTTTCTCTTGTAATGTATATAACGTATGTCGGGGCTTCAGCGTTTCTGCCCTGAGCTGAAAGTCACTTTACTCATGTAAAGGGGTGACTGACCTCCTAAGTAATTTATGAGTTAAATTATTTCATCTTTATAATAACCCTGTGAATTGGACTTTTAACCCCATTTCAGTGAAGAGAAAACTAAGACTTGGGGGACTGAAATAATGTATTTAGCATCACATAGCTAACAAGGGGCAGAACTGGCACAGCCGTGGTGGAGTGTAGGAGTCAGAGGATGGCTCCTAGGTGTTACTTCTTTCCTTCCACCATGTGGACCCCTGGGATTGAACTCTGGTACCACAAGCTTGGTGGCTGAAGTCTACCCATTGAGCCATTTTGCTGGCCTAGAAGTCACAGCATAAAAATCTAAACACATTCAGTGAATGGCCACCCAAACCTTTTGGAAGGGTTTCCCCCTCCCCCCAAAGGCAAAGAATCTATAAGCAGGTGTGTGTGTGTGTGTGCATGTGTGCATGTGTGCATGCATATGTGTAGTGGTTTCAGCAAATATGAATACAAGCTAAAGACATCTGAGTAATTTTACTTATTTGAAGACAATTCAGAATTTGAAGCAGAATGTAAGGAAAAGGCTTTATAAGTTCTTGTCTCTCAGAGTCCTTTAATCTTCTCTCTGGAAGGTGAAGGCCCAGTGTAATAATCCCTCATGAAGGACTACAGTCTGATGTAGTTTCAAACCCTTTGACAGAGTGACCCATCACTAACACCACCTGCCTAGCATGAAAAGGATTAACTCTGATCTGATGAGCTGTATTTTATAAATAGAATTAATCACGGACTACAGGGAGATGAGGTCATCAGATTTACACTGAGGTATTAATGCGTTGGAGACATTGAGGTCACATCTGCTCAGCTCAAAGGGTAAATCTTCTCTTTTCCATGAAGGTAGTTGGCCTTGACTCCTCAAATCGGGCATTCTTTACCAAACAGGACAACCCCGCTGCTGTCTGTGCTCATTGTGGAGCCGTGTAGAGGCCCTGTTGGAGGAAAATGCGTCTTTTTTTTTTTCCACTGTTGTTATCTCCCCAACGCTATGTGTTGTTCTAGGACTGGAGCATTGTGAATTCCCTCCTGGATATCTTTGACCGATTCTGTCTCTGCTGTTGTAATATGCATTGTGTGACGTTTACTCACACCTCTTTCTTATTTCATACACGAGAGGGGGATAAATGAATTTTTCCTGTTCACCTTTCTTTTTCTCATTGGACCCTTGCATAGGAGCCAGGTGATGAAATGCTGAATTGTTCCCATTATCAAGGCCATAAGAAGTTTAATAATTATGTATCCCCTGTAAACTGATATTGAACTGGTTTCTAACTCACAGAGAGATGCCTTTTTAAAACAATATAAGCTCCCTCCGTGTCTGAGATTTTCTACAAGAACACACACCTGTGTACACACACACACACAGATAGGGAGGGAGAGAGAAAGAGAGAGAGGGGAGAGAGAGAGAGAGAGAGAGAGAGAGAGAGAGAGAGAGAGAGAGAGACGTATCCCACAAATTATGTGGAACTGTGATATTAGAGGAGAAATGGCTGAATACTCTCTAGTGTCTCTTAGATTTCTCAGTTTTCTGTGTTCAGGCCTAGGAACCTGTTTGGTTTATGGCTTAGCAGTAATGTACATTTAAGGTTCTATTTCTTTCTGGGGTAGGGTGGACTCCTCAGTTCATTCAAAGAAGGACTTATTTCAGGCTGCCTGCACTTCAATACCTTCTAGGGTAGAGCTCAGAGAGCTTGTGTGAACTGTGATTTCTGGGAACACTCTCCAGTACACTTTATGGGCTCTTAACTCAGATGAGATTGAGAGGGCACCTGTCATTTTGCGTCAGGGAGGCTGGAAAGGCTAGGGCATATCACTCCAGACAGCTATGGTGGTATCCAGCACTCAAGATAAGACTTGTTATACTTTTAACATGGTTTGTCATCTCTACAACTCATGTCAAAGTTTAATCCCTATTTGAGACATTAGGATGGTGGAAATTCAACTCTAGAGTGAGGTCTTAGGGAGGTGATGAGAATGAGGTCATCATGGTAGATCCTTCATGAATATGGGTGGGTTTATAAGAAGAGGGACAGGGTCTATAGCCATGCTCCTGAACATGCCCAATCCTGTCTGATCTTGGAAGATGAAGAAGGTCAGGCCTGGTTAGAACTTGGGTAGGAGGGAGAGAGAACAAAGTGAGCCACATACTTGCAATTTGTCTGTCCTCATGAGACGCTTTGAACCGCTCTGGGCCCTGGCAGAAGACCATCACTAGTGGATCAGAACCAAGAGCTACAGTAAACCTCTTTTCTTTATATCTTACCCACTCTGATTCTGTATTACTGGCAACAGAAGACAGACTAATAGATTATCCTCACAGCCTCCTTGGGCTATTGGTTTTACCTTCTGAGAAGCGGGGACTTCAGAGGTGACTCCCAAATGTTCTGGTGGCAGATATAACATCTTTGCACTTTCCAGGCCTGAGACTGTTAGTGTGAGTTTCAGAAGGCAGCCTGCCTGCCAGTGGCCAACTGCTTCCTGGGAGATTATTTATGCACCATGAGGAAGGAACTTTGCTAATGATTCTCATGTGAGGGTACTAGTGAGTAATCATGGCAGATGAGTCAAGCAGAAGGCTACCCATCTTCAGAACCGCTCGAGGAAATCTAGCAGAGGAGTGTGCTATTCTGTATCCTTCAGGAAGTGAATAACTGCACAGGGTTCAGTGTAGTTGGGCTGTGTTAGAGCAGTCACATGTGAGAACACATGGGGAGGAAACAGAGAGGAGAAAGATATGAGGAAGAAGGTTGCTGAAATCATTACAGGTGCTTAGGTGCTCAAGGGCATTTTTATCCTTTATCTCTTTTTCAAGGACATTTTTATAAGGTCTTTGGGAGAGGAATGGAAGCAAAGGTTCCTGGTAGAGTGTGTCTGTGTTTTCAAGGAGAGAGAGCTTGCCTTAGCAGCCTTGCCATTTTAGTTGTGTAGTAAAAACAGTCCCGGAAACGTGGCCATGATATAAAACATGGTGCTAGATTTATCAATTTCTGCAAGGGATCTGCTTCGAAAGGGTAATGGAGAAAACTTCAGTATTTGCCGCTGACCACCATAGAATGCAGAGGAGGTAAAGAACTGGTAGGGGGCGGGGCGGGGGGAGGATGCTCTCTCGCCATTTCTGGAACACTCAGTAACCACGAGCATCTTCAGCACAGGCCCAAGCTGTTGCTGTAGATCACATCGGAATCACAATGGAGGAGACTCTGCCTAGAAGAAGGAACTTGTCCAGGCTCAGAATGAGGAAGACTGTAGGTGATCACTGGACAAATAAGTCAGGGAACAGAGGAGTCTGGAGCTCAGGGTCCCGAGGGCAACAGACTCAGCTAGAGAGCACTTCGAGACTCTCCAAAGGTGGCTCAGAGGTACCTGTCACATGTGCTCATGCCAGCAACAGAAGTATCTCATTTCCCTTCCTTCTCCAAACATTTAGTCAAGCACAATTAGACATAGAAGTAACTGCAAAGGATGTGGAACGATTGCACAGTTAAAAAAAAAAAATCACCTGGCTGGCAGAGCAGAAAACACACTCAGTATGTATAGGGAGTAGGTAAATTATTTCCCTGTCATGGTTCAGAAGACCATGGAGCGTGTTGAAGAACCAGCCCTGCAGAGACCAAGTACCCCTGGTCACTGGCTGCCAGCCCTGTATTTATATTTTACATAAGCCACGCTGAGCCAAATAGAGGAGAACTGGTCAAATTAGCAGGATGTGAGTCCTCATTCCTGGAACTTGTTAAGAGGAGGGTATCAATCAGGCTTACTGAATTAGCATTTTACTGATAGCAAAGCACAAAGCCTTTTAATGATGACTTTGGAGTCTCTGAGCTTAGGCTCTTGACTGCCTGTTCCTAAGCAACCAAAAGATTGGCAGAGAATGTGTTTTGATGTATCATTAAATAAAGGCTGCACAATGCTGAAAACAGTAGGCAGAAATTGGGATAATTGTATTTAGTTTTGGTGTATTATGTCAAAGATAAACAAAGAATCCTTTTTGTCCTAGAAAACCCCCATTTCTTTCATAGAGATTATTATTTCTTTCTAATTTTGCTCCTGAAATTTAAGCTTACCATTTCTCTTTTATGGAAAACATTTCAAAGCTTTCTTCCCAGTTCTTTTCTGTCATAGAAAATTATCCTATATGCAATAACAAGCAAAGGGGCCTGGGCGGGTCTTCCAGCAAACTCCTCACTGACTTCTTGCTTTATTCTTCTAGAAAGCATGATTTGGAAGAGTAAAGACTCTGGGCAAATTCAGCTTGTTTTAGCCTCCCAGCCGTCACCATTCCCTTTGTGGTACCTCTCCTGCCTCTGCAGAGGCGTGGCATGGAACCTTGCTCAAAATGACACCTGCATTTGCCTCTTCTGTACTGGATTTTTAGGATACTATAGCACTGTATGATGGTAGTTAGTCACTTGCTTGTTCCATGTTGACTTCCGGTTCCTGTCCCACATCTGAGCTTCACATGGTATCTGATTTATAGTGAATACTTAATAAAGATGTAAGAAATGCATTGTGCAAGTTTCGATGATTAATCAGTGACCAAAAATAAACTAAAATCAGGCTTTTCAGTTTTCTGGCTTGATGTTTTCTCATGACCTTGGGAAATATGAGATAGACGTGGAGACAATTGCATTTGGAGAATGTGTCTTCCTGATGCTCTCTTTGAAGGTAAATGGACCCCAGTGGTATGATAAAGACTAAGTTAAAGCAGTTCGCTCTGATTGTGAACCATTGGGACTTCAGTTCCAGCTATGCCATGGGCTGATCCACTTTCCTGAGACCTTTCCCTGAAGGACTTTGCCTTGACCTCAGATGGTGCCACTTTCCTCCCTGGCAGTGATTAAAGAACCAAGCAACTGCTCCACAGGGACTGAATTAGCTTCTCGTGACTCAACAGTTCTGAAATAGACAGAGATTGTACATGAGCTAGCCTTTGAACACACAAACTATCCACTTTCATACTTTCCTCCACGGCAAATATTAGCTTTCAAATTTTGGAGGTCTGAGATTTATGAGAAATCCAGGTTATTCACTTTCTTTCATTATTAACCAGGATGTGATGAAGCCTTCTCTATATAGAAATTACATTGCAGGTTCCCCCTTTCCATCTCCAGTGTATTTACAAAGATACTGTATGCTGCCTGACACCACTTGTTTATTTTATTACGGATTACAGCTCCCCATCCTCTAGTGCCTTTCATGGGCATCTATTCTTCAAGACTTTTCTATATCAGAGTTTCTGATAGATTCTAATTGATGAATACAGTGGTAAAAACTTCAGTATTCATTTGATTCGTTGCTTTTGTGGCACAGAATACCTCTGACCCTTGTGTGACATATATCCCAGGAATATTATGCTCCCTAGATTCTTGAACATTACTATAGAATACAATGCCATTACAACTTGCATTAGATTTCAGCTAAGATTGTTTGTAATAGCCAGAACCTGGAAACAACCTAGATGCCCTTCAAGGGAAGAATGGATGAAGAAAGTATGGAATATATACATATTAGAGTACTACTCAGCAGTAAAAAACAATGACTTCTTGAATTTTGCATGCAAATGGACAGGAATAGAAAACACTATCCTGAGTGAGGTAAGCCAGACCCAAAAAGAGGAACATGGGATGTACTCACTCATATTTGGATTCTAGCCATAAATGAAGGACATTGAGCCTATAATTCGTGATCCTAGAGAATCTAAATAAGAAGGTGAACCCAAAGAAAAACATATAGGCATCCTCCTGAATATTAACCTACATCAGGCGATGAAAGGAGACTGAGACAGAGACCCATATTGGAGCACTGGACTGAAATCTCAAGGTCCAAATCAGGAGCAGAAGGAGAGAGAGCACGAGCAAGGAACTCAGGACCCCGAGGGGTGCACTCACACACTGAGACAATGGGGATGTTATATCAGGAGCTCACCAAGGCCAGCTGGCCTGGGTCTGAAAAAGCATGGGATAAAACCGGACTCGCTGAACATAGCGGACAATGAGGACTACTGAGAACTCAAGAACAATGACAATGGGTTTTTGATCCTACTGCACGTACTGGCTTTGTGGGAGCCTAGGCAGTTTGGATGCTCACCTTACTAGACCTGGATGGAGGTGGGTGGTCCTTGGACTTCCCACAGGGCAGGGAACCCTGATTGCTCTTAGGGCTGATGAGGGAGGGGGACTCGGTTGGGAGGGGGGGAAGGAAATGGGAGGCGGTGGCGGGGAGGAGGCAGAAATCTTTAATAAATAAATAAATAAATAAATAAATAAATAAATAAATTTTTAAAAAATAGATTTCAGCTAAGAACCAATTCATTACTTGGGAAAGTAAATGTGTTTTTCACAATAAGTAGGTGAGGCCACTTATAGGTGTGGGTATTCCCTGATGTTATAAACACCATGACCATGACTTTGGAAGGAAAGGGTTTATCTGGCTTACTTGATCACACAAGTTTATCACTGAGAAAAGCCACAGCATAGTCCTGAGGAAAGGAACCTGAGAGCAGTAATCAAAGCATCGACTTAAGGCAAGTACCTTGGAACCAGGAGTTGAAGCAGGCATGCTGTCTATAGGCTTTGGTCCTCAGAGCTTGCTCAACCTACTTTTGATAGAACCCAGGACCACTTGCCCAGGGAAAGCACCATCCGCAATGGCCTTGACTCTCCCACATCCATCATTAGTCAAGAACAGACCTGCTTGCAGGCCAATCTTATGGAGGCATTTCCTCAAAGTTTTCTTTTCCTAGACAATCCTAGCTTGTGTCAACTTGACAAATATCATCCTAATCAACCACAACAATAAAAGTAACCAGCCTACCTAGTAAGTGATAAGTTTCCAAGTCACTGAAGTTTGCACTGTGGAACTGTAAACATCAATTGCCATATTTCTGTTTAAATATTATTATTTTACGGAAGCTAAGAAAGTGAAAGTAACACGTTCCAGAGGACAATCTACCACTGTTTCTGTCACTTTCAAGTTCATTAGCATCTTCAGCTTCAGATCACTTTATGCCTGTTTCTCTCAAGTCTCTGTGTTATATTCTTGCTCACTGCACCTACTTCTTGTATTGATGTTACACAGAATACTGATCTTAGATAGTTTCCCCTTTATTGAGCAAATTCTTTTGGGTCAATGGGCTTAGATATTTCATATTTCATATAGGTTTGTTTTCTAATTTGGTGGCAAATAAAGCAAATATGCTAAGAAAATTGCATGCTTACCAATGTGACTCTGTCACACCTAGGCCATTTCCTAGTGTATCAAGAGCAAAAGAATTGGTGATCATTTTTCTCTAGTTGCTTCCTAGATCTCTTCTCCATACATTCCTGTTCTATTTTGTACTTCTGATAGCCCTTTTGTAGTCTACATAATCCCTAGTCCCATACCATTTGGTCAACTGCAGACACTGGTAAACAGGGAACAGAAGAAAAGAGAAACCAGAAATTTCTTTCAATTCTTTTCCTATCCTTGTAGCAGTCTGGAAGTGATGACATTCCTTTGTGGCCAGAACTTTTCCATGCTCTAGTTTTCACTGGCTTATCATACTGCGTTTTATTCTTTCCTGCTGTTTCTGGTCCCTTGTTGCTTCCATGGTCTCTTGCTGGCTCCCATGGCCATGCTCGTGCATCTGTAAGTTGTGCCTTCATTTTAAATCTCTTCACTTCAGCCATGTACAAAGTGCCATCTGTCTCCTCTGGTCCCAGAATGACACAGAGCTAATCCACTCTGCAGAAACGGGCACTAAATCATCTCATATCCTTCTTTGACCATTTTGATTATTTCTCACAATTATCTTGCAACCTCTGTTGAAAAGAATAGATGGGGATGTAAAAGCTGTGTATAGGAGAAGGGCCCTATATCGTGGTAGGAAATAAGAGATGGACCAAGAAAGCACATCAAAGAAACAAAGAAGCAAATCATTCCATCTTTTCTGCTCCTTGTCATCGTTATATTTTATCTTTTGACACCACTGAGGACATTGAAAATTTATGTCTAATCTTGACACTCTTCTTTAAACTTTCTGTTGCTGTCTGGTATCTGTGGAGCAAATTTGAAATTCCCCGATATGGTATGTGATTCATTCATATTAACTTTCCTCGGACTCGTCCTGCTGGTCTATGCATGAATCCTTCTGGTCTCTTAACAGCAGGCGTCACCTCAGATGTTTAGTTCAGTTTCTGTCTTCATAGTCCCTCATACTTTATTTCCCATTTGCCTTAAAACCTATATTACCCACCCCAATCCTAATAGTCAGAATGGACTTAAAATGAGGGAACAGAATAGCTGAGGTGGGGAAAGGACAGTGAGGGAGAGCAAGAAAAGAGATATCTGGATTGAGGGAGCCATTATGGGGCTAGCAAGAAACCTGACACTAGGGAAATTTCCAATAATCCACAAGGAAGACCCCAGCTAAGATGCTAAGCAATAGTGGAGAGGGCACCTGAACGGACCCTCCCCTATAATTAGATTGATGACTACCTTAATTGTCATCATAGAACCTTTATCCAGCAACTGATGGAAGCAGATGCAGAGATCCACAGCTAGCACTGGGCTGAGCTCCCAGAGTCCAGTTAAAGAGAGAGAGAAGCGATAATAGTAGCAAAGGGGTGAAGATAATGATGAGGAAAGCCACAGAAACAGCAGGACCTGAGCTAGTGGGAGCTCACTGACTCTGAACTGACAGCTGCGGAATGTAGGCGGAGGCTGCTTGTTTGTTCCCAGCCGCCCAGACCTGAAATAAACACACAGAAACTATATTAATTAAAACATTGCTTGACCAACCACCTAGGTGTATTGCTAGTTAGCTATTATATCTCAAATTAACCCATATTTATTAATCTGTGCATCACTACAAGGTTGTGGCCAACTGGGAAAGTTCCGCCAGGCTCTGGTGGATGTCTTTGTCCTTCAGCAGCTACCTGGCTTCTCTCTGACTCCGCCTACTCTCTCCTCCTTTATCTGCTTGGAATTCCCACCTTGCCCTATTCTTCACTGTAATAGGCCCAAAGCAGTTTCTTTATTAACCAATGGTATTCACAGCATACAGAAAGGTATCCTATATCAGGGAAACCTGCATAAGCCCTCTGAATGTGGGTGACAGTTGTGTGGCTGGGATGCTCTGTGGGGCCACAGTGGAACCAGGATTTATTCCTAGTGCTTGAGCTGTCTTTTTGGAACACATTCTCTTTGGAGGGATACCTTGCTCAGTCTATATATAGGGGGGAGGGCCTTTGTCCTGCCTCAAAGTGATGTGTCAGACATTGTTGAATCCCCATGGGAAGCCTTACCCTCTGAGGAGTGGATGGTGGGAGGGAGGGTGTGGAAGGTAGGTAGAGTGAGAGAAAGGGAACTGGGATTGGAATGAAAACTGAGAAAAGATTGTTTAAAAAAAGAAAAAAAGAAAAAATTATCTCTCTTAGTTCTGGCATAAAGTTGCTTGTCAAATGCTGCTTTTCTAGATTAAGAGTAAGAGAGGCTTTGCTATACGTTTCTGTAAAACCACTCTTTATGAGTTTTCAGGCTTCACAACCTGAAGGTATAGCATCCACTAAATGGGCAATGTGTCAATTAGTTTAGGATCCAGAAGACACACATCAGTGAGAATACTCACTCTTCCTTTAATTCTTCTTACTGTGTCTTTATTTCTTTTAGAAGTACATTTTCCCTTTATGATGCTACCCCCAAGAATGTTGAAATATAGATACAGAAATTGCCCACATTGTTCCATAAAAGATCTACCACCTAGTGGCCTTGTGAAAAAAAAAAAACCCAAACAAACAGAAATAATTAAAATTCAGAGGCAGTTCACTACCAAATTACAAGTTTGGCAGTTTTCATTTGGAATTAAAGGAGCCAGATTGTGTTCATTTAAAATGTTTTATATTGGCATACCAGATGTCATCCCCTAAGAACATTCTTAGCAATTAAAATATATAGATACATAAAGTATAGATATACACATATATATTTAAATGGAGTGTTATGTGGCATTGTTGCTTTTCTGTCATGAGTCAGAAGAGATTTCGAGATTGTAGTATGAGTAGAAATGATAACAAGCTCCCTTCTTGCCAAGCCTCCATAAAGGAAAAAAATCTCCCAAGTTGTCAAAGCAGATGGTTATCTTAATCTAGAAAAATCTAAGGAGGAAAAGTCTGAGGTCTCATTTGCTGAACCATAATAGGACCCACAAAAAGCAGCTGCCAAACGTAAGGGAAAGCTTTCCATATAATTTCTTAAATGTTTTGTTGTGCATTTAGTTAGTCAAGGGAAAAGGTTAATGCTTTGACAAAGACTATCTGATGTAGACTCTGGCCAGGGCAAAACCAAATACTACTCTACTAGAAGAGTATTGTAATAAAATGACTCCTAAGGATTTATTGCTATAGGTCAGTGCCTTGCTCAGCCATCATCAGAGAAACTTCCTCTTGAAACAGATGCGAACAGATACAGAGACCCACAGCCAGTGTGTTGACACAGAGAGTGGGAGACCTTGGAAGAATCAGCCTTAAATGGGATGTCTCCATCAAATCCCTCTAGGGCTCAGGGAACACCATGGAAGATGAGGCAGAAAGAGGTGGAAAGGGTGTAAGAGCCAGTGGGAACAGAAGACACCGAGAAAACAAGGCCCTCTACATCAACATGATATGAACTCACAGAGACTGAGGCAGGATGCACAGGGCATACACGGATCTGCAAAAGGTCTTCTGTGTACATAATAAGGCTTCCAGATGGCGATTTTATGGGATTCCTGAGTGTGTGGACAAGTGGGTCTCTGATTCATGTTACTTTTTTTGGACACTTTTCTTTTTTGTTTGCTTCTCTTGTCCAACTCTAATGTGTTAGTTTTTGTTCTATCTTGTTTTATTATTTTATATTTTATTTTATTACTGTTCTTTAGAAACCTTAGAAGTTTGTTTTCTAATGAGACAGAAAGGAAATAGATCTGGGAAGGTGAAGAGGAACTGGGAGGAGTACAGGAAAGAGAAACCATACAGGACACATTATGTGAGAAAAAAATTATTTTCTTTTTAAAAATTCTCTCTCTCTCTCTCCCTCCCTCTCTCCATATATATCTCCCAGCTGCAGTGTCAGTTCCGTGTCTGCAAGCCCCTATGAGACCAGGTTAGTTGATTCTGTGAATTTTCTTATGGTTTCCTTGACTCCTCTGGCTCCTACAATCCTTTATCCTCCTCTTCTGCAGGGTTCTCCAAACTCTGCCTAATGTTTGGCTGTGGATCTGCATCTCTTTCCATCAGTTGCTGTATGATGTCTATCTGATGACCATTAGGCTAGACACCTTCTGATTACAGGAGATGGCCACTTCAGGCTACGTATCTACTATTGCTAGGAGTCTAAGCTGGGATCTTTCTTGTAGATTACTAGGAGATTCCCTTGTGCCAAGTTTTTACCTGACTCCGAAATGCTCCCACTTTCCAGAAGTCTCTTTCAGTACCCCCCATGGTTGTCCTCTAACCTGATTTCTTATGTTTTCATCCTCTCCTACCCAGATTCTATCAGATCTCTTCTTTATCCCCTTTCCAGGGAGATCTGGATCCCCTCCCCACCAAGGAACGCTCCTTGTTACCTAGTTTCTATTGGTCTGTGGATTGTAGAATGGTTATCCTTTATTTCATAGATAATATCCACTTATGAGTGAGTACATACCACGCTTGTTTGTCTTTCCTGGTCTTGGTTACCTCACTCAAGATGATTTCAAGTTCCATTCATTTGCTTTTAAATTTCCTGGTGTCATTGTTTTTTATAACTGAGTAATATTCGATCATGTGAATGTACCATATTTCTTTATCCATTCCTCAGTTGGAGGACAATCTAGTTTGTTTCCAGGTTCTGGCTATTACAAACAAAGCTGCTATGAACATAGTTGAGCAAGTATCCTTGTAGTATTACTGAACATCCTTGGGTATATGCCCAAGAGTGGTGAATCTGGATCTTGTGGTAGGTTGATACCCAGTTTTAGATAAACTGCCACATTGACTTCCAAAGTAGCTGTATATGTTTGCACTGGAGGAGTGTTCTCACCAGCAATGGAGGAGTGTTCCCCTTGTTCCACATCCTCTCCAGCATGAGCTGTTGCTTGTGTTTTTGATCTTCTCCACTCTGACAGAATTAATATGGAATATCAGGGTCGTTTTGGTTTGCATTTCCCTGATGACTAAGGATATTGAACATCTTAAGTGTTTCTTGGCTATTTGAGATTCTTCTGTTGAGAATTCTCTGTTTATATTTGTACTTCATTTTTTAAATTGAATTATTTGGTTTGTTGATATCTAGTTTCTTGAGTTATTTATATATTTTGAAAATCAGGCCTCTGTTGTATGTGGGGTTGGTGAAGATCTTTTCCCATTCTGTAGGCTGTGAGTTTTGTCTTGTTGACGGTGTCCTTTTCCTTAAAGAAACTTTTCCATTTCATGAGGTCCCAATTCATTAATAGTCAGTTTTAGTGCCTGTGCTGTTGATGTTCTGTTCAGGAAGTTGTCTCCTGTGCCAATGCACTCAAGATTATTTCCCACTTTCTCTTCTGTCAGGTTCAGTGTATCTGGATTTATGTTGAGGTCTTCGATCAATTTGGACTTGAGTTTTGTGCAGGCTGGTAGATATGGATTGATTTGCATTCTACATGTTGACATTCAGTTAGACTAGCAACTTTTATTAAAGATGCTTTCTTTTTTTTTCCATTTGGTTTCTTTGTCGAAAATCAGATACTCATAAGTATGTGGATTTATGAATGGAGCTTCAGTTTGATTTCATTCATCTACCCGGCTGTGTTTATGCCAATACCATTCACATTACATCTTTATTATTTTAACTCTGTAGTAGAACTTGAAATCAGAGATGGTGATATCTCCTGAAGTCCTTTTATTGTACAGGATTGTTTTGGCTATCCTGGATTTTTTTTTATTTTTTCCATATGAAGGTGAATATTGTTCTTTAAAGATCTGTAAAGAATTGGGTTGGGATTTTAATGGGGATTATATTGAATCTCTAGGTTATTCTTGGTAAAATGGCCATTTTTACTATGTTAATTCTACAAATCCACGAGCATGGAGGATCTTTCTGTCTTCTGATATCTTCTTCAGTTTCTTGCTTCAAAGATTTGAAGTTCTTGTTATACAGGTCTTTCACTTGCTTGGTTAGAGTTACACCAAGATTTTTTTTATATTGTTTGAGGCTGTTGTGAAGGGTTTTGTTTCCCTGATTGTAACATCCATGCTACTGTGTGTACTATGGTCCTGCAGCTTCTGTATGCAGTACGCTCATAGTGCACCAACTGAACTATGGGACTGGACATTGAAACACACACACACAAACACACACACAAACACACACACACACAGAGGGGGGGTCATCCTTGAAACAAGAATGTCAAGAATTCCAACTTGAATCAAGAATGCCCACTTTATTGTGTTCCTGGGTAGCTTATATAGGCTGTCCTTGGCCAAGGGCCACATCCTAACTCTCAGCCACAAGCCCACCAGAAACCACTCCCCTGTCTGGTGCTCAGAGCAGCTGCAAGTACAAAAAACCAAATTGTTTACAGAAAATTCAGGGTATGGGGGGCCACAGTCCCCAACATCTGACTTATTTCTCAACCCATTTATTGTTTGTATATAGTGTGACAAGTGATTTTAGAAAATCTATTTTCAATGAAGTGAAAAATTAATCTTTTTTGTTTTATTTTATTCTGCCATGGAATTTCAAAATTGTCTTAGGTAATTGTAATAACCAGAGATAAGCCAAGATAACAAGAACCATTTATGCATTTGAAGTATTTAGGCTTTCATTCAAAGAATTGCTGGTTTATAGGAAGCTGGATAGGCTAGAGAGAGAAAGATCCAAGAAATACCAGCACTGATGTAGTTTCCAAAACTATGCTTCTGCAGGTGTCTAGTATAAGCTTTCATGAATCTCAGAAATCCAAGCCAGCTTCTGTTGCCATCTCAGCATTTAGCAAGGAAGTAGGTTGCCCTAAGAATGTCCTGCTACTGTCTCGGCTGCCTCCATAGCATAGGTAAGCTGTGTCTGTGTGTTATACACTGTGTCTGTGTCTGCTCAGAACTACCTCTAGAGAATAGTGGCTTCTTCCCTGCCCCCACCTTCTAGCTCTTGCACCGTATTGGCAGTTATAACTCAAATCCAAGTGGGAAACAGGATTCTTGGGATGCTGATCATAGCCTCCACTTTGTAATTTGTGGGCAGCTATACAAGGAACAGCAATGTGAAAAATACTACGTATCATTTCACTGCTTAAAAGGACACATTTAGTACCATATTTTGAGTGGCATTAGAAAAATCTTTTAAATATTTTCATTACTTTTTATAGGCAAGAAGGAAAAGTACATAAAGAAAAAAAGGAAATAGTCTTTGGAATTGATGAACTTGTGTTTAAATCTCATAGCTACAATCCTTAGCTGGGAGATCTTGTGTCAGCCAGTCTACGGTTTGAAGTCTTTGTTTTCCATCCATCAAAATGTGATTAGTGATGACTTTTTGGGTTTTGAGTAGAAAAGGAAGTGAAATCATCTATGTAAAGCACCTCTTCAGCATCACAGTGCCTGTTACAATAGCTGTCGGTTGGTAAATGTTAACTCTGCAAGAAGTCGAAACTGGGGACCTACTTTAAGGGTGACAGTAGAATGTCTGTTGCTGTGCCTTGACCAGATTACATTGCTGTTGTAGCATGTGTAATGGCTGGATGTTTCTCTTGTAGCACATCACTTACCGCTTTCAGTATCAATACACGTTTCTCTCTTAATCTGTTCTTTTTACAATTTTCTCTTCCAGAAATAGCAGCACAAGGAAGGCAGCTTAGCTCAGAAACTGCCAATAGCTGCCCAGTGCTCCCCGAACAATTAAGTTACTATCTCCAAACTTCAATCTCCTTATGTACGAAATAATGAGTTGGACAGATGGGGACAGGAAGAAGGCTGGCAGATTGTGATCCATTTGTTTTTATCTTTTCTCCAACAGTTCCGTACTTTTTAAGTTACGGTGTTAAGCAGTACGGGGATGACTTAAAAAGATGTACTTTAAAACAAACCCAAACAAAGAGAAACACGAACCTTGCCTTTCAGGGCAATATAGTCCAGCAACGTGAAGGATATTAATGAGGGACACATCAAATAGAGCAGGATTAGTTTCTGGGCTGAACAAAAAATAAGGTTTTATTGATAAACCTAGTAGGCATATGAGAAGCTCCATGGAGAAAAAGGGAAGAAATTTCTGTTTTTTAAGAAATGCCACAATTGTTCTCTAAGGGGTCACTTTGAGAAGAAAACAGCTGCAATGCAGAAACAGCTGGCCTTAACCTCATTCTCATCTCAGAGATAATAAGTTAGCATGTTTCTTGAGCACCTGTACGGGGTTCATTCCCATGTCTGGTGTGCGTGTAGAGACAAACCACCTTATCTGAGCTCAAGGATTGTCCATACTAACTGCCTGAATGTGCATTTTACCTATTAGTTACCAAGATAAAGGATTCTAATCCCTGATCTTTCATTATATTAAGGTTTAACTTTTTTCTAGTTTTTACTAAAGTTTTAACTTAATACTATCCATTTCACACTCTGATATTTGGTTTAGGAATGTGGGTTGTGTTGCCTTTTCTAATGTACCGCCAAATTTAATTTAGAGTGTAATTTTGTGTGCTGGATACACTGGTTGTCATCAGTGAAATGTTAGTTAAGGAAGCAATTTAGAAAGCGGGACTGATCTAGAGTTAAATGCCGTTTTAACTGTGAAAACTTATGGCCTACATATATAATTGAAATTAAGCTGCACTAAGAAAAATAGGTAAGTTGGGTATTGTTCAAGTAGTGCCAAAATGAATTAAAGAAGTAGCTACTAGAGTAATGTTTCAGAATGTGTATTCAGAAACAAAGCCAACCAAACCTAAAGGAGGGCTAGACAATAAGAGTTAAGAGCATTTGCTACTCTTGCAGAGGACCATGGTCCCATTCCCATCACCCACATGGTGGCTTACAGAAATCTGTAACTCCAGTTCCAGGGGATCTGGCATCCTCTTCTGGCCTCTGTGGGCACTAGTCATGCACATGGTACATGCAAATGCACATAAAACACTCACAAAATAAAACTAGGTGGAAAAAATCCCCAATACTCTTTTTGTGGTAAAACAATGCTGTTTTATCCCAGCACTGGCGACTGTAGGTGTTGTTATTTGCTTTTCCACAGGGACAAATTTCATCTTTAGACAAGTCTTCCTTTTATATACTGAAACACTAAAGGATTGGCTGTCACTGTGAGAGGGGAAGAACGGGTTTCAGGTTTAAGTTAAGGTTACTCACTGAATTTTTCTACTCCACCAAGAAGTTGACTTTGGGCTTTCAAATCCCACTACAAAAACGAGATTTGTTGATTGTGTGTCATTTCAAAGCCCTTCTCCAATTTGTGCGAACTTTGTTGGTGCTGTTTTATTTCTGAGTGCACATGGCTGTGACCACTGCAGACGATCCGTCGTCTCCTTGTGAATTGCTCAGGCCTTGCTTTGTAATTAGGACAGGAGTTTTCAATTTGAGTGCCTGGTATTAAAATGGGTTTTCCTTACTACATTAGCCTGTCCTAGTAATGGATTACCCTAACATGTACCATCAACCATTCTACTTGTATTATCTCCAAATTACACTCAAGTTTTTTTCCCTCTATGAAGAACAGAGATTTGTTACAGACTAAAGGAAATTTTGGAACTAGAGAGTCGTAACTCCTCTGATCATACTAAAACAGTATTATGGAGCTTTTCAAGCTTCCTCATTTGATAGAAGTAGGAAGTGAGGCTGATCAATGTTCCAGAATAGTGGGATAACGTTTCTCTCCTCTTTATAATCCCTTTCAGACTTTCTATTACTTTTCAAGTTAAGTCCCCAATATCATGGTCTGATTTCTTTTTTTAATTAATTAATTTATTTATTAAAGATTTCTGCCTCCTCCTCCCCACCGCCTCCCATTTCCCTCCCCCTCCCCCAATCAAGTCCCCCTCCATCGTCAGCCTGAAGAGCAATCAGGGTTCCCTGCCCTGTGGGAAGTCCCAGGACCACCCACCTCCATTCTGGTCTAGTAAGGTGAGCATCCAAACTGCCTAGGCTCCCACAAAGCCAGTACATGCAGTAGGATCAAAAGCCCATTGCCATTGTTCTTGAGTTCTCAGTAGTCCTCATTGTCACTATTCTGAGTGAGGTAAGCCAGACCCAAAAAGAGGAACATGGGATGTACTCACTCATATTTGGTTTCTAGCCATAAATAAAGGACATTGAGCCTATAATTCGTGATCCTAGAGAAGCTAAATAAGAAGGTGAACCCAAAGAAAAACATATAGGCATCCTCCTAAATATTAAACTTCATCAGGCGATGAAAGGAGACAGAGACCCACATTGGAGCACCGGACTGAAATCTCAAGGTCCAAATCAGGAGCAGAAGGAGAGAGAGCACGAGCAAGAAACTCAGGACCGCGATGGGTGCACCCACACACTGAGACAATGGGGATGTTCTATTGGGAACTCACCAAGGCCAGCTGGCCTGGGTCTGAAAAAGCATGGGATAAAACAGGACTCGCTGAACATGGTCTGATTTCTATGGTTGAGTCTGCTGTGCCTTTTCAGAGGTAATTCTCCTAATTCTCCACTTTGTTTTCTGCGTTTCTTCTCATTCTTAAAATGCACAACTTTTAAATTCATCCCCATGGTGCCTAGCAGAGTGTCCTTAAAAACTAGCCTTACCAGCATTCGGGAGGCAGAGGCAGGTGGATCTCTGTGAGTTCGAGACCAGCCTGATCTACAAGAGCTAGTTCCAGGACAGGCTCCAAAAAAACCACAGAGAAACCCTGTCTCAAAAAAACAAAAACAAAAACAAACAAACAAACAAACAAAAAAACTAGCCTTAGCAAAATTCTTTCCTGTCTTTGGTTATCTTGTTTTAATTCCCTCATCTGGAACATTCCTTTTGCCTTACCTAGATTGTACCCTCCGTTCAGAAGGCAACTTCTGCCATTCATATGGCAGCAGTCTCTGGGACACCATTACCTGAGCAGTTGGAATCAGCAAGAATTTAACCGGAGATATTTTCAGAATATCTATCCAATTAACCTGGAGTGAGATGCGTTATAGTAGAATTTATATCAGTCTTTCTGAAGGACTGACTGTTGGGGTACTCTATCTACCTCTATGGTATGCTTGTTGCTCTTGACAGCAATTTCTGTGTACTGAATTGTCTTTGGCATCTCCAACTACCATCTCTATCATAGTCTCTGGAACATAGCAAAAGCTCAGAAATAATACTTTCTGAAAATGATAATATTCCAGGTGCTTTACCAAGTCCTCTTTGGCATTGACTCATTTAATTTCATTACGACCTGGAGATGAAGAGTTGTCATGATCTCTATTGTGTAGATGACAGGAAGTTTCTTACATATTTCAAGGTCTTTTAGTATAGAATCAGATTGTCAATAGTATGACCCCAAAGCCTATCTTTTTAACCATGATGCATGTCTTGTATAGATTCTCAGAAATATTTATTGACTGAGTAATAATCTAATTAATTACCACCATGGCCCGCTGCAAAGTCAGCAAAAGCTCTGCCCTGAGTCTATATTGTGCAGATATCTTCCTTTGACCCTGATCTGTGTTATGTTTTGAGAGTCAGAGGAACAGTATAAAGAGTACATTGAGCTGGTTGATCTGCATTCTGGCCAGATCTTGCTTAGAACACGCCATGTGACTTTAGAAAGCAAAATTTGTTTTTTTTTTTTTTTTTTTTTTTGGTTTTTCGAGACAGGGTTTCTCTGTGGCTTTGGAGCCTGTCCTGGAACTAGCTCTTGTAGACCAGGCTGGTCTCGAACTCACAGAGATCCGCCTGCCTCTGCCTCCCAAGTGCTGGGATTAAAGGCGTGCGCCACCACCGCCCGGCCAAAACAAAATTTATGTATCTGGACTTTAGTGTCTATATGTGTGAAGAGATTAAACCTAATGAAACTATTTTATAATTCTTCAGTATAATAATCTGCCTTCAAAATGTAATTAAAACTGGCATTTGTTTGTTTATGTGTATTCGGGTGTGATGTATGTGCATGCGCAGTTTAGAGGTGAATGCTAAGTGTCTTCCTCCATCACTGGTGTGGGCTTCTCTTCTATACGCTGTGAATATGTTTTACCACCAATGTTTAATAAAAGATGTTTCAGTCTATAGAAGGGCAGAATATAACCAGGCTGGAAGATGCACACACACACACACACACACACACACACACACACTTATATAGTATGTGGAGTCAGGGAGATGCCATGTAGCTGCTGGAGGAGAAAGATGCCAGCTACCACCCTGAACCTTGCCTGTAGGCCACAACCTCACACATTAGTAGAGATGGGTTCATTTAAGATGTAAGAGCTAGCTAGAAATATGCATAAGCTAATAGGCCAAGCAGTGCTTTAACTAATACAGTTTCTGTGTGATTATTTTGGTTCTGGGCGGCTGAGAAATGAACGAGCAGCCTCCATGTACACATCACTTTCCATCTTATTTTCTTTTTTAGACAGAAGCACATTGATTGACTAGACTTGCTGAACAGTGTGCTCCAGGGTTCTGTTTCTTGTCATGTCACCTCAATTTCTGGGTACAGATGTACACTTCTGGACCTAAGTTTTTATGTGCATCCTTGGGATCTGAATTAGATCCTCATGTTTGTGTGATAAACACAATCTACTGACCAAGTCCCTTGTCTCCAAATGGATGTTGAAGGTGATTTTCCTACATTAAATAATCTAAAATTAGACTATCTACTGTCTTACTACTTTAAGACTATAGTTACTTAGCATTAAAGGTAACAGAGAGTAGCAGAGATCCTTCTTAGGGATATTTGTATCTTCTTGACTACTTCCTAATGCATGGTGCCTGTTGTAAGTAAGGATAACAGTGAGATGATATAAATATTATGGGTTAAGTTATATCCTCCTAATGTCTATATGTGAAGTCCTAGCATCCACAGCCTCTAATAATATATCATCTGGGATTGGTCCTTCTATAGAGCAAATCAAGTTAAAATGAAGTCATTAGCATTGGCCCTTATCCATTATTACTGGTGTCTTCATGAAAAAGTTTGGATATATTGACAGACAAGACAACATAGATGATGATCATCAAACCAAAGAGACCTGGGGGAGATCTATCCTTCCTAGCCTTCAGGAGGAACCAACTCTGCTGATCCCTTGAATTTGGACTTCTAACTTCCAGAGTTGTAAAATGGCAAAAAGCCATTTTTTAAGTTACCCTACATGACAATTAGCTTTGATATCCCTTGGAAAATGATACTATGCATGTTAGGCTTGACTGTCAGAAGTAAGGGCTCTATAACTATTGGCATATGAATTATGTAAGAATTCTTGGTAGTAAAAATGATGGCTTGTATGTTTTATATGAGTCATATTCTTTCCTTTCTTATACATCATAACAAAGACTAGATATGGTCTTATGATTTTTTATAACAATTATAGGTATTAAAGAGGAAATATCTGGTTTTATAGGTGGGAAAACTGAGGGAAAAAAATGAAGAGCCCTTTCTTAACCTTCTTAGACCATTGCTTTAACACGGACCTTTTTCTTAGATCAGCTTCTATATTCAACTTCATCCAGTCAGTGTTAGATGCTATACTGTGGATATCAGTAGAACATGGAATGATACAGGGTCAGCCCTCAGATTCTATTATTTATTGGGAAGAAAGACATATAGACCAATATGTTATCACTATTGGTTACACAGCGTATGATGGCACTCCTTTTTCCTCAATATGAAGAATCTCAGTTTGGTTCATGCTCCAATTTGACTAGATCTGAATGATAAATTTTGATTGGCATAAGATATTGGTGACTTGGTTCTGATTTATAAAAACTGATCAAAAGATAAGCATATATCCCAGTATTAGTCAGAAAAAAAAAGAAATAAAGAAAAACTAAGGTGGTACCCTAAGGCCAGTCTCTGCCCATATTTACCACTGGGTCCCATGGGACATGATGGAAGCCATCTTGCTGCTGTAAGGATAAATATCACAGGCATAATGAGGATGACAGTGGGAAAAGCCTGGGCCCATCTATGACAACATGTCTACAACTCTCTGAACTTCTTAATATATGAGATAATTAAATGTCCTCTTTTCAGCCAGTCACTCTTCGATATCCTGGTTTGTGTCAACCAAAGCATCCTATCTCACACAACCAGTTGAATTATTAAGAAGATAGGTAGTTAATCATACTTTGGAAGATAACAAAAGTTTTTGGAGGAGCTATTTCTAAACTTATTTTGGAATGGAAAGGAAATTTCCTTCCACCCCTGTATAACTTGGATAAGGGTAAGAAAGTATCTTCAGGCAATCAGAATATTATATATAAGAGCAAACACGAAACTCTGAGTAATGCAGGTTATTGGTGCTGTCAGTTAAGTTCAGGAGGAGAAGCATTAGAGGAGAA
This sequence comes from Chionomys nivalis, assembly GCF_950005125.1. NCBI lineage: Eukaryota > Metazoa > Chordata > Mammalia > Rodentia > Cricetidae > Chionomys > Chionomys nivalis. The sequence continues at coordinate 55,244,856 of NC_080095.1, forward strand.
GCTGAACTGGTCTCCATGGTGGTTAGACCTCTGGCTTTTATTTAACATGCTAAGAAACTGAACTTTATTCTGTGGGCTGATTATGATAGCACTTAATTTAAGTTGGAGAGGATTGAGGTTGTAATGATCATGTTTATGGTTTAGAAAGACCAATTACTTTGAGCACTGATTGTGTGTGTGTGTGTGTGTTCACTTCTGTGTAACCCATGGAAGGGAAGACAAATAAGGATTGGGTTCTGGGTTGCCTTGGGAGCCAAGTTTAAAATGTAGGGAAATCACAACAAAAGGATTTTGACAAAGAGAAGCATGATCAATGTCTGTTTTTCCAAGAGATAGAGCATCAATTAGAAAATAATTGGTTTTAAATAGAGCTTTGGCAGATTAAAAAATGCTAGCAAACAGAGTCTTAGAAGAGAGTGCTTCAGGTTTTCATATGCATACAAACCATCCTGGGATCTTATTAGAAAATACAGATTTTGATTCTGCAGATCTGGGGTGAGGTCTGATCCTCTGCAAGTTTAGTAGCCTTCTAGGTGATTCCAAGACTGCTCATCCTCAGGCCCTTGTTTCAGTACAAGAAATTACCACTCAGAGAGATTTATTTATATGGGAAATTTGAAGGCACACACACATACACACACTCACACACCACATGTGTGCATGTGCGGGCACACACATACACACAAGCTTAAAAATTTAACAATTCTTTTCAGTTCAAAAAATCCAAAAAATCTCAAAAACATCTCAGTCTTTCAAATCCTCAGAAAGGGGACTTCCTCCTTGGTCCTTCCATCCCTTGCAGACAGGGCACTTGCTGTATGCTCACTAAATGAGGGTATTGTTCCTTGCAACTAATACTGTCATGGTTCAGAACAAGTGTTCCAGCCACCACCAGGCTCACAGTTCTCTGTTGCATCTGCAAGAGAATGGCACTGGTCTCTGTCCATGGTTCTTTGAGGTTAGTTTTTAGTATCTTCAGTGAAGGAGTTTCTACAGCAGTTGCAGAATTCTGGCAACTTTAGTATTTCTTTTTTTATACTCTGTATCACTTCATTATTTTTTATTGAATTTTACCAAACAGCCACTCTTTTATAAAGGAGCTAATCAAGTGTGTGTTTCCTACACTGCACATTTATATAAATATATATTCTGTCCGAATTGCATAGATTTCAGCTTTCAAGGAGAAAAGAGATACTATTTCTTGAATTGATATGTCTGCATGGACCACATTTTCGTGTATTTTGTACTAACTTCTACACTTTAATATCTGGCAATCTATCCTTCATTACGTTAAATGCATTTTAAGGAAGCATCCTGCGCAAATCCACAGATGACTCCCTGGCATACAAAATGGGTTCATCCCCATAAAAATGCAAATTAACTGTGTGCCAATGTAGGCCTTGAGCATTTGTATAGAAAATAAAAAGAGGCTTCTAACTGAGCCCAGAGGAGCCCTCCCCACAATGAGCTGATGAGCAGGCACAATCAAGGCGCCAGATATAATACACTTCCAGAGTATTTAACTAGAAGCTCAGGTTTTAATCAGAAAGTAGTCTGCTTGGAAAGCATCAACGACTCATTAGGTCTTTGCAGAGCAGAGTGGCCCAGCATCCTGTCGTCTTAGGTTATAGGGAGGGGCATTGGCAGTTTCCCGAATGAGAGCAGAAATTGGATCAAATTCTGAAATGATCAATGAACAAAGTAAGTAGGGTAATTATTTAAGCAGTGGCAACCAAGAACCTCTAAATCTTTGGCATTTATTTTCTTTTTTTTATTGGACTGACTTGGAGCCTGTGTGCAGAGTTGTGCTAGAGACCCTGGTTTAAGGCAGACTTACATGGTGACAAATGGCTGCCGGAGCCCGGCTCTAGCCAGTTCCTGTCTTCTGCGAGGAATAAAAGGAGCCGTAGCTTTGCACGAAGTTCATGCCAGGTGAAGCTGGCTTTGTGAGTCCTCGTTTTAGAAGGCTGGTGGGGATGATGTATGTGTTATTGTGCTTAATTCCACTCAAATTTCCAGTGGGTGAAAAGCAGCCAGACATTTTCTGCTGAAACCACTAATCACCTTCCTCAGTATGTTTCCAAAAACATTTGAGCATCCAGTAAATTACTCTTGCCGATATGCATAATCACTGTGGTTGTTTGTTTTGCTTTTTTATCTTGCCATGGCTGGGCTTGCTAAGAGCAAGGAGGAAAGTTCACAGAAGCTTCAGGGCTTAGCGGTAGCCTGGGTTTGAGGGCCAGCCTTCTGTGCGTGATTCTAGGATTCTAGAATGCACCTTGACCTTGCTGTCGAACTGACATTTTCTTTTCAAAGCAACTGTGTCCTTACTGGTTTTCTACTTGTGCTCATTATTTTTAAACTTTAAGTTCGCCTCCCCCCCATTGTTTAAAATGAATTGTTAAGTATATCAGCGCAACATGATCTCTCACTTTGTATGCCAGTGCTCTAACCAAGTCTTCACGATGCAGGGCAATTTTCAAATTAGTTTATGTTACCATCTTCAACCTGAGCTACTTTCACGGGAAAGAATGAATAGAAATTGATAACTTTTCAGATTCTCTTTGATTTAATTCCTTAATTTCCCCATCCTCAGTTTTTATCTGGCAAAATGACAGAGCAGTAGGTGAATTCAGAGAGAGCTATGGGCCAGAGGACAAAAAGTGTCCTTTTCCTTCTTGTAGGGTAGGGTTCCGAGGCCTCCAGTCCATGCTAGGATGTATCTGGTTCTTATTAGATAGTATATTAGTTACTTGTTTCATTGCTGTGACAAAACACCTGACCAATCAGCTTAGGGGAGGAAGGCTCTTATTTTCACCCAACCAATCAGCTTAGGGGAGGGAGACTCTTATTTTCACTCATCCAATGAGCTTAGGGAAGGGAGGGTTTTATTTTCACCTGACCAATCAGTTTAGGGGAGGGAGGCTTTTCTTTTGTCTCCAAATTTGGGAGTGTAGTCAATCTGTCTTGGTGGGGAAATTACAGGGGCAGAAACTTGAGGTAGAAGGTCACCTTGTGTCCATAGTCAGAAAGTAGGCAATGATGATTACTTGTTCTTAACTTGCTTTCTCTTCTTTTCTCATCTAAAAACACTAGTCCATGAAATGGTACCTTCCACATTTAATGTGGGGCTTCCTACTTCATTCAAATAACCCAGTCTAGAAACTCCCTCCTAGCCACGCCCACAAGTCTGTTTCCATGGTGATTTACAGCCCATCATCCTGATAACAATCAAGACTAACCAGCCCAGAAGGCTCACTAGAACATTTGGGAAACAACAGAGGCATTGCAGCCCCAAAGTAGCATGGATATTTGGCTGAGGATTCACAGGATTAAGAAAGGCCATTTGTACATAATAAGTATTCAGAAGGTGTGGCCTGAGATGGAGCCTCAGCAGATACTGCCAGATGGGATGGTTCAAGGACCACCCTTGCTGTCCAGATAGCTATAGCCCTCTGTACACTCCACAGGTACCTGGAAGAAAGCAGGGTACCTTGAACTGATGGAGATAAAATTTCTGACTTCCTGATGGGAAAAGAAAGTATGCAGTTATTTTAAAATAAAGAGAATTATTACTCTTGCACACATTTTTATTTTATATACTTAGATTCATGCAAAGTGAATTAATAGTTTGTTAAAAGCTTCCCGTTGAAGGCCCATTATCTTCTTTTAAAGCTACTTCAATTCTGTATTCTCTTTTTAAAGCCTTGCTATTTTTCTCCTGTTTCCTTCTAATTCTCAGTCTTTATTTGAATGCTGTAATTAGATGTATGGTGCTCATCGCGAAGCAGGGAGAGAAATGAACTCTGTCCAAAAGCAAAGCTGGCAACAGGAATTCTGCATTGTATCAAATAGGATGACCCGAGAAAACCTTAGGTGTTGCTGAGACGTGGTCAACCCTGCACTCGGGAAGAACAAAAACTGGAGTGGGCTAGCAACTTTCACATCAATGTGAAGGAACACTAAACCCCACCAGTGTTTGAAGATTTGTGCAGCTAAGATGAAGACTGTTCTCTTAGGGCAGAGGTGTTGTGGGTCACACTAAAGGACAGCTTTTAGGGGTCCTTAGCATTTTCAGCGCATGGATAAAGCAGGACCCTCAGATGAAGCATGGTGGCAGACACAGGGGCGTTACCCTCTCACATGAGTGAGGGAGGCAGGGGACGAACTAGAGAGATTTTGGGGACTTTCACAGTCCTATTCAATGACTTGTCTTGACCTCAAGTCCTAAATCACATTTTTTATAAATTTTAAAAAATTTTTGAAACTTTAATTTTTTAAAATACTAAGCGGTTTGGTATGTTTATTGTGTATTTTGTTTGTGAATTGTAATATAGTCTTCAACAACATTCTAATTTGGTGCTAAGTAAAGATCCTTCAGACTTATTAAGTATAATGATTTAATGTATTCATATTACCAGGTTGTGAGAAAAAACTACGTTCCTAAAAACAATAGTGATTAGAGCTAAATAAATTGCAAAACACACAAAAAATAGTTACAGTGTCCCCAGGGGTAGATGTGAAATAAATTTACTTGCTAAATTATCAGAGAAAAAATATTTTAACAGAACCAACCTTAAGACATTTCCTTATATTATTACATTGCATTATAGAAGGAGATGGACAAAATAGATATTTATGGAAAGCATGTTATTTTGGTTTCTTTGCTTAGGAGAAGAATATACCCCTTCCTACTCTTGTCAAGTGAAATAGAAGTGTGGGAGAGAGATAATGTTTGGGATGAACACCTCAGCTATGATTTTGGTCCAGATGTTTTATCTCCAATGATGCCCCTATTTAATTAGTAGCAGATTCGATATAGTCCCAGATGTGAGGTAGTGAAATGGTGATGATGAAACCATTACCCTGCATAATTGTTTTTAGCTGTTCCACTATTTTTTTCTTCTTCTCTAATGGCCTATCGTGCATTCTTATCACAAATAAAATTTGTGCATCTGGGAGACACTGCAGCATACTGTGTTTGGTAATGGTTACCTTTGAGATTATTTTCTCAAGTGATTTTAGACTTTCTGGATGTTTTATGTTAACCTGAAGTTGACAGATACAATGATTTTGGTCCTCTCTAAAGCAGAGAAACAGCAACACACGAACTGGAGAATTACTCTGCATCAAGCATTGAATTGTTGGATGGGAGCTGGTTGGGGTAACTTTGAAGATGGAAGCATTTACTTCTTGGGATTGATGAAAAACTTGGTTTTGGATTATAACCCAATGTTCTTCAGGGTCATCTATATTGTAAACATCAGGATTTCTTTCCTTTGCCTTTCTTAATTTTAGAAATGCAGTTTTGCTGTTGTTGTGGTTATCATTGTCAATGGAGGTGGGAATTATGCTAAATTTGCCTTTACAGTGGCTTTCCTTCTTGCTGGTTCTGTACACGTTCCAACTGATATGCAATAGATGCGAAGAGGAAAGTATAATCATGCCTGTGTATTCTGGTGCCTCCATGTCAGTTTCTACAGTTTGACCAGGACAAGGCGACCAGGACTCAAACTCAGCCATGAAGGAGAGTCTCAGAATTGTACAGAAGCACTAGTTCAAGACTCTGAAGAAGAAGCAGAGAAATATGTGTAGTGCATTAGGGCTTTGATATGTCCTTGGGGATTTGAGCTTTGCAAGCCTTTCTGAATGAGGTGGTTCTTTTCTAATGCCAAACATTTTCAGGAAAGAAAGCTGAAGATCCTGTTTGAAGGAGCTTCATAACTCTAAGGGCACAGTGGCAACTTGACCCAGAAACAACTGCCCCAACTACCCTACAATTTTATTGGTCCAAACTAGAAGAAATACAACAACCAAACCTTTTTAAATTTTTACTTATTTTTAATTAAAACTTCTTGTCTTTTTAATCCATTTAGAAACAAAGGAAATATACGTATAGAACCAAGTGAGCTAAGAGAAGTTTAATTATGTTTAGAATTGAACCATATCATATACATTTTGAAATTTTTTATTTATAGAATTAAAGAAATAACCTAATTTTATAATTTGAATTTTCAAAAGCAAAGGTAATACTGACTATAGTACACCTTGCAAAGTAGCATCCATTGTTAAATATTGAACCTTTGAGGAGAAGTGGGACGTGAAACAGGGTCTCTCTATCCAACGTTGACTGTCCTGAAACTCACTTTGTAGACCAGAGATCTGCCTGACTCTGCCTCCTGAGATTCAAGGCATGTGATACCATGCCTGGTGGCCCTAAATATTTACAATCCCTACCTTATTCACTATAAAGGGAAATGCATATTCATATACCTAAATATACAGTTAGAATATAGCCAGTATTGGAGAAATCAGATTGCCCTTGAAAAATAGGTTATTAGGTTAAGCAATTTAAGATGCTATTTTATTTTATCATTATTATTTTTTTCCTAAACAAAGATATAAATGTGAGCACCTTGGGAGAAAGGATAAAACCACAAGTGCTGTGTGCTGACACACACCATTTTACCACTGAAAGGACAGGGAGGCTCAGAAGATAGTTTCTTCCTGAACACTTGGCTTGTGAGATAAAGCTACCGGCTTGCTGGGCTCCTATCTAGAGATGCACAGGAAGAATCTATCTTCATGTTTACTTAGGTGTTAGCACTAACAGCTGTGGTTGTACCTCTTCAGAGGTCCATGTTTGCTGTCTGTCTGTCTGTCTGTCTGTCCGTCTGTGCCTTCAATTCTTAAGTCCCTTCTATTCCAGGGCTACACTCTGTAAGTTTTCATGGCTCTCTATTTTCTGCCACCCTCCAGACAGATCTTTTTGCTTTTAAAAGTTCTGTTCCTTCATTTTTAAGCAAACTGTGCTATCCAATCCAGTACAGTCATGATGTGATATTTGCAGGCTCTGATGGGGATGCAGTTTGTCGAAAATCTGCCAACTACAATGCTTTCATAACATTGATATGAGGGTAAAAATAGTGACAAAACTTACTTTGCAGTTTGACTCCTGCCTTTGTTTTCTTGTTTTTCTTTCTGTTCAGATTCCCTTCTTCCAGTTCAATACTGTGGTTGAGGAAAAGCAAGAACTGCCCACCATTCTTCCTGGCAATGGTTCCCAAGATTTAAGCTCATAGAAGGTAGAACTTATCAGTTATAAAACAGCTCATTGTCTGAAATACAAGGTAGTCTCATCTTTCTCCATACAAGAGATTCCCAGAGAGTGGCAACAGCAGAGGGGTTTTGTTTCCAGGCAGGGAAGCTGGGGATGTAGCACGGCCTTAAAATTGGAACTGTTGCAAAAACTCTAGGCAATCAAATTGATAGCCTCCCGAAGGGTTTCCTTTAAATGTGTCACAAAAGTCCTCCCAGGCACCAACATCAAGAAGCCTGAAGGACCAAAGCTAGTAGATTCAGTAGTGTTTGTTAATCAAGACTTTTCCATGTCAACATGGCAAAACAGGGCTAGAAGACTGGTCAACTAGAACCATCAAAGGTACTGAGATAGAAGACATATCTGTCTTCTCCAGAAAGATTTATCAATGTCAAACCATTGTTTCTGGCAGTGCTGTTTTATCTTTCCCATCTCTCATTTCTCTCTCAACCTCTTTTTTCTCTTCTGTGTTAGGGCTCAAAGCCAGAATCTTTTATAGGTACTCTATCACTGACTTATACCCCCAACCTCACAAGTTCATTTCTTGCTCAAGCTATTCACCTTTCTCTTAATCAACCCTGACTCTGCTCTGCCAGCTTCACTGCAGGGTCCGGGCTGAAGAAGCTGTGCCAATGTGGGTCCTGCTGATCTCGTGGCAGAGCACGAGACTGACAGTTAGAACTTCTCTTTGAAAGCAAACCCATCTAACCACTTCCGTTTCCCTGTGTGAGCAAGACATGCAATGAAAGATGGCATTGGTAGGATGGAGACCTAATCCTTTTACAAGGAAAGGTGAAGTTATTTAAATGTATACATTATATGCCTCTGGTCCTCAAGACTACCAATTTTTATTCTCATGCATTCTCTCTGGATACATCTATATTCCAAATTGAACTACTACCTTCATTTTCCCTTCTTATTTTTTTTCTAATTCACGATACCCATATTTATGTGTTAAAATTTTATTTTATTTTACTGGTTGGTTGAATTTGTAAGCACACCGAATTGGGTATTTCTGGTGTGAGCTTGCTTCTCTCTCTAGGATATTCTTGGTTGTTCTCATTTCCTGGAAGATGTCAATGACCCTGCTGCTGCCTAGACCAGGATTCTGGTGCTGATTCAGAGAGTGTAGTAGCTGGGGGCTGTGCTGCACATCTGTCTGCCCTCACAGCTTATTAAGTAAGCAGCATGAACATGGGCTGTGTGAGCTTTGGTCTTAGGAAATAAGACTGAGTTCATTGGTCCCTGTCGAGGTTAATGAGCTCCTAACTTCTTCATTCTTTTTGTTTTACTTTGTTTGTATTATCTTTGAAATCTTAATGATTCACGTAATTGCACATACATTAAAAATTAATTTCAACTTGGAAATACTGAGATGCATAATAACTGTGCACATGTCTAAGAAACAGTTTGGCTCAGAGGGGAAGAGCAGTTTAGCTCTGAGACACAGAAAATAGACATAAAGAGCAGAAAAAATATATTTGAAATGCAAGATGGGCTAATAGTTTGATGAAAGGTCAAGAAGCTTGTCTGCATCATGGATCAGAGATTATCATAGCGAACTTAAGAGTATTATTTGAAGTTTCTGCAAAGTGTCCTGCTATTTATATTTTAATATTCAGGTTTGTCACTCATAGTTTGTATGGCTTAAAACATTTTCTTTTCATTGATATGACTACCTAATTGTTGGATCAAGTAGCTGGAGAATTCTCTTAAAGGATTAAGTAGAAAGCAACAATATTTACTTTTAGATGATGATGATTATATTTATTCTGTTTACTCTATGCATATGAACATTTCGCCTACATATATTCATGAGTACTATGCATGTGCCTGATTTCTGTGGAGACCTGAAGATCCTCTGGAACTGGAGTTACAGATGGCCAAGCCACAATGTGGATGGTGGGGATATCTCTCTAGTGCCCACAGTTTTATTTTCATTTAGAGAATTTAGTCTCAGTTCTACTTCTTTCAAGGCACCAGCAGTGTCCAGGAGTCCTATATTTAGTGTCAATTCTTGGAAGATCATGGTCAGAGCTGAAGTACCGTAGCTTTTTCCCTGTGAGTATTACTAAGGTCTAGACAGCTGTTTGTCTGGGATGCCACAGTCACAGGTCCCAGGTCCTTGATACATCAGGTGGCATGTTCTGCCCTCTCCTTCTGGTGTTCCATGACCACTGTAGATATGGTTCTCTTCCATGTATTTGTCCCAATTCACGTTCCCCTTTTCTTGTCTTTGTCTCCTAGAAATTGGTCTCTCTGTAGTTGTTGGAAAGGAATCTAGACTGTTGGCATTGAAGTGGTGGTGTTCATACAGTTTATATCTTGCTAACATGTTGAGTGTTTCTATGGCATCCCAAATGTATATTTTCTCTGTGCTTTTTCTATTTTTCAATAGAATCTCTGTCATTTCATAAATATTTCTGTGGTGTCTTATATGAAGCTATTTTAGAAACTGAGTATAGTGTGATTCCACACCAACACATGAACTAAACTGTGTTTTGCTGACCTGTGAGCTCTGATGAGCAAGCCTACCTGTCAGCCTTCCGACAGAGGTTCAGTGTAAATGGAGACTGATTGCTCATTTCCTGGCCACCCAGACATGAATAATCACACAGTAACTATATAATTTCAACATTGTTTGGCCAATGACTCTAGTATATTCCTGGCAAGCACTTCCATCTTAAATTAAACCATTTCTATCAATATTGTCATGAGGTTGTGACCTACAGATAAGATTCTGGCGTGTCCTTCTCCTTTGGCAGGTACATGGCATCTCTCTGACTCCGCCTACCCTCTCTTCAGATTTCCCACCTTTGCTTTGCTAAGCCATTGGCTGAAACAGCTTTATTCATCAACCAATAAAAGCAAAGCATATACAGAAGGACATCACACATCAGCCTGAGTTGACACAATTTTCTTGATTCTGTCTTTCCGTAGCTTACCCCTGACGTAATAGAATTCAGGGAGCTTTCTGATGCTTAACTGTTTTTGTTGTGATTGTCAGTTGTTGACAGATTGACCCCTTAATAGCTTGACTATTTGTACACTAGTTCAGGTTTATAAGGTTACAGCAGATATAAGCCTTATATTATCTTATAATACCTCTAGATAGTATATCTTAATAGAGTTGTCTTGGTACTGTTACCTATATGTGTGTATGTACATGTGTATGGTGTGTGTGTCTGTGTTGTGGTGTTGATGTGAGCTTTTGGTGTGTGTGTGTGTGTGTGGTGTTGGTGTATGCATATGGTATGTGTGTGTATGTGGTGTGGAGTGATGTGGTATGTGTGTGCTTCTGGCAGGCTGCAGTAATTAGCATATGTTTTTTTTTAAATGACAGTTAATGATGGTGCATTTATCAGTCCCAGTACTGAGCAATAGAACCATTAGTCCAAGAGCACATTATCAGGAGCCCAGGAGGAGCAGTGACAGGGAAGTTGAAGGGCATAATGAGGTGTATGCTTCTGTGCAAAATGTGTGCGCTTGATAAGATGCTGCTCTGTGAGGCCCTGGGAAATGAAATTGCTGAATGACACAGGCATTGGCAAGAATTAGGTCTGTTTCACAGGCTAGCACCTGAACAGTGCACTCTACAATCAGCAAAACATAATTCTTGCTGTGAATGCAAGACCTAGCATATCCTCCAGTCACGAATGAAGGCAACAAGCCACAGTGTGGACAGCACCTGGAACTTTGTCATAATAGAAATCATATAAGTTTTTATATCACATCACGGTTATTGCTGATAGTTTAAAATATGACTTAGTCTATATATTGCTTTAAAATCACAGATGCTGATAGCCACATCTGCTACCTTTTATGATATAAGGTATGATGAAAAATGCTCATATATTGCTTCAAGACGAGCAGGACTTTGATACCATGCTTCGCTGCTTTCCTTATGCTTCGTTGCTTTCCTTTATACCATTTATTTCAAACCTTTAAATGCATTATTTAGAGAGGAAGTGCATGGCACAGAGTAGCAGCCTCTACTTGCTTTTTTGTCCCCCTTCCACTCTTCAGCACTGTCCAGGATGCTCCTTACAAAGGTATGTCTTACCTGCCTGCCTGCACTGCCCCTGACTGGCCTTTCTGAACTTCTGATTGCTCTCACAAATTTCAAGTTTGCAGGTGTGATTTAATATAGGATGAAGGGGCAAATAAACGTGTGGCCCCACAGACTCAGAGTGACATAATCTCTGAGATCCAGAAGATGCTAAGTGACCAGTGCCAAAATAAAATGCAGTGAAAATATCTATTCTGCGTATTCAGCCAGAGCCATCTTTCCAGTTTAGAGCTCTGTGTAAGCCCTTCTAGGCTCCTTGAGAATGGGGAACATAGTTTGGTTAATGCTACGTCGTAACAATCCTGACATTCAGGAGGCATTCCATTAATGCTTCTTTAGTTGAATTATAAATGAAAAACAAATACAGTTCTCAAAGAAATTAAAGATATGTGTTCATGGTTTTAAATTCTGTACTAGTAGTTAAGACACTCTGGATGCTCCACATTTAAAATATTATTTTGGGTAACAGCAACGTCATTCGAAACCTGCATTATGCAATGAGCATCTGTGGTAAAAGCACCGGTGACCAACAGACATGACTGTGTAGCAACGTTAAACACTAGTGAGTCTATCATAGGTACTACATCACCTGAAATAAAGAGTTTCCACACTAGGTCGACAGCCCTTCTGTGGCAGCTTTTCCCAACTGCCTTTCCTGAAGTAATTACAGATATTGTTCTTAGTACAGAGTGTCAGAATGTTATCTTGTTGATATGGTGGGCATGATACCGTTTTTGGAACTAAGCAAATGCCATCAGATTTGAGATGACATGTATTTCATTTTTTATGTCTGATTTAACTCTTTATTACAACTGTGAATACACTTAAAAATGCGAAAATAAAAAGGAAAGAACAAGAAAAGTAAAACTGAACCACAAAAGCTGATGGATTTTAAAAGAAGCAAATGCTTTATTGTAGTGAATCTTAAGCATAAACTCTTTTCTTTCAAAAATATATTGAAAAATTAGAAAGATCATCTTCCTGTCTCTTTTGCATAAGCTCAAGTTTAATTTTTTAATTTTCCTGAACTTTTAAACTTCTAAATTCCTAAGAGCCTATGTATTTATTTACTGTTTGCTGTCTGTCTCCACTTAATATTATGGGAGGTCCTTTAGGGAACAAGTCATAATAACTTATATATCCTGCTAAATTAAAATGATGACTGTCCCCATAATTGTTTAATAAATGAGTGACTGAAAAATATAAAAGAGAAAATGTATAATATGAATGATCTTTGTAGTGGGGGGGATGCTCAAGCTTCTCTGTAAGTTCCCTTGTGGTCAAAACTGTGCTGCGAGTTTAGCACCATTTCCTGGATACTTCTGAACAATTAAAACTGCCAAGTACACTCGGGAGGCAGAGGCAGGCAGATCTCGGTGAGTTCGAGACCAGCCTGGTCTACAGAGCTAGGCTCCAAAGCCACAGAGAAACCCTGTCTCGAAAAACCAAAAAGAAAAAAAAAAAAAAAAAAAGAAAAGAAAAATAAAACTGCCAAGTATAAGCCACAGACTCAAGATTCTACCTCAGTCTGTTCATGATGGCCGAGCCATGAAGGGACACAGAATTTTCCATGAGTTGTTTGCTATCTGATCATGAGTGCTTAATTGCGTCACTAATGGTCTTACACAATTAGTAAAGTATTAATATTGACATCTATTTCTAGATTCCACCGGAATGAAGAGGCTAAATGAGACAGTGAGTATCTAAATCTTATGGCTTTTAAAAAACAGTAAAAATTAATTCTGAGAGATTGGTGTTAGAATTATTGAACACTGACTGTCTACCCACTGTAGAAATCCAGCCATTGATTACCAACTGTGGGTTAAATAGCAAGGCAGAATGGACGCTTGGGAAATGGTGCTCTGTCTTTGCCTCCAAATGGCCAGTGCCTTGAAAAGATTTCTCCGACTATGGTATTGTACTGACTTTTGATTTCTTCAAATTCCAATCTGAATTTTAATTTTCCAGTTAAAAATTATATTCTTTTCTTTTGTTTTTTGTTTTTTGTTTTTTGTTTTTTGTTTTTTGTTTTTGTTTTTGTTTTTCGAGACAGGGTTTCTCTGTAGCTTTGGAGCCTGTCCTGGAACTCCCTTTGTAGACCAGGCTGACCTCGAACTCACAGAGATCCGCCTGCCTCTGCCTCCCAAGTGCTGGGATTAAAGGCGTGCACCACCGCCGCCCGGCTAAACTGTGATTTATTTTCTTGGGTTGAAGCAAAAAGGGGTTCCTAGAACAGTTTACAAAGGGAACATCAGATTGCTTATTGGAAGCTGCAGATATCATTTTAAAGGATGTGTGGGCTAGATAATCATGAAGAGTGAATCAATCCAATCCATTACTATGAAAGCAGTCACTAATTACCAATCCTCAGGGAGGGAGTGGAATGTGATCTTCTTAGTTGTAGAATCATATAAGCTTCATTTCATTTTTGAAAAAAAAATCTTGGTTCATAGGAAGGAGATAAAAATAAAGTATGGGTCTTTCCTCACAGTGATAAAGCAAATAAATGAGAAGCAAAGTGTTTAGACAACTGCCGTTAATTATATTCTTAATAAACCCAAGAACGTAGGGTTCAACAGCACAAAAGAATTGAGTGTGGCAAATGAAAAGAATGTGTGTACAGACAAGCCCACTCTTCTTTCTGTCTGTCTGCCAGGAGTGATGAAAACACGTGAGCAAGGGGAGAGCATCATGCCTCTGGCACAGCTGAAGCCTGAGCGGTTGGAAAGGCATCTTACAAACATCGTGACGAGAATGAGGATGTGTTAGCAGATTTAGGGCTATTGCTAGCATCTCTTATCCCATGATTACACTTTTACTCATTTAATCCTAAAAATAACCCCATGAAATCAGCATGATTATATCTGCATTTGCTGTCCGAGAATGCGATGTTCTAGGCTAAGAAATTGAATTAAGCTCATTTGGTTAGTACTCAGAACTCAGACCCAAATTTCTGATTGCAACTTCGGTGTATTTTCTAGTTAATAGCTGCCACTCCCAATTTCAAGTATAGATGAAATCATCCTCTTAGCCCCCTAAAAGGATAGCCCTGCTCCCCATAATTCATGACCTTATGTGTCCCCATATTTCATTCTCACTTATGTCATTTTGCATCGAATTATTTTTCTTACGCATGTATCTACATTGAAGGACCTCTGCTCTTTTGTTTCCTTTCTTTAGGTTTCTCATGACAATGTTTCTCTGTATATCCCTGGCTGTCCTGGAACTGGCTCTGTAGACCAAGCTGGCCTCGAACTCAGACATTCACCTGCCTCTGACTCAGGAGTGCTGTGATCAAAGGTGTGCGCCACCATTGCCTAGTTAGCAGCTTAGCTTTGGATAACCTTACTAGGAAAGCTGTCCACAAGGAGGAGTGGGGAATAAAGTAAACACCGTAGATGAGCTAGGAATGCTACACTACAGTGGTTTCTCTGAGACACATGTTCACCGTATGGAATCTTGTGAGCACATAGGAATGCTTACAGTGTGAACCTGCTGTTAAGCTGTCATGGCCATGGTACTGATGAAACAAGCCTCATGTCTCCAGGACTTTCTTATGTACCCATTCTCATTCCCGATAGTTGAGTTTTTCAATAATCTGTTCTGGCATCTCAATCAGCATTGACCTGACATTCTTCTGTGTTGGTGCTAACAAGTTCTTAATGAGGAAATGAGGACACTAGGTGTTGTCTAACAATGCCCAGGAATATATGCCTCTTTTATTTTTTATTGATCTATAAATTTTTCTCTGCTCCCCTCTCTTTCTCTCCCTCCCCGTCAAACCCTCTTCCATGGTCTCCACACTTCCATTTATTCAGGAGATCTTGTCTTTTTCTACTTCCCATGTAGATTAGATCCACATATGCCTCTCTTAGGGTCCTAATTGTTGGCTAAGTTCTTTGGGATTGTGATTTGTAGGCTTGTTTTCTTTGCTTTATGTCTAAAATCCATGTATGAGTTAGTATATGTGATAATTGTCTTTCTGGGACAGGGTTACCTCACTCAATATGCTGTTTTCTAGATCCATCCATTTGCCTGAAAATTTCAAGATGTCATTATTTTTCCTGCTATGAAGTTCTCCATTGTGTAAATGTACCACATTGTTCTTATCCATTCTTTGGTTGAGGGGCATTTAGGTTGTTTCCAGGTTCTGCCTATGACAAACAAAGCTGCTATGAACATAGTTGAGCACCTGTCCTTGTGGTACAAATGAGCATCCTAAGAATGCTCAATATATGCCTCTTAGATTAACCACTGACTGGGTTAGTGATATGGGAAAAGGAAAGAGTTTCATCTCTTTATTCCTTTGATTGGGAAACTTTTGCCTGAAATGTGTAGGAGACCTGGCCTTGTAGTCTTCCGTTCAATGGGTTGTCATATATTTATTTTCCAAAGAATTTCCTTGAGGGAATACTGTTGTGGGAAAATTCTGTATTCTGTCAATTATGTTTTAAATAAACCCTGATTGGCCAGTAGCCAGGCAGGAAGTATAGGTGGGACAACCAGACAGGAAGTAGAGACAGGGCAATGAGAACAGGAGAATTCTGGGAAGGAGGAAGTCAATTCCTCCACAGTCCTGCCCAGACATGGAAGAAGGAAGATGTGACCTGCCCCACTGAAAAAGGTACTGAGCCATATGGCTAGTATATACTATAATAATGGGTTAATATAAGTTACAGGAGTTAACAAGAAGCCTGAGCTAATAAGCCAATCAGTTTATACCTTATGGAGATCTCTGTGTGATTTTCTTTGGGATTTACTGGCTGTGGGAACTGGGCAGGACAGAAACCTTAACATGCAGGCCCTTATGTTACAGAATACTGTTAATAATTTTACTAAGATAAGCAGGTTTCAAGAGGGACTGTCTCAGACAAACTGGGATATCTGGTCAGCTAGTCAATAAAGGATTTTAATGAATGAGTAAAGTTATTACTCTTCACTGTCTATGATTGTTGACTGAAATATATCCTGCAATTCTATCCTGTGCATAGATGATTCGTCCAATGGCCTATTGGTCTATCTACTTTGTATTTTTCTTACAGGAGTGCAACAGAGACAAATTTAAAGTATTGTGACTGTCAGCTTTACACAAATACCTAACAAGGGGATTCTAGTAATAATGGAACAGAAACCTAAAATATCATTTTGAAAAACTTTCCCTCATTGGAACCTTTGGGGGAAATTCCTCATTGACTTTGAAGAAAAGACTGGTGATCTTTGTTGAAAAGCATATCATAAGATCTATCTTCCAGATAAGTTTCTGCATTTTTGGGAGGAATATATTTTTATAGCTTGCATATCCTTTGTGTTGTTATATAATTCAGTGATAAAAGGCAAAAGGCCAAAAATAAATGTGTAACCCCAGCTTTATGATGTATTCAGATATGAAAATCTTCAAGCAGGAGGACCACAATGATCTGCCATTTTATGGCTGGAAGCTGGGATGGAACTGCATATTTATGCAAATAAAAAGATACTAACTTTTGAAGAGAAGTTTTGTGATAAATCCCTTCTGGGGTTCGAAAAGTTAGTTGAAGTCACATTTCAGATGTTGCAAATGCTGCTTACATGATAGGAGAAGAACTGAGTTTAGGAGAGTTCCATCCCCCAGCTGTGAACCACTGCATAAACCCTGACAATGTGTGCAACACATTTATCTTTTTGACATCCTGCAACTGTCTGAGAATTGAGCACTGCCTGAAAGTCAAGGTTTTACCAAAGATAAACACAACATTTTTACTGAGACCAGAGTCCTTGGCTTTGCCTAGCTTGTAGTGATTTTACAATTTGGTATTTTTTATGCGATTTTAACTCATATTATATTAACAACGTATGTCTCTGTGTGTAAATACACATTTTTGTATATTACAGCCGCGTTATCCCAAGGCATTGGATATTTTAGAAATCCTTTCTTTTTCTAATATTAAAATTCAAATGCATAGTTGGTCCTTATGCACTTTTGCATTCGTTATCACTATAATGTTATTTAAAAAGGGCATATGATAATAGGCTTGGAGACAGGCTGAATCTTTGCTAATGTACAATTGAGAGTTGACACATAATAGCTTAGAATTGTAAAAGAGTTTAGTCATTAGAGGTTATTATTAAATATATAATTTTGTTCAGATTCTTAATGCATTTTAATGATGCAGAGAAAAGTAAGTTATTAATATCTAAATCCAATTATTAAAATTAGACCTCTCTTTATATTTAATAACAAACAGGCTAAGACTATGGAAAATAGTGACAAAATGACACACACACATGTATCTTGAAAGGTAGGAAAAATAGAAAATATCATATTTTAAGGAGTAACAATGTATTGAAACTTTAAAATGTCCTTATCAGTAGTTTTTCTGGGGAGTGGGAAAGGGATAAATGTGATCCATGTTTAGAAATACTTCCCAAAGGAAGCCAAAGATTCGTGAATGGAAGGTAGGAAAGTTTTCCATTGATGAATGATAACATTATTGAAGAAGAGTATCTTCAAGGGTGGTTTCAAGTAAAATAACAACAACAAAACAACAACAACAACAAAACTCACATGATAGAGATAGAAAAGGTGACAAAGACTTTGGAGACAACAAACTAAATAAACAACAGTCTTGGAAAGGAAGTTTGACATATTCTTCTGCAGAACCCTAAAACACTAAAATACAGCTATATTCAGATATTCCTATAGAAAAGTCTGGTATTTCTGCAGACATTTTCTAAACATATATCACCTTAAATTTAAGTATAATGTTTTATATAAATATAGAAAATAAGTGTATGTAGAGCAATTAGCTCATTTTGGTCTCATTTATAAGTAACAGACACGTTGACACTTTTTGACACTCTGAAGAATGACACATAAATCTTTCTTTGACTGTAATAGAAGAATTTTTTCTTTATGAGTGCAGCAATAACAGGGAGCCATGATGATAAGTTCATTTGGTTCCCAAAATAATATTATATCTTTAAAATATGCTCTTTACTCAGGTGAGAAAAGTAAACCTTAGAGAGGTTAGGAAACTAGTTTAGAATTAAACAGTTAGTAGGTGGGGAAACTTGGATTCAAATCTAAGAATTCTGTTTCTAAACATGATAGTTTTAGCTAATTATTATACTCTTGAAGGTAATTGTCTCAAAGAATGGCATTTCTTTTGGGCCTAATATAGTTTCTTTGACTATTGTAGCATCCACATATATCCTATAACATAAGTATAAATCCTTCACCCTCCAAAGAGTAAAAGTAATATGCTAGGGGCTAGAGAGATGGTTTTGTGATTAAAGACACTCGCTGTTCTTCTTGAGGACCCAGGTTTGATTCCCAGCATCCACATGGTGGCTTACTGTAACTCCAATCCCAGGAGATCAAATGTTCTCCTTTGACTTCCTTAGGCATCAGGCATACATGTAGTGCACAGCCATATGTGCAAAACACTAATACACATAAAATACATAAGTATAAAATAGAAAGTAATGTATTATCTTTTGGAAGGGAGACTATAGCAAGAAGCCACCATTTATATTTTTTATTTTAGAAATTATCTAGAGAAGGAAAATGTCATTTCTAAACAGAGTAACAGGGTGTTAATGTTTCCATTGAATTATTTATAAATCTTAGTTTTTATTGTGTCATAGGAGAAAGAATCAAATCAACAAATCTATTTTTGACTTTTTATGTATAGTCACAGACAATGCATACATTCAATAGAGAAATTTTCAGCTGTGTGTTAAAAAGGTGAATGCTATGTTCAAGTTTGATAGGTCTATCTGCTGTGTGCTTGTGAAGTGGAAAAAAGGGTCATTATTTCTTTTTTGCTATTTATTGTTACAATGTAAATCTTAGAAGTAGGATTTAAAGGTCCAAGGGCTCGCATTTACATTATTGCATATTATTGAAGAGTAGCAGTTTGATAATGCAATTCAGGGTCATGCAGCACAGTGGTGAAGGTCAGCCATTATCCCTCTCTCACTATCAGAAGGTTCCACTGAAAGCTGTAGGGTTGTGGAGAGTCCAGATTATAAATTATATCCATTTAATCTTTTTCCATGAATCTCTAAAGCAGCTTATGTGAACAGCTGATAACTCATGGCTCCTTGTTTATGACAACTATTATATTAAGGGTGGAGTGTGTCTGGATTTAATCTATTGTTGACATTTTGTAAAAAATAACCTTGTCATCTTCCTGGGGGAACATTCCCATATATTGCCTCCAACCTCCTTTGTCTTATGACATGCACTCACATTTTTATATAGCCTCATAGACAGCATACTACTACCCTGGGTTTCTTTGTTTTATGCATTTAGTTTTTTTTTTAAAAAAGCTTAGCATATTCATCCTGATTTTAAAATTGTATTTGTATACCATTTTAAAAGAAAACAATAAATTAATAAATTTATTAATGTTTATTCTAAAGATATACCTGTGTATGCCATATTTATCATTATTGCAATGGCAGTTTTGAATAGGGTGAGAATAAAACTAACTTATAATTGCCTGCCACACCCAAGGTAATAAACCCAGGGTATTAAATCCACATGTCCTGTCATCATACATGGAAGGGGAGGTGTGACTGAGTTATTTCACAATACTGTACACAGTGCAATTCTTTAATTCTGACTTGTTCTAACTGGAATAAAATTCCAATGTCTTATTTTTTTTTATTCATTGATAATGGCATCCATGGGAACCTGCTAAATTCTAAATGCTTAGTATTCTTCATATGGATATGTTTTTAGGGCTGTCCACTTGGGGTTGAATAACCTCTCTGACGCTGTGTCCCTAGAACAGATTAATTCTCCCTTTCTCAGAAGACAATTATTGCCTGCAGCTCTTTATCTAGGTTTAAGGATTATGGTATTTTCCCCATCCATATTGATATGTTGATTTATGTTGTCATTTTCAGTTCTTGTTTAGGCAATCAAATTGTTGAGATTTAATGGCTGCAACTTTCCTATCATGTATAGAAGATGCTCTCTTGGAGCGTATGTCCTGGTCCTCTGACTCTCACAGTCTTTCTCTCACAATGTTTTTTCCCCTACAATGTATTTTCCACAATGTTCTCTGTGCCTTAGTTGCAGGAGTTGTGTTATATGTATTTTAGTTAGGGTTGGGTACCTTCTGGTCAGTTGTCTTACGAATTTTGACCAGTTGCATCTTTCTATCATGGTCTCTTTCTACTGCAAAAGATGGTTTGCTTGAAGAAGGTTGAAAGCTATGCTTATCTGTGATTATAAGGATAAGCATTGAGAATATGGTTAGAAATTTGTTTAAAAAAGTAGTGGTAACAATTTCTCCTCTATGGTCCTTGGCATCTCCAGTCATGAGTAGTGGGCTAGGTTTACAAGGCCAAGCATGAATTCCTTCCTAGTGAGTGTCCTTAAGTCCAGACTCTTTGTTACTCTCAAGATATAAATACCACTGTTGTCCAGTAATTAGGCCAGAAGTTGACAAGAAGGACCTGATAAAAATAAAAATCTTCTCTATAACAAAAGAAACAACTATATGAGGTGGAAGAATTGAGGGAGAATTCTTGCAATCATACATCTAATAGAAGAACTCAAAGGGAAGAATCAAGAGAATAAGTGAATCAATTTTAAAAAATGGGCTATGGATAGGAACAGAGAGTTCTTAATAAAATAAATACAAATGGTAGGAATATCTCAAAAAGCATCGAACAACTTTAGCAGTTAAAATGCAAATTAAAACTACTTTGAGATTCCATCTTGCCCCAGACAGAATGGCTAAGATCAGCAAAGTGATGACAAATGCTGGTGAGATTGTGGGGAAAGGGTGCTGGTCAGGTTGAAGATTTCAGGAGACTCTAGAGCAGTCAGCGTGAAGAATCCTAAAAAATGTAAAAATACATTCACTGCACGAGTCAGACATTCTATTCCTTGGCGTGTGCCCAAAGGACTTGGCATCCTACTCCACAGTATTTGGAGTACATACTTGCTCGGCCATTTCATCAACATTCTATTCATGATAGACAGGAAATGGAAACAATCATAGTGTTCTTTACCTGATAAATGGCTAAACAGATACATAATGGAATATTATGCACCACAAGTTCTCTCATAATTTTAGGTCCCTGTTCTGAACCTTTAGATGTGAGTATATAACCAAGAGTAACTGAATATATCAGGAAAATAAAAAGCAAACATTGAAGGTGTGTGAGGGGGGTGGGGTTGGGGAACCTCTAAAGAAAGGGACAGCAGGGCACAGGTGCTATGAAGGGGGGACATCTGGAAAGTGGAGTGAAGGAGGAATAAAAAGGATGCTTGGAAAAATGCAAGAAATTATTTTATATTTATTTGCAATCTCTCTCTCCCCCACACACATCCTAACCAAAACACTCACGCATACATTGAAGCTATCCCTCTTATGATGACAATGTCTCCTCCTAAAGCCATCACCTATTTAACAACAATCACAGTGCCAGGAATGGAATGTCTTCTGAGTTGTTGATCAGAGAAACCTAAGAATCTCCTAAAATGACATTGCCTGTTGCTGCCAAGGCTCTTGGTTGCCTACAGAAGTTGAAGGTATGACACTTCACACAACAGATAGAGGACTTGGAGAAATTGAGCTAGAACTGACCTGGTAGTGCTCTCATCAGTACCAGAAAGAGTTGCTATGTAAGTTGCCAAGGGAGAACAGTCATTACTAGTCCTATCTAGCTGTGATGCCTATGACCCAAAAGAGTGGCCAGTTTCCTCAAGTATGGATTAATATATGCATGTATGTATGTATGTATGTATGTATGTATGTATATATATATATTTAAACTAACACACACATATATTTCAGATAGACAATAAATGGGCACCTGTTTTGTTCCAAATATAAGATTTCAACTTAATGAGACAGACATTCTATTTTCCTGTGAATGAGATGGATTTCTTGTTTTCTTGGAATGAGACATTAGTAAGCTGGTATGATTTTATGGGGAAGACATTAGAATTTCCAGCTGTGAACATTCAGAACATTTGTCTTTCCACTTTTTGCATCTTTCTCTGTATTCTCCTTGAAATAGTAAAGGATATATATATATATATATATATATATATATATATATATATATTTGGATTTTTCGAGACAGGGTTTCTCCGTAGCTTTTGGTTCCTGTCCTGGAACTAGCTCTTGTAGACCAGGCTGGCCTCGAACTCCCAGAGATCCGCCTGCCTCTGCCTCCCGAGTGCTGGGATTAAAGGCGTGCGCCACCACCACCCGACCAGTAAAGGAGATTATTGTTTTAAGATAAAGTTCTGTAAATTACATGAAACTTGAATGCATCATTGGCAGATATTGTAACAAAGAGACTAGAAAACAGTGAACTATTTGGTCTGACATTCTTGGTGGAAATGACTATGCCATCCCACCCAAAATTCAATGGTAATCTTCTTTTCTTTTACTTTCTAAAAAAAGGTTTGGAGATTATAAAATAATTATAACACTTCTTCTTCCTCTTTCCTCCTCTAAACCTTCACATATACTCCAGAAGATGTCTTTCTTGTTGCTGTTCCTATCATATTCGGTAACCTTGGACTTAGCTGTTCAAGAGGTTCTTGGAACCAATCACCCACAAATACTGAAGGATGGCTGTGATTGGTTACAGTGTCCACAGAAAACTTAAATTTATGTTGCCGTGTATTTGGCAATAGAATTCTTTTGAAAACATAGTACGTTTCAGGCCTATTTGTGTCTAGCAATTCTATGTGAAATAATCACAGACTAAGATCTCTTTCGGTCATGGTTCTTAAACCTGTCAAATCTCCTATTTCTTTCCTAGTCTCTGTGCTCAGTCTGACTTTCTTTCTTTTTGAAAATTTAATGTGGGCTATTCTGAAGTCATCTGAAGGGATAAGCTAAATCTTACCTTTTGTAGCTAGCTCGTTCTGGTGACAGTCTGATTTCTAAGTATTTGCTGGGAAATACAAAAGCATTCATTTCCTCCAATACTACAAACTCCAAAGTTTCTAATTTCTTATTTAACTTTGATTATAGCTGGCAGGTAGAGAGCTCCTAGCAGATTCCCCTCTCCAGTTGATATGTTTGCCTACTGGAAAAGTTTTGCTTGAGCTCAGATATTTTTGTGAATTATAAAAGCAGCAAAAGCAGGCTTGGCATGACACTATCTGAACCTTCCCCAGTCATACCTTCAGAATTGTAGGTTCAGCTATATGTAATCTGGCTTTCACAGTATGAAAAGCTGAGCAAACTCTTGGCCACTGCCTGTGTGTGTACGTGTATGTATGTATGTTGTGTGTTATATATTATGTATGTTGTATATGTGTTTGTTTTGTATGCACATGTGTGTACCTGCATGGATATGTGTATTGTGTTGTTTGTATGTGTTTATGAGTGTGTGAGGTATGTGAATTTATGTGTGATAGTTGCATGTGTAAGTTGGAGTATGGTATGTTGTGTGTATATGTATGTGATGGTGTATGTGTGTACATATATGTGTTTCCGTTTGTGTGTATGTGGTGCATGTGTGCATATATGCATGTGTGTTTGTGCATATATGTATAAGTGTATATGTATATGTATGTGTGTGGTATGCATGTTTATGTGTCTGTGTGTACAGACATGCATATGTGTGCAGATTAAACACATTTCTTGCTCTCTCTTGGCTCCAGTCATTGCCATATCCTGGAAGGAAGGGCTAGGAGTAGACAGTTATCTAGAACAAGTGTCTTCAAGAAAGTTGTGAGAGAGAGAGAGAAAGAAAGGGAGTGGATTTGGGTAAATGAGGAGAAGCTGAGTGGGGTTGGGAGAGGGAAAACCATAATCAGAATATGTTGCATAAAAAATCTATTTATAATGACAAAGGGAAAGTTATACACACAATTTCCAATTCTGACGATTGGTTCACATTTAAGTAGCACCTAGATGCCTGCAGGAGGATCTGTAAGTAGGTGGACACTCACAGGTCTTCCTGTTGTCAGGGTTTCTGTTGGAGCATAGGAACCATGACATCTAGAGAATGAGAGTCAGCTATCCCCGCTACTTTTTCTCCACAGCTCATTTGACAACCCAAATGAGACAAAAGGCAGGAAAGAAAAAACACCTGAGAAAGAAACAAAACCAAACAACATTCCTCTCCAAATATTGAGGTCATGCAGTATGTGAGAAGTCTACCTTTGTAGCTTAGTACATTGTTCAGTGCTGGAAAAGCAAGGACTCGCTTTAAAGTACCATTTGCCACAGTTTTTTTTTTTTTTTTTTTGGCAATTTTGTTTTCTTGAAAGCAATGTTTATGTATGATGTATTTTAAAACTCTTACAAAACCTGGATGTATAAATTAATATTTAATGGATGAAAGTATGTGGTAAGCATTTTTGTGGCTTTGGATATTACAAAATTATAAAGAAATAACTAGTTTCACAAGCTAAGTGTATACTTATTTTCCTTAGTGGATATAGCAGTGCTTCCTTGGGAGACCTAGGTTTTCATGTATGCAGACTGTGTGTTAAATGTATGATGAAACAGACATTAATCATAACATCAAACTGTTGCATACTTGCAAACATAAGTATTTTACATATACGGGCTTCTACTTGCTTCAGTATAATGAAAATTTACAAATAAATGGCTGCTTGGATTATGATCTAAGCACATTTCTAAGCATTTGTTAAATCTTTGAGTGACACATTGGATAACATAGCACAAATTGGCTGCCATTTCTCATATCTAATGATGGTTAATAGTTCAGAAAACAAGCTCAGAATTCACACTCTTGTAATGGGGATGTGCCACTGTCAAATCACTTAGATATAATTATGATTTTGAAATAATAATGACTAAGTATGTGTAATTAACAAAACCGAACTTTGAGTGAAAAGAAAATGAGAAAATGTATTTGACTATTAAAAGTGAAATGCAAGATCCACTTACTTTTTATTTGGTTATACTTAAGACATACAGCATGACGTTCCAACATGCTTACATGTGGTAAAGTGGTCATTGTAGTGAAGAAAACCCACTCATCTATCATCTTGCTGTCATTCTTCAGCTTTCTGGTAAGAATATCTAGTTTGCTTCCCATGGCTTTCCAGGTCTGCCACTCCCCAGAGTAGCCTCCCATATAACTCATTTACCAAGAAAAAGAAAACGTCTCACAGGCTTTCCTAAGCTAAGTCTCATGGAGACGTTTCCTCACTGGAAGCTTCCCCTTCCAAATGACTCTAGCTTTGGTCAGGTTAACAACCATCACAAAAATCTAACCAGGATAATGGCTCTATTATGCGAAGAGATCTATAGATATGATGCGATCCTCATCAAAAGTCCATTGACCCAGAAATAGAAAAAAAAATCCTAAATTCATATGGAAGCATAAAACCCTCCAAACCAGAGGAATCCTTAGCAAAAATAGGAGAATCACATCACCCAATGCCATGTTATGCAGACAGTGGCAAAAACAGCATGGGATTGTCATAAGAACAGGGGTGTAGGTCAGTGGAATAAAGTGATGAGCCAGGAGTAAACCCACACTGAATTTTCAGAAGCGCTATCAAAACATACCTTGGAGGGGGGAAACCCAACTGAATTTCTATATGTAGAAGAGTGAAACTAGATCCCTATATCTCCTCCCAATAAAAAATCAATTAGAATGTATCAAAGAGCTTAATATAAGACCCAAACTTTGATACTATTTGGAGAAAATATAGGAAAACCCTTCAAGATAAAGACAAGGAAAGGACTTTGGGGAAGAACTCTGACAGGTCAGGAGGAAAAGTCAAGAACTCACAAATGCGATCGCATAAAATTAAAAAGCCTCTGTCCTTTAAATAAAGCTTTAACTGAGTGAAGGAGTAGCCTAGAGAAGGAGAGAAAAGTCTTCCCGCCTGTTTACCAAAAACATCACCTCCAGCATAATAAGTATTGGAGGCACCGCCTGCCCTAAACCATGACAGGGGGTTATTAGCTAACATATAGGAGAGCTCAAAGCACTTCAAAGCTAAAATCAAATAACACTACCAATAAATGGGCAATGAATCAAACACTATTAAGATGAGTATAAATGGCTAAATAATGAAAAAAATGTAGTATGGTCTCATTCATCTGGAAAATGCAAATTAAAATATCACTGAGATTTTGTCTCACTCTCGTCTTTCAGGGTAACCTATGTGAAGGCAACAGTGGAGCATGTCTTTCCACAGACCAGCTGCCCCAGCCTGGCCTTTCCCTCGTTGGCGTAGTAGGAGACCCCCATCATGAGAGACAGGGCAGGCAGGAAGATCACCAGCTCAATGGAGCCCATGTCAAGGGCAATCGCCATCAGGTGAGCTTTCTTGTTCTCCACCAAAGTGGTGACTGTATTGACCCCCGCTGGAAGGACAGGTGGTCTTTTGGTAGGGAGGTCTCCTTTACCTGCAGCTTTCTTCTCAGGAGAGGCAGGGAGGGGCCTTTGCCTCTTCTCCTACGTTGTCTCTGGCCTGTCCTTGTGGGCAAGCTTGAGCAGCTCGGTAGCTGTTTGCCGGTCCAGGGCCGCGGTGAACTGATTAATGGCAAGGGGTACTCAGCCACATATAGAGGATGGCCCTTTGCTGCTGCAGCTCGCTGAGACGGGGCCGTTTGACAAAGCACGTGAAATCTCCCTTGGGCTGGATGTGCTGCCCAATGCTGGAATTCTGAGGCTTTTTCTCAGAGGATTCACCACCCTTTTGACCTCCTGTTTCCTCACGATGGTGGGCACTGAGGTCACCTTCTACCCATTGGCTGTTTCCTTTCAGCGTCTTGCTCTGGCTGGAGGAGAGACTGATGTTTAGTTTGTTAATCTCCCTAACTGGGGCACTTTTCCCCAGCTGCTCACCTCTTCCAGACCTTGGTCTCACTCCGTCTTGGTCTCACCAGTTCTTTACGCTTTCCATTTCCCTCTCCCCTTGCTTTGGCTCCTGGATGACATAGATGTTTCCGAGCTTCTCTCGTCCCCTTAGCAACTCCTCTTAGACTTCAACCCAGAGCTCATTAAATGTTCAGAGGGGAAAAAAACTTTCGGAAAGACATACTAGAAATTTGGTTAAAGTCAGCACTTTGGGACTTTTCTCCTTATCCTTCTAAGGGAGAAAGATGGTTTTGTTCTAGTCTACCAGGCTCCCTCTTATTACAAAATGTAAGATAAAAAAGTGGGGGATGTTTTCTATTTCACATTGTTTTCTTAGGCACCTTGGACTCAGCAGCTGTTTAGAAGTGTAGGGGGACATGGACACATCCTGCTTGAGGGCAGGGACTGCCATCCTCGTTAGGACCACATGATTGTGTGGACAGTCATGGAGGGATTAACAAGTAATATGTAAATCTTTATTTTTTGTTTTTGTACTGCGCAAATTCTCATAGGAGTAGAAAGGCACTCATGAATCTCTTCCAAGTGTGCAGTTTTACAAGGTGAAAGATATCTCATTCTGTTTATGCCATTTAATAATTTCTAGATAAAGGGCCAGTAATAGATTCAAAGATGCATTATGTGGATAAAAATACATGAATTCTATATCAGAATTAAGAATCCTGGGTTGGTCATAAGTGATATCTCTACTCAAAGTTGACCTTACTTCTCGGCGGTCCCTGTGACCTTTCTGTCTAAAAGCTGTTCTATCTGTAACTTTCTGCCCATAATGTGAACTACAAAAGTGGTGGCAAATTTGTGAGACTGGTAATTATGTGCTTTTACCCACTGCTGTTAGGATGTTGAACGTGGAGATTGCTCTGAGCTCCTGACCTATTCTGGATTTGATGTTATTTCTGGGTCATCATTGTTATATTCTTCAGCTTGCATTTTGTCCCTTTCATTATTCAGAAGCAATGGATAAAAACCTATTACCAATATGTATGTGTCAGAGTTCTTTAGAGGAATGGGGCAGTGTGTGTGTGTGTACGTGCATGTGTGAGTGAGCAGTGTGTGTGTGTGTGTGTTTGTGTGTGTAAAGATTCACTTGCATAATATGGTCTGAGTAATCCAATAAAGGCTGTCTACATGCCAGGGTGCCTGGTAACTCCATTATTAGCTGCTCAGTTCGTATGGCTCAATGGCCACAGGCTTGCTTTAAAAGTCTGTAAGACTTCTGGGGAAAAGCGGATCTTAGTTCCGCACTGGAAGGCAGAAGAAGAATGGTCGTTGCAGAGTGACACTTGATGGTACCACACACCAGTGAGCAATGGAGGTGGGCAATAAGCAGAACTGCCTTTTCTTGGGATCTGAGAGGTTTGGTCTGCTGTGGGAATGGGTTGCTCACCATAGAGGTGGTTCTTTTCCCTCACCGCAGTCACTGCTTCTTGGAAATGTCCTTACCAGACCCACTTGGAGATGTGCCTTAGGTTCTAGATCTAGTGTGAGGTGGAGAATCAATACAACCCATCATAGCATTGTTATCTTTCTCTTCCCTTAGGGGAGTGTTTCCCATATTGTGGTACTGGAGCAGTGTTAACAACTCAGTTTTCTGACTCTACCCTGGAAATCCTGAATCAGATTTAGCAAGGAGAGTCCTATTGATGTGTGGGAGATAGCCAGTTCTTTTTTTTTTTTTTTTTTTTCAGCAGATGAATTAACCTTTAATGTGCTGTCCATACATAATGAAATATTATTCAGGCTTTAGAAAAGATGGAAACAAACATGGCTGCTTTGTGAGAATGCTGGGCTAAATGTGATAAGTTGGCCCAAATTGATAGGATTTCCTTTTTTTTTTCTTTTTTAATTAAAATTTCCACCTGCTCCCCGTTTCCCATTTCCCTCCCCTCCTCCCAAATATTGCCCCCTCCCCCCACTTCCCTCCCCCTATCCCCACTCCTCTTCTCCTCCCCCCACTCCATTCCCCCTCCCTCTCGATACTAAAGAGCAGTCCAAATTCCCTGCCCTGCGGGAAGACCAAGGTCCTTCTATCTACGTCCAGAAAGGTGAGCGTCCAAACCGGCTAAGCTCCCACAAAGCCAGTTCATGTATTAGGACCGAAACCTAGTGCCATTGTCCTTGGCTTCTCATCAGTCTTCATTGACCGCCATGCTCAGAGAGTCCGGAATCAACCCATGCTTATTCAGTCCCAGACCAGCTGGCCTTGGTGGGCTCCCAATAAATCAGTTCCACTGTCACAGTGGGTGGGTGCATCCCTCTAAAAGACATTAAGCATATAATGTGTGATCCTATAGAAGTTAAATAAGAAAGTGAACCCAAAGAAAATCATATAGTCATCCGCATGGAGAGGGGGAAGTAGACAAGATTGCAGGGCAAAAACTGGGAACTTGCGGGTGAGGTGGCATGGGGCAAAGGGGAAATGGGATGAGAAATATGAGAAGGGGAGGATGGGAGGAGCTCGGGGGATTGGGATGGTTGGGATATAGGAAGGATGGATACGGGAGCAGCGAAGTATATATCCTATCTAAGGGAGCCATCTTAGGGTTGGCAAGAGACTTGACTCTTGAGGGGTTCGCAGGTGTCCAGGAATATGTCCCCAGCTGGTACCTTGGGCAACTAAGGAGAGGGAACCTGAAATGACCCTATCCTATACTGATGAATATCTTGCATATCACCTTAGAACCTTCATCTGGCGATGGATCGAGGTAGAGACAGAGTCTCAATTTGGAGCAACGGTCTGAGCTCTTAAGGTCCAAATGAGGAGCAGAAGGAGGGAGAACATGAGATAGCCAGTTCTAATATTTATCTGGTCACAGGGTAGAATCCTTGAGAGCCGAGGCACCTTATATACTTATATATATTTTAAATTTTTCAGGCAAGTCATCTCTTTACCAGTTCCCTCCTAACCCTCTGTCTCCTCCTCTTCGGAATGTGAGCTGGAACCAGAGGAAAAAGGTGCAGACGGGAGATATCACTTACTTGATTTTATTGTCACTTTCAGGTTATGTTTTTATTGAAAATCAATTTTTTTCTCATTTAATGTATCCTGATTACAGTTTTCACTCCCTCTACTTCTGCCAATGCCTCCCCATCTCTCTTCCCAACTGGATCTACTCCCTTTCTGTCTCTCATTAGAAAAGAACAGGCTTCTAAGAGATAACAACAAAACATAACAAAATAAAGTATAGTAAGATAAAGCCTAGCCTATCACATGGAAGTTGAACAAGGAGGAAAAGAGTTCAAGAGAAGTCACAAGAATCAGAGACCCACTTATTCACACTCAGGATTTCTATAAAAACAGTGGACTAGAAGCTATGTTTAGGCAGAGGACTTGGTGCAGACCTGTGCAAGTCCTGTGTTTGCTGCTTCGGTATCTGTGAGTTCATATGAGCTTTTCTCAGGTGATTTAAAAGTCTTCCAATACTGTGGGGAGATAGAGCGCCCACTAGCCATCTCTTGTCACCAAACAAAGCCTACAGTACTGGTACTGGATTACATTGAATTGAGTTGTTGGCCAAAGGGGTCCCATGGAAATCCCCAAACAACCCACGTTGTTGCCAAGATTTTATGTTGGTTTCTACACACTGACTGCAAGGCCCCATTGCTGAAGACAATACCCACTGAACACGGAGAGATCAAGCTGATGCTCATATCCATTCTTCATCCTTATGTTTTAAAGTATTTGGTATGGGAAGGTACTCTAAAGGCTGCCAGAAGAGAAACAGAAACACCATCCCTGCCATAGTCCCTTTTATCTACAGTTCTGTCCCACTTGCAAAATATGCTAGCACAATGGTGGCACAAAACTTGTCGGTGTAACTACCCAACGTCTTCTTTGATTTAAGGCCCACTCCATGAGATGAAACACATATCCTAAATTGCTTGGGTGACCAAGAATCCAAGAAAAGATATCTTAAAGACATAGAGATAAAAAAAAAATACTACTCTTCTTTAAAAAAAAAAAAGCAGTAGTCATGTACTGGCGTTTTGGGATCCTATTCTCTTTGGATGCATACCTTCCTAGGCCTGGATGGAGTGGGGAGGGCCTTGGACTTCCCACAGGGCAGGGTATCCTGCCCTCTCTTAGGACTGGGGGGGGAGGGGAGAGGATGAGTCGGGGAGAGGGAGGAAAAGGGAGGAGGTGGAAATTTTTACTGGTATTATTTATAAAGCAAAAAAAGGATTAAGATAATGAATTGAAAAAATAAAAAAAGCAGTAGTGATAAATGATTCCCAATAATATTCTTTTCTACTCATAGATCAGTGCCTTATTCAGCTATCATCAGAGAACATTCCTTCTGCAAGAGATGGAAAAAAAACACAGAGACCCACAGCCAGATATTACATGCACAGAGAAAGACCATGGGATAGTCAGATCTGAAAGGGATATCTTCATCTATTTCCTCCCCTCAGAGGTTAGGGTACCCTGCACAAGAGGAAGGGGGAAGAGTATAGGAGTCAGAGGAGATGAGGACACCAGGAGAACAAAGCCCTCTAAGTCACTTGTGGTTTTTGATCTCCTTGGTGTGGCAATTATTCAAATGCTGGCTCTTTTGTGTGAAGCACAAGGGAGAGGAAGATCAGTTTTGATCCTTTGGCAGATTCTTCACTGGAATCTTTGATAGAACTTGTGGGGGAAAGAGCAGCTTGGTGTGAGTGGTCGCTGTCCCCTAAAATATTTTCTCAAGTTCCCTGTGTCCCTATTTGAGTTGAATTTAGAGAACACATGACAAAGGGAGGGGATCCTAGCACTGTCCTTGGTCTATATAGTTAAAATGTTATTTCTGATTTGGACTTGGCCATAGTTACAAGACCTCAGCAAAGCTCTACTTAAGATTGTGTTTTGTGAAGAGCCTTTTTCTATTGTTGGTTTCAAAGTGTTACTTTTGTGTAGAACAATCCTTTTCAAATAATTTTCAAGGTGGATGGAGATGGCTATTTCCAAAAAAAATGACTAATTAATTGACTTTAGGTCAAAGTTTGTAATAATTTCTAATTTGAGTCGTATTTTCAACCTTTATTATATATCTTTTTGTATTTTTATATTGATTATAGAGTTTCCTTATGCTAGGAAATTATTGACTTTCCCAGAGTGTGTGCTATGTTTTTAAAGGTAAGATTGGTTTGCAGGGGTTTTAATTACTGTATTTTATGCACATTCAGCAACAAGATAGCATTTTCATTCTTTCATTTCTTCAACTGTATTTTTGCATCAGGCCTATGATGTTTCATATCTAACACTTCTCGACTTTATATGTTCTGTTTCCCATGAATGTTCCTGAAGCACTGGAGTTTATCAAACTCTAGTTGGTGGTTACTGTGTACCACAGAAAGAGTGTGCACCTTGTAGAGACTGGAAGGGAATTCTGGGTGAGGCAGGCTCTACCTGATGGAGTGATTTGTTTTTCCCCCCATGGTGCTAAGGATAGTCTGCCTTTGTCAGTCACTCCTTCATGCTATATACCTTCACCTCAACAGCCACAAGTCACTTGGTGAGGGTGGGAAAGGAGCAGATGCTCCTTTTGAAAGGAAGCAAGGTGTCTTTCTTTCTTCCTGAGAAAGGAGAGTTCAGACTTTCCTTTGACACATAGCACTGAAAAAGTTTGTAAGATTATTTTATCCTTATCATGTCACCATGGAAACAGAGCCTCCAATAGCTAATTGTGAGCTAGCTTTATCCTTTCTTTCCTGTACTTACGTTCTACATGTCTGACCACCAAGTGAGGCAGTCAGAAGTCCAGACTTGCAACCTCTCCTGTACAAATCTGCACTTGAAGAGTAATTGCTGACTGTATGTGAGGCAGACAGGCTGGAGACTTGTGAGTTGCCAAAAATAAAAATAGAATCCTTTCTCTATATCTTTATTGATGTTTTTCCAGAAGCACTTGGCTTTCATTTTAAAAGATGAGGCAAGCATTGTAAGTTTTGCTCTTTTTGAAGGCAACGATGAAGAAGTGAAACCATTGGAGTGGGTGACTGCAGAGACGGTATTTCCAGTGGTGAGAAATCTGTCCTACTCAGTGGCAAATAAATATCCCTCCGGTGAGACATGGAAGTAAAATGG
Organism: Chionomys nivalis; assembly: GCF_950005125.1. Lineage (NCBI taxonomy): Eukaryota > Metazoa > Chordata > Mammalia > Rodentia > Cricetidae > Chionomys > Chionomys nivalis. The sequence goes on from NC_080095.1 coordinate 55,277,925, forward strand.
GGGTGAGGTTATATCTCAAAGATCTGAGCAACACTATCTTTATTTCAAATGGTTCTGTTATACAAAAACCTTAAGGTTGATACAATTTTGTTTCTTTAAACCTTGAGGCACAAAGCTACAGATATAAAATGCTATTTTCTTATGAGAATGTGGCATTTGTCTAACTTCAGGAAAGAACCTTAGAAAAATGCTGTTTATGTAGAAATCTACACATTACAGTGGAAGAATGATTGTGAAACCATTTTATTCAGTGTGCTCCAGTTAGTCAACATGAAAGCACATTTAACAGAGATTTGAGGTAGCAATCACTCAGCTACTAAAGACACAGCATAGCTAGCAGCTATTATGCTTCAAATTCTGATAAGAATGGCTTATATCAGCTCTCTTGGGGTCTAGATGGCACCATGTTGTTTATTTTAAAACTAGACTAAGAGTTAGTGGGTAACTGATTTTACTTTCACAAGTGATCCTGGCACAGTTAGGGGTACGAAAGATAGAGATTCACAATAAGTCACAGGCAAGGGGAGTTGCTTTGTGTCATAAATGGGTTAAGCCAGACTGCAGCGAGTCTGTACTTCAAGTTTTCTAAGACCACAAGTGAATGATGTATTTAAGTTGAAGATGAAATAGTCTCTGCTGTCTCTAGATGAAGGAGACAGCATCTCTGACATAGGGCACATTATGTATCTACTATGAATTCATAAATCTTTTTTTATCAGTACAATAGCTTTGAGGTGTGTGTGTGTGTGTGTGTGTGTGTATGTGTTGAGGGATAATATTGAGTTCCTTTTAATAAACAAGTGAATTTGAGGGTCAGAAAAGTAATTTTACCAAAGGCAGAAAGGTAGAAATTCCTAAAAAGAATGGATTCAAGTGAAAGTCTGTCACTCTTCAAAGTGTGCTGATGTTATCCACAAAGAACGGAGAGCAATTAAATCAGAGAGAATATTTATGGACAAGGTCATGCCTTTCATTCTGTCCCTTTAAGTCCTGAACATTAAAAACACAAATAAGGACAGTTGAGGCCTCAGTGGAACATGGTTCAAAGTCTCTCTTCGTGGTCTCCTTTGCATAAAGAGATTAATTGGAGTTGTCATTAGTCAATCTGTTAACTCAGCTCCATTTTTAAGAAGGGCATGTTAGAAGTGTGGCGGCTATGGGCAAAGCTCACGCACTTCTCCATTCTAAGACCTAGGTCATGGCCTAAGAGGGCTTCTTCATGTAATAAATAAAAAGCATGACTCAATCCCATTTACTTTTTGTTCTGTAAAAATATCTTCCTTGCCTGGGGATCCCCTGGGGAAGAGTGACCGAGATCTGGTTCTTGGGTCAGGGTGTCACCCAGAGAGACCTCTGGCTACCCCCTTTATATGAATTGAAGTAGAAATTTTGGTTAAAAAAATGTCAGTGTGATGGTGGACAGAGTTGTAGGTGAAATCCATAGGAAGCAAGGCTATGAAAGGACAGCTGACTTGAGGGCAATCAAAAGCAGCCTGCACAGGGGTGAAAATCCTGCCTATATAAATTAGAAAATAAAAATAGAAAGCAGTTAAGAGGAATTGCATATGGATGTAACTGTCTAATCATAGGTATACAAGGAGCCAAACCAATGTCCTCTAATTCATTTAGATGTTTTTAATGTAGCAACTGCAAAAAAAAAAAAAAAGGATTAGGTAAAATCATGTGGGAAGCTATTTTTTCTTTCGAACTTTATCTACTCTTCCCTCTGTATGACTAAGCAGTAATGATAGTGATGGAATTTTTTTAAGTTTAAAATGTATTATAATAAGTTTATTCTGCATTACTTGTCAGAAAAATCTCCAAATTTAAGGCAACAGGGACGAAGCAAACACAGCACAGCAGTAACAAATGAACAGAATACCACTCAAGATAGACAGTAGAAGAGCTATCATGAGCTCTCAGGACTCAAGGACCCTCATCCATGAAATGCTGTGAACAGCAATTTCTTACACACAGAAGCATCATTCTTGGGTGATCCATTCCTGAGAAAAAAGTGAAGGCAAATTTGATAGAAGAATTTCTTAAAATATAGCAAATGGAGGTCTCAAAGGGGAAATTTCTTCCACAGAACATCAGTGTGTAAGACATGGAGTATTGCAGCGCTGTGTTGTGTGCTTTAACCTATGGTTGTTTGTCTGAATTCTATCTGGGAATGATTGGAGGAGCTGGGCTAGATCATTGTGGGATGGTTGACTTTGCAATATATATAGCAGGATCTCTGAGGTCAAGGGATATAAGGATGAAAAAGCAATTTAAAGACAGTGGCTACAAACAATCCCAAAGAAAAATGATACATATTAAAAGAGCTCTAATTGAATCCACTTTGTTATTATTCCCTAATGATCACATGATGCTCCAGGAATGCACCATACAGACCTTGATGTTCTATATGTTCAACACCATTCCTCTCTTGCTTTCTGCCTCCAGATAAACTTCCTTGAAGAGTTTAGGCAATGAAGAGCCATCTATTGGGAGGAATCTTTAACATCTATCCAAGGTAGAATTCTAGCCAGTCCAAAAACTGTATGTGCATGCGTGTGTTTGTGTGTGTGTGTGTTTAAAAAGATGTGCAAAACTAAACATTGAAACTTTGTTAGTATTGGTTGGCATTTGATTGAAGCAAATTTAGCTACAGGATTCACATGGTTGAGTGCAGGGGATGTTTTCCCAAGGACCCCGATTCCTTGGGAAATTTAATTAAAACATTCAATTGTTGAGACCAATTTTGAGGTGCATTCAGGTCTGTCCGTATTTCTTCCTCTCACATCAATGAAAGTGTTTGAATTCTTCCTGGCATTGCTGTACCAGAACTCTCTGTTTTGGTCCTTGTCCCCCATGGTTGTCATGACTCTTCCATTTTCCCAAGTGTTTCTTATTACCTCATGAAATACTCTCTTTGGCATGGCAAGCTTCCTATACCTCCATCTACAGCTTCTTATGAACTTCCATGATGATGCAGTCTGCTTGATCCTAGAACTTCTCAATCTAAGTCGTGTCTTCCACCTCATGGCTCACTCACACTCAGCAGATCCATGTTGTACAAGTTGAGGGCTGCTCTCATTGTACATGAAATCTCTATTGATTTTGTGACCAGCTTCCCCAGGATTCCCTCTGTCTTCTGATTGGTCCATGGGATCCATGGTTAGAGACTAAAGAAATGTGATTAGCAGGAAGAAACCTTCTTGCCTCTTTTCAGAGCTTTCCAAGCAGCTGTCTCCACTGAGAACTCAATGATGATGCTTCCAGAAGTGCCTCCATCAGCTGCCGTCAATGACTTCTGGCCAAACACAAGGAGGGCATCTTCTAATTCTCAATAGAACCACACTGGGGAAGATGTTAGACCATGAAGGACGAACTATGGCTGGTCAAGTGTATACTTCCTGGTTCCATTTTGGCAACTTCTGCTGGGGTTCATTCTCCCCAGCAGAAAAAGCTAAAATCTTTCTGCTAAAGAAGGAAACTTTTCCTCTTCCCCCATGCCCATTAGATAGTTTTTGCTGCTCTTTCCCAGTGATGTTGGGGAGAAAGTTTTTCACAAAGAGACAGTTATGTTGGGTGAAGGTTCTGGTTTCCTAGATTCCTCCAGCTCAGTACTCCAGTCTTCACTCTTGTGTTGGTTTGCTGTTCATCATAGGGATTGGCAGGGTTGGAGGTATCGGGGTTGAGGAAGGAAGTAGGGAGTGCAGGGAATGACTGCTACTGTAGCTGCCAGAAGTGGTGCCGAGATGCTACCTCAGATTCTGGCTCTGTTTCTCCAAATGAGACATTTTGTTGCTTTGTGTATTTGTGCCCTTCTACCTCCAGTTTTATGCCCCTTGAATGAATATTGACTCAGAAATCTTAGCCAACATAACATGATAATTTGAAGCTTCCCCAAACTCCCACAACCAGACTACACAATCCTACAAAAATAAGAAATATAGGGAACAAAACACATGATGTGAATGTTTTTGTGTTTAATGCAGCATAATCACCATTATTTAAAATACAATATTTATACAAATGCAGCAGATTTCAATAGGTGACAATCTAGTATTTAATTTATAATGGCAGTGATTAAGAAAGTATTCAGTCTGATTATTGCTTGAACTGTTTGATTGTTTTTACTAGGTTTTGAGGGATTTGGAACTGGGATAGGTATGGGAAATGAGACAAGATCATTTAAAAAATAAATTCAAAGAAGAAAGTATCCAATAAGTGAAAGTATTCAATTTGATTGCTTACAAACATTAGATGTATAAATCAAATTAAAATATTAAAAAAATAAATTAAGGACAGATAACTCAAGAGAGTTTAATTTGTTCAATTGCAGTTCAATTCATGTTCAAATATATATAATGATATACTAATTAATCTTGAACCAAAATCAAGACTGGTTGGATGTGTATTCCAGAGTTGTCATCTCTTGGCTCTGTGGTCCTGTGCAAGTAAGAAATGCCTTGTCACTCTTTCTGCATTTATAAAATGCAGATAATATCTGTCCTTCCTAAGGATGTTAGGAAGATGAAAAAGAATAAATCCCCAACTTCTCTCTGCCTGTACCACAGCCTCCTGGTGGGCGCCCTCCAGATATACCTGCTGCTTTTAACAGCAGAACAGCTGTTGTTACCCTCTGCTTTGATATTATCAACTCCTCCATGAAAGCCAGTCTTGTTATCTTAGCCCCTAGCCCTCCCCATCTCCCTCCTTTCCTCTTCTAGGAGAGGAGGTAACTCAAAATGAGAGTACGCTGAACTGGAAGTCATGTGCTGGTTCATGGTGGCAGCCTGATCATGGATGGCAGGAGGCGGGGTGTGCACATAAGCATAATTCTTGAGAATACAATGAGGAGAGAAGTACATTAGAGGACATCAATATGATTTACAGCAGAAAATGATCCCCGAGATGATAAGCAGTATGCAGACTATGATGGGAAATTAGAAAAATTAAGCTTACATAAACTTATTATTATAGAGAATTATAGATTTTTATATTTGAGAACTGACATCTTTAAAAGTAATTTTACTGACTTCCAGAAAACGTTTATCTGAAACATCAAATTTTATAGATCTTTCTATCCTCCTTCCAAATTGTTATCAATTACATGAGAGTTATTCCACTAAAACTGATTTTAGTATATAAAATGACAGAATTAATTCTATTATTAAACTCTACTGCATTGGGGTGGTATCTTTACTTATATGGGAAAGAGACTATTAAAATGTTACTTAAAGCTAGGAGGTACAGGCATTTTTAAATTAGAATCTGATAAGACTGTGGTAGAAAATAATTTGAATATTTCACATGGGTAGATATAGTAGTTAAATGTTTTTCCTATTCAACGAGTTCTAAAGTTTCTAGGTGGTGTACCATAATGGCATTTCTATAGAGTCCAGAGAAGAGCTGTCTGTGCTTTAACGACTTTATCAACTGTGACAGAGCTTTGTATTTAGCAAACTTTTTTCTATAAATTTAAACATTTCACATTCGTGGAATGTCAACTGTTTTTGAAGGGTTGCCTGACCTCTCTGTATGGCCTACACGAGGACAAACCTGAGCAGGGCTTAAAGGATGAATCAGTGGGAACAGGAAACTTACCACATGCGAGCACGTAGAGGTGTCAAAAGAACTGAATATTTGTAGTGACAGTCACAGTTATGAAATGCTAACACAGGGTCAGGGAGATGGCATAGCAGATAAAGGCGTTTGCTGACAGATGTGCCTAACACCATGAGTTTGAACCCTGCAGCTCACATAACAGAAGGAGTCTGAACTCCTTCAAATTATTTTATCTGAGATAGATAGATAGATGATAGATAGATACACAGAGAAAGAGCAAATTGAGACAAAAATCTTTAAAATGTAATTATTACTTCAATAATAATGGAGAAGAGAGGATGAAAGTTTGGTGCGAGAGAAAAAACATAGATTCAGTTTTTGACTTGCTGTATTACCAGCCTATTGCTTAAACCTAGTTAGGTACATTTTAATGGCCAGAGAGTTGTTTAGATTACAGTTGGAGACGAAAAGTCTAAGATTTGGTGGTCCATCCAGGCTTAGGGAGGTTCTCATAGCAGGTGGCATCTCAAAGGTGGAAAAAACACGTGGAAGAGATCAAAGATGAATAGGAACCTAGCATGATTCAGGGGACAGGATTACATTCCCTGTTTTTTTTTTTTTTTAAAAATTAAGAATGTATTCTTATGAACTAATCAGGGTTCTGAGAGAACCACAGGAATTCTTTCTGAGAACATTGCCTCCAACAAACCAATTGCTTCCATAAGGTCTATTGAAGTTTCTACGCTTTCATCACCACAATGCTGGGACCAAGCTTCGAAGACAGAAACATAGCAGGGCCTTTAAGCCCCTATATCAAAACTGTTAAAATCCTCATCCTATGGGAATTAGGATTAAAATAGAAATACTGTCTTTGGAAAGATCATATAATGTTATTTTCTAATATTTTTTATTATGTGTGTTCATGTGAAATCTGTGTGTGGATATGTGCATGCACAGAGACCAGGCAAGGACATTTGGATCCCCTGAAGCTTGAGTTACAGACAATTGTGAGCTGCCAAACTCTGGTTCTCTGAAGAGCAGCAAACATTGGCAACAACTGAGCCATCTCTCCAGCCAATTGTGTTATCTTTTCCAGAATTCTGCTTTTTTTCATGTTTTATTTGCTTACAATTAAAGCTGTATTTTTTGGTCAAAATAGAGTATGGCATTGAAAAAGACAGATTTAACTTGCTAAGTGAGTAAAAAATGACTAAAAAATATTATTAGGACATATTACTCAGTGGGAGAATATTTGCCTAGCATGTGCAAAACCCTGGCTTTGATCCTATCATGATAAGGGGTGGAGAGAGAGAATGAGTATGAAAGTTTATCTTTATTGTACAATTTCCTATTGATAAAAATGAAAAGTTACCTTTGATGGCATGGGTTACTTGAGGTTAGTAAAAACTATGTTATTTGGAACAGAAATTGGTAGATATTACATGTTTTTGTAAATGTCTGTCTGTGTTGGGAGTAATGCAGATAGGAGAGATAATAACTATAATCCAAGTGTCATAAAACTATTATAATTTACTTAAAATGTTGTTAAATATAAATGATATCATTATAAAGATACTGTACATAATAAATATTTTGATTTATAGGTGTCCACACTTTCATTTAAATATTATCACCAAATATTTCTCTACCCATTAAAATTAGGTTGCAAAGATGTATAGAGTTTTATGTATGTGTGGTTTTGGCATTTAGGGTTGAACATAAAGTCTGGTTTGTAGGTAAGCACCCTACCATAGCTGGATCTTCTAAATTTTTCATTTCCAGTTTTTCCTTTATGTGGGCTTTCTTTATTGATTCAATTTCCATTTTCATTTCTTGAACAGTTTTCTGCATCTCATTCAATGTTTGTTTGTATTTTCATTGATTTCAGCTATATTGCATTTCTCAGAGACTACTCTAGTAGTGTTGCTGGACTTCAGTAAAACATATTGTCCTGTCATTGATTGTGTTGTATGCTAGTGTTTAAGCATCCAGGTTTGAAAATATTATAATTCAATCTGGTCTTTCTTTGTTGGGTGGGTGTTTCATTCCTTGGTTTCTGTTGCTTTCCATGGTTCTTAAGAAAATGTGCCAGTCATGGTTTGCCTGATAGAGAATGCTGCTGAGATCCTGGGCAGATATTAAGTGCTGACATTAAGGAATATTAATATTCTAGAAGGGGTGGCTGAGAGACCCCACAGGATAGGAGAAAACTGCGTGTGCCACTAGGACACTAGACATTCTGCAGGACACAAAAAAATGTGGCAGACAAACTACCAGTATAGGCGGAACTGTCTTTGAAATTTCCTGCTTTGTGGAAAAGTCTGCTGGATACTATGGGCCTGTAGTCTGAAGATGGATGCCCCAATGGCACAGAAAAACTTTGAGTGACTGTCCAGGTAGTGAGATGTCTCTGTCAATTCTAGAATTTTGGAAGTTGCTTGCAATGCACTTCCTGTTTACTTAAGTAATATTATATCCTTATGGAGTCTTTGATGGAGTTAAAGAATAGATATTGTTTTCCTTAGTTATGATAAAAGATAAAGTAGATATAAATATTGTAGCTGTAATTCTTGCTTGATAACTGCTTTATGTAATTTTACCATGTTAGAGTTAAAGTTTTCCTTTTTGTTTAAACAGAAAAGGGGAAATGGTGTGGGAAGTCCTTCTGTCTACATGTTGCTTTTACTGGTTAATGATTAAAGAACCTGCTTGGCCTATAGCAGGGAAGGAGGAAGGTGGAGTTAGAGAGAAGCCATGGAGCCACCGGAGATAGATGCTGGAAACTTTACCTGGTAAGCCACAGCCATGTGGTGATATACAGATAAGTAGAAATGGGTTAAATTAATATAAGAGTTAGCTAATAAGAAGCTAGAGCTAATGAGCTGAGCAGTGATTTAATTAATATAGTTTCTGTGTGATTATTTCAGGTCCAAGCTAGCTGGGCAGATGGGAACCAACAAGCAGCCTTCTCCAATAATTTGCTAAATATATTTTCTTTATAACTACATAAAATCAATCTCAAGCTTCATGTTTCTCTCTATGCCATATAAATATACATGAGCAGAGATGAGCAATGTACCTGAAATGCTTTATTCACCCTTGAAATCCAAGCATTCAATTATATGATGCTCCTATCTCCTTTTAAGACACAGACATCCCTCTGTTTTGAATTTTTTGTCTGTACTGATTTACTTTCAAACAGAATACAGGAGAATGCCAGATTACAGGGTGCCTTACAAAATATTTAAAGCAATGTACTAATATGTTGATGTTATGCTTATTCTATTTTAAATAGCAAAAAGGTAACCTCTCTGTTAAATATCTACATCTCAAATACAAGGAAATGCAGTCAACTGAGTTTTTATTTTTAAACTGCTTTACTTTTGATGACCCTTCCAGAAGACTAGGTGTGTATATTTATGTGTATGTTTTAGAAAAACAATGTATAATATAACCAGCATACAAAATACTGCCTAATTCTTTTAGTTTGATGGATAAGTAAATTATGCCTTTAAGCTGTGGATTGCAGTGCCCCTAGGGAGTAAACAATTTGACACAAATGTGACATTTGAAAATGAAATTGCATCAATAATGTGGTGACTTCTCCGATGTCTTTGGAATCCCTGATAGTGATTTGGAGAAGAGCTGGGGCCTGCCGTGTGCCGCTTCAGTAACCACTGCTTCTTATCTGGCTTGGTGTCAAATAGACTAGGAGAAGATTTAAAGCCTTAGAGATAAGCCTGCAATTGAAAATGCGTTCCTATTATGTATTTAAAGCAAGGCAAGGCTACCTGCTTTCTGAGCTGAATTTTATACAGCAGGAGCTATTGGGAGCTAATTTCTTGGCTCGAATGCTAATTTGCCCTGATCGTTCTTAGTACACTTTATGGTAATATTCCATTTTAAAACATAAATTTAGAACCATTTAAAATGATTTTATGGTTAGAGATTATTAGTAAGAATTTGCAGAGTTATTTCTGTACCACAAGCTCATTTCATGTTGCTGTGTTATTTTGTTATCAGAGTCAAGACATAGGGAAACATCTGGCTTCATTTGGCATGCCCATGATCAATTGATGGCTTAAGACTAGTGGTGAAGGGTTTTTCTAAGAAACTGTCTGTACTTAAAGTACTTTTCTAAGCAACTGTGTGTACTTAAAGTATGTAGCAAATAATGTCTTCAGTTTTGTGTATGTGCATGCATATATGTGAGGGATTTAGACAGGAAGGATGTACATCTATCTTTTTTTTCAAGGCTCAGTCCTCTGAGAAATAATGTTAAATGCAGAACTCAGGTTGGACCATGTACTCTTATCTGCCATTTATGTGACTTGGGCAAGCTTCTTGGGGGTCTTAGTTCCTTCATTGTAAGTGTTTATCATAACTTACAGAGTTATTTTGAATGAAATAGTAGCATATAAATGAAATGGCTTTCGTAAACTCTACTGACATACAAAGTGAGAATTGGATTGAGACTGTTTCTCAACCCAGTTGACTTGTAGAGAATATTTGACAAGCCAAGAGATATTTTTACAACCAAGGGAGGAGAGGAATGTGTGCTGCTGGAATCTAGTGGGAGGAGGCCAGGCTTGCAACTCTGTTTCCAGTACTAAAACAGAATAACTGCATTGGCAGGGTTGTCTAGTCCCAAATGCCAGTGGTGCAGTTGGTGGAAAATCTCAGGTTAAATGTAAAAATACCAAACATTTATATGATTCCACTGGCATTACTTTTCCAATATTTTAATCATTTTTTAGTGACTAGAATTGTCATACTGATATGTACTTCAATCAGAAAAATGCATTGAATAATATTGCTAATATATACCATTAAACTTTATAGACAGTATGACAATTCTCCTTCATGAATATTCTCTTAAAATAATGTTTAAGGTTCTCATATTTGTTGATATTTTAGTCATCCTTTAAAGTATTTCTGATAATATTTGAGTTTATTTTTGGCCCACAATCCATTATATAATATTCTTAGACTGAATATGTTTCTGAGTTCTTTTTATTTTAGTAGCCAATTGATGTTCATTTTGCATTATATATAAAATTGAATGTTATGTAATACCACATATAAACCTAGGAAGATGCCCTGTAATCAATAATTATTGTTCATTCATAAAATGTGTAAATAATTATATTACATGGGTTAGAAAAAATCTCACAGCAGATTAAATTATGTTTTGCCATCAAATTAGGTCAGGTTTTTTTTTTTTTGTCAAAAGACTTATAACATAAAGCTTCTATTTTCTAGAGATTTTTTGACTTTTTTTGAATTGTACATATGCCAATACATACGTTGAATGGTCCCTTATTGAACATAATGTCTCACATCTGTGAGACCATGTCACACCACCTAAAAAGCAACAGAGTAAAACAATTTTTATTGCCCCAAACAAATGTGCACTGCCTTGCCGACTCATGTAGTAATGAGGAATTGTTGGAAAGGGCATGCATATCTGAAACATGTTCTGCTTTAATTAATGTTCCAAGTTATGCTAGATTATACAAATAAGTGTCCCAGTTAATGAGCATTTGCATTCCATTTTCACAGTTGCAAGGAAAATACACCCTACCAAAACGAAAACATGCATAGAAAGGATGCAATTTATAACACAAGGTGTTTACAGAACTAAGATGGGATCAGTGTATTCTGTGAGTAGAAGTATTGTTAGTGCCTATTTTAATTCCTAGTGAATACGTATGCTAAGGACCTGACAGAGTTTTATGACAGTGCCATTATGACGATTTATCCCACTCTCACTGTATTACCCTGTGAGCTAAAACTACGGTGTCTTTAAAGGAGGGGTAGTGGAGCAGCTTGGCAGGTGACAATGAATTGGAAAGTTAAGCAAATGCTTCTCTAAGACTGTGCCTTCTGCACAAAGACTGTGGACATGTTGTATGTATAATTCTCACTGAGATTTATAGATGATTGGCATCCTCAGTTTTTGAAGGTTCCTTTCACTGAAGCATGCAAATCTGGAGGGTTTCAGAACCACACCCCTCATGTCTTCAGCCAACACTAGGCAGTTCAGCTTTGCTTCTTCCACTACATTCAAATCAAAGTCTTGGCAGTAGGTTCTCTTTGAACAAAATGTAGTATTTGACATTTTTATTATATTTCTAGGAATGTGAAAATAGCTAACCTGAAACTACTCCCCATTGGGAAATATTCATAAACTCTATATAATATATGAAAATCTAATTTTAATTATGTTGCAAGAAGTCATAAATGTAAGAACTGTTCAGATAGCTAAAAATTAGAGAAAAGTCAACTTAGGAAGCACAATTCTGAACTGGACATGAATAAGGAACTTGGAAGTTTAAGACATGGTAAGAGGAAGCAAAGTTTTGAATGAAGGAGAAGGTTTGGAATGGAATATTCTCTCTCTCTCATCCATCCATCTCTTATCTATCAATCCATCTCTCATCTCAATCCATCTCTCATCTATCTATCTCTATCTATCTATCTATCTATCTATCTATCTATCTATCTATCTATCTATCATCTATCTATCATCTGTAAGCAGAGATGGCTTGTTCATTTCCTGGCCACCCAGAATAATGACACAAAACTATATTAATTACAACACTGTTGGCTGATGACTCAGACGTATTTCTTCTTAGCTCTTACAGAGTAAGCTAACCTATTTCTATTAATGTGTGTATCATCACGAGGCTGTGGCCAACTGGTAAGGTTCCAGCAGTGCCTTTCTCCTTTGTAGGTATATGGCATCTCTTTGACTCCACCTACTCTCTCTATATATCTCTGTTCGGATTTCCTGCCTGGTTGTACTCTGCTAAGCAATTGGACAAAGCAGCTTTATTTATCAACCAATAAAAGCAACACATATACAGAAGAACATCACACATCATCCATCTATACCTATAATAGAACTACATTTATCTATCTATCCGTCCGTCTGTCCGTCCGTCCATCCATCCATCCACTATGTATTTATCTATGAATTATACATTCATAAATAGTGGAATATGGAAATGAATTGGGAAACAGTGTGCAGCTAAACTTGGTTTTGATACTGGGTTATGAATGAATAAATGAATAAATACATATTGGCTTAAATTTTTCTGTACTCAGATTGCCTTTTATGAATTGGCTTCATAACTACAAGAACACAGCTTCATAATCTCTGAGGATGATTGATACAATGACATGAGATTGTACTGTGTTCTTTACACTATAACACAAGTTTATAAAATTATCAGAGTAATAAAAGATAAAATTATATATGCATAGGTAAGCATTAGTATTCTTATAGTAATAAAAATGTCAAACCATTGTCAGTCTTGTACAATAATAAAGAAAAAAGCAAATGTTGATAATATTAGGATTTCAAGGGCAGCTCAGAATTACAGTATTTGATCCAGACACTGTGATTTCAGCTAAAACAAAGAAGAGGTAGGAGAAAATTTTTTAAAGTTTATTTTTAAAAAATATTAGAAACCACTAGATATTGGAAAGTATATATTATTAGATACTAATCACAAAATGCTAGAAATTAGATTTGGGGAATGCAACTAAAACAAATTTTAGTGAAAATATATACAACAAAAAACTGTTACAATATGAAAGATAAAGGATGAAAATCAGTCACCCAAGCTTTTCACTCTGGGGATGATTAAAATAGGTAGAAGAAAGCTATGCTAAATATTACATAATAATAATTATAATAGTAAGCAAATAAACTTGATGATCAACAAAAATAAAAATTAGTATTCTTATAGTAATAAAAATGTCAAACCATTGTCAGTCTTGTACAAGAATAAAGACAAAAGCAAATGTTGATAATATTAGGGTTTCAAGGGCAGCTCAGAATTACAGTATTTGATCCAGACACTGTGATTTCAGCTAAAACAAAGAAAAGGTAGGAGAAATGTAATGTAGAGAAGTAAAACACTGAGACTAAAATTATGTGTTTTGGGGAAATATCCATTTGTTTTAACCAGAGATAGGAAACCCAATAAGCCACACTATAGATGTAGTAATTTTGAACTCTCTACCACTCTCAATATCTATATTTCAAGTTAGGCATACACGGGTTGTTCTAACATTTGAAAAAAATACTTCCAGAGTAATGTTATATCAGAAAGCCATTGCCAAACATGTCTTTTAAAAGTGTATATGATTGGGGCTAGAGAGATGACTCAGTGGTTAAGAGCACTTCTTGTTCTTCCAGAGGACGTGGATAGGTTCAGTTCCTAGCATGCACATGGCAGTTTACAACTATCTGTAACTGTCTTTCAGAGAACCTGATGCCCTCTTCTGGCATCGGCGGACATTGCAAGCAACTGGGGCACAGCCATTCATGTAGGCTAAACACTCAGACATACAAAATATATATAAATAAATTTTAAAGTATTCCATATGTACATATTCAATTTATATTGCATAAAAGTTTATGTACATTTTATATACATATTTAATTTTAGGTATATTGATGTGGGATTTCTCTCTGTATGCTGTGACTACCATTGATAAATAAAGGAACTGCTTTGGGCCTATAGCAGAGCTATAGGGGAAGAGAGCAAGAGAGGAAAACTAAGCTGAATGCTGTGAGAAAGAAGGCAGAGTCAGAGAGAAGCCATGTAGCCCCATTGGAGCCTGATCGAACTTTACCTGGTAAACTACAGCCACGTGGTAATAGACAGATTATTAGAAATGGGTTAAATTCAGGTTTAAGAGTCAGCCAATAAGAAGCTAGAGCTAATGGGCCAAGCAGTGATTTAATTATTATAGTATCTGTGTGGTTATTTCAGGGCTAAGTGGCTTGGAACTAACTAGCAGCCTCTGTACTACAGTACCTTTGGACTCCAATTCTGTAGGAGGCTTTGAAACTTCAACTTCTATTTAGCAGTGGATTGAAAGCAAAGTTAGAGACAAACATGAAATTCTACTTAGGAAGTATAAGAAAATAGAATTATCAGAAAACTATTTTCCAGAAGCCTATTACATATGAAAGATAAGATCATGCACAAACATATTTTACCTATTTACAGAAGATCTCTATATGAGAATCTTTGGGTAGATTTTGAAGAATATAACCTTCATTCTCATATCTATGTAAGCTAAGATACTATGGAAAATGGCCACCAATATGAGGAGTTTAATCTACTTCTCTGTACACATTATTTTTTCTTTTTTATGGATGTAAAGGTAAGTTAACAAATTAATAGGATTAGTCCATATCTTCTGTTTTGGAAAAAGAGCATGTAAAATGATTATTTTCATGACCTAAATGCAAAACTCCTAAACATGTGGCAATTCAACCTGCCCAGGAATGGCCTGGTTAGGTTTCTTCTATTTGCACAGAGTCCTTAATAATTGAATCTGCTAACAGAATAAAGGAGACAATCGTTTTCTTTCGGTAGATTTGACAAAAAACTTTAGCATTAGTGATGAGCTCTTCCCAAACAATGGAGACAGCTCATGAGTGAATCAATAGAAACTCCACCAGAGGAGTTTTGGTTCTCAAGAGCAGCCATGAGCACACCATCAGGATGAGCATCCCTGAACACACCATCAGGATAAGCGTCCCTGAACGCGCCATCAGGATGAGCATCCCTGAACATGAACACGCCATCAGGATGAGCATCCCTGAACACGCCCAGGATGAGCATCCCTGAACACGCCATCAGGATGAGCATCCCTGAACATGAACACGCCATCAGGATGAGCATCCCTGAACACGCCCAGGACGAGCATCCCTGAACACGCCATCAGGATGAGCATCCCTGAATATGAACATGCCATCAGGATGAGCATCCCTGAATATGAGCATGCCATCAGGATGAGCATCCCTGAACATGCCATCAGGATGAGCATCCCTGAACACACCATCAGGATGAGCATCCCTGAACACGCCATCGGGTTGAGCATCCCTGAACACGCCATCAGGATGAGCAGCAGGAACAGGGAGATTTGCTTGTGGTTTTTTTTTTTTTTTGATGTTTACTTCTAAATAGAGCAAGACCTACCTGATCGCACTGCATAAGTGGTTTAGCAAGACACCCAGTCCAGACCTCTAGCTCCTAGAGCAATTATTCTGAAACCTGGGTTTTGGATTCTGCTTTGTGTCATGTGTAGCAGAGTTCTGAGCCTATAATTTTAAACATTTTCTTGCTTATGTTTGGCTCTGAGGGATTTTTCTAGACTTATGATTGAGCTTTGAAATGATTTTAAAAGCTTGTGTATTATAATTTATTCAACATCCGCATGCTTTATGCTATCCAAGAAGATTTGGCACTTTTATATATTAATTTTCAGTGCTAATTGTTACAAATATTTTTCTCAAGTGGTCAACTGTCTTTTTGGCAAGAATATAAATGACACTAACTAAAGTAATATACTGGTTAGTATACACACACACACACACACACACTTCTGTTCATAGCTGTAGGAGGAGTTGTAGTCAATTTTAGGACTCCTCTATATTGCTAACTGTGGGTAACAAAACCTGGGAGTTTTGTCCCATATAAAAGGTGTAGCATTTACATATGACCTATGAGATAATCCTCTCAGACATTTGAACTCATCTCTGGATCACTTATCATATTAAAATAAAAGTACAAATTATGTGAATAGGCATTGTGTTATATGGCTTGGAGGATAAAAATAAGAAAAAATATACATATGTTCAGTATGGACAGAATTACATTATTCTAAGTTTTTAATCTGTGTTTGGTTGAATTAATGGGCAGAGAATCCACAGGTATAGAGGGCTCATTGTGTGCATGTGCATGTGTGCGCACATGTGTATGTGTGTTGTGCATGCGTATAAGCCTGTGCATGTGTGTATGTGTGTGCATGGGTGTGGTTGTGCATGTGCGTATGCATGTATGTGCCTGTTTATTTGGAGTGGGTAATATGGTTTCTGATATTACATGTTAAATCTTGTGGTAAGTTCACAAATTATCAAAAAGAATGTGATGTTGATAGATAGTAGAACATAGTAGGAAAATTCAGAAATAACCATGCAGTTGTAAAACAGTGGATTTAATAGTCTTGTGGAATAGGTAGCCATGTAGAAAAATGACAATAAATTGTCTTTTACTCATTCATAGACATGTTATCAAACAGCAAAATTATTTTAAAGCCATAAAATATTAAATAAAAATAAGGAAATACTTTGTCTAAAAATGAGACAGTTATTTTTATATATGTCACATATCTGTGTTAAGCAAGTGCATAAGAGCAACCTTGTGACCTTGGAAGGGAAGGTTATGTTCTAGAAAGGGTAGACCCTAACCGACACATAGGTTGTGGCATTGTGAAACTCTGAGTGTGGGACCGAGCTAAGCCATCTCCGAGTTCTATGTCACAGAAGCTGTAAAGTAAAAAATTTGCGGTTGTGGAAATTTATTATAGACTAATATAAAACAAATATATGTTTCATTGATTACTTTTCTCATTGCCATGATAAAATGTCTTAAGGTTAACTCGAACGGTTTATTTTATTTTTAGCTGTGAGTATTGTGTGGATATGTACACGGGAGTTCTGGTGCCTGTGAAAGTCAGAGGATTTAAAGCCCCCTGCAGCTGCAGTTCTGGGTGGGTGTGAGACACTGAACGTGGATGATGGGACTCAGACTTGGGTCCCCTGGAAGAGCAACATGCATTCTTAGCCACTGAGCGTGTCCCCAGTCCCTGAGACAATGTAGTCTTCCATGGTGTTCTGATTAGTTTTCTGTCAACTTGAGACAAGCTGGAGTGATCTAGGAAGAAGGACCTCAGTTGAAAAACGGACTCCATCCGTTTGAAAGTAGGCGAGTCTCTTGAGGGCATTTTCTTGGTTTATGATTGATGTGGAAGGGTGCAGCTCACTGTTGGTGGGACCGATCCTAAGCAAACAGTCCTGAATTGTATACAAAAGCAGATATATTATGATTTTCAATTTTGTGTTTTTATGGGATTTCTGTGTGTGCGAACGTATATGTCTCTGTGTCTACATGTGTGTCTTGTGCTTTTTCTTTGGATTTTCTTCTGCTTGTTGTTTTTATCCCATTCTGTTGGTTTGGCTTACGTTATCTTATCTTTTATTATTGTTTTTTAAGCTGCCTGTTTGTTTTTAATGGGAGAGAGAATGAAAGGGTGTGGATTTAGGGGGGAGGTGAGGTAGGTAGACTTTGGGAAGAATTGGGGGAGGGGAACTATAATCAGAATATATTGTGTGAAAAATCTATTCCACCCCCAAATTATTATTTTTTTCCACACCAACAGCAAAACAAACTGAGAAAACCATGAGAAACAAGCAAGAAAAAAGTGTTTCTTCATGGCCTCTGCTTTAGTTTTTGCTTCTAGCTTTCTACCTTGACTTCTCCCAGGCATGGAATGCGGTCTGAAAGTTGTAAGATAAAACAAACCCTTTCCTCCCCAAGTTGTTTTTAGTCATGACCTTTTATCATAGCAAAAGAAATTTAACTAAGACACATGGTAAGAAAGTAGGACAGAAGATAGGCTGTTGGGATAATCACTTTGTACACTGTGTAAAGATGTGCTTGTGTCCTTCCTCACTTCCTTAAGATGCCTTCTGATTGGTTTACTAAAGAACTGAACAGACAATAGCTGGGCAGGGGAGGATAGGTGGGACTTCCATGCAGAGATAGGACTCTACCAAAAAAAAAATCTGGCATGGACTAGACACGGAGGAAGTCAGACATATAGTACTGAGTGGCAACACATAAATTAATATAAACGGGTTAATCTAAGGAACATGCCTAGAACTGAAGCTATACCCACAAGCCCTGGTCCTGTGCAATTGCTAAAGATATTGGTACAACTAAGACTATGGGGGCATTTGAACTTGGACTAAATACATTTTCATTATGATATGACCAAGAATCTATGCAGGAATAGAATATTATCATACAGATATGAATTTCACCCCAAAGGCTAAGTGTTTGTGCACGTTGTCTCTTGCTGGTTGCATTCTTTGGAGAAGTACTAGAGTCATCTGTATGTAGGTATGGCTTGAAAAGTTGGTTTGGTAGGGGCACAGGAGCAGGGCTTGTCCAGGAATGTCCCTTTACTACCTGGCTGCCGACACAGACAACAAATAGTCTCATATCACCACACCAGGGACAGAGCCCATATAGTCGGATTTTCTTGGACTACCCGCTCCAAATAATGACATGGAGACTTTTTATTGATCATGAAACCTTGACCTTTGTTTAGGCTTACTCCCAACTAGCTCTTGAAACTTAGATTAATCCATTTATTTTAATATTTGGCCAGTCTTGAGCAGATACAATTGCAGTCAACACATCATTGCTGTGTGCTGATCAGTGTCTATTTAAATCAGCAAAGCTGATATATTCTGGTTAAGTTCTCCTTTCTTACACAACTGAATGCATGATACTAACGACATGCATGGTAATTCTCAGGCTCCCTTCTCTAACTCTTGCAGGACCTGCACTCCTCCATCCTGTATTGTTCAACTCAGTTTCCTGGGTGATGAAATAGTAATTACCTTCTTAATATAATGGCCCTGAGCATACAGAGAATTTGCTGCTAGTCATTTCATTGTGACTAAGTACAGAAATAAAAAATTAATCTAAATGTTTATATTATTTCTGTTTTAATTATGAAAATCCATGGGCGTCTCTGTGGAGGGATATGCACATGAGTGCAGTTGCCCACAGAGACCAGAAGCAGGTATTGGATGTTTTGGAGTTGGAATTACAGGCAGTTGTGAGTCCTCTTACACCGGTGTTGGGAAATGAACGCCATCTTTTGTAGGAGCAGCATGCACTCTTAACTGCTGAGCCCTCTCTCCTGTGCCTAAAATTTTATTGCCTAAGAACACGTTTCCTTATTCTAATGTATACATGTTACAGATGAAAAGGGGAAAATGTAAATTAGATGTCTTCTTAATTATGAATTCCAAAATTCATTATTGTAATATGTGCTTTAAGCTACCAATTATGCAGAAAAACCACCTGGTAATTTAACTAGAAATTATGTGGATTTTATTCAAGTTTTTAACTGTTTTTAAAAAGTCCTTAAAGGTGAGTGACAAACCTGGGTCAACAACATAAGATTTCAAGCATTTTGGCATGAGAATTGTGTCATTTTTTTGTGGGCATAGTTCATTAAATTAACTGAACTATTCTGTAGAAGGCTTAATATTTCTCTACCTAAGTTCTGCCCTATAAGGCCAGGTAGTTTCTTTATTGATTAACCAATGAAAGCAACACATAAACAGAAGGACCTCCTACACCAGGTGGGGGTTATTTTCAAAATAAACAAGGTCTTATAAGCTAACTCATTTAATAATATTGTACTAAATCTAATTAAAAGTTATATTGAGGGCTGTGCTAAACTTATCTTTACATGAAGTTGGCACTAGGAAACAGTCTCCAAAGTAAGATGTAATGCAGACCAAAAAAGTTTAGTTTTCTAATATAAATTATTTGAAAGGCATAAGCCCACACATTCCCAATGAACTCAAATCATATTCATGTAGGCACATACATGGAGCCAAGGCATTTGACAGACACAGCTTCCTTGAAGTAGAACGAAGCAGTTGCAAAAGAAGTGCCTGTCTGTGCTAAGAAAACGTATCTGATGGGTGTCTGGAGATGTGGTTCTCTGAAGGAGGGGAAAGCTCTCACAGCAGAAGTTCTGTGCATTCCAGGGCCAGCTGCTGCAATGTCTTACTCCACTAAAGAAGGCCTTGATGTCTTCCCCGTCTTCTTTAAACAGTGTCTTTCAGACACGTTCTTATCGTAGGGTGCATCTGCCTCTCTCATCATTGCAAATCTCTTGGGTATGAGCCAAAGAATGGGCTAATTCTGAACTCACTGAAACTATTAAACCAATCGATAATGAAACTTTTTACATCAGCTTTTGCATATATCCCTTTCTAGAGCACATTTTAAAAATAATTTAGTGCCAGTAGCAAGTCAGCATTTACATGGAAACTATTCTGTATTTATCTAGATTAGTGCAGTCTATTATGAGACAAGTGTTATTTATGAGCTACGCTTAATTTCCATGCAGTGGCTGATGCTTTTGTTTCCAGACTCACTGTAAGGACATATGACAACAGTGCTATTTGCCATAAAGCATTCTCCTGTATAAATGCCGCCGTCCCACATCCAGCTTCCTTATGTTAATCATGATGGTGTTTCTTAGAGCTATTTAAGAATTTTAAGAGCAGTCCAAATTCCCTGCCCTGCGGGAAGACCAAGGTCCTTCTATCTACGTCCAGAAAGGTGAGCGTCCAAACAGGCTAAGCTCCCACAAAGCCAGTTCATGTATTAGGATCGAAACCTAGTGCCATTGTCCTTGGCTTCTCATCAGCCTTCATTGACCGCCATGCTCAGAGAGTCCGGAATCAACCCATGCTTATTCAGTCCCAGACCAGCTGGCCTTGGTGGGCTCCCAATAAATCAGTTCCACTGTCACAGTGGGTGGGTGCATCCCTCGTGGTCCTGATTTTTTGCTCATGTTCTCCCTCCTTCTGCTCCTCATTTGGACCTTAAGAGCTCAGACCGTTGCTCCAAATTGAGACTCTGTCTCTACCTCGATCCATCGCCAGATGAAGGTTCTAAGGTGATATGCAAGATATTCATCAGTATAGGATAGGGTCATTTCAGGTTCCCTCTCCTTAGTTGCCCAAGGTACCAGCTGGGGACATATTCCTGGACACCTGCGAACCCCTCAAGAGTCAAGTCTCTTGCCAACCCTAAGATGGCTCCCTTAGATAGGATATATACTTCGCTGCTCCCGTATCCATCCTTCCTATATCCCAACCATCCCAATCCCCCGAGCTCCTCCCATCCTCCCCTTCTCATGTTTCTCATCCCATTTCCCCTTTGCCCCATGCCACCTCACCCGCAAGTTCCCAGTTTTTGCCCTGCAATCTTGTCTACTTCCCCCTCTCCATGCGGATGACTATATGATTTTCTTTGGGTTCACTTTCTTATTTAACTGCTCTTCAGTATCGAGAGGGAGGGGGAATGGAGTGGGGGGAGGAGAAGAGGACTGGGGATAGGGGGAGGGAAGTGGGGGGAGGGGGCAATATTTGGGAGGAGGGGAGGGAAATGGGAAACGGGGAGCAGGTGGAAATTTTAATTAAAAAAAATAAAATAAAATAAAATACAGCATAAAAAAAAGAATTTTAAGATCTACATGGCATCCCTTTTCCTTTAGATTTGGTCTCTAAGTTAATTTTCTAATGATTTGGTCCTTGTGATCTGTAGAATCATTAGTTTTAAAGTGGCTAAATACATAGGTTTTGCTATGATTAACAATTCTTAAAATAGATATTATTTCGGCAATTTTCACATTTTCCAAACATAATCTTCCTTGACCATGACAGCAAGTTTTTGCAGCACCTAGCAGTTGTAAATTTTCTTTAATATGTATTAGTTAAAGTGAACAGGAGCTAAGGATAGCTGCCATACTGAAATGTAATCTCTGATATCTGCCCTTAACCTTTCCCTGTTCAGGGAAGTGATTATTCATGTAAAAGACTGTTTTCACTTACAGATGCTACAGCAATTACTCAAGCTAATGACAGTGGAGCCTAGGGACTTAGAGCTGAATAAACCTGATAAATCCACTGACTTTTCTGAATGGACACTCTCATTGCTCTAATCAGCAGAAAGTCACAGCCCCGGGACCACTGAAGTCACTCTTCCTGCAAGGATGCTGCAAATGGACGGTGTGGAGTCCTTTTGGAGGGCATTTGCTGGAACAGAATCTCACACTCCCATCATCACTATGGCTGATCACTGTAAATACATAGAGTTCAGCTGATTTTACCTGGAACACTAACAGGATGTCCCTGCTGAATGCCACTATTTTGACTACATAAATGTGTTAAGATTCTTATCCATGAGTGTTAAAGGACCAGAGGTTTCAGTATCAAAGAAAGGTCCCCCACGACGGTATAAGTGAGCCTATCAAAGCGCCCTCTTAAAATTATGCCTGGACGATTCCCTCTGGGAAATACACTGCTTTGCACGGTCCCCAGATCTGCCTGTTTCTATTGTGGTACTATGATCCTCTATGTTTTAAACTTAAGATGAAGTGAACCTTCATCTTCTATTGAAAACCCAGACCTTCAGCTTCCTGTGATCCTGTGGCTAAAAAGATAAAAGGACCTTTCCAATAAGATTGTCTAACAGGCACTGGCAACCTTTTCAATTCTCCCGTCAAATGAGGCGGGGCATGCTGGAGTAAGATATGTCCCCGCTGAGTAACCTTTACATGGGACCTGACATTTTCAGTGTCTCTTGTTCCACTCCTGGGGTCTGTGCTTATTTTCAGAGTAGTGATGAAATTAGTCTGAAGAAAATGTACCTTAGACCTGGATGGGAAGATATACTGAGAATGGTAGACCAAGGGGCAGGGAGTGCACACCAGGGAGTCTTACTTCTTACATGCTCTCCTACCTTCCGTGGAAGTGATAAACTCGAGACAAAGCTGGCTTTGGCCACTTCACCGGGAATGTGCCCAATCTCATTTCTAAAAGATATGATGCTCTACCATCTACTTTGTTTCTAAAACACAAAGATGTTTCTTGTAACTTCATGGGTTTCAAATACTTAATACTTCTGTTATCCATGTTAAAGAATAAATTTAGGCTCTCAGATTTCTAACGGGAGTTCTTTAATGGGCAAACCTTGATTTATTTTCATAACTTCTGGTGTGTCACCTAACATACTCAATGGTGCAGTCACAATGTGCCGTACATATGCAGAGTTTCCAGTGGCGTGTGAATTAGTGGTGAAGTCACTGGAATCGCCCCCTCAGTCCTACACTTTCTTTCAGATTCCCTTACCTCGAGACCTTGGCTTTGTTTTAGTTTAGTCCACTTAATTGTTTATCTCTGTCCCTTTGGTCAGCTAAGTGCTTCCAATGATCAAGTGATTTTATATTTTTTTCCTTTACCATTTTCTCCAGGGTAAATGGCTACAACCTCCGGGATTTTAATGCCTGTACCATTTTCTTCCTCCAAAACACGACATTATAAGGCACTATAATTTCAGATATTGAAATTCCAGAGGCTACAACCTGAGACCTTACTGAATCTTCTTAGTTGTAAGTCCAGTGATATTATTTCTTAACTTCCATAATGGGTGCTGTCAGCATACAGGACTCACTAAAGGAAGGGAGGCCATAACAATATAATATTTATTTTGTAAAATGTACTTAGCTTAAAGAATTTTCAGCAAAAGATCAGTGACTGAGAACTATGACAAAATGGTATGGTAAAGGCCGTTGTCAGCCAATGGGGCCGTTACTGTATAAGTTTATGTGTGTATGCACATATGTATGTATGTATGTATGTATGTATGTATGTATGTATATTTCTCGTACATGAGGATATGTGTGGAGGTCAGAGAGCAGCTTATGGGTTTGGGTTCTCTTCTTTCTTCATGTGGACCTGAGGACTGAATTCAGGATGTCATTTTTGGCAGAATTACATTTACCTCCTGGCCCCACAGAGGAATATTTGTAAGAGTAGAAAAAAGGCAGAAAAAATCTTTTATGAGTCAGGCATTCTTCCAAATGCCTTCTAAATTATATTCCATGTAATTTTGGTTTTGTTATACTGTGAAAGGTGAGAAAAATAAAGCTCACAGACATTGAGTAATTTGTTTAAGGTCACACAGCTAATAAGGGCTATTGGGCTCTAAAGTTTGTGATCATAATTTTTATTCAGTAAAAAAATAACAAAAGGAGGTGCTGGGATATACTCAATTTTTGGAATTCATTCCTAGGATGCACAAAGTCTTGGTTTCCAGGTACAGCACCATATAACCCAGCTACATACTTGGGAAGTCCATGTGGTTGGATCAGAAATTCAAAGCCAACCTTGTTTACATAGGTGACATAGTGAGTTCAAGGCAAGCCTAAAGCAACATGAGACCCCAATAAAAACAGTAAATAGATTTTTAATGCTTCAGTTTTTATAGTGACTCACTCTCTGGTCATCTTGAAGCCACAGCCTGAGTCTATAAATGATCATTATGACGAATAAATATATACCTGAGTGGTTACAGCAGAGAAATATCAAGAAAAAATATTTTTAAATAATTTGTAGGCTTTATAAAGCCCCCATAGAGAATGCCTGTGCTCCGGTTCACCTTTTTAATGCAAGATACATTGATAGCTTCCAAAGTGGCTAAGCTGTTGATGTGTGTCTCCGGGGAACTCCGGAAGCTTCTGAGTGAGACTTCTCTTGTGCATGAAGTTGCCGCATGAGGTTATGTTTCATCGGGCCCTAAGTGCTTAAGTGCTGTCATTCATCAGCACAATATGTTCTGGGAAGATTACAGCTCTGAATGTTGTGTTTCAAAAAAGAAATTTGATAGTTTAGGGAATTAGTAGACTTGGTTTTGAACATTCAAGTTTACTAGCTTGTGATGACAACTTTTTTAAAAAAATATTTGGTGAAACCTAACCCTTAACAGATTGATGTAGCAACTTTAAATTATCTAAATTTCTGAAACAGACTTACGCTAAAATACCAATTTTCATCTTAATCTTTAAAAAGGTTATTGAAGTAGATTAAACAGTGCTTCAGGAAGCAAGCATATTTGACATCATCCATTTTTCCTTATAATAACATAATTGCTATGGAGTTTTGACATTTAACAAGGGGTCTGCAGATACAGCTGCCTCAAGGACAATTTTCCTTCCAAAGAAAACTGATAACATAAAATATTTTTAACTTGTCTGAATGTGGCTTACATACTTAAATGCAAAACCATTTTTATGGTCTCCTTCACACTTCAGAAACATATGTTGCTTTTCAATTCCTATTATATTATGAATTTATATAAAATACATAGTTCTTCTTTGAATTCTGTGTAATATTATTAAAAGTGAAAGTAAGTTTTTAATTTTGTTTTGTGTTAGGGTTTTCCAGTTTGTCAGGAAATCCTATGTTTTTCAGAAGAGTGTGCGCATGTATGTGTGTGGGGGAGCATTTTCTAGAATATATCTCTGCTGAGTCTTTTTATAGGGCCAAGTGCTTTTTTTTATAAATAATTTGTAGAATTTGCCTACATTTAATTTCCAACTGCTTAGAATACCCCTGACCCCAAAAGGTAGGAGTAAGACAAAAAACTGCATTAATAGGATACATTACAAAGAAATAAACATACCAATTGAAGGTCTCAGGCTATATTCATAGTTAAACATTCTGTTTCTAGAACAAAACAAGTAATGCTTACACCCTAGATTAAAACATTCTGTAGGCAAATCATTTCCAGGAAGCAATCCCTAGTAATCTCCATAAAGGGAACTGGAACTTAGTTGGATCCTTAGACTCTTGTTTGAGGTAGGAACAATCTACTTCTCTATTCCTGGGGCACAAGGTCTGACTAATAGCCACATCTGTTGACAATAGCCTTGAGAGAGCAGAACTCTCTGGTCAACATCTAGGTGGAGACTTTGTTGAAGTATAAGCACAATAACCTTGAAGGAATTAGAGGAAAGTACCAACTCTCTGACCTTTGGTCAACATGGAAACAGGCTCACATTTTTGGGCCTCCACAGTGGTCATTCCAAATGATGCTTTCATGACAGAGCGACAGGGGTAGGGGATGAAAGGGTAGGGGGCTTGCCTTTTCCTTTCCTATCACTTTCCATGACAGTCTAAATCTAGTGACAAGAGAGCTTTACAATGTGCTTATAAAAAGGATTGGCAAATGATTTGAGAGAAACAAAATTTCATGTTTATTGACTATGTGCACAGAGACTAAGAATATCTTTGATGCTGGAAATCAAAGATGCTTGCTTACTCATTTACATGTTCATAATACTATATTATTAGTTATTATTTTAGATTGTATTCCTACTAATAAAACAGTGAACTGCACCACACAAGCAGTAAATATTTCTAGTTGCCATACCCCTTGACTGCGTCGAGAAGCTGTGTCAAGTGATTGACTCAGAATGCCTAGGTGGGTTTAAGCACATACCATAATATCTATATATGGCAGTAAACTCAGTGACACTTTTTTAGAAAAGATCTTTGCCATTGAGCAATGACTATCTTAATGTAGGTGTCAATAGATATGTATGATGTCTATGCATATTTTTATAGCACCCTAATATTTTAACCTTTTATTTTGATAATTACTTTCCCAATTGTTATATAGGTGATTTTTTTACAATTCTCTATAAATAGTTATTATAACTTACATGATGATTATCTAGAAAAAAATCTGTCATGTTGTTCTGTAAGTAAAGGTACGAACGAAGGATAGTCTGCTGGAATTAATCAAAATAAACAAGGATGCAGGTAAAAACTAAATATCATTTAAGTGGTAATATATCAGGTAAATCATCTACTCGAACAAGGTCTCCTTAGCAGAACTATATAATGTCTTTTCCCAAAAAGTTGGCTTCAACAAGGTTATTGTAGGAAGCTTTTCTTTTCCCTGTGTGAATCTAGGTTCACTGGCAAATCAACACCAACCCTAGGTTAAATATGTAGTGAATTTGTCAGAGAAGATATCTCAAAGAGAAAGTACGGTGGAAGCTTGCTCTAGACATCAATCCAGGTCGAATCTCAAACAGAAGAAATGGGAGGCAGGAGAAGGAATTGGGTAGAAGCATGTTAGACCTGAAAACAGTCTTAAGAGATTGTGTTAGGCATACCAGGTAGTCATATCAAGATTGCCCCTTGGAGACATCCTCCTCTCCTGGGAGTGCTCCTCCTGCCTAGGAGCATGGTCTTAGTGCAAACATGGCAGTGGGTTGTAGAGCAATGCTTCTGCTGCCTTGTTCAAAGTTCAGTTATGCTCCCTGTTTCCAGAACATGAGAGGCTTATGCTCATCACTGCCACTCTCCCCACAAGGCTATATGCTTTCGCTCCAAGAGCCTCCAAGCCATTTCTATGACCATTGCAGCCCACACATCCATGCCATATCATACTCCTCTCTGACTGGGTCTATGTATGGGCAGTATTCATCACACATAACATAACATCAACACAACATAACTGGGAATTCACAAAACTATATTCTCCTTTATACTATAGATCAGCAAGGGAAATATTAAAATCCCTGATGCAAAGAAACCAAATGATATTAATTTTTATTCTTTTGAGGTGCTAAATTTTGTGTTATATTTTTTTCAGTAGTAGATAATATAAGGGAAGGACAGTTTTAATCTATCAATCTAGTACTAAGCATACAGATTTTTTGGTAAAGAAACGAATGAATTAGTTCCATGTGCCTCTGCCCCATGTGTGTGAGTTGCTATGATAAAAGTCAAAGGGAAAAAAATCATAGGAACGAGACCAGACACATCACAAGAAGAGAATAGATTGCATAAAATCATTTATTCTAATTCTTCAAAGACATCCCAAGGAAAGTTGTTACAGAAGGTGAACCTAAAATTAAACACAACTTTGAGAAAGGTGCCACAAACTGGTCCACACGAGCGTGGAGTAGTTCAAGAACAAGCCACAAGAGGGCAGAGGGCAGAAGGATGAATTACAGGGTGCAAACAATTCAAAGTGAAAATTCCAGCCAGACAGTAAACAAATTCCAGCCAAAAAATAAAACACAAATGCGGTGACTTCAAACAGAGGAGGAAAGAACCAAAGCAGCGCAGGGGCTCAGTGATAAGACGAGCTACAGCATCATTGACTGAGCCAACAGATTGGGAGGAAAGATTGTGACAAAGGGAAAAAAGAGAGTGAGGTTGATGAGTGACTTGCAGAAGCTGATTCAAAGGGAAATGTAAACGATGCCTTTGCACAGATTCAACATGTGTGACCCAGTGCGGTAACATCTATTCAGCACGGTAACAGTGGGCAGAAGCTGCAGTCTTTTGACGAATTGTGAGGAGATTTGGCTGAATTAAGTAAAACCAAATATTCCAGGAATGATGTTAAAATTTGTTTTCTCCTGAGTAGAAATAAACAGCAGAATGCAGAGATAATCGGTAGTTTTAAGGGCTACGTGTGGAAGATTTCGCGGCATTCAGAGACAACAGCCATGGCGGAGTAAGCGCAGTGATAAAAGCACTTGGATCCGAGGAGCATGCTGACAGGGGAGCTCCAGGGGAACACATTTCAGCTCTCCAACTCATCAGACCAACCACCTCTGGACAAGGCGCTAGAGGTACAGCCAGCAAAATCAGAGTTTGTATTGGACAAAATGAAGCCGATTTCGGCTGCAATGATCCCAAATTAAGCACTCACTGGTTCATAAAGTATACTTGGACTTTTTTTTTTTTTTTTTTTTTTTTTTAATCCATGCACCCGCAGAACTTCAGTCCGAACTAACTGAAGTCATCCTGGAAGCAGTGGGGTACTTGGCCCCACACACGACGGTGCCCTTGTTGCCATCCACTGCCTAAGGCGTAGTACACTCAAGGGCAGGGAAGTGACCGTAAGAACAATGAAGTACATAGAAAAGGTGGCAAATGGCCCATCCTCTTATTTGGTTTACTGTCAGCCTTTCATGGTATTGATGATACCAAGCTTGTGGATCATGCAATCATATCAGAAATCATCAATTCTCTAACCAGCAGAGTAAATTACAAACATGGAAGGAAAGTCCTCCTGCACTTGCTGATTCCCAGAGGTCCTTGGAGTTCTCCTATGGTGTGAGAACTCATCTATGTCCTGCAGAAAGGAGAAGGCAATGCACACAGTGAGAAAGACTGCGACCCACTGTGTGGGATCTTGGAATCCATCTCCCCCGCTTTGTTAAGCTACCTGCAAGGATGTACTCATGAAACAGTGTGGATCAGTTTGCTTATGTGCTAATATCTGATATCCTGGATTCTGCTCCTGGAGACGTTCAGCATCCATGGATGCCCTGGCTAGTTTGGTAGCAAGAATGGAGAGATTCATGTTACTGAGCATCCTGCATGATGTCTAGTTTTCAAATGGTTAACGAAGCAAGATGAAAAGATGAAAGAAAATGGAAGAGAAGGTTGTTTTGCAAAATACTTTAAGAGCGTGTTGGCAGGAAAAACTTCAACTCCTGGGCCAGCATCTATCCAGGTATAGTTATTCTCTCCAGTCTTTTCTCAGAGTTGTGATCAGGAAGTTGTAAACAAAGTCAAAGCTAGACCAAATAGCACAGTTATTACATAGATTAAAAAAATAAAAGTATCAGTAGTGGAGTTGAAATTTTGATTAAATGATGAGTTCATAGGTGTGGAGAGGGTGAATGAGCTGGAACCCATTTCCCAGTGAAGGCTGGGATCCACCATACTCTTAATTTGGAAGCTCTATACGTGAATTTCTTTTCTTTTTTATTGATTTTTATTGAGCTCTACATTTTTCTCCGCTCCCCTTCCTGCCTCTCTCCTCTCCTTCAACCCTCTCCCAAGGTCGCCATGCTCCCATTTATTCAGGAGATCTTGTCTTTTTCTACTTCCCATGTAGATTAGATCTATGTATGTCTCTCTTAGGGTCCTCATTGTTGTCTAGGCTGGTTTTCTTTGCTTTGTGTTTAAAAACCACTTATGAGTGAGTACATGCGATAATTGTCTTTCTGTGTCTGGGTTACCTCACTCAAAATGATGTTTTCTATCTCCATCCATTTGCCTGCAAAATTCAAGGTGTGGCTATTTTTTTTACTGCTGTGTAGTACTCCATTGTGTAAATGTACCATATTTTCCTTATCCATTCTTCGGTCAAGGGGCATTTAGGTTATTTCCAAGTTCTGGCTATGACAAACAATGCTTCTATGAACATAGATGAGCACATGTCCTTGTGGCACGATTGAGCATCCTTTAGATATATACCCAAAAGTGCTATTGCTGGGTATTGAGGAAGGTTGTTTCCTAATTTTCTGAGAAATTGCCACACTGACATCCAAAGGGGCTGTACCAGCTTGCATTTCTACCAGCAATGGAGGAGTGTTCCATTTACCCCACAACCTCTCCAGCATAAGTTGTCATCAGTGTTTTTGATCTTGGCCATTCTTACAGGTGTAAGATGGAATCTCAGAGTTGTTATGATTTGCATTTCTCTGATGACTAAGGATGTTGAGCATTTCCTTAAGTGTCTTTCAGTCATTTTAAATTCCTCTGCGGACAGTTCTCTATTTAGGTCTGTACTCCATTTTTTTTTAATTGGATTATTTGTTCTTTTGATGACCAATTTCTTGAGTTCTTTGTATATTTTGGAGATCAGATCTCTGTCTGATGTGGAGTTAGTGAAGATCTTTTCGCATTCTGTAGGCTGTCATTTTGTATTGTTGACTGTGTTCTTTGCTTTACAGAAGCTTTTCAGTTTCAGGAGGTCCCATTTATTAATTGTTTCTCTCAGTGTCTGTGCTGCTGGGATTATATATAGGAAGTGGTTTCCTGTGCCAATGCATTCAAGTGTACTTCCCACTTTCTCTTCTACAAGGTTCAGTGTGGCTTTTTTTTTTTTTTTTTGTGAAATGACCTATTTATATAAAACCTTTTGTAAAAATGGGCAAAAGAAATGAATTAATTAATTAACTGTCTATTGAATAGCAGTTATGTAGAAGACTTACTTTTGGTGTTCAACACAAGAGACAAAACCTATTAATCCTATTACAGGAGATGGGCTATGCAGCTACTGCAGTGAGTCCACCGTGAATACTGCATTGCAGAGGAGGGTGCGCAGACTGAGGTTAATGAGAATACTTTCTTTGTGGAACAAGAGTAAATTTTATCCCTTATTTGCTAGAACAGAAACATTTCTTCTACTAACAAATGAGAGGTGAAAAATAGGAGAGAAGCAAAATTAAACAAAGAGCAGGTAGACAGAGAGAGCTCTTGTTCCAGGGAACTAGTGCAAAATGTCTCTGTTTGTAGAAACCAGGGCCAGAGACCTTCCTCACATGCTCCTGGGGGTTCCTGAGGGTTGTTGAATTGACTCTGTGTGGCTGATCCCTGGTTGCTAGTCACCAGCAGCATTTGTGCTACTGACACATGGAACATTGTGGAGCTAAAGACCTCAATGATGAAACAGGGTGTCGTTTCTCTCAGAGACCAGGAAGCTGAATGAGGTAACTGCTGTAAAAGTCAGTTATTTCAATGATTATGAATTTCCTGCTTGATCTAGCTGCCTTATATTTTTATTCTTGACCTTGTTTCTAGTCCGAGGTCCTTTCAAGTGATTATAAGGAAATGTCTTCCTGTTTAGCCCATGGTTTTTGCAACAGTTTTTGTCCAGGTATCTCATAATTAAAGGTGCTTGATTTGGAACCTCCACAGTGGCAGCAGGGTCAGCTCTCTAAACCTTGAGTAACTGAAGTCAATGTTTACATGGGAAAGAAAACTAGAAATACACTCTATTCAATGATATCACAGAGAAAGAAAAACCTACTTCTTCCTAGTGGAGGTCTTGACTTTTGTGGACCTGTCTGGAAAGAAACTACTGGGCTTTAATTCCCAATGTAAATTTAAAGGTGATGCCCATTATTTAAATTGCAAGACTTTTATTATCACATTTTAAGGAGAATGATACATGCTATACCTTGAATTATATCAATGAACTTTTTACTCAGAGGTAGATTTTCTGACAACCCCACCCTTGCGAATGCAATCCACAGTCAAAAGTAAAGATAAAAAATCATCTTCAGGCTGGGCGGTGGTGGTGCACGCCTTTAATCCCAGCACTCGGGAGGCAGAGGCAGGCGGATCTCTGGGAGGTCGAGGCCAGCCTGGTCTACAAGAGCTAGTTCCGGGACGGGCACCAAAGCTACAGAGAAACCCTGTCTCGAAGAACCCAAAAAAAAAAAATAATCTTTCAGGGCTAACATCATGATTATAAAGGCATGTACTTAACTCCTAGTTTCAGGACTTTAATGAATTCTTTAGCACACAGTTTTTAACAAAGTTGGTTATTCAGTTTCCCAGCTCATAGGAAGCAAGGAACTACAAACTGAAAATTTAGGCAAAGAAAATGTTGGAAGTGCCCATAAACATAGGGTGATGATTGACAGTCTGACGGAAGAAGAAGAGTCGTTGTCCTAGAAGGGAAGAATCACTGCCTCATGAGGTAAGGGTTCTTAGTGATGGGGAAGTAAAGCACATTCTAATTTTTTGTACATTTAATATATGAAAACAAAACTAAAACCGTTTTCTACTTAAAATGCTTTTACATGAAAACCGAAGTGGCATATATAAGAAATCTAAACATCAATTATGAGCATTTGCCTTATAGAAGGGCTCATCATTTTGCCATGTCCTTAGTAATAGGAATAAAAGCAAAAAAACATGTCCTTCATAACTGAAACTATAATGACCTATACCTTTTTATAGTAATATGTCTCTCCTTTTACATGGCAGAACCCAAAGAGCATCACTTGTTTCTAGAGAACAGAAATGCTCCCAGACCATAAGTGGTTAAAAGTGTCTGGAGCATAAGAATATATGAGACGAGAGTCGTGTGAATACTGATTGTGTCCTAGGAAGGATGCAAGCTGTCGCCCTCTTCCCCTAAAAGTGCCAGGATATGCATCTCAGCCTATCGATTCCCTCTGCATGCATATTCCAGCAAGGGGATGCACTGTCTTAGTTGCTCATACTCCTCTCCACCCCTTTCTGCTCAGCAACAGTTTCCATGCACATTTAAAACTCAAGTAGCATCTTTCACATTAACCTTGTGATGTCTGATAGGGAGGACAGAGATGGATATTGCCTTGCTGGGATGTGTACACATGATTCATAATGAGCAACCGCACCTCTTTTCTGACCATGACCGGGCATCAAGGCAAAGTGAGGTCCAAGCCTACTGAGGCACTGGGTCCTAAAGGAACATGTTTTCAACTTAGCTAAGCGTATAATTTAGCACTGCAGGCAAGGCCTTCCATACTCAGCCCAACACAGACCCCTGGTTGCTGTTTCTTTTCTGATCTTTTCCCAAGGAGACTCAGCCCTGGTCAGGGATACTGATGTAGGTTACAAGAAATGCTACCCCCAGAAATTTTCCTTCTACACTGTGTTCTGTTATGACCCATGGAGCCAGCTCAGCTATCATGTGACACTTTGTGTTCTACACTGTCCCACAGATCTGGGCACGCAGTGAAGTTTAGAGTGAAGGCTTTACAGTGACTTTTGTGGGGGGCTGAGTGATCGTGCTCTGGAGGCTTCCAACATCACTGGTGTTTCTCAGGTTAATCAATATGCACACTACTCTGAAAGCAGGATCTTAAGTGGGCACATTTTAAATTCCTGTCTAAAGTAAAAGTTAAACAGGGTTATAGCTAATTTTTCAATTTAGTTTTAATATCCCCTATCTGTGTAATCATACTCAGTACCTTACAGGAAGTTGGATTTGCCTAGAAATTTAACCAAGTATCAGCAGTGATATTTTCCTGGGTAGAGATTGAGTTTTTGAGTGATAATATCGAAGGCAATAGCATTACCTCTTATAAGAAGGACCCATGAACCTTCTTTTACACGGTTTGAACACTAGCATGGAGACCTTCATGAATGGCTGCTGAGAGCCAACATCTACCCTGAGAACTATTTTGCAAACTCAACTTAATAGAGTTCTGAGTTTCTCATCTTTTTCTATGTTCATAATGTAATCAAATATGAAACAAGGCAAGGGTAAAGTATCCTGATATGCTACTAGTATTGATGTATGTGAGAAGATTGTTCTGCTTCCACCAATAATGGTCAGATTGTACATCTACCTAGGGTTATTTCCTACTGGCGCATTGTGGTATTTTTAAAATGTAAATTGTTTCCCAGTAAGTACTTTAGTGTATGAATTGCACATCAGTTTTGTCAAAATGTAGACTCTGAATCGTTAAGTGAGGTCCTTGAGTAAGGTCTGTAATATATATATATTTCCAGAAAGTTCCCAGGTGATTCTGATGCTCTGCTGATCTCATGTTAGTTGCAAGTTTAAAGCAAGTACGGTAACAGAAGAAAGACTGAGGAAACTCCGGTATTCCATAGGCTTATATACAGTATTCTTGCTTTGTGTGGTAAGACATTATCATTATTTCTCCAAATCTCCGTAAAGTCACTATAATCCGCATCTCATTGCACATAATGGCTTCAGTATATGAAGGGAATAGCTCCAATTTCAGTTTTTACTAATGCTATAGTAATTTTGTAGGGTTCACCTAAACTCTTTTCATCTGCATAGAAATCTGCTTAGGCAGAGTTGACCTGCCTTAGTATGGTGGTTTGAATAAGAATGGCCCCCATATGCTCATATATTTGAAGGTTTAGTCACCAGGAAGTGGAACTCTTTGATAGGATTAGAAAGATTAGGTAGTATGGCCTTGTTGGAGGAAGTATGCCACTGGGGGTAGGCTTTGAGGTTTTAGAAACTCATGTCAGGTGTAGTTTATCCCCCGCAGGATGAACTCTGAACTATTTCCCAATCACCATTCCTTCCATGTCTTCTGCCACACTCCCCACCAAGATGATAATAGATTAAGCCTCTGAAACTATAAACAAGCCCCTAATTAAATGCTTTATTTTTGTAAGAGTTGCCTCTGTCATGATGTCTCTTCTCAGCAATAGAACAGTAATTAAGATACTTGGAACATGTTATCTGTAATTCTCATTTCTCTCTCTGACATGCTTATTGACATACAGCATACTAAGGTATTTTCCACAATTAATAAGAAGTTATAAATGAACTCTCTATGACAAGAAAAATGAAGATAAAAGAATAAGAACAACTGCTACCTCAAGTCTGCCCTCATGGACCATTCTGTTATGGAACTGTAAAGCCAAGTAAACTTTAATCATCATCATTAACACATTCAAACTCTGATTGACTCTGGTCACTATACCAACCCTTATATGAAGAGAAATGTTGTATAGGAGATAAAACCATGCCATATAATTCCTATAATTCCATATTAATTATATATATGAGTAAATAGTGAATGCATTTACCTGCAACTTTGATCTGATATTCTTAGAACAAAAGCTCTATGGATGTTATTTTTTAAAAAGATTGTTATTGCTTTTCATCTCCATGAAGTATTTTCCTTAATCAGTTACTAATGGGTGATTGAATTTCAGATTGATTAGTGTGACTCAGCATATGAGTTGAGCTAGATTTTGCTTTTCAGGAAAGGGAATGTGTTATTCTTCAAGAGAAGTCTTGAGTTTAACCCACTTATTATCTGTCAGATATACATGTGGTCATGTATATGTTGATGGGAACATATATAAAATAGTATAAGATTATGGGTGTACATGTAACCAAATAAACAATAATAACAATAAAGATGAAGGACAAGATGAAGACTGTACAGTGTTTGAAATTACTTTATTTTGTACACATTAGTCCTTGGTGAGAGATTTGATAGGCACCAATAATACAGTAATGGATGAGCCTCAAAAAGTTGAAACTTAAATTACCATATTATTTGCTGTAGGAAGTCTTACAGCCAATGGTTACCCACTCACTGGGGTGTGGCCTCTTATACTATTTATGCCAATCTAGAACATGCATCTGGCCTCTTTTCTTGCTGTGGGATTCGGTTTCTGTTCTCTGTTCCAACAGAGGATTCTGATTCTTGAGTTCGCCCCTAGATAAATAACTGTCTATTTTTCTCATTTCTGAGCTAGTGTGCGATTTCTTTCAAGTGTCCTTCATCTTAAATTATTTATCTATTTTATTCCTGGATATGTATCACAAGGAAATATCAATATGTTGAGGAGACATCTCCACTAACATGCTCACTGCAGAGCTAGCTATCCCACCGTTACCAAGACATGGAAACAACACAGGTTGTCTTAGTTTCTGTTGCTGTGAAGAGACCACAAGACCATGGCAATTCTTATAAGGGAAAATTTTCCAATGGGGCTGCCTTCCAGATACAACACTTTCAGAGGTTTAGTCCATTATCTTCATGGAGGTGAGCAGGCAGGCGTGGTGTTGGAGAAGAAGCTGAGAGCTCTGTATCTTGATCCACAGGCAACAGAAGCACCTGTGTGACATACTGAGCATAGCTTGAACACAGTAGACCTCAAAGCCTGACCCCTGCAATGACACACTTCTTCCAATAACGTCACACCTGCTCCAACAAAGTCACACCTTCTAGTGGTGCTACTCCTTATGGGACCATTTCTTTCAAACCACCACACAGGTATACATGAACTGGTGTATTGATAAATAATATGAATAAATGTACACTATTCCTTCATAAAAAGAATACGTTATTGTTTGTGACAACGTGAATGGAGAACTAGAATGGAAGTAGAGATTATTATGTCTACAGCTGGGTCTCAATGGCCATTAAATATTTACATAGGTGGCAAAAGACCTTACTTAGGTAGACATGGCACCCTGTGTTCAGTCTGTATAGGGTCATACAGGACATCTCTAGGACATCATGAGTCACGTAACTGTGACTGTTCTGACTGAGATGGTCTCTGCTCGCCAGTCATTGATGACCAACAATTTAGTTTCTATATCTAACCCTTTGACGTTATTTAGCTAACTTTCATTGCTTTGCTTATTTTTCTTTGATTAGTATTCTCAAGATTCACTCCCAATTGTAGCTTAGGACAGATTTCCATAGTTTTTTAAAGCTGAATAACATTTCAGATGCGGATATGCCACATTTTCTTTATCTATTCATCTGCTGATTAAATGCCTCTACCTCTTGGATATTGTAAATGACACATGTCATTCACGCATGTGTGGAGATTACTCTTTGGGATCCTATTTTCAATCACTTCTATATCTGTGTCCGTAAATGGGTTTACTATATTGATCATATGTTAGTTCTATTTTCTGTTTTTTGATCATCCATGTTATTTTGCCTATAACTACCATTTTACATTATTGTTAGTTAACATGTGCAATGTTTTAAATTTCTATACATTTTTAGTAATACTATTTATCTTTTCTTTTTGTGTGTGTGTTTTCTGAGACAAGGTTTCTCCAAGTATCTCTGACTATACTGGAACTTGCCCTGTAGACCAGGTTGGCCTCGAAGTCGCAGGGATACACCTGTCTCTTCCTCCATAGTGCTGGGATTAAAGGCATCTGCCACCACTGTCCAGCCTCTTTTCTCTTTCTTTAAGAAATAAGGGGAAATTCTCTTTGTAGTTTTTTGGCCAGCATTTCCTTAAGGATTTATGGGCCTAGATATTTTCCAGGTGCTTGTCAGTATTTTGGGGGAAATTTCTGTGTTAGCCCTATAGCCATTTCTTAATTATATTATTTTTTTGTTGAATTGATGGTGTTATTTACATATTCTGAATATTGACATTTTATTTGATAATACATTAGATTACAAATATTACAATTATTTTCTTTTACTGGAAAGATTTCCTTTACACAGTTAGTAGTTGGTTTTTTATTTCCTGAATAATATTTTAAGGGTTTTTTGCTGCTATTGTTTCTGATTTTTTTTCATATTATGAAGTGGGAAAGTGGAATCTAAGATGGTATTTGTACATTGACCAATCCAGACAGATTACTAATTTTGAGTCCTTGCACTTTGTTACCATTTTGGAATTATTTATTTAATTTTCCTTAGTGAGAGTTAGGTTGCCAAGTATGAATTCTTTTGTGAGATACTTAGAAGGTCTTTTTTTCTGCTTATTCATGAGGGTGGCTCGTGTTTGTACTAAGGATGGCATTGTTAGATAAAGACTGGATTAGAAAATTGCAATTAATATTTCTCTCAGTTATAATGCCTTTTTGTTTCCTTGTACATGTAGTAGTAACATTCAGTCCAAACAGCATCTTATCAAGTCAATTCATGGGCAAAGGCAAAGAGTCCAGAAATCACTGTGGAGCTGCATGCTTTCCCTCTATTGAGTGGAGCTGGAAACGAAGCTGCATAATTCAACTTAGAACTTGTCACTGAAGGCAGGGTTTTGCTTACTTTACTAAATATATTGACTGTGGGATATAAACAAATCCTTTGCAAACAGATTTAAATGCATTGCAATTACAAAATAGCCATCCAGTTTCCCCTCTAAACTCAGGAGAAAGGAGTAACGTATTCTACTTCAAGAAAAAAAGACAAAAAGCAACACCTCTGGGTCTTCTGCATCACCCTCTTCCTTTTTAAAGCATACCTCCTGCCACTCATCTAGTGACTGGCATAGAAGCCTGGGACCACTGCTCACTGCCTGCCAGTTATCACTTCTCAATAAAAATAATTTAAAGCTCTGAGGATAAACCTTCTCTAGTTAGTCCTTTATATGATTCAGATGGATTCAGCAGGTTGGTCATCTACCCTTCTGTGTCTCAAGTGATGAGTCTATACAAAATGATCACACTCAAGTGCTTATAAACGAGCTTGGCTTCAACTTAAATGTCCTGGATAAAGTTGTAACATTGCTCTAGTCAATTTTATATCAAAATCATGGGCTCCACTTTTCTTTTAATTGGCCTGTGGGAAAAAAAGTTGGTCACATACCTCTTGAAATTCTTTTAGAAGGTACCTCTTTAATTGCACACCACACTTTCAAATCAAAAGCCTCCTCATTCTGATCTCAGTTCACAGAGGTTCTATTGCCTTCAGCTCCTTCCTACTACTTCCTGTGTCATTTGGCTGCTTTCATCTTTTCAAAGTTCATTGGTAAATTAAAGTCATGGCTTTTGCATGATCCCAAGTTCTCCCTGTTTGTAGGATGGTGGATCGTAGGTAAAGAGCATGTTCTAATGATTTAGGTTATAATATTATCAGCCCCTCACATGTCCTCCTATATGCCTCAAAGACACAGTCCAATTAGAACAGTATAGTAAGTAATTGTTTCATGAGAAAAAAATGCCTGAAAGTGTGGTGATGGTGTGTAAAGTAAAGATTACACTTCCCCATTCCACTGTTAGAAGACTTTAGATTGGCTCTGATGATACAAACGGAGAGTAAAATTTTGCCAGCAAGGTAAATATGATTTAGAAAATATGACTGGTGGAAATATTTAGTGCTAGTTGCAAAATTACTTTTCTGATGATGAAAACAACCAGTGGGGAGAGTAAGAGCACAGACAAATCTGCACTGAACTCTCTTCGCAAGATGAAGCCTGATTAGTTAGTTGTCTTTCAGCTGCCAGCAGTGCAACTTTCCTTCGTCCTTAGAATACTGTCTGAATGTTTATTGTTTTAAACAGCCCCTCAGAGGTAGCTAGAGGGACTGGTAGCAGGTTGAAAATAATGCATATATTTATCACAGCTCATAGTTAAGTTAAGGCATCAGTCACTTGCTTACTTTTTGTTATAAAAATTCTCTCTTGGAAATTGTCTTATTTTTTCTAACTTAAAAACAAACTAGTTCTACAGAGAGTTGTAGCTAAATCAACCTTCCTAAATGACAATTAACATCTTATATAACTTTAGCTCAATATTCAAAACAAGCCACGATTGTGGATAAATTATACATAGCTGGTTTAGATTTCATGAATTATATGTTCATTGAGATGTAACATTTCAAAATTATTACAATTGTTTCATAATCTAGATCTAGAGTTCTGAAACTTAACCATCAAATCACCCTTTGTTGTCTTGAAAGAAATTGCACACACTGTGAACATCGCCTCACAGA
The DNA here is from genome assembly GCF_950005125.1 of Chionomys nivalis. Classification (NCBI taxonomy): domain Eukaryota; kingdom Metazoa; phylum Chordata; class Mammalia; order Rodentia; family Cricetidae; genus Chionomys; species Chionomys nivalis. The sequence goes on from NC_080095.1 coordinate 55,317,969, forward strand.
GTACCTCCTGCCAAATGCTCCCTCAGAATGGACTGCCAGCTAGGCTTCCCTGATTCAGTGCTGAACTGTGGCCAGAGTTGTAATAGCATCCTTTTATTCATTAGAGTAAGTTCATTTCTTTCAAAAGGGGAAATTTTCAGCAGTTAAACGGCTTCTGTTTTCAGCTTTAAAATTGTGCTCAAAATATTTGGCTTTGTGGTGAGGTCTTATGTCCTTTAGTTTCTTTAAATTTGTTTTGGTTGCTTGTGTTCTGACTTGAGGCTTTGTGCAGCCTCATGTGCGCTTTTTCTGTTCTTCTTGATCCTATAAATGGCATCAGATGTGTTCATCCTGACAAATAGCAAGAGAGCGGTAATATTTTTGGAAAGGAAGTGAAACACTCTTTTGTTTCTCTATTGGCACAAAATCTGTCTCTTCCTCTTTCCCAAGAGAGCTGCAGTGGATGCAGAACACGTGGATGGAAGGAAGTCCTGTGAGAGAGGACACAAAGAAGAGGGCTGCCCTTTCCAAAGTGAAGAGTCTTAGCAATCGTCACCGATGGGAAGTCAAGCAGCTCAAGAGAATGTTTGGGCTTGCCATGAGCTCACCTGCTGAGTTTTCCTTTCTTTGTCCCTGATGCTAAATATCTTGTTATGTTACTTTTAAAAACATTTATTTAAAAACTCTGTGGTCCAGGCTGGTCTGGAATTCTCTATGTATCCCAGGTAGACCTTAAATTCATTCCTCGGTTTCCCAAATTGTTGTGCTTACAGAAGTGAACCAGCATGCCTGTCTAATAGTAAATATCTTATGAGGTCTTGGGAAAGTCATTTTCTTCTTTAAAATTTTCTCATGTAAAATGAGAGACCAGGACAGATCATTGGAGCTTTGCATTCTATTTGTCATATTGTGACTATTTGTAAAATCTCTATCATTAATTAGAAATTGCTTTTCACTAGAATAGATCTGTGACTATGTCACAGTAATATATCCTTCTCATAAAACTTCAAATCTTATTTTTTTATTTTGTTTTGTAGTGAAGACTTCCCTTACTTAGATTTGTAGATATTTTTGGAAAATGAGGTATGGTGGTGAGGAAATTCCAAGAATGGACTAGAATTTTGTGCAACAAAGCAAAGAAAAATTAATAGAAAATTTGATGGGCTGTTGGAGAAGATATTCACTGTATAGACTAAGGGCAAAGTAGAGACTGAGTAAGAAGATGAAACAAAGCCAAAACTTGAGTTGTTTCCTGTGGACTTAGGAGGGTAAGCAACTACAAAGCTATAACTACTTCACAGCTTTGACTCTCTGTGGACCCTAGTACCAAAATTCTTCCTCTAGAGTTGCAGGCTAACAGTTCCTCACTCTGGTGAGTCCGAGATCACAGTAATGGCCAGAGCTCTCTGCAGAGTTTCTACATTGGGTTTCCTGTGGACCCTTAGGAGGTAATTCTCTTTCACTCCAGGAATCCGAATAGCAGGCATGCATACATACGCAGACAGACCTTATGTATGGGTGCAGCACCCTTGAGGATATTGTAGTTAGATAGGAATACAGCCTCTTATCCTGGGTCCATTGACTTCTGTTACTGTGTGTGTGAATATTCCACAATGCAACTTGAGCACTGAGTTATTTTTGGGTTTTTGTTTTTAAAAATAATGTTTCTAAAAATTAAAAAGCACTGGTTAGTTGTGTGTGTGTGTGTGTGTGTGTGTGTGTGTGTATGGACTTGACACATACTGGTGTCATTTGAGAAGAGAAAACCTGAACTGAAAAAATTCTCCTATTAGATTGTGGGCAAGCCCTTGGGGCATTTTTTTTTTTTTTTTTTTTTTTTGATTGAGGTAGGAGGGCCCAGACCACTGTGAAAGGCACTAGCCCTTGACAGGTTGTTCTGAGTGTATTAGAAGTCAGGCTGAAGAAGCAAGAAGGAGCAAGCCAGTAAACAACATTCCCCTATGACCTCTACCAGTTCTTGCTTTAAGTTCCTCTCCTGGATTCTCTTGGTGACGGAGTGCGATCTGACATTTGTAATTTGGAATAATTCCCATATTTCCCACACTGCTTTTGGTCATGGTGTTTTATTACAGCAACAGAAACCCTCACTAAGACAGAAATTGATACCAGCCCATGGGTTGTTGCTGACCATTTGATTTTGGGAATGTTTGAATGGCATTTGGAACTTTGAGCTAGAAAAGATGTCAAGTGTTAAGAGTTTAAGGAATTGTTGTGGAAACTTAGAAGATAATGCGAAGAGCAGCGAAGATGAGGGAGGTTTGGCTTGTGAAGTTTAGAGGGAAATTTAAGAGTCCCTGAAAGGGTCTATTGGGGATGTTCAGTATTTTGAATTAAGAATCTGTGGTTTTAGACAGCTGGGGTTGAACAATCAAATATGATGAGCAAGAGACTAGAACCACTAAAGTGAAAAGTTACCTGGGAAAATTGATACTAGACAGCTAGGGTTGAATCAGCTGTGATTAAGAAGAGACCAGCATCACTGAGATGAAATCTGCGAAGTATTTCTTCAGAGTTGACACACAAAGCTGTGTTCCACAGGTGGCAGCTGAATTGGACAATGTGTAAACGCCACTAGGTGGCACTGTTTTGAACACATGGAAAGGTCATGGAGAGAAGCTGATACCTGGTACCATGAGATGCCAGAAAGTGGCCACTGGTGAGGGTATAGTCTCAGTTGTAGTAGAAGCCTCAGAACCAAAGGGATCATGGAGAGAAGGTGAGGCATGACACCATGTGGCCCTGTCTGAGTCTCAAGGAGAGCCTTCAAAAGGTTTGGTAAGAGTGCAGCCCAGTTGCAGTAGAGACCGCAGCATTTTTGATTTGCCAGTGAGAGTTAAGGACAGCTGCAGATGGGGGTGGAACCAGCATGAGCCCATAAGACGGGCTCTGAATTCTGTAGATAACAGTTAGAGAGCTAGTCCAGACCATTGGGAGTTCAGAGGATCATCATCAGGTCAGAGACATCAAGTATTGACCTTTTCACACTGTTGAAGATTCATTTTGCTTTGATTTTATTGTGAGTGTGCCCTAGTTATTCTTCCTTTAAGTAAGAATGTATTTAATTTTTTTTTTGATTTTTTATAGGATCCCACAGTTAAGAGACTTTGGAATTTGAGGCAGGTTTTTGATATTTTACAGAGGCTTTGGGATTTTGGGTGTTTTAGAGAGACTGACCTTTTAAAATGTTGAAACTTTTAAAAACTGTAGGACTTTTAAAAGTTAGGGTGTTTCATATTGTGATATAAATATTAATATGAAATCTTAGGGGATGAACATGAAAGGAAAGGTTATGGTTTAACAGTAATGAGTTGTGTATTAACTTGACAAGGAATCAATTGTCCTGGTTAGTTTTATTGTCAACTATATACAAGCTAGAGTCATTTGAAAAATGGGACCTCCATTCAGAAATTGCTGGAACCAGTTTGAACTGTGGAAAAGTCAGGTGAGGGTGAATTTTTCTTGATAAATTATGTTGGAGGGCCCAACTGACTTTGTGCCATTCCATCTCTGGGCAGGTAGTTCTGATTTGTAAAAGAAAGCAGTATGAGTAAGTCAGGCAGAACAAGCCTATAAGCAGCATTCCTGCTTCAATTCCGGCCTTGAGTTACTTCCCCGACTTCCTTCGATAGAGTATGACATTAGAATTGTAAGTATCTATTCCTCATATTGCTTTTGGTAATGATATTTTCTTATAGAAATAAAAACCATAATTAAGATGCTTGGGGAAGAATTGACTTTGGTGTTTAAAGAAAACAAGAGGACTCTTTCTTCATGAATTGCTAAAAAGAAGGTGAAAGCAGAATTAATTGAGAGGTGGATGGAATGGAATCTGATGTTCATGGCCATCAAACCATTTTCATTTTTTTGTTGTACTCTAAGGTAGAGGCCTTGGGTAGTCTTTGAGGCTTTATATAAAGTGATGGATAGTTAGAAAAGTCATTTAGGAAGTCAACCTAGAATAGATGAATAGATTATGAATAGTAATGACCATGTCCCTAAGGTCATAAATCTCTTCCAGGTAATGATTAGTTCATAATCTGATAGATTATCTCCAGTTTGTTTTGACATTTCCAGCACAGCCCACTGTTTGAAGAAGCCATTCATTTAACAAATACTTACTCAGCACTTACTGTATGCTAGGAACTAAAACAACAACTATCATTTATCATTCAGTGACTATATGCTAAGAACCTTTATCTGTTATTTGTCTAAAAACTTTTGAGAAAAGGACAGCTTTCTTGTCTTATTTCCCAAGAAGTCATTGCAGTCAAAGAAACTAGGGACTATACACTATGAATTAGCAAAGTATCATTTTCATCTAGGTTGTGAACTATGAGCCTTCACCCTCAATGTCTATGATAGTGTTCCCTGCCCAGGGGAACACAAACACAAACACAAACACAAACACAAACACAAACACACTTTATCCCACTGTCCTATAGTCTGGACTGAAAATAACATATGTGAATAGGTAAAATAATTTGAAATTTAGAAGGAAACGAAGAAAGAAATAAGCAAGTTGGTCATTTAGAGATAAAGGGACTGGATGAAAGAGAGGCATAGACAGGGAGTCTGCTTTAGAGAGGGTTGTCAAGGAAACCTCTTCAAGGAGGAGTATTTTAAGGTGAAACTTGAGGATTGAGATGGAGCTCGCCAAGTGAGATGCCTGATGCAGAACATTTTAGGCAGAATAAAGGAAATAAAAGTTGGAGAAATTAGGAGAGTGAACTTGATGTTTCTAAGGACTTGAAAGAAGACTAGAACATGACAAGAGCAAGAATGAAAAACGTAAGATAAGGGTGCAAGTGTGAAGTCCTCCTCTTCAGGACGGAGCCTATATATTTAAGTACAGGTTGGAAGAGCTGTAGCTTATAAGAACATGTGAAAAATGCATTGGGGTTTGGTGACTACACATTTAAATTCCAAACACAATCTAAATTCTATTTGCCAGAGGTGCATTTCTCTTAGAATTTAATTTTATTATATTTGGAACACACTCAACATAAATTCTATCTCAAAATTCTGTCATTTATATACTTAAAAAGACTCCTCTGCATTAATCTATGTTATTAATTAAAAACAAATACCAAGCAAAGCAATATCAAGGATATATTAGCTTACTATAGCATTTAGAAGGTGCCTTAGATGGTTTCTATTGTAAAAAAATTATGTCAGGAATCAAAAGGTGAGGCACGAAGGGTTTATTTGGCTTTTTGAATGTTCATATCGTAGCCCATCAGTGAGGGAAACAAAGAATGATTTTTCACTTGCCCTTCATGGCTTATTTTGCCTGCTTTTTCATACAACCCAGGACAACTTGCCCAGAGAAAACAGCACCCACAATGGGATGGATGCTTTCATGTCAAGAATATGCCCCAAGACTGGCCTATAGATAGATAATTGATAGATGCGGTTACTCAACTGAGATTTTTCTCTTTCTAGATATGTCTAGGTTTGTATTAAGGTGAAAAAACTAAACAGAACAGGAAGATATTAAATCTTAATAAAACCATTTACTATCAAAGTAATTAAATAATATCCAAGTATTTTGTTCTGTCTCTGTTCCTGTACTATAACAACTTATTTACTTTCTGATTATTCTTGGTTTAGTAAATCAGGTTGCTCTCTGATGTAGCTGCTCAAGACATTAGCCTGTGACTTATCTTAAATTACCTTTCATCTTTTCCATTTCAAATCCATTAACGTATCCTCCAATACACACTGCCCTAGGTCCAGTTTCCCCATTGCCCTACTCAGAGCTTTTCTTCCTAGCCACACTCCCCCGCGTAGCACTGTGTACTTGACATAATGTAACCTTTGTTTATCTATCTCTGTCATTGCCCTGCTTAAAATCCTCACCTGATGTTGCTTCATCTTACTTAGGATGAAATTCAAAGTTCATACTGTGCCTCAAGGTTCTTCATGATCTGACTTTTGAATTTTCATCTTTCATTTTCCACCAATGAATAAACCAAGGTTGTTCTACTTCGTGTCATCATCTCTTCTTTTCTTTGTCTGTGGTTGTCCTACTCCTTGGTCTTCACGCAGGCATCAGATCAAGTGTGACCTCCTCACAGAGATGAATCTATCTCTACCTCTGTCTGCATGTCTGTCTCATTTCTTCACTTTGTTGAATTCTCTGTATCTTCTACCAGAATGTGTGATTACTTTTTTTCCTTTTTTATTATCTGAACTATTCTCTAGCTATAATGGGATTTTTTCCAATTTGGGACATCACTTCACCACTATAAGTACCTATAATAATTGAATAATAGGTACCTTAAAATTTTGTTAAACAGGTAACAAGATAATTTTACTAATGGCCAACTCTATTTTGTTTTGTTTTTCAATTTTGAACATAGAAATATTAGTTTGTCAAAAGCGGTGCTTAATATAACACATCATTATTCCCATATCCCCATTTATAGTTCTGCCGGTGGCAAGCCTTTTTAAGAAAGTAGTATTATTTTAGTGCTATTTTTCAGTTATAGTAGTGGGGGTTGAATCTGTACGAAGTGCAGCTTGTCCCTTATATGAAAATCGCGTTTACCATCTCTGATGATGTTGCAGCTTTCTCTTCTGCAGTTTTCTAGCAATTACTCACTGGAATTTGTCAACCTTGAGTGGAAGTTTGCTCAGTAGACTGAAATATAGTCTTCCAGTCAAGAGATGTGAACTTGTTTATAGCCCATAGGTGCTGTTCTAGAACCTCTTCTCTCATCTGAGCTCCAACTCCCACAGAGCCAGTGTTTGTTCTATGAACTTTAGTCTAAATATCTTTTCTCTTGACTGTGAGGACAAAAGCAAGGGAGGAATTGAAGAGTTCATGTTTCATTTTGTTATCTGTCAACAATACACTATGAACTTCAAATAGCAGGTGTATACTCTTTCTTTCTGAATGGGCTTCTTTTAAAATCTAACAACACATACCAAGAAAAATATGAATGGGGCTAAAAAGAGGTCAGCAGAAGTGAAGCTGTTAGAGGCACATAAGCCAGGGGATAAACAATCAGTGGGTCCCTTGCTGTTTTTTTTTTTTTTTTTTTTTTTTTTTTTTTTTTTTTTTTTGACACTGGCCACACACCTAGTGCAAGATACAAGAGAAAGTGGTGTGTTTGTGTGTAGGAATGAGGGGGAGCCCTTCATCCCCTCAGCTTCCAGCCCCTTAATGTCCTTATCACCAGCAATTTAGCACTAATTGTCACCTCCTTTTAGGTTGTAGATTGTCTGGTAAACTTGGAAAGAAGCCCAGAGGGCTCAGAAAATGGTTTGATTTTCCCCAGTCTATGTTCCTCACCGGATACTTCTGCCTTTTCTAAAAGATACTTCTATTTTCTAAGCCGCATCTTTGTATTAGTGGTGTATACCATACATTTGATTATGCCAGATTCCTTTTCCTTTGCTTACTGCTTCTTTGGCGCTGTTTCTACAAAGATGGAGAGATGAATGCAACTCAGGGGTAGAAGCAGGTGGATGAAAGTATGGGGAGACTTGGAAAAGGACTTAAATATCAGGTGGGAGGAGCACTGGGATAAATCTGAACCTCAAAAGTGAGCTCAAATTTGGCGAGATCTGATTTAAAAAATGGTGCCTTGTATTATTCAGGACCATATAGAGGTTAGAAGTTTATTATCTTATCTTTCGAAGAAATTATCTACCCCAGTGATTAGGAGGAATGAGTACACCTCTGAGATCCATGGGAAGAACACCTCCTCACACATTTCCCCAAGGCTCCTCCAGCCCAGGAGCATAACGATGCCGTTAAATATAAGCCCTTTAGCTGGTCCCCCTGAGAGGGATCCTGAACAAGTCGCTAAACTGTTTAATTATGCCTAGAGTTTATCTGTCTTAATGAAACAATGACAATCAGTTAGGTACTCTATATAATTGAGACTGAGTAATAAGTTAAACTATGGTTACATTTCCTTAAGTTTTTTTTTTTTTTTTTTTGGTTTGTTTTAGGATGAGAAAGGACCATAAGTATACAGTCTTGGCTGGCCTAGAACTTGAAATCCTTCTGCCTCTGCCTCCTAAGTTCTTGAATTACAGGTGTGTGTCATCCTGCCTGGTTGAAATTTACATTTCAAACTGGCATATTAAAAACACCTACGTGGTGTATATATTAGTGGGAAACATGCAACATTCAATATATTTATGCATTGTGTAACCTTAATCTTAACACTGCCATTTGATATCTTTTTTTTTTAATATTTTTTTATTAATTAATTTATTTAATTATTAAAGATTTCTGCCTCTTCCCCGCCACCACCTCCCATTCCCTCCCCCTCCCCCAATCAAGTCTTCCTTCCTCCTCAGCCCAAAGAGCAAGCAGGTTTCTCTGCCCTGTGGGAGGTCCAAGGACCACCCACCTCCATCCAGGTCTATTAAGGTGAGCATCCAAACTACCTGGGCTCCCACAAAGCCATTACGTGCAATAGGATCAAGAACCCATTGCCATTGTTCTTCAGTTCTCAGTAGTCCTCATTGTCCATTATGTTCAGCGAGACCGGTTTTGTCCCATGCTTTTTCAGTCCCCGGCCAGCTGACCTTGGTGAGTTCCCGATAGAACATCCCCATTGCCTCAGTGTGTGGGTGCACCCCTCGCAGTCCTGAGTTCCTTGCTCGTGGTCACTCTCCTTCTGCTCCTCCTTTGGATCGTGAGACTTCAGTCCAGTGCTCCAATGTTGGTCTCTGTCTCTGTCTTCTTTCATCGCCTGATGAAGGTTAATATTCAGGGGGATGCTTATATGTTTTTCTTTGGGTTCACCTTCTTATTTAGTTTCTCTATATCTTGCATTTCACAACAGCATCTGCCTTTTGAGTCATCGCGTAAATGGAAAAAAGTAATTTACTCTCAGTTTCCTCCTCTGTTACACTGGTTTTCTGGAGGGTTTGAGTGTTTCTGAGTATTTGACAATGGTTAAATGAAGAGGAGCGTTTGGAAGTTTTATTCTTCTGAGAGTAAGTGAGGTCATGGAGGTAGCACAGAAAAAAGAGAGACTAGGGCCTGGGGCTGTGGCTCAGTTGATGAAATACTTGACTCTCAAGCGAGAGAACCTGAATTTGGATGCTCAACATGCACATAATGCAAGCCAGCAAGTCAGTAAGGAAGCAGCAAGCAAGCAAGAAATAAGAATTAAAAATCACATACAAGAAATAAGAACTTAAAAATCACATAAAGCAGTTCATGCCTATAGTCCTAGCTTTCTAGAGGTAAAACAAAGACGGGGATAACTGGGGCTTATTGGTCAGCCATCTTAGCTGAACTGGTGAGCTCTGGGTTTAGTTGAGAGATCTTATCTCAAATAAATAAGATGGGTAAGCAAAGACAGGTAGGTCCCCCAAGTCAGTCTCTGACCTTCATACACATGTAAACACACATACACATGAACTCTAAGGTGTTTGTTGAGGTCTGATAAATGCATTAGAATATGACCCTTTGGGAGGGGAGGGATATAGGTAAGCCTATTTTAGAATTTGGAATTTCTCGTTGGATGACATTGGCAATTTGCATACACGAAGATATGCATAGACTCATTCACTCTTGCATTTCCCCTTTGGAGGCTCTGTGATTTTCATAAACACATTTCCCCCAAAGAGCTTGAAATGAATTTTATAGGCGCCTGCAGTGGGAAACATTAGCACACTTCAGAATACGAGCGAATTTGGCACCTGTAATAAATTTCCAGTGTCATTCTCTGAACCTGATAGACCTTGCTAGAATTTTAATAGCTTTTCCACATACCTGAAAATACAGCGGCAGTGTCTGTCACCTTTAGAAAATAATCATTCTGACGTGCTTTATTCACTTACAACTCACTTGACACATTTTCAGTTACATTTAGATATGAGCTTCATTTAGTCCCTCATTTCACATAGCAAAGGTTAGATAGTCATTACACAAGTTGTTTCCAGACACAGAAAGACCCTGGTCAACAAAATTGGAAGGTGATGTGCACATGGTGTTCTTGCTAAATCTTTTGTGTGCAAAATAATGTCTTTTCAATTAATTGCAGATGTCTTTAATGTGACTTCAAGCTGATGGAAATATCAGCCCTGGCTGTGTCATTACTTGCCTGCATTTCACTTTTAGGAAACAGTCATTTCTTTTGCTTATGAAGAAACATTTTAAATATTGTTTTCTTGAAAACTTTTGGTTTACCAATGGAAGGAGGGTACTGAGCCATGATTCAGATCTTGCATTTGAAATCTGAAATTTGGAAGTTTTTCTTCTCCCTCTCCCTCTGTCTCTGTCTCTTCTTTTGCCTTTCCATTTCAATTTAGGCAGGCACAATAATATTTCACATTTTGGGAAATTAGCCAATTCATTTCAAAGTTAGAATGTTTTGGCAGTCTGTTGAGGACACAGGTGGGCTTAGCACTACACGTTCATGTTCTTATTGAAAGGGAATATGAAGCTCAGTAAAACCCAGGAAAAAGACAAAAGCCAAAAGATTGGGAAACTCAAACAAAAAGTAAGAACTGGCTAGCTTCTCCTTAGTGATTTGCTTTTGACTGCCAAACTCTCGTCTCCAGTACTAATGTGTCCTCATGCAGCCACATCTTCTGTATTCTTTGGCAGAAGATTTGGCTGCTATTGGCTTGATGTATACTTAGTAGGTGGTTTTGTGGTCCGAGATTGTGTCTGACTTTCAATTTCCAGTGTGATAGTGGGAGCAAAGGACAATTTCAGGCAGAAAATGGTATTACAAGAGGTTTAAAATATGAGTTTGTCTACTGCTCAGCTCAAGCACTGAAGCTGTTTCTTTTTTTTTTAACAGACTCACAAAAGTATCTTTTCCTTATGACTTTCATGCATCCCTTTGCAGAGAAAGGAAGGGGAACAGAAGGGAGAAGCTTTGTACCTGGGGTTCTTATTTTTTCCAAGTTGCTTTACAGGGCATGTCAATGAGAGCCCTGGTCTATAGGTAGACACGGTGGAGCTTTCTAGAATGAATGTTTATACTTTGAAAAGTTCTCCACAAAATAAGGGGATGTTTTATAAGACTATTCATTACACGGCAGTGCTTGTGAATTCATATTTGTACTGGTTTCTGGATCTCTCAAAAGTGTTTAAATTTTTCTCCCTCCAAAAGAGTTCTGTGAACTTCTAATTTCGTCAGGACTTTCTATTGTTGTCAGTGGTAGTCAAAAGTAACTCTGAAACTGCAAGAGAGACCTTATGAAACTTGTACAGTTTGTTTCTCCAGAGGAGCAGTGAGGCAGAGATAAAATGCATCTCAGTGAAGATAGTCATAGGACATCATTTATTCTTTTATCTAAGACAAAGTTTTAGTGTCTTATCATTGTTGGCCACCCTCACTGACACCCCTCCACTTCAACTCTCATAGGCTTCCCAGCAAGTAATATACAGCAATCGGACTAATATGCACAAGTCTCACGAAAATTAACACAGAATGGATCATAGATCTGGACATGAAACATAAAACTATAAAACTTCCAGGAGAACATTTGTGATTTTGAGTTTTATATTAACTTTAAGACAAAACTTTAAAAGCCAGTTCTGTGGGAAACAATTGTAAGGAATGATTAAAATTACAACTTTGTTTTTGAATGATAGTGTCAAAATAATCAAAGGGAGTCACATTTCTGATAAAATAGTCACTCAGAATATTTTAAACATATGCAGAATAATAAACAAATCCAATTAAAAATGGCAAAAGATCTTTACAGATACCTCTGCAAAAAAAATCTATTCAAATCTATTCTGTTAAGCACATAAAAAGACTTTACATTATTTGTATGTACAAAGGACAGAGAGACATCACTGCACATACCACAGAATGGATAAAACACACAAACGCCTGACAATGTCAGTTGCTGACTGATGAAGACACAGAGCAGGACAGGAACTGCTGATGTGACTTCAAGGTTAACATCAGCAGCAGTAGGTCAAGTTGACAGTGTGCATCCTTGCTATGATGTGACAGGAATGGCATTTTATCTTCGTGGTTCTTTTTTAAACCCTGAAACTTCAAGGCAGTCTTGAGGAAAATACTGGGACTCTCCACTGATCAATTCTCCTTAAAATAGTCAAGGCCTGGTGAAAGCAGAGATGACTCAGTTCTTGAAGTGCTTGTTGCTTTTGCAAAGCGTCCAAGTTTGGTTCCCAACATCCCTGTTAGGTGAATCACTATGGCAACTGCACTCAGATACCCTCTTCTGGCCTCACAGACACCCACAGACATGAAACATACATACAAACATACATATACATAAATAAACATAAAATATATCCTAAAAAGTAAAAGGTTTGTTTTGAATCATGATTTGCCTATATATTCCATAATGGTGGGAAGGCATGGTTCTGCCTAACAAGGTGTGGAAAGCAGCTATGGTGACAGGAATCTGCTTATATCTGGGAAAATTAGAAAACCAGGAAAAGGAAATACTGACACTCAGATTCCTTCTTTTTCCATTTTTATTTAGTCTAGGACTTCATTCCTTGGGAGAGTGACATCCACATTTAAGGTGGTCTTATACTCCCTAGACAAGCCTTTCTGAAAACTCCTTCAACCTCATCAATTTGATAGCTCCACACATAATTTTGAACCATAACTTTGCATCCCTTATCTTTAAAGGCTCATGGTCACCTCACAATGTAAAATACATTCATCTTGTTTATAATTATAGGTAAGTCCTCCAAGTGTTAGGAATTCTAACACTGTTATAAAGACACAAATTCAGAGTTCCTCTTTAGTCTCAAGGCAAACTCCATTGTGAGTCTCTGAAAGCCAAAAGGAAATCAAGTTATATAACTACAATACATAATAGAACAGAATAAACAACTAGTTATTCCTGCTCCAGAACTGGAGTGTTGGAGAACAGCAAGGAAAGACTAAAACACAACAGGGCAAACATCTAAGCTTGTAGCTTCATTTCTGACTTCTGAGTTTTATGCTGGTTCAGGACGTCCTGTCCCTCCAATTCTGCATAGTATCTCCCTTGAGTTAGCTCTGCTGTAGGCCTGAAACTTTCTTTACTGGCCATTCCCTTGTTCTGGCATTTGGGATTTCCACTGTAGCTTAGGCTTCACCAAGATTCCCTCAATGGTCTTTTTTTAAAAGATGAATCCCAGCATTCGGGAGGCAGAGGCAGGTGGGTCTTTGCGAGTTCGAGACCAGCCTGGGCTACAAGAGCAGTTTTAGGACAGGCTCCAAAGCTACAGAGAAACCCTGTCTCGAAAAAAAGCAAAATAAAATAAAATAAAATAAAAATAAAAAGACCTGTCTCTTCTACACATTGTCTGGCTTCAACAGCTTTCTCGGACCTTGCGTAGGCTTCTGTAATTAAATAACTCTCGCATTTTGCATGCTGGCAAAACCAGTACCACATAGATCATGCTACTAAATTCTGCCAGCAGTCTGTAGTTTGGGCCCATTCTACCACAGCTGTGAAGGAACACTTCTCTAAACAGTCGTTTTTGAGCATGGACCAGCTTTATTGACATTCTCTATGCAGGCTTTCACTTTGAAAATGAATTTGCATTTTCATCATTGGCTCCGTTAGTGGGTGGAACACCTCTCTTAGTGTCTGAGTGTAGAGCATGGGAGACAGTAGGGATATAGACAGTAGAAACCTGACTGTAGTTCGAGGAGAAGAAGAGCAAGACTGTTGGGTGCTTGGCCAGATGTCATTCATGTCACATCCTAGTGAAGAATCTGGCTATATTCTGCTCGTGTCCTGAAAACTGGAGTGAGGCTGAGTTCAGGAGTAATGGATAAGTTGTTGATTTCTCTTCAATGGCACTAATCTAAATAATCACAGCTGCTCTCTACCTACCCACCTTTTCAGCAAAGTTAAACTTGACGTTTTTTTCTTCACTGAATGGCTCATTTTTCATAGTTTTCTGTTAACTCTTCCTGGAAATCTGACTAAGAAACAGTGCTAAAACCCAGTTGTTGACTATCTTAAAATTTCCTGCACCATACAACTTATTATTTCTGCAAACCGGTTCCAAGTGCCTATGAGCTACATAGTCATGTTTATTATAGCAACAGCTCCACATCATGGTACCCAAATCTGAATTTGGATAGAGTTGTTCACAGGAACAAAATCAAGAGACCACAACACACACACACACACATGAATATTTGTCATGCCGATTTAATGGTGGTGGCTGGGGAGTTCAACAATGACCACTTACCAAAAATGGAGAGACAGAACTGCTGATAACTCCTTAGTCCACAATTACATGTTAAGCAGTCATAATTCAGTGCTGCAAGCCTGGAAGATCCCTGGAGGGTCGCTGATATTGAATACACACTGGGAGGCTGAAGGAGCTAGAGTCTGGACATCTCCAGGGAATGGCAGCAGCCATGTCAGACATATTCACTCAGAAAAATGTGCAGGCAGACAAGTGAGCATTTGTCTATTCTTGAACCTCTTTCTAAGTCAACCATTGGAAGGTTTACATATTGAGAATGGGTTTCTTCTAAAATGCTCCCACAGATAAGGTTAGTGGTATGTTTCCAAGTCGATTCTAAATCTCATCAAGTTGATAATCAAGATCAACCATTACAGATATCCAAAACTATGAAAATCTAAGGAACAACCAATAAGAATATAAGGAAACATATCAATGAAGTATAATGTAGAATGCTGGATGAACTGCTGAAACCGAAAAGAAAATATAGTTGATACAACTTACAAAGCATGCACAAGTCATTTGATTATGTAAATAATACTCTACAACAGGCACAGTCCACCGTGGGTGGTGCCACCCCTGGACAGGTGGTCTTGAGGTGTATAAGGAAACAGACTGAGCTAGTCACAGGGAGCAAGGCAGTAAGCACGTCATCAGCTTCCACCTCCAGGTCCCCTGCCCTAACTTTCCTGAACTATAAGCTGCAAGATGACATAAACTCTTTCCTCCCCAAGGTGCTTTTGGTCATAGATTTTATTGCAGCAGTGGAAACCCTAAAACATCGGTACAGTAATGGCACCATGAGAATGGCAATGAGCTGTGAACCATGGGAACTGCAAATGTAGGCGTTTTCACAACATGTCTATGACGGGGTCCTTGCTGTTGCTTCCTGGGGTGTATTTGAAACACTTCTGGAAATGTTGATCCCTGTTAGGCGGTTCTGTTTGGTTCATCATACAGAGTACAAGTCAGAACACAGAACACATCTGTGTGAAGACCTAAGCAAAACTGGCAAGTGCAAGTGCCTTCTGGTCTCTTCCTCTTTTTGAGCAGATGTTATTCCAGGCTCTCCTATGGCATTAGTCTGGTCTTTATCTCTGCATTTTTTAGCTTACCCATCTCTACTAGAGTTAACTAACTGCCTGTCAGGTGATGTGTGATGGCTGTACGGGTATGTGATTGGCCTGATGCTAACTGGATGTCTATGATAGCATTCAGTCATTCATTCATCTAGTACACAATATCCTTAGCTCCTCTTGGCACATTTTAGAGCTGTGAAGATAAAGATGGATTCTTACTTGCGGAGCATTTGCATAGCACAGGTTTGTGTAGGATAGTACAAAAGGTTTATCATAGAAGAAAATGCTCAAGCAGAGCCTTGATAGGTGGCTGAAGCCAGGCAGAGGCAACAGATACCATCCAGGTACAGAAGTCTGTGGCTGGAGCCTGCAGAATACAGCGGGAATGGCAGAGCAGAGCCAAGAGGCAAGGTACAGGCAGAAGGTATCCAGCACTGGGCTGGAAAACCAGATTATTTAGAATAATTCATTCATTTGAAGAAACAGAACAGAACCTATTCATTTGGCTAAGATAAATAAATCATGGTAAAGTTTGCTGTTCCTTTTTTGGAATAAAAGGTTTTCAAGAATTGTGTGTGTGTGTGTGTGTGTGTGTTGTGTGTGGTGTGTGTATGGTGTGTGTGTGGTGTGTGTGAAGAATTAAAAAATGAGTTGAGAAAGTGAAATTACCATAGCTACAATGTATTTGCATTCAGTCCTCTTCTGAGGAAATGATTCGGGATGGAAGAAGCGCGGCATTCATGCCGAGTCTTTCACTATTTCTGTGAAACTTTTACCTGAGTATAGCAATTACAGAGAGAATTCCTTGCTCAGTCAGGATTTTCTGAAGGCTTCGGAATTGTTATTGCAGTCAGCTTACTCCTGTGTGCTGCGGAATGCTGATACTTCAGCGCTTGCCTGCGTGAGCAGAGCAAGCAGCTGGGGGTTGACTCCATCCTGCCAGCTAAAAATAGCCGTAATGATGCTGCTGTTTATTTTGCCTGCAGCATTTCCTCGCAGCTGCCATTGGGTACACCCCCAGATAGAAGAGCAAGCTATGAAAAACAATGATGTTTTACGATAAGTCATGTGAGAAATCCAGAACGTGGCTGTGCGTTGAGGTTAATTAGGACTCTTCATGGGCATTTTTTTTTTTGCGGGGGGGGGGGGTTGAGACAGGGTTTCTCTGTAGCTTTGGTGCCTGTCCTGGAACTAACTCTTGTAGACCAGGCTGGCCTCGAACTACCAGAGATCCGCCTGCCTTTGCCTCCCGAGTGCTGGGATTAAAGGCGTGCGCCACCACCGCCCGGCCTCATGGGCATTTGTGTTGATTTGGGTATCATCAGTGCGCCATCAGGAGGGGAAAAGTCTTCCTCCTCATTTTTGAAGGGAGGGTATTCCACCTTTTCCAATGACAATGCTGTCTTAGGTTAGGTCTGATCCTGAAAGTGTATATGTCATGGAATCTCTGATGAATGGTGTCTATGTATTTAGCATCATGACTCAGGTCCGCCTTACACGCTTGAAGAACTGAAGGAAGTAACTTGTGCTCTGAAGGCAAACACACCAGCTATGCCTAAACTATACAGTCTTTCCTGTCTGAAATATGAACATCACAGACAAATATGCTGTCATATTTTCAGCAATAAAAGTGCTTAGGGGGGAAAGAAATTATTATAGGTAAGAAAGAGCCCATTAACTGAAAGGCCGGGAAAGGCACCGTGGATTGGGAAGAATATGTAAAAGCTGCTTTCTTTTGATGATTTAGGGTTGTTTCTGTTTTACTTGCATTGCAGTTTTTGAAGGCTCGTGAGGTAGAAAGACTTGATCAATTATTATGATAATGACGCACGAGCCAAATTATGAGTTTAATTATAATTACTATCTTTATAGAGAGTTAATTAATCATAAAAGAGTACATTATATAATCTTTCTGTTTAATGAAATTCATTATAGAGGCTCCCAAAGGCCTAAATATAGTTTTAAACAAATTAAACCCATGACTGGGGTTAAGGCTATTAATGCAAATGAGGTCTGGATTAGACACTGAAAAGGACTGCATAGACATTAGGCCCCTAACGTGTTGCACAATCAGGCCCTGATGACATCCACACTTTTACTCTGGTTGGAAGAATAAGTAATTTAGTGGCTTTCTGCATAGTCTTGAAATTCAGAATATGACCGAGATTGGATAACTTTACTTGCAAAGATGGTCCAAAGAGCTTCATTCAGTATCCTTGCATGTCAAATGTGATATTTGACAGTGTTGGAGTTAAGATTCTCTGTAAAATGGAAGGTTTCAATCTCAGAGGAAATGGCTACATAATATGTCCAATGCTATTATAAATGTAACAGTGGTTTTAAGAAGAGCTTTTAATTTAGTTGACAACTAAATATAAGAGTATATTCTTTTTTATTTTTGTGTCTGTATTTGTGTGTCTAGCTGTGTGTATGCTCATATGCATACAGGTACCATCAGATGCCAGAAGAGGGCGCTGGATCTTCTGAAGATGAACTGAGAGGTAGTTGTGAGTCATAGAATGTGGGTTCTTAAATTGAACTCTGGTGTTTGGAAGAGCAGAAAGCATCCTTAGTTGCTGAACCATCTCTCCAGCACCTACTCAGTCATTTTGTTGGGAAGCACACTAGAGTGCTGAAGTGCTGAGCAAATATTTAGTGGGTGTTGGCTGCTTAAGATAGTATTTTAATGTCAGATAAATGGCTATCTGAGGCATACCAAAGCGCAATTTGGCCTCCAGGCTCCTAGTATCACAAGTGCCTCTTATAGAGCCCACCCTGGCTCTTCAAAGCCATTCTCACTCTGGCCCCCTACTCTAAATTTTTTCAGCTCATGGGCTTCCCTCCCCCAGCTTCTCATTACCTTATAACCCTGCCCCATTTTGCTCTGCTCTTTCTTTTCTTCTTCTTCTCTTAGCCCCCTTTCCTGCTCTCCTTTGCCCGTATTCTTTGTCTTCCTTTCTTGCTCCCCTGGTTCTTCCTCTCATGGTCTGATCCAGTCTGCTGTCCTGATCATTATACTCTTTTCTCTCCCTTCTCTGAACTCTTCCAGATGCCTCTGGCTGTACCTCCCTCATATCTACAATAAAAACCTTCCCCTTGACCATACCTTGGAGCAGCTTTGTCCTCAATTTATACATTTGAGATGTCTGCTGAATATTCTTTTAGACATCTGTTATAAAACGGTTCATATACAGAAAGAAGAAATGAGATACTATTGTTTAATAAGGAAAGAGATCATGTTTCCAATGGAATGAATAAATGGTGATAGCTTCACAACACTGTGAAAGTGATTAAGGCCACTGAATTGGACTCCTAAAATAATTAGATTTACATTGTGTATATCAAAGAAAAATAAAAAGAAGACTGAAAAAATGGGACCATCCAATGGGTTCTATTAAGAAACCCCCTACCCCCTTGGTTACAACCTTTGTTCTCTAAACACATATACATGTGCCTCCTATTTCCAGATCAAGTAATGACCATATTGGAAAACTATAACCGTCCTTCTTAATTTTATTATGCCTACTTTCCTATTTCTTACAGGGAGACTTTTTTTTTTTTTTTTTTTTTTTTTTTTTTTTTTGCGTTGCGTGAGTGCTGTGGTTAAATCACCCATCACTGGTTCTGACATCTCTAAGGGACAAGGCCATCCATCTAACTGAGCAGATACCTGACAATCACTGATCTATTCCATTACTTTTAATATGGACAGCATGCAATTTTGATTAGTGGCAAGTTATAATTTTGTTTTCTCCTGACTAGTGGGAAAATATAAGACAGTTGATGCTCTGGAGCTGAAGGTATAATGTTTCATGTGAACAATAATATCTAATGCTATTTGGCTGGTGCTACGTGTGGTGGGATGCCAGAGAAGCACAAGACAAACTTCGATGGTCTTCTCACAGAAAGATTGTGGGATTCAGAGGCGAAAACAGAGGCCTCCCCCTTTTATCCTGAGGTCATTGTTTTGTCTCTTCTTTGTCTGACTCACAGAGTCAGAGACTGTGCTGTTGAACCTTCCTGAATTGCAAAGATGCATGCCGTATCAGTGTTATGATGGTGGATACACAATTAGGGGTGCACTGTTAGTCTCTATTAATTTGACACCAACTGGAGTCACTTGGGAGGAGGGAGCCTCAGTTGCATCCTTCAGATCTGTTAGGCACATCTATGTAGCATATTCTTGGGAATTTATCGATGTGGGAGAGCCCAGGTACTATGGATGGAACCACCCCTGGGCAGGTGGTCTGGAAATATAAGAGAGGTAGCTTGGAAGCAAGTCAGTAAAACCTTGCTTTGGAAATAAGCCATGGGCCTTGTTTTGGCTTCTGCTTGAGTTCCTGGATGAACTCTTGATAGACTGTGAGCTGTAAGGCAAAATAAAGCCTTTTCTCTCCTGCTTGCTTTCAGTCACGGTCTTCATCACAGCAACAGAAAGCAAAGCGTTTCAGGAGGCCAGTTATAATGTGAAACATCTTGGGCTATTTGAATTTCTATGAAAGCTAGTTATGAAACCAGAGTTTCCCTTAATTGGTGATGCTTCTCAGTGAGAAGTGAGAGGTTAATAAAATGAAAATTAAGCTGATGTTTGAGCATAAATGAACACACTTGGAGAAGTTATAGAATCATAGTATTGGAGAATTTACTAACCATCACACTTCTTAGATTAGTTTCATATTGCTGAGGTAAAGAACATTGATTGCTTGGCTTTGATTTTCAGACAAATATTGTCACAAGGTTGTGGGACCTCCGGTCTAAAATCAAGCAGTGTGCAGTTCTCTGATACCTGCAGGGCAGAAGGTTCTTTGGCTTGTAGATGACTTGCTTCTGTTTGACTCCATTAGTGTTCTGGCTGTCTTCTCTTTGTATGTTGTCTCTGCATCTTCTTTGTATAACAACACTAGTCAAATTGGATTAAGCCCACTTAGTAAGGTATTAACCTAACTAATTATACCAGAAACAACCCTTTTTCTAAGTAAGGTTACAGTCTAATATCCTGGACGTTGAGATGTCAGAATTCTGTAGGGTCACAGTGTCATCTTAGTATCTACTAAATTGCTTCTGAAATACTGGGCATACAGAGTTTTAGTTACCATAACTTAATAGATGTAGGTTGAAATATAAGGAGAATGACTTAGCGACACAGAATTCAAAGACACATGGAATTAAAATAGTATAGGTGATGTGGCTGGGGGGATGCTCAGAGATAGTTTTCTTGATGTTTGGTATACAAAATATCCCTCTATCTGCTGACTCATGGGAAACGGAATCTCTAGATGTGAACTCCTCATACACCTGCTTTTATGAATAAGCTTTTATGTATGTATTTGTGTGTATGAGTAGGTATGACAATATGTTCGTGTGAACATAGGTCTGTAGGCATGTGTACTGTGTGTATATGTGTGCATTCTTATGCCTATGTTTGAATGTGTGTAGGCATACATGTGTGTAAGGGTGTGTAGGAGAGTTTGTGGTTAATTTATGAAATGTAGTGGACAAAATGATTTGTAGATGTAATTTTCATTTCCCTTCTGTGTTAGAAGAGTGAGATTCAGTGGGAGATAGTAGCTGTAAATAAGAAAGCCTAAATTTGAGTTTGTTAGGCTATTAATTTGCTGATGTTAATGAGAGAGGGGCTATAAACACTATATACACTGCAATAATTATTCTATCAGGACAACAATAATAAGATAGGACCGTCCAGGTCAAGGGAATGTGTGGTTACCTCTTGTGAAAGAGAAGTTAATTGATGCCTCAAGAACATGGTTTACAAGGTGAGGTGATTTTGATCTCTAGAAAATTAACATTAATTCTAAACTTCAGTGAAGATATTTCATGGTTTTAGGTGTTAGTGTCCTAAAGATTTTAGCTGAGTGTGGGTTTTGATGACAATTTTACTGCATATAATTTAATTTTAACTGAGTAGTTTTAAATTAAGTTTTGAAGGAGAATACAGCCTTTTTTTAAAATGATGTCAGAACGATTCCTTTATTGCATAGGCTTTTTTGTACACTTCTATAGTCAGCTCATTTTCTTATTTCTGACAACCCAGCCTTGCCTTGCACATTCTTTTTACAGGTGAGAATTTGTAGAATAGAAAGATAAACTCGACACTGGAATTGGGCTTTATTCAACCGTAGTGTAATCAATTTGTTCTACTTTTTAAAACATTCTTTGCTTATTTTAGTTTCTTTGCATTTCTATTTATCTTCCAGAATGCTTGATGATTTGTGTAACATAAGCTTCTTGGATTTTGATTGGACTGTATAGGATACATAGCTTGTGTTTCGGAGAACTGGCTTCATAAAAATATCTCCCAAGCTGTGACTCTGTTGAGTTCTGGATTTATTTCTTATTCTCTCATTTCTCTGTTTGGAATGTTGCTATTTAGGATTTTGAAATTTGGTTCAAAGGCAATAAGAGGAAAATAGCTATTTCTTTGTTGCTCCTTTTACTTATTATATGTTCAGTAAAAACTCCATTTTTATGCAATTATTAAAATGAACATTTGGATAATTTCTAGTGGTTTTATTAACATGAGTAATTTTTGTATATTCAGTTTCATTAGATAAATGTTTTCATTTTTCTTGGGAAAATTCCTAGGTCTGAGATTGGTAGGTTATATATAAATGTTAAAAGTTTAAAAATAATGGCGAATTGTTTTCCCTGGAGGCTGCTGCATTATGCCTTCCTACCAGAAATGTGTAAGCATTTGTATTTTCATGTGCTTACCTAGTTTGGCATTACCAGTACACATTAAACACCCTTAATTAAAAAGAAATCCCAAATTTAAAACAATTCAAAATTTTACACTTAGAAATAATTTTAAGAATTTATTTTGTGTATGAATGTGTGTAAATACAGGGATGTGTGTGCCACTGCAGTGGCAGGTAGGATATAGAAAGGACAGCTCTAGTGAGTTGGTACCTAATAGGATCTAGAAATTGAACTCAATGAACTCAGGTCATTGGGTTTGTGTAAAAATGCCTCTGTTTTCTGAGTCACCTGGCCTACTGCCAATCCTAAACCACTTGATGGCTGATAAAATGCCCCATCTGGAAAATTCCACATCTAATCTCATGTGATCCAAAATGCAAGCACATCAAAATCGCTGCATCAGATGATTTCAGGCATGCGTATAAAGTGCATGTGAAAATGTGTATATTAAGTGGATCTCCTGTGCCCATGTGTTGCAGTCTACTTCCCACTTTCACTTTTATCAGGTTCAGTGTGGTCAGATTTATATTGAGGTCTTTAATCCATTTGGACTTTGATTAGATTCTCCTTTGCATAGAAGTCCTAGCAATGAGTATGGCAGTCATTGAGCTCCTGTTGCTTTTTCACATTTTCAGGGATCATAGCATTATATTGGTTATTGTTTAATCATTTTAGATAAAGCCCACACCTATTACACTATTATAACTGGAATAAGAATGCAAAAATTTTAAATTTAATTATCTTTATTGTGTGTTTTTCTTTGATTGTTGAATGCATAGTTTCATAATTCTTTATCCCCACTGAAAACACTCATTAAGTATTTAGACCTTACCCACTAGCCCCAATTAATAATTTAATAAGTCTTATTTCTCATCTAATAAATATGTAATAAATGGCCATAGTATGATTAGTGTAATATCCAAGGCATTTGAACTTCACAACATCTATTCCTAGTGTAATTTTGAAGGGCATGTGAGTAGTTTGGATGAGATAAACTACAAAATTAGATTTATTTTTATGCACTAGTCAAAACTACATTTTACCACTTTATTCATTTTTCTTTCATAATTCAGAGAAAAAGGCAGAAGTCATTATTGAATATAAATTTCAACTATCTTCAGCAAAGGGAACATGAACTATAGAGGAATCTACTTTCATTTATGATTGTAAAATTTGGAAGGCACTGGGAAAGATAAATTGTCAAATAGACACTTTCTGATTTCTTACCATGGAAAAAAACACGGAAATCATCATGAGTCACATTAAAGAAGTAAAGAGCACTGGCTTGACTGGAAAATCTATCAAGTCTTTGGAAATGATCATTTCTTTTCATAGGTAGTAAGTCAAACTTTCTGTGTGTGGGCACTCTACACTAAGTGGAAGTGGAAAATGTAATATATAGCTCTTTCTTCTATAATATACCTCCATACTTCTCTTTATTAGCCTAACCAATCTTCTATACATCTTGACCTTCTTATTGGATCCATCTCACTGCTTTTTAATCTTTAGAAATCATTTTCTTGCTTCTCAAAGGCAAAATCTGTATACTTCAACTTTAAGATTAGTGTTGAGACCTCATGTTCTCAAAACGTTTTCCTAGGGAATGTCCCATGGGCTAGTGCCCATGGTCTTGCATACAGCATGTTGAGACTGTCTGTGCTGTACACACCATTGGAGCAATTTAAAAAGCCATGGCTGACTGCGCATATAGGCATGCAATGTTCAAATGCTATGACAGGCTGTATTACTTTGACAAAAACAAAACAAAACAAAAAAAAAAAAAACAAAAAAAAACTGTGAAGAGAACATAAGTTTTGAGTTGTGTCCTTAGGATAGGAAACATTTATAAATAACTTATAGTTATGTTATGTAACTTATGCTTTAGCTCAGTGTTCATAATTTCAAGGGTCAAATATTATTTCCAGCCAGGCTTCTCTCTGTCTCCTCGCATGGCCTAACAAGATGTCTAAATTTTACTTTGTACTTTCCCAATTTTGGGCGTTAGTTTATTTCCTTTGAAGGCTATTTTCATATACCTCTCTGACAGTGACAGCTCTAACACAGTCTTATTCTTCAAGCCTACTCTTTCTTATCACTCAAAAATTTTTTCAAAATTATGGGAGTAGATTCTTGTTTATAACTCAGATGTATTTCATACCCTGAGACAGAATTCATCAAAGCCTCAAAAACTATTTTCATGTAAAGCATGTCAGTTTTCAATGCATTCCAATAACTTTTACTTCCCGTGTTGAAGATTGTTTTTCTTCTTGGAAAAAATCAGAACTATATAAGGATTCTTTTGTTTTGTTTAAGGTCAGAGTCTAGATCAGTGATTCTCAACCTGTGAGTCATGACCCCTTTGGGGACTCACATATAAGATATTCTTCATATCAGATATTTACATTACAATTCATAATAGTAGCAAAAGAAGAGATATAAAATAACAATGAAATAATTATATGGTTATTGATCACTGCAGCATGAAGAACTGTATTAAAGGATCACAGCATTAGGAAGGTTGAGAACCACTGGTCTAGACTGATCAGATTCAACTTTCACTATGAATATTCACCATAAACTATGAAACTTTTTTCTGTTAAAATTATATTAATGAATGATGTAAATATAATAGCCATGATTGAAATTCTTAAGTTTACATTTAAGGATTTTATTTTATTTTTGAAATACGGTTGTAGTAAGGCAAATACATCACCAGATACTTTTTCCTCAGAAATTTATTACCAGATTTGTGGATAATTAGGTTTCATAAGACTGTTGTTTTTCTGTATTTTACTTTATGCTAGCTTAAAAAGTCACATATTTCTTTTATGTGGCAAATATTTATTTTTGGAAAGCACGTGAAATAAGAAATAATGCACATTAAAGGAAACTTTTCATAATACATTAAAGCACACATTACCTCCAAATAATAAGATGATAATGTAACAGCGAAGGGAAAACTCAAACCTGGAAGTTGAGACATGGCAGAGAGAGACAGGGAGTTTTTCATTCTTTTTTCTCATTTCTTAAGTCACCTGTGTTTGGTACTGGACTGGTCCTTAACTATCCACCATAAAACTGTTGTATCTTAGGCAATAAGAAGCTTGGAAGGAAGAAAAGAAAATGGTTGACCTCTTAACGTGGCAGAATTTCAGGACTTGTGGAAATTAGAGCTGGGGAAAGGCAGAGAGAATCATGGGATCCTGTCTGAAACCAGAGAGATTAAGTATAAGGTTAATTCTAACTATGAAGACTAGAAGGCTAGGCAAGAATAAATGAGACAAAAACTATTACCCTAGATACCGAAGGAGCCGTAGTGCACTCCCATATCCTGTCACATGAAGATGACATCCATCACACCTATCCCAGTCAACCATGGAAAAGCTATCTTACAAATGGCTGAAAGTTGGGGATGGAAATTTTATGTTATTATTTTATAATTATTGATTTATTTTATTTGTAGGTGTTTTGTCTGTGTGTATTTCTGTACAGGAAATACACACATTGCCTACTAAGGCCAGAAGAGAGAATAGGACCCTTGTGACTGTAGAGAAAGATAGCAATGAGCTTCTTCTTGTGGCTACAGATTGAATTTGGGTTCTCTGGTAAAATAGCCATTGCTCTTAATTGCTGAACCATCTCTCCAAGCCTGGGGATAGAAAGTTTAACAGAAACAGTTTTAACTAAGCTCTTTTAGCCATTTGTAAAGAACATATCTGTATAATACTAGGTAAAGATTATCAGAGTCAATATTTTATAATTTATTATTGAAATTTTATAATTTATTTATTTTAATATGTTTTTGCTGGGTGTATAGCTCAGTGACAGAATACTGGCTAGTATTTCCAAAGCTCAAGGTTCAATCCTTAGCCTTTGAAAACTCATCCAGGCTATGTTTGTTGCTTTATTTATTTTTTCTTGGTGTACCAAGAAGTTAAGATTCTCAAGAAAGGCAGTGTATTCAGAGAAAACTTAAGGATTGGTTGGACTAAATAGTTTGGGACTAAGGGAAATGTGTGCTGTTTTGTGCCCCTCACCCCACTGTAACATCTGCTTGGACTAGGATAAAGACACGGGCAGCAGATAAGCTGTTTTTTCTTTCTCTTTCCATATTGGAAGCTCTGGTTGCTGTCTTCTGTAAGATTTTCCCTCTCCCTTTCTTCCCTCTAGGTGTGGATGTTTTGCTTTTCACTTCTTGAACGTAACAGAGGGGATCAGTGTAATTTCAAAGTTATTGTCTAAAATTGAGTCTTAGGCCTCACAGTTCAGAGAAACCTTTGGTCAGAGAGCTTCTTTCCTCTGTAGACTCCAGTGTACTGACATTCAGGGCTATCTGTCCTCTTGGCTTTTCTGGTTTTAGATAAGGCTACCATGGCTGCCTCTGAAGAATACTATAACGACCAATTCCTGAGCTTTCATAAATGCATATCTCATCTACTCCTGGGATGAATGGCAGGAGAGCCTAAGACAAAATAAACTGCTGAAATAATTTAAGAGTATTTTCTGTTACTGTTACAAAGGGGAGGGGGGTAATATCTTGCTGGCAGGATTGCTGCTAGAACTAAAGGTTAGAAGAGTGGAGGTGGTTTATGGATGATTATGGTGCTCCTGCTTCTGTTCTGTTAATGAATTGCCCTGCTCTGTGCTTGTAGAATTTCAGATGCTTGGACAGGCCTTGCAGGGTGTCCTCTTGCGGTAAAGACACTTCTGTAATCACCAGAAACCCAGCAGAAGCTCCGCAAACTCACGGTGTTGAATACACACAGCTGAATCTGTGGGTGACTAAGTTCTACCATTCTTACATTAAGGTCACGCACCTGATTTGCCCACCAGACAGGACACTGTCACTGCCTACATATTTCTCTCTGATGATTTAATGTCACTGTAGTCGGTCACTGTGAAATCTCTGGGGCAGTTTATGTATCTCTTTTGCTTAGCATGGTCTTCTTACATATGAGAAAGAAACATCACAGTTTCAACTTAGCTCAGCTTAGCTCAAGTACTGCCTATGCTTTTCCGACTCTCCACTTAACGTCTTATCTGTCGCTTTTCATACTGCACCATCCCTGCTATTGCCAGAGTATCCTCTCCAGAGGCAATCTTCCACATTCGGATCACCTGAAACTCCCATCATGCTTGACTGACTGGATACACAAGCAGGTTTGCTTGGCACACCATCTACATAGTAGCTACAATAGTAGCTCTTCTCTGGATTCTCGCCTGAGTGGGTACCATCATAGTGAGCAGAGACCGAGGAACGCCATCCCTTCCAAGGACAGCACAAAACACTTAACAGCTTGATATATTTACAGAGTGTTATAAAAATTTTCCCCCCAGCAAACTGTTCACATAGTAAACAGAGCCCTAGGCAATATGGAAATAAAGTTTAACTGCTGTTGACTAGAGCAGCTGACCACTTTTTGACCAAATTTTTAGTATAGACTAAGTTGAGATGTAATATTAATTTGTATTATGTAGCTTTCATTTTATAAGGAGTGAAATGTGATTAAAAACCTTCTAACAAAGTGTGTGCATAAGTATTACATTTTATGCCATTATATTGATTTAGGGTATTAAAAATGAACATGTTTGTTTTTCTTTTGTTCTTAAGTCTATTTTAGGTTGTTCTTTACCTTTAGGAGCATTCAGTAAGGATGTAGGATTTGACATTCAGAAGGCTTTCCTTGTCACCTGTAGTATTTCAAGTTTATGTCATAGAAAGCCATATTTGAGATATGAAATTGACTACTTTTCATATGTAAGATAAATTGAAAGAAAATATATCAAAATGTATTTCAGTAAGCTGTGCTATGAGTTGATCTATGATGTTTTGACTTCCAAAAGAAAATATGTCTTTATTCTCCAGGGCTGAGAGCTGCTTTCAGCAGCGGGTTTCAGATGCTTGATATGTCACGTCCACCTTGGATTAACTTTGCAAATATGTCTTTTTCAAGACTAAACAACAATAACACTACAAGTTTTTCATCATCATTGCAGAGGCAAAGATTAATGCAGCCACATTAAAGAAGAAAGCGTTGTTATCTTGGAATGTTGAAAGTCTTATTTATTTTCTATCTTGTTAATAAAAAGGAGCGCTTTGGAAAAATTCATCTTTAGGCTTCAGACCATAAGTTGATGACACAATAAAGATAGGAAGAACCATTTCTCTCTGAGGTGCAGTGCTAAACATTGGGACAGGTGTATCAAATACATTTTTTTCTTCGCTCTTCTTAAACATCGATTGTAGACCACATCTGTAAAGTGCCTGTGGGATCAGTTGCAAAATAAACCCTAGTCTGTAATTTCTGATTGTATGGAAGGGACAAAGAAGCCCTAGATGGGTTCATTTTCCTCTCTGTTCTATTCATAGAGAGAATTTGTATGCATTTTAAGTAGTGGGTACTGAAACGCCTATAATATGATTTACAATTTGTTATTACGCACACTGTGATGGAAGTTTACATTACATAGCTTTAATCTCTACCTAAGGGGTAGTTAGTTGCCCTAATCCAGTATCAGCACTCCAGTGGTGGTCACTTGGCATTTAATTAGCAAGGACACAGTCCAGAAACACCATTAAAATGTTTTAGCTTTCTTTATTCCTAGCACAAAAGATTAATTAACATGTTAGCAAGTTTTCATTGTCACATCTAATGCCTTGTCAGTGAGTGTAATGGATGACGGTGATGAGCCTTGGGGAAAGTAGTCTTTTAAATGTATCAGATTCATCAGATATGTTTCAGATAGTTATTGCCTCTGCCCAAACATGAAATAAAATCATAGGAAATCTCTTGCCCTTCATCCTTGTACCTGTTGAATATTCCTTCTAAAATGGTTTTACGTACCTCCCTGGCATTGGAGGATTCTGTTGGCATGCAGTTCACTGACAGATTCTTTTCTGAATTCTTCCTTTAGCATAGTTCCATACATATCCCTCCCATCCCAGGGGAGTTTTGGAGAAATACATGGTTGAAGCACTTGAATTCAGAGATCTTAGACTTAGTCACAGAAAAAGCCTTAAGGTCACTTATTTCTATATCCTAGTGAACATCTGCAGATGAGTGTTGGGCACGCTGGCCTTTATGTATCTGCGTGTATAAACATACCTTCTTTAAGACCTGACTGTGCATAGCAAGGATGTTCAAGTTACCTTCCCCAAAGCTCCCATGCTTTCCTGTTGCCAGGACCTAAATGCTATATATCCCCCTATCCCCCCCCTCAGCTGATATCTTCAGAATTTAATGTGTCTTATCAAGATGATGGAACTAGGGGAGGGCTTTTAGGACACACTTAGATCATGAAGGCAGAGATTTCTTAAAGGGAATTACTGTCTTTTTTTTAAACCTTATTTTCAAAAGAAACTCATTTGCCCATGTCCTTATAAAAAGCACATCTATAAACATGAGAGTGATCATCACAAACTCTGAATTTTCTGGCACATTGACCTTCAACTTCTCTGTCTCTAGTCTGGTGACAAACATTTTCCGTTGTTTATAAAACACTCAACAATGCTATTTTGTTATAGCAACTCCAGCAGAGCAAGCTATCTGCTTGCTAAGCTATTCATTTTGTGATTGCTTCAACAATTATCAGATGCCTATGTAATAATACTGGGGATATAAAAATGGAAAACATGATGTTCCCATTAAAGACTTCCTTTTCAGTGTAAGACATATATGGATACCTATAGGTAGATATAGAATTTTAACTAGGAGACTTTATAGAGACCCTCAACCTATGAGGACCAGGGACTCTGGGAAAAATAGCTGACATTGGATCATATTGACTGGATGGGTTGGATTTGGTTTGTTGAGGGAATGGGGATAGAACAGGTAGGAAACAGCATGAATGTGAACTAATAATGACCAGTATGACCTGTGTAGGGCAATTGAAGAGCTGGGCTGAAGTCTGCTTGTGAGAGAGTTCATCGACTTTACATGTTAGGAAACCCAGCAAGTATCTTTGTATTTTGTAGAACATTTGAATGGGCTTAGGTTATTTACATAATCACAGCTTAGTTGAATACTTAACATCTGAGTGAAGGGAGGCTTGCAGGGGGAAGCGATTTAAGAAACTGTTGCAGTGACCAAGTGAGCATGTTCTAGTAAACTTTCAAATGATAGGGCCAGATTACTAAGCATTTAGGAGATAAGATTTCTGGTGTGGTGGGTAGTGAAGGAATAAAAATAAGGTATTGAGTATCTCTATTATGGAGTCACTGAAATGGTGAAGTCACCATGCTATCCAAGGTGAAATGCTGAATAACACGAGAAGCAGGTACAGAATAACATTCAGGATCCCTGCCTCTGGGATGTAGCAGACTGAAGGAAGAAGAACAAAGCACAGCAGGAGCTATATCAGGCATACTTGATGTTCCTCTCAGTTTGATTGAACTCCAAACAGGCCCCTCCTATCTATTGGCCCCCGACTTACCTCTTCCAACTTTAGAAGCCTTGCAATTGTAATAAGTCAGTAATGTATTTCTTAGGAATGTGGGGCCATCCTTGTGTAATGTAATCATTTGTAGTTATAGTACTGTTGTTCCTCTTTTGAGTGGAAGCATAACCTAAGCTTCATAATCACCAATGGTAAAACTTAGAAGGCTTGGTCACACTGACCTACCTACCATCGCCCAACAAACTCAAGGACTTCCCAGGAGCTCACAGACATTTCTATTATTGTTTTGTCTTAGCAGATCTGAGTTTAGTATTGTTCTTCTTTTGTAATTATCTTGAATAGAGTCTTACTTCTATTGGGCTGAGAGAACAACATTCTCCAATATGTCTTCTGGCATGCTAAGCAATATGATAAGAAGGAAATTAAACATCTTTAAGATCAGGCCCAGAATGAAGATCCATCAACCCTTCTCCTGTCTCTCCCTCTCTCAACAGAGAAAGGGCTTCAGCCAAAATTCTCTTCTTTACCTGATGGAATCACCAAGAGGAACAACCCTTAACATGCACACACCCACACATACAGATGAAAGCCTCAATTGCAGACTAAATCAAACAGGGGAAAGGAAAGCTGGACTTGAAGGAAGCACTTTAAAATATTTCAATTGGGTAATGAAACAAAGGCAGGGAGAAGGAAATAGGAAAAAATTCAGCAAAATAAATAAACGTTCTTATTTTGAGGGCTTTCAAAATTGGGAAGAGCTTGATAGAAAGGAGTTAGAAAATTAAATAAAATAATAGCTTAAACATACTTCCAATCTGATTCAGTGGCTAGATGCACTTGCCAAAAATGCCTTATGGCCTGATCTCTTGAATCCATGTAAAGGTGGAAAGAGAGAACTGACTTTGCAAAATTGTCCTCTGACCTCCCCATGTGTACTATGGTACACATGTTCATGCACACAACACACATATAATACACATAGTAGTGATAATGATGATAATAATAATATCCCTTTCTGTCTCCACCTCTCTAGTGTTGGAATTAAAGGTGACTCCCGAGTACTAGGATTAAAGGTGAACCACCAACTCCTGGCTGTCTTTCTCTTTGAGACTGGATTCATTTAGTGTAGCCAAGGATGGCCTTGAACTCACAGAGATCTGTAAAGGTGTGTGACACCACTGTCTGGCTTTTATGGCTAACTAGTTGCTTGCCCCACAGTCTGATCCTCAGGCAAACTTTATTTGTTAGAGCACAAACAAAATATCACTGCACAACAGGAAATCTCCATCACTGAAAGTCAAGACAAGGAATAGTCTTGAAAACTATAAAACACCAGTACCGAGTCACATTTACAGGAACCACCAGATTTCCAAGGAGAAACGTGAAGATGGGGAACTGATCTACATATCCAAGGGTGCGTGTGGAAGCTAAAGAGCAGCACGTGCTGTAATACATGTATGACCAAATCAGAGTAATTGCTGTTTACATCTGCTTGTCGCCACTTCAGTTTAGAGTGTCTCTGCTCTCGTTATTCCTAAAATATGCAACAATTTATTATGGACTATAGTCACCATGGCATTCTGTAAACACTAGAACTTACTCCTGTCTGTGTCTAAGGAACCTTGCTCTAACTTCCTGCTGGCTATGGATCCTTCACTCTTCCTCAACTCAGATCATCAGTATGCCGTATTCCACTTAACTTTTAAAAGTATTCATATATAAAAGATAATATGTGGGATTTAGTTTTTGTACTTTATTTACTTCACTCAATGCCACCTAATTCCATTCACTTTACTAAAAATGATATCATTAACTTTTGCTGACAAATGGTATTCTGTGGCATGCCTATGTATGACAGTCTACTTAGGATGGTATAATAATAGAGCGTAACTATCTTGCAGAAATACAAGAGATATTAAAGCTTCTCAAAGTATGCAAAAACTGAGGGAGCTGATCATTACAGACTGGCTTTGCGGAAGATGACTAAGGTAGGACTATATCATTAAACTACAGAAGATTCATAATGAAAGGATAAGGCTCACTCAATGAACAGACGCAAAAACAGAAATGAAAACCAAACCAAACCGTTTTTCCCTTTCCTAGATGGTGCCAACTGCAAATAGCTTCTTGATTAGGGGTGAGTTTTACATCTACTTTTTAATGCTGGGATTTTGTGTGGTTTGAACCTTTGAGGTCTTTGTCTTATGTTTTTTTGTAAGCTTTGTTTAATCTTTTCTCCTCCCTCCCTCCCTCCCTCCCTCCCTCCCTCCCTCCCTCCCTCCCTCCCTCCCTCCTTCTTTCTTTCTTTCTTTCTTTCTTTCTTTCTTTCTTTCTTTCTTTCTTTTCTTTCCTTCTCTCTTTCTTGTTGCAGAATATTAATTTAAGATGTGTTACATTCATTTGTACTGTGAAATATTTGTTGAATGATGCAAAGATGTGTTGAATTCTTTTATGCTGCATTTGTTTAACTCCGTAAAACTGTGTTACTTTGCCTACCTAAATTAGCTGTTTGGTCTAATAAAGAGATGAATGATCAATAGCTAGGCAGGACAGAGAAGAAAGTGGGGCTTCCAGGTGGCTAGAATAAAGAAGAGAGATCTATGAGGGAATGAGGTGTGAGAAGGGATGAGAGGAGGCCACCAGGGGCCAGCTGCCCAGTCACACAGCCAGTCAGGGAATAAGAAAGAAAGAAAGATATATAAAATAAAGAAAGGTTAAAAAGCCTAGAGGCAAAACATAGTTAAAGAGAAATGGGATAATTTAAGTTAGAAAAGCTGTCTAGACACAAACCAAGATAAGGCCTGGCATTCATAAGTAAGAATAAGTCTTCATGTATTTATTTGGGAGCTGGGTGGTGGGTCCCCAAGAGTTAAGAAACAAAACAAAACAAAAAACAGCCACACTTTCACTTATTTATTTTTTTGAGAGAGAGAATTAACATGAAGTTGTGTAAATAGGGGAAATGGAAGGATTTAGAAAAAGTTGGGGGGCACATGCTGGAGGTAAGGGGAGATGGAGAGAGAAAAGTGTGAAGGAGAGGATGAGGGGAACTTGGGGAAACGGGATGATTGGGGATATAGGAAGGTTGGATAGGGGAGCAGGGAAACTCATATCTTAGTTAAGGGAACCACCTAAGGGTTGGCAAGAGACTTGAACTTGGGGTGGCTACCGATGCCCAGGGCAATGTCCCCAGTTAGTTCCTTGGGCACCTGAAGATAGGGAACCTGAAATGACCCTATCCTATAGCCATACTGATGAATATCTTGCATATCACCATAGAACCTTCATCTAGTGATGGATGGAGATAGAGACAGAGACCCACACTGGAGCACCGGACTGAGCTCCCAAGGTCCTAATGAGGAGCAGAAGGAGGGGGAACATGTACAACGAAGTCAGGACCACGAGGGGTGCACCCACCCACTGAGACAGTGGGGCCGATCTATTGGGAGCTCACCAAGGCCAGCTGGACTGTGACTGAAAAAGCATGGGATAAAACCGGACTCTCTGAACATGGCGGACAATGAGAGATGATGAGAGGCCAAGGACAATGGCACGGGGTTTTGATCCTACTTCAGGTTCTGGCTTTGTGGGAGCCTAGACAGTTTGGATGTTCAACTTCCTAGATCTGGATGGACGGGGGAGGACCTTGGACTTTCCACAGGGCAGGGAACCCTGACTGCTCCTGGGACTGGAGAGGGAGGAGAAGAGGAGTGGGGGGAGGGGGAGAGAGGCGGGAGGAGGGGAGGGAAATGGGAGGCGGGGAGGAGGCGGAAAATTTTTTTTTCAATAAAAAGGAAAAAAAGTTTTAAAATAGATTCACACCTTATCCATCAATAAACCTTCCCACCACAAAGATAGACAGTAAGGAGGCAGGAGGCCAAATATCATCTGGACAAATGAGAGCCTCCTTAGCAATAGTCACCTTGATTGGCAAGGAACTAATTTTCCTCTTCGACCATCAAATTATTCTTCTATGAAAATAAATTATGTTGTCTTAATAACTTAATATAACTGAGTGTAAAACACTGGTTGGATTTTAGTTATGAAATACACTCCTATTCCAGTAAGCACTTTGGGTGAATTTGGGGAATATTGGGTGTTATTTAATGGGAAGCGGTATTTCAGAAAGCAAACATGTGTGGTATTGTGGGAGATAGACTGGAAGACAGAGTTTGAAAGAGTAGAAGTGGCTTTTCCATTGTCCATCCACCAAGAAATAAAGAATTGAATTCAGAAAATAATTCAGGAATGAGAAAAAGAATTCAAGAGAATAATAGACAAAATTGAATTTGCCTTCTTGGTTGTAAAATTCTTAACACATGGTGCATTGTAATTTGATGTGAATGCTTTATTCTTTCTAAATTATATACAATACCATGCACAACCTTGACTTTGGACTTTTATAGTTATTTAAGACTTCTTTTCAGTGTCGCTAGCCAGCACTAAGTTTTGCAGGTTTGTTTTGTGGAAGAACAAGTTCAACTTGATAAAAAGGAGTTTGATTATACATAGCTTTATAATTTTTATTATTAAATTATTAGTTTAATAGTAGTTTAGAATTGAAATAGTAATGTTAAACTATTAAAGTACACAATAGTAAAGTAATTGAAATATTTAATATGTAACTGGCTAGCAAAAGATATATTCAATGTTCTCATCATTTCATTCTTATTGTTTATGTGTAAAATCTCACCCTGTGCTGATCTTGGCCATTTATTAGCAGTAAGTAGACTTCTTTGTATCACATTTACAGGAGCCATAAATTCTGTTGTTTTGATTTCTATCACACAAGTTCCTATAGTAATCAGGGACATTCAGAGCTGACTCAATGATTCACACTAAAGGAAAACTGCCTTTACCTTTTACTCTGACGGGTTTCAATAGCTTAATACCCTCTAATTTTCTACCTTTTACATCTTTTCATTTTATGTATGTTATATTCCAATCCATAACATATTTGTCAGCTTGAAAATGTGGCAATCACAGTTTTTTTTTAAATCAAGGTAATCAACTTATTCAGATATAGTGCTGAAATTCATTCATTAGATGAGTGCATTTTAGAGGCTCCTGATTCCAACAAGTTAACAAGAAGCAATTCTCACAACATGGATGATGCCTCAATGTTTTAATGTATCTTTTAGAATAGAATCATAGCAAATTTAATTGAAATTTGTTGTTTAAAAGATTATATTTTAAGAAACTGCTAAAATGTATTTATTTTTTCTTTTCTGTATTTTTTTATTGTTTTGATTGAGCTACACATTTGTAGAGAAGGTTTAGGATCGTGGATTAATAGAGCTGAAAACACAGGGATCTCATATCCTTGACTACTTCTACACTGGATAGACTCTCCTATTATCAACATCCCTTCAACAGGTCAGGATAGTTGATATAATTGATGAGCTATGCTGACACACTGTTACTGCCCCAAGTCAATAGTTCTCAGTAGGTTTCTCACTTTAGTTGCACTTCTGATGGCTTTGGACAAACATATGTGACATTTATCCAATATTCTAGTACACACAGAATAGCTTCACTGCTGTGGTGGAATGAATGATAAATGTTCCCCATAGACTCTGGAGTTGTGAGCACTCAGTTTTCTGTTGATGATACTGTTTGGAAAGTTTGAGATGGCTGTAGTCTTTCCAGAGGAAGTACACGACTTGGGGTTGGCCTTGAGCTTGCATAGCTTGTTCTACTACTAGTTCACTTGGAACTGCTTGTTCGTGGTTGAGAGACGATCTCTCAGCTCCCTGCTCCTGCCACCATGCCTTGCTGATGTCATGCTTCCTTGATGTGATGGACTTTTTCTCTCAGAAACCATAATCTCAAATAATCTCCTCTCTCTCTAACTTCCCTTGGTCTTATATTTGATCACACTAGCAGAAAAGTAACCAATATAACTGCCTTAAAACGACTTTCTGCACTGCATTTTCTTCCTTTTCTGTAAAAATTGTGATTTTTTTTTGCCTTTATACATTGACTTTACCAGAACGTCCTATGGTTGGATTCAGCTTTTCTTTTTTTATTGCTCACTCATATCAAAACTGCCTTCTTTTAGGAGAAAGATATCACCTAAAGTAAGCCTGTATACTGTTACTCTGCCATTTTAACTTTTTCTTTAGAACTCAGATCACTCATCTTATATTTATATCTTCTCTATTTTATATCTATTTATATCTTCTCCCTTTTGTAACACTTTTAATTAAAGGAACCTTGATTTTTTGCTCAGTCATATTCATAGTACATAAAAGAAAACATAAAAAAGTTTCACCAGTGGTATGGGCTCATTAGTTATTTGCCAAATGAATGAATGAATGGATGGATGGACAGATGAATGAATGAGTGTTGCTCTATCTTTATAGAGGTGTTGTAAGTGAAGCACTTGATACCAGGCAAATGTTTACTTGATAATACTTAATGTTATAAATCATTGAGATTTTTCTTTAAAAAAAGTGTCAAATGCTTACTCTAATGCAGAATTCAATCCAATTCTTCAGAAATAAAAGATTGTTGTGAATAAGCTCTCCAATCACACAATCTACCATCTATTCCTTTTAGAATCTTGACTCATACATCCTCTCTATTCACCAGACAAAAGACAGATTGTTATTTTTAAAGTCAGCATTACTTTTTAGACATGGGTTTTGGAACTATTCTTTCCAAATCTAAGCATGAATAACTTCTCTGCCCTTGGTTACTTTCACATTTCTTGTATATGTCCCTCGTAGCAATGACAACATTTCATGAAGCTTTTCTGTTGACCATCCAATCATCTTTATTCAACCATGTCCTGAGGGGAAGACTTGAGTTTTTTTTCTATAGGATTCTACAATGCCAAATACAAGGCTGATTTCGTAGTGGCTACTCAATCATTCTTGAACAAGCCTGAAATGTATAGAGTACCACATCTACTCTAAGACTTTGGGTTTTTAATCATAATTTTAAGACCTCAAATCTTCATTTAAATACTTATTTTATGAATTTTAGTAGATTAGCACTGACTCTGAGGAGACTTAGTCTGTTTTCTGCTACTACACCAAAAATATTTTGAATTTCATAATTAAAAATATAAATTTTTCTCTCACCATTCTGGAAGTTGAGAATCCTGTAACCAAGGCTATAGCAGGTTATAGCCTTGCTTTCTTGACTTCTAAGATGATGCCTTTGAATACTGGGTAATCTGGAAGGAAGAAATTCCATGTGCTAACACCACAGGAGTGGGAATGTGTGCTTACTTCTGTAGCCCTTGGAATAGCAGTATCAATGTACTCCCAAAGGCCACATCTCTAAACATTCCCACTTTGGAAATCAGGTTTTTAATACATAAATAACAGGGGACACAATGAGACATTGTCAGGGGTCACTGACATGCCTCAATGCCCCAATACCCCAATGTAGCCAAAGAGAACACAGGAATTAGACCTTGCAATTATGTGGCTTCAGACTGAGATTAATAAACAATGGGGCAATTAATAGTAATAAAAATGTGAGAAGGGAGACTAACTACATGGGAGAGTTGGAATGCATAATACTGTTTAAATTTTCCATCACAAATTAATAAATAGCTAATAAATATCTTTTGAAATAGTGAATAAAACTAATTTCTGTTTAACAATGTTTTCCTATAATATTAGTGTGTTTGATATTAAAGTTAAGATACAGTGCTATTCTGAAGGTATAAGTATTCTCCTTTTTCTTAAATTAGTTTCCACTTTTAATTTGCAGTTAAAAGGTCAAAGAGCAAACAGCAATAATAAGTTATATTTTAGAAGCATTATATGTTAAGGGTGATTACTAACTATGGTCCAGTTTTATATTAAGCAGAACAAGCTATTTTAGGAATGATTGTATCTTTGCTATACATAGCAAGCAAGTAACAATTTAAATACACTTCAGATATAAATTAAATAACCCAATATCCTTAATATTAGCACATTAGTATTATCAGGAATCTATATCCATTTCTATCTGTTTGTTATCTATCTATCTATCTATCTATCTATCTATCTATCTATCTATCTATCTATCTATCATCTATCTAGTCTCTTCTTTCCTTCCTTTCTTTCTTTTATAATGTTTTGTTTTGAGACAAGGTTTCTCTATGTAGCTTTGCAGCCTGTTCTAGAACTTGCTTTGCAAACCAGGCTGGCCTTGAACTCAGAGATCTGCCTGAGTCTGCCTCCAGAGTGCTTGGATTAAAGGCGTGCACCACCATTACCTGGTCCTGTATTACTTTTGTAATGATATTAAGACGATAAATTAAAATTTACCTACATGGTGGAACAGTAAGAAAAAAGCAGTTCAAATACTTATTTAAATATCTCCTAGGACAAATTTGCATGTCATGTAATTCAAATCACCCCACTTAGTTGTAGCAGGCCTTCAATGAGAATATTATTATTGGCTTCAAATTTGCTAAGACTGGTACTGTGATTAATCTGAACAGATTATTTTATTCATTACATTGAGAATGGAAGCAACATGACTAAAGTCTTCTGTGTGGAAAGCCTTTATTACTCAAAAAATATTTTAGCATCACTATATCACAGCATTTTGAATGTTGAGGTATTTTTCAGTTTGCGAAGCAGAACTGGCCCTAGGCATGGGCAAGGAGGGACACCCCTCCCTCGTCCTAAAACATCCCACATACACAACTTCAGCCCCCTAAACTACTTAGGTTTTTATTAACATCACTTACTTTTGAGTTAGGATGATATTTATGACTAGACTATTTTAATGTAGCCATTCAGTATTTGGTAGTGAGGTTTTATTATTAATAAGATATGATGTATTAATAAATACTTGATGAGAGTGTGGTGCCTCTAGAATTCTATTCTGGTCCCACCCTTATTTCCACTCTCATGCTTAAAGATATTTTTTTTCCTTTTCTACAATGTCACCAGCATTTTCTAAAGGTACACTTGCCTTTCTGTCTTTTATTTGTGTGTGTGTGTGTGTGTGTTATGTGTGTGTGCATGTGTGCATGTGCATGGGGTTGTTTACTGCTCTAGTTGGTGGTGTGAACCAGCGAGAGTGGAATCTAAAAATGAGGTGACTAAAGTCTCATGCAGTAGTCAACTGTTCAGATCATCAGGCAGTTTACCCTCTGAGAGTTAAGAAGAAACATACACCTAAAGTGTTCAATCACAAGGGCAAGCCACACATGGAAAAACGTGTTTTTCCATAGAGGCCTATGAATACCAACAGCAGAAGTAACTTACTGCTACCTGCTAGACCAGGGAGGATCATAAACACACAATCCCAGAACAATTCTGTGTTTTTGAAGAA
The DNA here is from genome assembly GCF_950005125.1 of Chionomys nivalis. Classification (NCBI taxonomy): domain Eukaryota; kingdom Metazoa; phylum Chordata; class Mammalia; order Rodentia; family Cricetidae; genus Chionomys; species Chionomys nivalis. The sequence continues at coordinate 55,357,620 of NC_080095.1, forward strand.
ATTGAAGTCCCGAGATTCATGTCTTGTTTTCTTGTAATTTTCTCACTTACACTCAGAAGTCTCACAGGACTCTTCATGAACTATGTTCTGACAGGGTTTTGCACACTAGTGTGTCTGTGTTATATATGTATGCATGTATGCGCACATGTGTTTATACCTGAAGGGACCAGAGGTTGATATTAGGTGACTTCCTCTTTTACTCTCAACCTTATTTGTATATATTGTTTCAAGACAGGATCTCTCACTGAACTTGGAGTTCATTGTGATTGATTTTAGATTGATTGGCCAGCAAGCCCCTGGTATCTTCCTGCCTCTGATTGCCAGTTCTGGGATTTCAGACCTAACATTCATCCCTGAAATAAATCTTACATGGTTTCCAGGAATCCCATCTGATATCTTCATGTTTGGTCAGAAAGTAGTTTACTCATGGAACCATTGCCTCAGTTCTGTCAAAAGTATATATGTGAGTGTATAATTTATGTATATACATATATATATATATATTCTGCCCATATTGTCTCTATCTATCTATCTATCTATCTATCTATCTATCTATCTATCTATCTATCTATCTATCTATCTATCTATCATCTATCTCTGTATAGATATACGATCATCTCATATATACATATATACACATACATATAGAGAGATATATGATATTCACATATATGGTATATACCATATGTGTATATGGTCAGAAGAGGGTGTCAGATCTCCTGAAACTGGAAATGAGCCATGGTGTGGGAGCTGGGAGTTGAACCTGAATCCTTTGCAGGAGCAACATGTGCTCTTAATCACTGAGCTTTTCTTTAGCCCCAAGCTCACATTTTAAAGTGTACAGTTCGTGGCTTTTAGATTATCCATATAGTTGTGCAATCATGACTGTTAGCAGAGAAAAAGCAGAGGTGAAGATTTGGAGAACTCAGTGACAGACAAGAGTCATCAAAAGGCGGGTGAAAAGAGGCAGAAGCTGCCGTTTGAGACTCTCACGCTAGATGCTATGCAGCGGCATGAGTTCAAAGTTTATTCTGTGAGACAGTGGGTGACAAGTAGTGACAGGAGGGTAGGTGTTGCTTCAAATTCTCAGGAAAGGTCCGTCACCACTGCAAGTAGTATATTTGATATGTCTGTGGCATTCAAATTGAGCAACATACTAAACAAATAATGATCCTCTAAAAACAATACAATTGTAATAGTCCCTGTGGCTTTGAGTCAAAAAAGTGGATTTGGCTAGTTTCCTCAATACAAGTGGTACAGAAAATGGCTGCCAGTATTGTGAGAGGTAACATTGGTCCAGTGGGTAGTAGCCTTTAGTGCTAACCCAGATAGGGTTAAGATGTTGGCTATGGTCATCTGTTAAAAAGGAACATGGTCACTTTAATCACTAAGAGCTTCAAAAACACCTAACGATGATGCTTTGAGTCATTACATTAAAAAATAAATAAGAAATTTTGTTAAAAAGTTATTTTATTAGTTATTTCATGTGTATATGTGTGTGTGCCTGTGTGTATAATAAGTGCACCACCTGCATGCAGCATCTACATGCAGAGGTCCTAAAAGACATCAGAGTCCCTGGAACTTTATAACAGGCTTATGGTTATGAGCTACTATAAGGATTCTAGGAATGTGACCTCTGCAGGAAGAGGTGCTCTTAACCACCCAGCCATCTTTTCCTTACCTTAGAAATGATAATTCATATCCTCCATCATTAACTTGAATTTTGTTTTGTTTTATTTTGTTCGTTTTGTTTTTACATAGATCTCTGAGAGATTTTGAGGTTGTTAATATCCGTCAGACTTCTGAGTGATGTTCTTTTTAGTCATTTCTTTTCATGGGGTTTTCTTTTTTAACAGGTTTGAACAGCAAATGAACTGGGACAAAGTCGTAGAAAAGTCTCAGGGCACTGATTCTAAGTCACTGCATGTTTGGAATTTGGAAAAAATGCAGTCGAAATTCCAAAATGTTTTTATCTTACAAATTAGACTGAAGATTTCCCAAAGTCCTTATTTAGACTGTATCACAAACAGGCAACTTGCACTTGAGCAAAATTGGTACTTTGGAGCTGAACAAGTTAGTTTTGCCAAACCTCTATCCACGATTGAAGGCCAATATTGAGTGGAAAGAATTCGTGTTGAAAAATAATAAGGTTCTGGTTTAGTGTAACCAAATCCCCAACATATGAGATTTCTGGTCAATTGGTCAACTGTTTTGGGCATAGGTGAGTCTGGCTGTTATGGAGCGCTCTCGCCTGACTGGTGAACACTTCCAGCACCTTTGGATTTTAGTGTAGCTCTGTAGGCATTTCCTCCTAACTTGCATATCACATGTTTGGGCCAAGATTTCGAACTCCAATCTTAAGTGGAAGATTTTTTTTCTTGCCTTCCCATAGACTTATGAAAGCCTCAGAAAGGAGGACTTCAACGAAAGAGCTACCCTAGCCCTGACTTCAGCTCCACACTGAAATGCTTGTTTTTGGCAAGTTGAAAAATTTTAAATCATGAAGCATTTACGTGAATGATGTAAGGTTCGAAATGTTTTATGGCGTGTTTATTCACACTAAATCAGCCTTTGCCTTTTTAGACTTTTCTTAGAAGACACTTATGCGAATCCAAAATGACAGGAAGGAATTCAAAATGATTCTGAGCATCTGAACATTAGCGAGAAATGACAGACTTATAAAGTACTGCATTTTTTATTTTTATTTTTCTGGTGGTAAAAACTTCCAGACATCATGGGCTGGAACAAACTGGAAGAAGAATAGATAAACATATGGAAAGCTATGGATTCCACTCTTGTTAGAGCTGTTGAATCTCTGACCCTCCAGATACAGTCACACCCTACCACAGCAGCAATGCCATTGGGACCCATCTACTCTGCTTAGAGATTTCGTCTTTTGTGTTTTTACTGCGTGGAATTAAGCTAACAAAGGAGATTTTTATATACTGTGTTGGCTAGTTTTATGTCTATTTAACACAGGTTGGAGTCATCCGTGGAGGGAGCTTCAATTGAGAAAATGACTCTCTAGGATGGAGCTGTAGGCAAATCTGAGGACATTTTAATTAGTGATGGTGGAGCAGGCCCAGCCTATTGTGGCTAGTGCCACCCCTGTGCTGATGGTCATAGGCTCTGTAAGAAAGCAATGGAAAACAAGGCAGCAAATAACACCCCTCATGGCCTCTGCATCAGCTCATGCCTCCAGGTTCCTTCCCTCTTTGAGTTCCTGTCTTGACTTCATTCAGTGATGAACAGTGATGTGGATGCATAAGCCAAATAAACCCTTTCAACCCCAGCTTCCTTTTGATCATGGCATGTTATCACAGCAATAGTTATTCTAAGAGGTGTATCAAGTAAACGATTTGGGGCAAAGGTCTGAAGCTGACTTTTATTATGAAGGTAGAAACCATTTTGTTTATGCACTTGCTATCTGTTGAATAAATATGTGGTTAATTTTGTACCCACCAGTAGAATGTGTTTATTGACACTTTTTAGGATATTGTTTAAATGCTTTGTTTATATTTTCCTCATATCAGCTATATCTGCCCACACAGGCAAGAAGCAGAAAGAGGAGAGATGCTGATGTTGAGTCACTGGATTGTATGAAAATGTGACTAATGCAGAAGGAACAGTAAGTGGAGACATACACTGAGACATCAGCAGTGCGTGGAGAAGAATTTGGATGTTTGTGGTAAGTCATGTGAGACTCTCCAAAAATGATTACATTATAATTTCATTTTGATTTACTCTGTCATAAATCTCTTTCCCTTTCTTGTACTATGGCCATTAGGAATTTTTCGTATTCGAACAAAATGAGGTAATAGTGACGCCGAGTGAGGTCGGGACAGATGTGGACAGCTTCTAAGAGACTTTCTGCATGCTTCTTAGAAGTTGCCTCTTTGCACCCAGTAATCTGTTTCCCATTGATTTGGAGAACTGTCCTCCCTGTTCAGAGCCCTATAACTCAACACACTACTGTACATTTGAGTAGATTCCTCGATTTTTCTACAACCCTGTGGAGTCTGAGACTTGGAACTAGCAAGGATATCTATATGATCTTGATAATAGTATCCCCCAAATCTCATGTTGGATATTTTTAAGAGTAGTAGTTTAGAGGGTAATGAGATCAAGAATTAGAAACTCAGGAGCTGAATAACTCATTTCATAATAGAGCCCACAGTAACTTACTTTCCCCTTTCTTGAGAAAGACATTGTTCTGTGAACCAGAGCCCTTGCCAGGCATCACCTAACACATGAAGTTGATCAGATGCATAAAGAATCATGCTTAAAATGTTTTCCAGGTAACCTGTACCTGGTTCCTGATTCCCTTTGAAAATAGTGCTGAATTTCTTTTGTGGGTATCATGTAGCTTTGGCTGCTACATAATGTTGACATGTTTCCTGAAATAACTTAATTGCACACAAGCTCAAGTTGAAGCTTAGACCTCAGGACAGTCCATTACTATCTGAGATGGTTTGAGCAGGTTTGAGCTGCCATCTGTGCTGCAACTCGAGGGCCTTCAGAGTTTCCTACTGGACTGGATGAGTAATGGATGTTGATTGTACCAATGGAGCTGTTTTTCTCTTGCTGATGGTGTCCCTCTCTGAGTGCACAGACTCACATGTACAAACAAGAAGGATCCAACCATTGCTACATAATAAAGCATTAAGCAGGTTGACACTCAAGGTTTCTGTGCTGTTGAATAGTGAGAAAGCAATTGGATCAGAAGGCTGAAAGGACAATTTGGGGAAATGTTTGCTTTTTATAATTTTGTTTCAAGGGCTTCTGTTCTTTAGTCTGTGACTACAGTTGGAGATTCCCAAAATCAAATAAGGTTGAAATCATAGACGTTTCCCAGGAAGTGAGGAGATTTATATGAACAACTTTAGATAGAAACCCAAACTAATTGTAAACAATTAGATATTTTCATATGTTCTCAAAGCTAGATGAAGAATATTTCTACTATATTTAGGATCTTGAAATTCAGTATGCATTTTTAAAGCTTTAAGGCATTTTATTTGTAGGCTAAAATTCAAATATATCAGCTCTGCTTTCATTTGTGTTTTAAATGATAAATACTATTAAGAAATAGAAAGCAATATTAAGAGAGGAAGCTTATTCCAACAGAATTTCTATCGTTTATAACCTTAGATTATGATTTTAATAACAAAGCTCTTTTCTGCTTATCTATCTTATTTTTCTATGTAGTAGTTTTTATTTATTGTATTTTTAAGGGGTTAAAAGCTGAGAGATCAGAGAAGCAGAGCAGCCAGTCACTAGAAAGACCTTTTACCTCTACTGATGCTCAGATCACAGGGGCAATCCTGTCCTCAGACTGTATCCTCAGACTGCATCCTCAGCCTGACAGCATCCTCACACTGACTATTTCAGACTGCATCTCCTGACTATCACTGAGTTCTTGTCTCCTCTAGCCTTATATTCCTCTCTCAAGTCAAACACAGTGTCTTTAGAAGGTGTTACTAGCCTAATGAAAATCAACATTTTAATGCCATGTGGAAAATGTCCCATATAGCAATCATTTTAATACTGTTTTATTGAGAAAAATATCACTTGCAACTACTAACTTTATTTGGAACTTAACAATACACAATTAAGCACAATTTCAGGATGAATAAAATTAATAAAATTATTTCCTGATCTTCTAACAACTTCTAGTTTTCATTTTCCATTTGAGTGATGCAGTAACAGTAATAATATATGTCGCATAACTGGGGAGGCAAGGATAAAAATAATGGAGTCCATTCTTTCATCCTGAGTCTTTGATACGTGGTGTAACTCTTCTCTGGAGGAAGATTCTGTGACTAACTCTTTGACTAGCAACTTCCAGATAGAATAATTGAAAACGTTGTTTTGGCACTGCAGAAACAATTTGTGGACACATTGTGGTTGGAACCATTCTGAGTTAGGTTAACTACGGAGTGTGCTGGTTAGCTTCAGTTATCAACTTAACACAACCTAGATTCACCTGAGAGGACCAGTGAGGGATTGCATGGATCGGGTTGGCCTGTGAGCATGTCTGAGAAATTCTCTTGATTGTTAACTGATGTGTGTATTGAATCTTTCTCTGTGCTACAAGCCAACTGCCAAATCACAACATGGAGACTTATTACTTATGAAAGTTCAGTAAATAGTTTAGGCTTGTTTTTACCTAGTTGTTATACATAAATTAACCGATTTCTATTAATCTGTGTGCTGCACCAGGCCCGTTCACCTCATTCACGCACTGTCCATCCCTGTTTCCTACTTTCCGTGCCTTCTTGAGCCTCCACCTTTTTTCTTCCCAATGTCCTCTGTGCCTGGAAATCCTGCCTAGCTATTGGCTGTTCAGCTTTTTATTAAACCAACCAGAGTGACACTTCTCCATACTATACAAAAAGATTATTCTATAAGAGATGTAGAGAGATCCTGTATATTTTGGGCAACATCACCATTCCCTGAGTTTGGGTCCTGGACTGTCTAAATATAGAGGTGGTTGAGCCCTATTCATTTTCTCTCTGCTCTTGACTTTGGTTTGACTTGTTATTTCAAGTTTTGCTTTGACTTCCTGAAAATGATTAACTGTAACCTGGAATTTGTGAGCCCAATAAGCAGTTTACCTGTTATAGTTGTTTTTTGTCAGGGTATTCCCCGCCCCCCCCCCCCAGACACGTAAACAAGATTAGGATAGTAAGCAAAGACTTCCTAACATATACATGGTATGAAAATGTTTGTGAACTGTAATAAGAGATAAACTATAAACCAAGCAACCTCATGGGGCAAATCTAGAAAAGTAAAGATAATTTAACTTTGAAGAATTCGGTGCACCACTCTGAGCACTGAACATATTCCTATTGATTCCTGAATAGGTTTTTATTTCTGCCTTTTAAATAAGATTAAAAGAGAAGATAGAAGAGGACTTGTAAAATTTCTGTGATGTTTTAAATTTAAAGTGGCTATACCTCTTAATTTCTATTTTATTGCTATACAAATGTTTGTGAATAAGCTCAATAGACATTTTCTTTCACAGCTGTGAGCGAGAACAACTATGAAGAAGGAACTAGCTTTCTTCTATTTTAATAGTGATTGGAAGATGCAAGGAAGTAGAGAAAAATATAAAATGCTCTTCCTCCAGCTTCTGTGTGCTTTTCTTCCTTAATGAAACCCCTCAATGTCTTCATGTTTATCCTGAGGGTAGAGTTCAACATATGTGAGATGGGTTACAAAGTTCTTCGTGTTTACTCAAACAACTTTATCTTTTTGTACTTCTTCCCTTAGTCACTGGAAAAAATACTCAAGCCAATCCTTTCTCTTGGCTTGGGCTTGCTGTTCTGGAATCATTTCTTCTTCCATTTATTCTACCTTGCATCTAAATCTGTTAACTCCTAGCTGCCTTAGCAGACTTGGTTCAGATAAAACTACCACCAGAAAAGAGGTCCTGACATACAGACTAAGAGTTAGATTTTGTCTATGGTAGTTCTTTTGTAGTCCTAATTTGTTTACCACAGGCATGGAACCTTGTCTCAGTATGTTTTCATTCCCCATTTGCTTTGCTGGGTACCTATAGATCAAACAGTTCATAAGAATGGGACCAGTGATACAATCTTTAGCTTGGTGCTTGGTGGATTATGAGTGTGTGATAAACTTGTTTGTTAAAGATTCGTTAGCATGATGATATTTTTGTGTATATTTACATCATCAGTTGGTCACAGCTGAATAAAAATATATCTAAGACTTAGTCTGTAATTCTGAGTTGATCGTACAAGCTACTTGGATTGGTCAGGTCTACCAGTGTTTCTTGCCTGCACTTTGACTGTCCTGATAATGTTTATTCAATTTGTCCTTAAATCTGTTGTAATGAGCACAATAGACTTCTCTTGGCTATGTCACTATACTTATAAAGAATTTACAAAAAAATAACTTTAAAAAGACAGAATTTTAACCTGTTTTGTATTTCACATTGTTATATCTTCAAGAAGAGTGAATGGTTTTCAAAAAATAATGATTTTGCTATTTTAAGAATATATATATATATATATATATATATATATATATATATATTATATATATATATTACCAACATATATGTGTAAGCATGTGCAACTACTGATTTTTGTTTTAGGAAAGACAAAAATTTATTTTAAAAATTTGTCTAAAAATCATTGTTAAGTTTCTTCACATAGAATTTAAAAGAGTATGAATTTTGCTTTAAATTTGAAGTGTTCATATATTCTTTAAAAAAACTATGTCCATTAAATGAAACCAAATAGGATGCTTCCATATATATATATATTCACCCCCTGCAGTGCTATAGTTTATACATTCAATGTTCCCTAGAGCTCTCTGTGTTAATGGTTTTGTCTAGAGAGTGGCAGTCGTTAGAGGTGGTGGAACCTTTAGGAGTAGGAGTCTTAAGTCTTTGGAAGAATGCTCTCTAAAGGGATTGTAGGGTTGTAGTATCTCCTCCATCTACCTTTTGGTTCATGTGTGATGTTGTAAACAATTTTCTCTGGTTTTATTGTCTTGCCCCTCATGGCAGACTCAGAGAGAGAGAGAGAGAGAGAGAGAGAGAGAGAGAGAGAGAGAGAGAGAGAGAGAGAGAGAACAATTATTTTTCCTTTAAAAGTTTCTTATGTCAGGTGTTTTACTGTGGTAATGGAAAGCTGACTACTACACATGTCAACCCATTAATTTAGTAATTATTATTAAGCTGTCATAAATGTCTAAATACAACTCTGAGAACTCTGAAAATATAATATACAAAATTTGGCATGTTTCCTATGATTTCTATGTAAAACAAAACAAAACTACTTTAAGTGTGAGTAAACTAGGCTATTGTTGACATTTTGCCTTAAGATTTGGAAATTGTAATACTAAAATAGAAAACCAGATTTATTGGCACCCTGGAAATTACAGCACAAAGTAATTTTGTCACCATAAATTAATTATCAGAATTAAGTGTCTCTTCCTGGATGGATTCTAGGATCACTAAAATTTGAGAATCATGGAGAAAATAATCTCTTTTTTTTTTTTTTTTGATTTTCCGAGATAGGGTTTCTCTGTGTACTTTGGAGCCTATCCTAAAACTCACTCTGTAGACCAGGCTGGCCTCGAACTCACAGAGATTGCAGGTCCTGCTTCTGCCTCCCGAGTGCTGGAATTAAAGGCGTGCACCACCACTGCCAGGCCTCAAATTTCTTTTCTGTTCTTGTGTTTTTCATTATAGGACAGGATCTTATGGAGGCACCAGCATACATTTGACAGTTTGTTGAAGCCCATGAAATACATTTGTTTCTGAAAAGTTCTCTTAAAAACGCAACACAATTTCAAACATAAGGTTACAAAAAAAGCCAGTGGAATTGAACATACAGGTAAAAAGTGTTGCTGATTGGTGTTTAGAAAGGCTTGCCAGAGAAGTGATGGCAGATCCTCACTGTGAGTGGTAGAAATTTGTCCTGCTTTTCTGGGTAATGTTAAACATTCCCATGTCTCAGGATGTGCATTATTTGGAAAGAGTATTGCAGATGTAATGACCTAAGACACCACCACATTTGAGAAGAATGAGTGCCTATCTAGCACGATAGGACCCTTAGGGAAAAGGATGTAACACTAATTGTGCTGTCAAAAGCCAAGAAACTACCAGAGAGTATGACCTTGCCGACATTTGATCTTGATCTTTGCTTTCCAGAACTGTGAAAGGGTACATTTCTGTTCAAGCCACTCAGTTTAGAACGTTTTATTATAACAACTCTTTAAAACACTCATGGAGGAAAGAAAATATCATCTTCAAAATTTTTGAATAGGTTTCGATTTTCCTGTCCTATAGAAGTAAAATGTATCTTGATTTAATAATCCAGAAGCATGGGAAAATTGGATGGGCAATTTTGAAATAAATAACTTAGTGATCAAGAAAATAGTAATGTTTTGGGGAAATTTATTTTAGCTATAAAAAAACAAGGGTCCCCAATCCAAGTCTGTTATTTATTAGTGGTGCCATCTTTAACCCCTTAACCTCTCTATATCTTAATGTATATTAACCCCACACTGTGTGTAGTGTGGTGATGCTGGTAATGCCTGTCTGAGAGGGTTGGAAAGACAAAAGGGTGTGAAAACAGAGCAGCTGAAACACTGCCCTGTGCTGTGGTGTGGCGAGCTTTCATTACATGCTGCCTGTCATCAGGGTCCATTATCATCACTATTATTACTCTCCACGTAACTCCATAATGATTCTCCTACACAAAGACAGCAAACCCAGCCTTGTTACTCCCCCCCCCACTATATTAAGTATGAGAATCTTGGTTTGTTGCCTTGGAAGAGTTATGGATGACTTTATGAGACTCACAAAGCAATTTATTGGTAGATAGAAATTATAGCTTTGTAAATTAAGTGGTTTACTCTGTAAATAAATACTTTATTCAGATTCCTCTGCAGTACTGACTCATCTGAGCAAGAGAGAAAGTTCACCAAATAAAACATTTCCAATCTCGAACCCCCCACTCATAAAACATTTTTCTTTATGTCCCTGAATGTATTGCTTCAAACAGCAGTCAAACCAAGAACATTGTATTTTATAATTAAGGCTATATGATTTCTTGTTTTAGAGATACAAAAGAACTAAGAAGACTAAAAGTCACTCTTCACTACAGCATTGTGGTTAACAAAAACCTTTGTTAGCATTCTGATATGCATCTATTGATATAAATATAAAAATGTGTGTGCATACAGAGAAGAATATTTTCAATAACTCAAATATGTGTTAACATGTTCATATACTCCGTAAGTTACTAACAATCTTATGTTTTCTACATTTATACTGTTTGAAAGCATTTATAACTACTGGGTACTGGGGGTGAATATTCTTAAATATGACTTGTATGTACTTTTCTTGATTTCTTTAAAATAAGTTCATTGGATGTTATTGATACACTATATGAATTTTGACTGACATCTCAAGCACAAATCCAAGAAATCTTACTAGGGGTGCATTTTTACATGGAACAAATTGATTCAATTAATTGAAAAGAAGTTGTGATTAAACAGTCAATACGACATACGTATATATACCCAATATCAGTCTTCCTGAGTTGCATTCTATAGACAAGGCCTTTGATTTCCTTCAGACCTGGAAAAAAATCATGATTGCCTCATTTATTGTCATAAACACCTATTAATTTTGATAAAATACTCTACTATATGCATCTGTATATCTTTGTTATGCAACCTCTGTGATGGATAACTTTCTTAATTCCCATAGAATAACAGAATGAGATGGGACTCAGCCAGGGGCGGTCTGATACTGGGACCAGCATCACATCCAGACGCCTCAAGTCCTCTCTAGTCTTTCAAGGATTTGCAAACCTATTTGCAGCTCAGGTCAACTGCAGTCTTTCTGAAGGAATCCCTTCTTTCACTTTACTTGATGTTTCTCACACCTAAAATTGTATTTCTACTTTGAGATGGCACCAGCTTTCCGATAAACACCTGAGTTGCAGCAGCATGTGACAAAGACATTTGAAAGTCTGTTCAGTGGAGGGTAAACCATGCAGATTGCCTGCACCCTGTGCTCCCAATAGTTCCTGGAGAAGGCACTACGTTCTACACCCTTTCATTCTTTCACCTGAGGAATAATACAGGAATCATGCAATTGGAATTTATTTGAAAACATCACTAGGATGCCGTGGGCAGAGAGTACAGGGCAGACGGTTGTTATTTTTGGTTCAGCATGATGAGCTGATGCAGTTGTTAAAATCTTGTAAACCTGACAGCCAACCTCGTTATAATTCCTAAGACACAATGTCAAAAGGAAATATCCAAAAGATCAGGTGTATTATACAGAAATAATCTCTTTACAATGAATAAAGGCAGGGAGTATACACTTGAAAAAGATTTACATATAATATCTTGAATTTTAAAACTGCAAGATGTACAGATATGTCTAACTGGTGCTAAAAACTACAAATGATACAATTTAAATTGGTTTAAAAAGTTTAGTAGAGAGCTGGGATACAGGTCTGCCTTTCAAGTGATTAGTTATTGCTAGATAGACCTTGAAGTCCATTACTAAATAGTGTTTTTTTATCCTAGACTAAGTATTATGAGACAACATGGAACAGAGCATAAAAATTCACAAATGCTTTTCACATATTAAACCAAGCTCCTATTAAGAAAATATATATATATATTTATTTAAAACAATTTTTTAAAAAATTTTGCATACCAATCCCAATTCCCTTTCCCTCCCTTCCTCCTGTTTCCACCACCTTTCCTCTATCCCATTCCCCATTTCTTAGAGAAGGTGAGGCCTCCCACGGGGAGACAACAAAGTCTGTCACATCGCTTGAGGCAGGGCGAGTCCCTTCTTCCTTTATCTAGACTAAGCAAGGTACTCCTCCAGAGGGAATGGGATCCAAAAAGCCAGTTGATGCATAGGGATAAATACTGGTTCCACTGCCAGTGGTCCCACAAATTTCCCAAGCAACAAAACTGTCACCGACATTCAAGAGTGCCTAGTTTGGTCTTATACACGTTCCCCAGCTGTCAATCCAGAGTTAGTGAGCTCCCACAAGCTTAGGTCAGCTGTTTCTGTACATGTCCCCATCATGGTCTTGTCCCTTTTGCTTATATTAATCGCTCCTCTCTATGACTGCACTACAGGAACTTGGCCCAGGGCTTAGCAGTGAATCTCTGCATCTGCTTCCATCAGTTACTGGATGAAGGTTCTATGATGACAAAGTAGTCATCAATCTCTTTACAGGGGAAAGGCAGTTCAGGTTCTCTCTCCATTACTGCTTACATTCTTAGCTGAGGTCATTTGTGTGGATTCCTGGGAATTTCCCTAGTTCTAGTTTTCTCTCTAACCCCATAATGGCTCCCTCTATCAAGATATCTCTTTACTTGCTTTCCCTCTCTGTTCTCCCATCTGGACCTTCCTGATCCCTCATGTTCTCTTTGCCTCTCCCCTACTTCTCTCCCCCTCCCTTTCGCCCCTCCCCACTCTACTTTCCTCTTTCCCCCTCCTCCCTCCCACTTTACTCAGGAGATATTGTCTATTTCTCCTTACCAAGGGATCCATTTATGTCTCCCTTAGGACTCTCCTTGTTTCCTGGGTTCTCAGTGGTTGTGGACTGTAGGCTGGTTATCCTTTGCTTTATGTCTAATATCCATTTATGAATGAGTACATACCATGTTTGTCTTTCTGGGTCTGGGCTACCTCTGGGTTTTTCTAGTTCCATCCATTTGCCTGCAAATTTCAATATGTCATTGTTTTTTACTGTTGAGTAGCACTTCATAGTGTAAATGTACCACATTTTCTTTACCATTCTTCAGTTGAGGGCATCTAGGTTGTTTCCAGGTTCTGACTGTTATAAATAATGCTTCTATGAACATAGTTGAGCAAATATCCTTGTGGTGTGTGTGTTTATCCTTTGGGTATATGCCCAAGAATGGTATTGCTGGGTCCTGAGGGAGGTTGATTCCTAATTTTCTGAGAAACTGCCATACTGATTTCCAAAGTGGCTGTACAAATTTGCACTCCCACAACAATGGAGTGTTCCCTTTACTTCACATCCTCTTCAGCATAAGCGGTCATTAGCATTTTTGATCTTAGCCATTCTGACAGGTGTTATATATTATCTCAGAGTTGTTTTGATTTGCATTTGCCTGGTGGTTAGGGATGTTGATCAATTCCTTAAGTGCCTTTCAGTCATTTGAGATTCTTCTGTTGAGAATTCTGTTTAGATCTGTACCTCATTTTTAATTGAGTTATTTTACATTTTGATGTCTAGTTTCTTGGGTTCTTTGTATATTTTGGGGATCTGCCCTCTCTCAGATGCAGGGTTAGTAAAGATCATTTCCCATTCTATAGGCTGCTGTTTTGTTGACTGTGTCCTTTGTCTTATAGATGCTTCTCAGTTTAAGGAGGTCCCATTTACTAATTGGTGTTATATTCAGGAAGTGATCTTTGGTGCCAGCATGTTCAAGGCTACTTCCCCCTTTCTCTTCTATGAGTTTCAGCATAGCTGGATTTATGTGAAGGCCTTTAATCCATCTGGTCTTGAGTTTTGTGCATGGCTGTAGATATGAACCAATTTGCATTCTTCTACATGTCAACATCCAGTTATGCCAGTACCATTTGTTGAAGATGTTTTTTTTCCCATCATATAATTTTAACTTTTGTCAAAAATTAGGTCTTTTTTGGTGTGTGGATTTATATCCGGGTCTTTGATTTGTTTCCATTGGTTTACTTGTCTGTCTTTGTGCCATTACCAAGATGTTTTCATTACTATAGCTCTGTAATAGAACTTGAAGTCAGGGATGGTGATGCCTACAGAAGTTCCTTTATTGTAGAGGATTGTTTTATATATTTGTGGCTATTGTGAAGGGTGATGCTTTCCTGAATTCTTTCTCAGCCCACTTATCATTGGTAGATATGAGAGTTACTGATTTTTTTTTGAGTTAATCTTGTATCCTTCAACATTACTGAAGGTGTTTATTAGCTGGAAGAGTTCCCTGATAGAAGTTTTCAGGTCACTTTATCTGCAAATAGTAAAAGTTTGACTTCTTACTCTCCAATTTGTATTCCCTTGATCCCTTTTGTTATCTTATTGCTCTAGCTAAACTTTTAGTACTATATTGAGTAGATATGGAGAGAGTGAACAACCTTGTCTTGTTCCTGATTTTAGTGGAATCACTTTAGTTTCTCCCCATTTAGTTTGATGTTGGCTGTTGGCTTACTGTGTATTGCCTTTGTTATGTTTAGGTATGTTCATTGTATCCCTGTTCTCTCTACAACCTTTATCATGAATGGTGGTGGATTTTGTTGAAGGCGTTTTCAGCATCTAATGAGATGATCTTATATTTTCTCTCTTTCAGTTTGTTTATATTGTGGATTACATTGACATACTTTTGTATATTGAACCATCCCTGCATCTCTGGAATGAAACCTACTTGATCAAGGTGGATGATCTTCCTGATATGTTCTTGGATTCGGTTTGGCGGTATTTTATTGAGTATTTTTGCATCAAGTTTCATGAGAGAGATTCGTCTGTAATTCTCTTTCTTTTTTATGTCTTTGTGTGGTTTGGGTATCAGGGTAACTGTAACCTTGTAAAAAGAATTTGGCATGTCTCTTCTGTTTCTATTGTGTGGCCTAATTTGAGGAGTATTGGTATTAATTTTTCTTTGAAATCTTCTAGAATTCTGTGCTGAAACCATCTTGTACTGAATTTTTTTTTCCGGTTGGGAGACTTTTGATGACTGCTTCTATTTCCTTAGGGGATATAGGTCTATTTAAACTGTCTTTCTGGTCTTGATTTAATTTTGGTATGTGGTACCTATCCAGAAAATTGGTTATTTCCTTTAAATTGTCCAATTTTGTGAAGTACAGGTTTTTGAAGTATATTGAATAATTTTGAAGTATGATCTGACGAGTCTCTGGATTTCCTCAGTCTCTTGTTATGCCCCCCTTTTCATTTCTGATTTTGTTAATTTGGATATTCTCTGTGTGTTTTGGTTAGTTTGGATAAAGGTTTTCCTATATTACTGATTTTCTCAAAGAATTAACTCTTTGTCTCATTCACTCTTTGTATAGTGTCTTTTCTATTTTTATTGATTTCAGTCCTCAATTTGATTATTTCTCAGCACCTACTCCTTTTGTGTGAGTTTGCTTCTTTTTGTTCTAGAGCTTTCAGGTGTGCTATTGAGTTGCTAGTGTGAGATTTCTCCAGGTTCTTTATGTTGTCACTTAGTGCTATGAATTTTCCTCCTAGCATTGCTTCCATAGTGTCCTATAATTTTGAGTATGCTATACCTTCATTTTCATTAAATTCTAGGAAGACTTTAATTTCTTCCCTTATTACTTACTTGACCCAGTGGTGATTCAGTTGAGCATTGTTCAGTTTCCATGAGTTTCTGGTCTTTCTGCAATTAATGTTGTTGAATTCTAACTTTAAACCATGGTGATCTGATAAGATATAGAGCATTATTGCATTTTTTGTATCTGTTGAGGTGTGCTTTGCTACTCAAAATACAATAGTACAATAGTCTGGGCTGGCTTCTGTAGCTTCTTTGTGTCTGCAGTATGTCTATCCAGAACCATCTGGTTTTCAGAATTTCCACTGAGAAGTCAGGTGTAATTCTGTTAGGTTTGCCTTTATATATTACTTGACACTTTTCCTTTGCAGCCCTTTATGTTATGTTATTTCTTTATTCTTTATATTTAGTGTTTTGATTATTACGTGGTGAGGGGTCTTTTTTTATCCAGTTTATTTGGTGTTCTTCACTTTGCAAAGTTTACATTACTGAGGCACAGTCAGCTAGCATTTGGTTATGTTAGGGGTCTCAGACTTAGCCTAACCCATATAGGGAGATATACATTGTGACAAATTCCATTATTCCCCCATGCTAAGCAGTAATTCCATAATAGTAGATTTAAGATATAGAAAGGCACCTTTTCATGCATCTCCTACATTTCCCCTTTATGAGTGAAATACTCATGAGTCATGGCTCTAGACTATTTTTCGCAGGACTGCTGACAGTGTAAAATCCTCTCTCCAGAGGAAAGGGCAGGCATACATACATAGAATATAAAAGAGCCATATTCTTCTACTCAGAATTTCTCTCATATTGCAACTCTTTGCATGAGTAGATATTCACCCGAATGTATTTCCATCACCCTCACGGGAGTCTTGGAGAAGAGAAAGTGCTATAAATATGCTGGTGGTCCTTGCTTGTAACTCAAGACTAGTATGTCTTCTGCCAATATCTGCAAAAGTCAGTGTAATACATCAAAGTAAAGTCTCATGCCATTCACTGTTCTTATCTGTAGGTTTAATGTAAACTACTTACTGAGAAACAGACAGATTTCCTGGAACATGCACAGAACAGAGCTTACAAGTATTTGATTTAAACTTTAAACAGTGTACATACTATAAAATGTTAGGTATGTCTGTATCAAGTCGATTCACAGACATACTTGCTAAAATGGCAAGGAAGGTTTTAGTCAAGAACACTGAACTCTTATAGTAGCAGAGGGGAGTTCAATTTCTGATATAGGAAAGACAGATAGAAACTTACACCAACGAGCAGAGTAGACAGAAAATTGAGGGGACATATGCCAAAAACTTCTTATTAAACTAATGTATCAGGACTTTTATGGGAAGTAGAAAAACAACAATCGAAAAAGCTAGGCAAATGATGAATTTGATCAGATTTTAAAAGTGAGCACATATTGAGAGTGGAGAGACTTATAAGGATTCTTTCTAAGAACAAGCTAGACAAACCAGACACAAGATTAAAGTCAAGGTCAATGTTTGGTCACGAAGAGGGCTAAGAGGACTCTCATTAAGGTTTGGTCAATGAGAGAGTCCTCACCATAGTGTGAAGGTCATGTGTGCAACATTCTGTTAGCTGTGTGGATGGAAGGCTTAGCATTGCTTGTTATATGGGGCTTCTGCTGAGTTTATAGAGGGGATGTTTATTGCAGTCACAGATCAGATGTCACTTCAACCAGGAAACCTTTCTAGATCAACGGAGCTAGAAACATTTATTGCTTCTAAGAATGCCTACAAGCTCTATTTGTTCCTGCACATCAAGTTTGTCAACTCGTAACTTACTGATTTATAGCATGCAGCATGTGACTCCTAATTTTCACCATGGAAAACTTAATCGTATTTCTAGATCTAAAATATATTATAGTCACAGCAAGTTTTCATACAATTGCTTAGTAGCCTCAGCAAATATCAGCACCACAATGCTCATTCTCCCACTCTCTGTCTTTCTAAACACATATGCACATGCGCGCGTGTGTGCACCCACACATACACAAACACACACTGCATATGTATATAATGTGGTTAAATCTTTGCTTTTTCGATTTGAAGATTGCACAAACTGTATATAGCATATTCAATGTGTTGCATTCATAAAAACAAGCATGGTAGATAGCTAGCGTCATACTCATGTTTTATGCATGATTTGGCAAATAGTAGTGAAAGTTTGCAAAATTCTAAAAAGCCTAATTAGAGCTACAAAGTTTGCTTTTTGAATTAGTAGTTAACGGGTGAACTATTTTTGATATTTCCAAAGCAGCTGGGCTGCTACCTTACGTGAATTAACTGTGATTTCAGTTTTTAGTGTTTTAGTTTTACTTAAAATGAATGTTTGTCCCCCGTGAACCACAATAGTTGACTTTTACTGTGAAAACTGAAGATAGGGGCCATATTTTTCCACATCTGTATAACTCATATTACAGATCATCTCACAGTAAATGGTTCATCAATGAGACTGAAGTCTTACATTACTATTTTGAATTCAAATCATACTTTTTTGTCTTTTATAAAAGAATATATATTAACTATAAAATCTGAAAATAAAGATAAATATTTGCAAAATGTTATGGTCATGTATGCTTCACAATGTTTTTTGGCCTTGAATATTTGTGTGAATGGTGAATGCATATTGAAAGAGGGTAAATACTTCAGACCCCTTCCTGCAAAGGATGAATAACAGTGACTGGTAAAAACACAATAGATGTAGGTCAACCTCTTCTTTGCATGTAGCAAATGTGAGACACTGAAGAGAATGGCAATCTTGTGTACCTGGCCAAGCACTATAACTGGTATCATAGATGCTTTTTAAGTTAACTTGGAATACTACCTTAGTTTGTATTTTCAAATTCCAGTTTACCTTTTATTGGTTACTGTTCTATTGCTGGGAAGAGACACCATGACCAAGTCAACTCTTCTAAGGGAAAGCATTTAATTGGGGCTTGCTTAGAGTTTCAGAGGTTTAGTCCATTATTATCGTGGTGAGAATCACGAGACCACTCAGGCAAACATGGTGCTGGAAAAAGAGCTGTGAGCTCTACATCTGGATGGGCACACAGTAGGAAGAGACAACGTCGGCACTGGGTTGGGGTTTTGAAACCCCAAAGCCCACCCCACACATTTCCTCCAACAAGGCTACACTTACTTCATCAACGCCATACCTCCTAATACTTCTTTAGTGTGCCATTACATTTTGATTAAGTACTCAAATATATTAGTTTATGGGGAACATTCTTACCATGGAAACCTAAGTGGTTGAAAAAAAATGTGTTTTTTCTGTTATATTTAATTATGTTTGGGTCAAATGTGGTTATCAAATTTATATAGACTCTGAGTATTACTTTGAGAAATAAGGCTACCAACCTATGTTTAAAGGAATGTGTCAATGATTTATTAGACATATTTGGAAATGAAAATCCTTAAGATTTGTACATTTTATTAATGTCTGAGGAATTCTTTTTTTTGAGCACTCACTATTCATTTTTAGACCTACTCATAGTGACAGTATTTCTGCATGTGGGTGAGGTTGAAAGACGGTGTCAAAGTACCACATACTAGGACTTCCATGGCTAATGGGAGAAATTTCAATAACTGTGTGGCTATCACAATGATAATTTTCTTATATGAAATATTTTATTCATGAAGATTATGGGATAAGTTTTATTCCATAAAATATAGTGAAGTCCTACAACACAGCATATCCAAATGTGACTTCAGTTAGAAGTAGATTCATTTCAAGTGCAGTTTAAGATAATATCACACTGGAGTAAGGTGCACCCCTAATCCAGTCTCATTGTTTTCTGATTAAAAATGATCGCAGGAAGCCAGAGCCAGAGAGAGAAAGCCAGAGACCCAGAGAGAAACAGAGAAACACGCACACACACACACACACACACACACACACACACACACACAGAGAGAAAGAGAGAGAGAGAGAGAGAGAGAGAGAGAGAGAGAGAGAGAGAGAGAACAGACACACAATCAGTGAAATTCTTATAGAGATTTGAGTTGCATAGCTACAAGCCAAGAAATGATTGCCAGCAAGTCTCTAGACACTAGGAAGAGTTCAGGAAAGATTCGTTACAAGTGTCAGAGAGATGGTAGCCCCACTGACATTCATTTCTGACCTGTACCCACCATAATTAGGATAACAGATTGCCATGGAAGCCTCCCAGATTCTAGAAACTGCTTAGGGCAGCTCTAGGTATAAGAATTTTATATTTTCCTTGTATTTAATTGTTGCTTCTTTGGAGAATTTGTTTATTTGAAGTTGACTCTCTACTCCCTTTTCAAATTTCTAAAATAATTATAAACTCAAAGGAGGAAGTCACATATAAAATTATAAATTCTTGAAGTCTGAAAAGACCTTGTAAGTTCTTTAACTCAATTTTCTTCTCAGTGCAGCGATTCTCATCCACAATAGAAATTCTACATTGTGTGATCTACAGAAGAGAACACTACCTCCTTATAGGGTGGTGCTTGTCCTTCAAATTGTCAGAAACACATATACAAATTTTCAACTTAACTGTTTTTTTTTTTTTGTATACAGCTCAGTATTGTTAATCACAGTCATACTGTCATGAAACTGTTCTCTGTAATGTACTTTCTGTAAAATCTCTGCTCTGGGCTTATTGAGCAGCTTCCCACCTTTAGTTTAAAAGCCCTATAAAGAGAGATCTTTCCTTTCCAGAGATGTCAAATGGTCTCTTCAGTTTACCAACCAGAGCTCGGTCTGATACCGAAGGCCTTTGCCCATATTCTATAAAACCCTCTATAATATAACAATGATTGTTATTATCCAGGAGTACAAAGTGTGTAATGTTTCCACGTGTAATTGGACAGCAAGAGCTTCTGAATTATGTATACCATGTGTGTGTGTGCTTGTGTGTGTATGCATGCGTGTGCACCAAGGCATACATGTGTATCCTAGAGATCAAGCTCATACTTGTTGAATGTTATGCATGCACTCAAGCACTGAGCTGCCCCTCAGTTCCCTTTTCTTGTATTTTCAATTGACCCTCCCATTTCTACAGCAACTTCTTAGGTTTATATTATTCCTTTCCCTATTTATCCTTTGCTTAATAAACATCTTTTTCATGAAAAATTATTTGGTATCGATTTTAGGCCTATATGCAAGAAAAGAAAAACAACAGCTCCATGCTGTGACTTGAGGCCTGGGTGGGCAGGGCTCAACCAAAAGCTACACTGGGAATTCTAAGGCCATTTTGCACCAAAGGCCACATGATGCCCAGGGTCTAGACTTCAACCTGAGACCATGTTGGTGTCTGAGGGCTGTGCAGCAGCTGGGACCATACCAATTCAAGTGGCCTTCACTGTGTCCTGGGGCCATAGTGTCTTCGGAACTAGGGCTGCTGCCAAGGGCCATGTCTGGGTCTTTGGCCCTACTGCAGCCAGGGTCTGTGTTGATGTCCATAGCTCCTGATACCATTAAAAACCAATGCTGATAGCAGGGAACTGGGCTATGACCTAGGCCCATGTTGGTGTCTAATGGTCACATTACCTCATGGCCTATGCCTATCTGAGTGGACTGCATTGCCACCTGGGGCCATGGTGACAATCAATCCTGGGATGCTCCTGCAGCTGGCTCTGTGTTGATAGCCATAGTCTGCATTACCACAAGGGGTCATAGGAACCATGCCTGTTAAGTCCCAGCAGTGTGGAGCTGGCCCCGCCCTACTGTTGCCCTGCATTAGCTGGCCCTGCAGGATATTGTAGCAGGAGAGTCCCCCACAATCATAACAGGAAAGATAGTCCCACCCCTCACTATGGGCTTGCATCTCACCTGGGCAGTATACTAGAACTGATCCTGTTTGATCCCTGAGGGCATGAGAGCAGGAGACCTGACCCTGCCTCCCCCTCATCTGCCATACAGTGGCATGGGTGAGGGCAAGATGCTGTCCTGCCCTTACCCATTGCCACCTGCAGCAGGCAAGAAAGCTGGCCCAGGGTAATGAGGGTGGAAGAACTACTCCCTACCCCTCACCAGCTGCCATGCACAGGAAAGCAGGCCCTGTATCCAGCCTGGGTACACTTGAGCTAACCTTATTGTTCATGGGATAGGTGAGCCAGCTCTGAGGATTTGATAGCAGGAGAGCTGATCCTAACCACCTCCCACCCACACAAAGCAATCAGGAGAGCAGGCCCTGCACCTTACCTGGGCAAACAGTAGAGCTGTCCATGATGTTAAGAGTTTGGGTGAGCAGGACCCAAGGGCCTAAGAGCAGGAGAACAGACCCCACTCCCCGCTTCAGGCTGCGTTGGCCGAGCTAGCTGAGGCAATATTGGAGCACTTGACCAGTTAGTGATAAGGAGGGAAAGCTGGCAGACTGACCGAACCAGCTACCACTCAGGCCCGGAACCAGGCCCACTCCAGCATTCACCTCAACTATAAACTGTTGGAGTAAGTGAAGGGGGCGAACCTACAGACCCAAAGCTACAGGATCTCCACAACTCAGCACAACAGGATCCCACAGTGCCCCAGTGAAGGTCAATTATTAATGGTGTAGCAGAAACCCAGAGGCCTCTTACCAGACCAATGACCCAATGACTCATAGAAATGAACACTTAGAAGTAATAATGAATGGACTAGAGAGAAAACTGTGTTACTCACAAGGCCACAATTCAGCCCTCATGATGAGATTCTCTCTCTCTCTCTCTCTCTCTCTCTCTCTCTCTCTCTCTTTCTCTCTCTCTGTGTTATTTTGTTTGTTAATTTGTTTTTGTTTGTTTTTTTTTTCCAATTTTGTTTTGTTTTGGGGAGGTTGCGAGGACAGAAGATAGATGTGAGGGAACAGGGAGATCAGGGAGACAAGAGGAATTGGGATACATGATGCAAAATCCACAAAGAATCAATAAAAGTTAAATGGAAGATGAAAAAGTACTTGCCATCACGGTGTGTGTAAGGGGCTGTTGTTACAACATACATGTGGAGGCTAGCAGATGTTTTCTGTGGAGTTGGTTTTCTTCTTTCACCTTGAGTTTCTGGGGTGCATCTTACGTCTCCAGATTTGCACAACATACATCTTTATCCCCTGAACCATCTCGTTGACCTGATCAAACTTTTTTAACCTTGAAAAATTATTGTTGTGCTTGATATAGCTATCCAGACAGCATTTTAAAAAGTTTTGTCTCAAAATTTTATGTACTATGTATGTATATGTCTGTGTGTGGATGTGTGCACGCACATGCGGGTGCCCTCAGAGGTCTGAAGGGTATGGGGTCCTCTGGAGTGAGAATGACAAGCAGGTGTGACCCATTCAACTTGGGTGCTTGTGGCATCTGCAAGAGCTGTGAGGGCTGACTAACCATCATCTTTCTAGCCCTGGGGGAGTATTTCGATCTATTTCACTATTATATTACATCACAGGACTTAGTGTGTGTCCTCATTATCCTATGTGAAGTCTTACCATTCATCTTGTTCCCAATGTTGGCATTCAAGGCAGTGTTATTACTGCCCCCTCCAAATCTATGAAGTCTTGTCTTGACTCTTCTCAGCAGGTCCTTCAGTCGAGGGTTGTTTCCCTTTCTTTGATCCACAGTGTTAGGAGGGATTCCCTTTGCCAGCCCTGTCTTGCCAAAGAGACAGAAATGTGACTGAATGCTGTCATGTCTGGATGTGTGATGTGGAGTCAAATTATTTAATTTTCTAGAATTTAGGTTTAATAATAGTATTGCATCTCTCTGTATTTCTGAGCATCAAATAAGAAAGTTGCTTGGACTAAGTATTTAGCTTGTAATGCTTTTATTCATGCCTTTGTTTCTGTGTGCTTCACAAGATGATCTATTTTATCAGTAACTCATTTCTCTGTTTAGAATTTAAGCATTTTCAAGAGAAGAATAAAGCCTTAAATCTCCTGTGACCTCCCCAATGCTACTATTGCAGTACCGACTACCCAACATTCAACTAAATTCATCTTTAATGGTCATGTAAGAAGGTAGATTGTGTTTTTGCCTTTTTTTGTTTCAAATAACAACAACTAGGCAAGGCTGACAGATGCCATTTCAGATACCATTCTCTCGAGTTCTTATTAAGATGTGTACATATCTTTATCGTGAAGAACAGTTTATGCCTCATTAGGGCACCATAGCAACACTGAAGCTGTTTAGGAAACAATATGTCTGAGACATCTGTGCAGCAGCTACCGGACGGCTAATGATGGATGTGCACATTTCTACGTGTGCCTATTTTTGCTCTGATGTAGTGAAAAATTGGGGGACACTTCATTAAGGTGTGCATTTGAAAGAATCCATAGGCTATTATGCTGTGTGTTACAGGAAAAGGCCCTGAACTCTCATTTGGAACTTTGAGTTTCTAATATTTTCCAAAGTATGTGTTCTGCGGTGTGTAAATCACACAGTGCCATCTCAAGAACTGCATGTTAGCCATCTATACCATCATTTAATAATTTTACAATATTATTATAAATTCAATTATTGTGAATAACACCATTTTGTTATTTGGTGGTAGAGTACTTACAGAGCTTATGCCAGGTTCTGTGCCCAACCCCAGGACCAACATTTTTCAATATTTGATATTGAAACCAAGGCATCACAAATATTTGTATGTGGAATTCAAGCTCATTGTTCAGGACTACTAAGGCTCCTTTTAGATTTTCTTCAAATTAAAATACCATTTGTTGCCCATAGGGGCATTTGTCTAATGTTTGTTACTTGGGGTCTTAGTTTTTCACACTGCTATTCACTCTTTACCTTTCTGCTTATTAATATGTGCTTTATTTATGACCTAACTATATGGTATATTATTTGTGTTTCAATAAATAAAGTTTGTCTGAAGATCAGAGAAAAAAACATCCATTATAGTCAACCATACAGGCCAGGAAGTGGTGGCACTCACCTTTAGTCCCAGGACTCTTGAGATAGGCAGACGGATCTCTGTGAGTTCAAGTCTACCCTGGGCTACATGAGATTCAATCTGTCAAAACAAGAAACAGAGCTCACACAGATCCCAGGACCTGGAATCACACAGCTTTAGTCCCAGCATTAGGGAGGTGGAGACAGGAGAGATGCAGCTGGGCAGAGAGAGGACTATAAAGGGGAAGAGACAGGAACTCATTGGAGTATGGAGTCTTAGGTTAGTGGAGAGCATTGCAGGATAGCCCCTTAGTCTGAGCCTGGTAGAGGTAAGATCTCTCTAATGGCTGGGTGCTTTGCTTTTCTGATCTTCAGCTTGAATCCCAATATCTGTCTGGGCTTTATTATTCATGCAGAATCTAACTGTAAATTCATTAATTAGTACATATATACTCAGTGTCTCCTACATCTTGGATCCTTTTTCAAGATTAGTGGAAATGCTGTTAACCGCAGAGATACATAAAAATAGATCACCTAATAAATCAAATAAAATAAAGGCATCCAAATTCTGGTAGAGACAACGTGAGCTACCTACAACTAAAATCAGTTTAAATGTCTGAAAAGGGATGGCTTATTTTATACATGTAATTAATTCCCTAACTCAACATGACTTTTGAGCAATTTTATATTTAAAAATTTCTCCCCATTTTTTAGGAAGAAAAAACTTTAGTGATATTTTTTATGGTGCAGGAGAGTCATTACTTTTCTTATTCATCATATAAATTAAAATGCATTATGTTATAACTTCTACATTTTCAGAATTTTGGGGGCCATGTTTATAGCTTAATGCATTATGTTTTATGCTCTATGGCTTTCCAAAGTAAAATAGATACAACTATTGGAGATTTAAAATAGTCTTGTGTATACAAAACCATTTTTGTTATCTTTTTACTACTTCTTTTTTTGAGGAAGTTTCGTGTATTCTAAGGTGCTGACATGCTGCTTTCAGGTTTTAATTTTTTATTAATTTTGTGATTATAACTTATTTACAATATTTCTCTCTTTCCTTTTCTCCCCTTCAAACAAACCCTTGCATATACCTTTTTTCACTCTCTTTCAAATTCAAGGCCTCTTTTTAAATTAATTGTTATTGCATTCATGCATATATATATATAATATTTAGGAATATTCCTAAATATTATATGTTCAGTTCATATAATGCTATTTCTATGTATTTTTTTCAGGACTGACTATACTTCATTTCGTAAATACTGGAATTATGGGCACACACTATGTGGTGGTTTGAATAAGTATGGCCCCCAATAGACTCATGTATTTGATTGCTTGGCCTATAGGGAGTAGCACTTTTAGAAGGTATAGTCTTGTAGTAGGAGTGGCCTTATTAGAAAAAGTGTACTACTGTGGAGGTAGGGATTGAGGTCTCATTTATGCTCAAGTTATGCCCAGGGTAGCACACAACTCTTTCTGATACTTGTGGATCAAGATGTAGAACTCTCAAAGCCTTCTCCAGCACCATATTTGCCTGCATGTTGCCATGTTCTCCACCATAAAGTAATGGGCTAAACCTCTGAAACTGTAAGTCAGCCCCAATTCAGTGTTTTCCTTTGTGAGTGCTGCGGTGGTCATGGTGTCTCTTCACAGCAGTAGAAACCCTCACTAAGAGACACTACAAACCCAACCAGTCCCTCATCTTTGTTCTTTGCATTGTTTCATTTTTCAATGACAGCTTGAAAATGTTGGTGTAGTTAATATCATCTTACAAAGTCATATTTTCATGGTTCCAATATATGCTATGTGGAGGAATGCTTTTAGTAATTGGTGATGTTAAGATTTTCCACAAAGATGCTAGTATGTTTTTATTCATAGGAATGATTTTGTAAAAGACAAGAATCCTTTAAACTAAATGCAATGACCATTACTCTATTTTTCATTTAATTTTTTTATTCATTTATTTTAATTAAAATACAGCTAAATCATTTTTCCCTTCTCTCTCTTCTCTCCAGATCCTCCCATGTACTTTCCTACCCTCTCATCAATCTTTTTCTTTTGTTATTAATGTGGCATATAAATTATATATACATATTTGTATACATACATGCATACATATTTATGTATATATACATTAATATATAAACACAACCTATTGAGTCTTTTTGCTGCCTGTGTATATATGATTTCGTAGTTGATCACTTTGTATTGGATAACCAGTTAGGGGCTCACTTCTGAGAGTTGTTCTTCCTCTCTCAACAAATGCTATTTAGTTGTCTTTTGTTCTTTGTCTACGGATGGGATCCCATGAGATTTTTCTCTTCTGTGCCAGTGTGTCTAGCGGTGTTGTACTTGCTGGAGTTTTATTTAGGCATCTATATTTTTTGAAGTGAAGGTTTCCAGGCCTTTCTAGAATTCACAATGTCACAGAAGATTTCTTTCCCTCCAGCTGTCATAATCTTCCTGCCTCCTCTTTTCTCCAGTGTCCATGAGCCTTCGGTATGGGAATTGTGCTGTAGATGTTTCTGTTGTGACTGGGCTCCATATGATCTCTTCGTCATACATATTGACCAGTTGTGGTTTCCTGTTTGGTCTCCATTTGCTGCCACGTGAAGCTTCTTTGAAAAGGAGTGTGAGGGTGCAAAAGAATAAGTTAGAATACTGTTAAGCATCGTGCTGGTCTGGTAGCTGTGGTTTCTCTCCTAAGGTCCTATTAACAGCTGTGAGAATGATGGGAATGTGAAGATGATGTACATATGTTATTCACTAGAAAGTTAGTAAATAATGAATATGGTTGTGTATATATCTTGTTTGCTTAGCAAAGGGCCTATTTATCATCTAATCTGTTTTTCCTAAAGTCTTGTAGGAGTTGCTGAGATTTTGCCTGAAAATATACCCTTGAAATGACAATAATAACTCATTATATTAAATTTGGTTAATCTTATATATTAAAGACATTTTTCCTCTTTTTCTCGCTGAATATTTAGAAAAAGAAATATTTTTCTTTAACTTCCTCTGAAATCAGGATGTTTATTATCTTAAAATTCCCTTGGCAACAATGTCTTGCCAATATTTCAGACAATATTCTGAAACTGAAGAGAACCCAGTCCAAGGGAAAACATCCTAAATGAGGGGTCCTTCTCATCATACTTTAGAAACTGCTTATAAGTGTGAGTTTGCAGCACTTCATTTTTAGATGCTTTCTATGTCTAGCTCCCTCAGTTCACCTGAGTAAGCCCATAATCTCAGAGGACTGTGATTCATAATCTGAAACTCCTACTTTAAGGCTTTCTTCAAATGCACTTACGGTTTTTGTATCAGGAAGCTTCCATTTGCATATGAAGGAAAATTATTCAAGGATGAAATATGCATCATACATCTGACACCATTAGAGTCACTACATGCAAAAGGATTTAATGAGTGCATTGTAATATGAAAATGTTAACTGATCTACCAGGCTTATCACTTATGTTGTAGTCACTGTGATTAAATTAATAAAAATGACAAGTACTTTAATTCAATGAGGATATGTAGGCCTTTGCTTTCATACTTTTTTCTTGCTTGAGATAGTCTTTAATCTGTGGTATCACCTATGGAAATACTTCTGATTTTCCAAGAGTGACACCCCTCACCCTGAAATGAATCCTTTGCTTTTCAGCATCTAACATGCTGATAACAATGCTTTACTTTCAGTTTCTGTAAAATGCCACAAAAGAAAAAAATGTCAAAACCTTGTTGCAAAGAAATGCGTATGAATGAACTATCATAAACTCTCATGATTGGTTCATCAAGGTTTTATATTAACAATGTCCGTAGAATAAATTACTTTTGAATTTAGAAAGCCTAACAGCTCTCTCATATCACAATTTATCTTGGAATGAAAGCTTTGTAAATTTCTAATTTCTGGGAAGAATGTTTTGAGTGTGGGTTTTTCTTCTGTGAGCTATACCATTTGTTGAAGATGACACAATTCAGGTCTGATGGTTTGTTCTGATAAAACCCATGTCCTGTAATGGTCTCACTTTGACATAAAAAGGAAATGTAGACCAGGCTGGCCCCAAACTCACAGAGATCCACCTGCCTCTGCCTCCTGAGTGCTGGAGTTAAAGGTGAGCACCACCACCGCCTGCCCCTCCAGTTTTTTTTAAACAGTTAGGAGAGGTGGAAACTAGTTGTTTGCTTTAAAAACATTTCATAACATTCAGGAGCAAAGTTCCAAATCTTTGAACTTTTGTTTCACGTTTTTTTTTTTATTTTTATAATGGAATTCAGCATTGTTATTCATTATTGAAGCATCCAGGTGTCCCATTTCTTTTTGATTCAACTTTCATGAGAGTTATACATCTGCAGTTCTGTCTATTGATTTATTAATTTTTGGCATATAGTTATTCATAATAATTTTCTATTTTTCCATTTTCATGTGTATGAGTATATTCAAATGTGTAGGAGTAGATGTGTGTGGGTGTCTGTATGTGCATGCCTGTGAAGGCCTGGTGTTGAGGCTTAGAATCATCCTTGATTTGTTGTAATAGGAGCGGCGGGGCTGCGTCCCCGGCACCCGGCCGCCCACATGGCTAGCTTATGCCCCGAAATAATTACACGGAAACTGTATTCTTTTAAACACTGCCTGGCCCATTAGTTCCGGCCTCTTATTGGCTAGCTCTTTCATATTGATCTAACCCATTTCTAATATTCTGTGTAGTACCACGAGCTGGCTTACCAGGGAGAATCTTAACCTGCGTCTGTCTGGAGTGGGAGAATCATGGCGACTCCTGACTCGGCTTCTTTCTCCCAGCATTCTGTTCTGTCTACTCCGCCTACCTAATTTTCTGTCCTATTAAAGTGGCCAAGGCAGTTTCTTTATTACTTAACCAATGAAACAACAGATAGAAAGATGACCCACCTCCATCATTGATTGATCTTCCACCTAACTCATTGAGGCTGAGTCTCTTAATCAAATGCAGATCTCACTGAAATGGCTAGTCTCGGTAGCTATCTTGTTCTTGGGATACCTTGTCTCTGCCTTATGAGGCTTGTATTACAGATTGGCCTTCATGCTCTACCTGGCCTTTACTTGTGATCTGAGCTTTGGTCCTCATGCTCACATGTCGGACATTTTATTCAATGACCCAATTCCTCAAGCTTATTCTTTATGGTAATTTGTGGTGATCCTTTACATTTTTGTGTTCTCAATTTTATTGTCTCATTTACTTCTGATTTTATCTACCCTTCTATTTTTTCTAGTTATTCTACATAATGTCATATTCTCTGTTTTTCTTTATAACTTAACTAAGTCCAGTTAGATTTGTCCATAGATGCAGAGGGTAGACTCATCCACAAGTGTATAGGAGCTAATAAGAGGTTATGTTAATGAAGGAAACAGATTCTTCTCCCAAAGCAGACATCTACTTTTAATATCTCCAAGTTAGGTAGTGGTGGAGTTTCATGAGATCCTCTACTTTCCTTGCCAGAATGTTGACTGGCTTGTGCACATCTTGTGTAGTCAGACACAGCTTTTGTAATGGCCCCATAAGTCCTGTCATGTTCAGTAGATACTATTTTTTTTTTTTTTTGATTTTTCGAGACAGGGTTTCTCCATTAGCTTTTTGGTTCCTGTCCTGGAACTAGCTCTTCTAGACCAGGCTGGCCTCGAACTCACAGAGATCCGCCTGCCTCTGCCTCCCGAGTACTGGGATTAAAGGCGTGAGGCACCACCGCCCGGCAGTAGATACTATTTTTAAAAAGTCATCCCTACATTGTTTCCTACACTCTCTCTGCCTCCTTTCCCTTATTTCCCAATCCACCTGGGGTTGAGTGGTGCCAGTCACTCATTCTCTGTACTTTGACTAGATGAGTCTCAGTATCAACTTTTGTCCACTGCAGTGGATTTTCTCTGCACTAATATGGTGTGAGAATAAATATTTAGAAGGTAGTTTGATGACTTGTCTAGTTATTCTACATAATTTAACAAAATACCATTATTAGATTCTCCCCTATAATATATGACTGCACTAGCCACATGGTCTTAGCCAAGTTTATAGTCTATGCTAGGCACAGATCCTCTTTGTGCTGTGGGCCTTAAATCCAACCAGGAAGCTGTTGGCTACCAAACATTCATGCCACCATTGATCATATCCTTCCAGAACAATCATTATTGTACATCACAATATTCACAGCTGGGTAAGAACTGTTGATGAGGTTCCTTCTCAGCAGCTTGTACAGCATCTCCCACTTCTATTAAAGGTCCATCAAGGAAGAAGCTTCTGTGCCAATGAGATTTTATTTTCCATGTCCAGTGAACAAGGAGCATGATCTCTTCAGCAATGGTGTCTCAGAATATTCATAATGAAAAAGTTCAGAAGTGAAATTTGTAGGAAATTTTTCAAACATAACTGTATGTAGAACCCCACCTGAGAATTTCTTTTACATCCGTACCATGTTTCATCTGCACAGAAGCTGCACGGCCATGGCTTTTGATTACCAGTCCTATCATATGGCGCTAATCCAAAACGTGTGCCACAGACTCTGGCCCTGCACTGTCACAGAGCAACCGTCCTCCTCTGGTCTCCTAACACAGTTTTCCATCCCTTTTACCTTTGCCTCCTATCATACACATCTTTTATATTTGCCCAACTATCAGAGTGAAAATGTTTTGAAGAAGCACTCTATGTTTTGAGGTTTTTTTTTTTTCTTTATTTGCTTCAATTAAAACTGGCAGCATAAAGGTATGTAAGTCACATTTATTAACTTTAATTTATCTGTTTTTGCTTTTGTATGCTAAACGGTGACATTGACATCCATTGGACTTGCATGGTATTATCTGACCTGTGATACAAAACCAAGATTCAGTTGTGTTTCCAGTAGCACAAGCGATCTAGCAGTTGGCTAGGATGGCAGATCTCCACCAGAGGGTTGTGGTTGAGTGGCTCCTATCTTCTGTGCTATTAGG
Organism: Chionomys nivalis; assembly: GCF_950005125.1. Taxonomy (NCBI): domain Eukaryota; kingdom Metazoa; phylum Chordata; class Mammalia; order Rodentia; family Cricetidae; genus Chionomys; species Chionomys nivalis. Next base: position 55,389,228 of record NC_080095.1, read on the forward strand.
GCTTAGCAACACCATTTCTTTTCAAGGCTCACTAAGTCATCATATTTTGATCTTGATGAAATACACTCCAAAATGATTTTTATATTTCTTACTAGGTCATCCATTTTGGCACATTAGTTATAGGATGATTTCAATTCAATTTAGTTCAGGAATTTAGGCATTTCTAGATCTCTTTAGGAATGAAGTAGGAGAACATTTAAAATTAAATTGCCCATTAATTCATTTCACAAACTAAAAGAAAACAAAGGGTGTTGCTAAAACTATAGGCCAACATGGGAAATTACCCTAGGAAAAATTTGGCTTGGATCCTACATTAGATTCTAATGAACAGATCTGATGGTTCTTGGTTTTATAGCTTGTTCAAAGAATCAGGTGATAATTTGCACATTCTATTAAACTTATAACTATGGTCAGAACATTAGAATGAAGAATCAGACAGTCTGAGTAGTTACCACTACTTCACGAAATGTGCCCACTTTGAGTACCATGCCAAGTGTCTGCAAATTACTGTGACTGCAATTGAGAGTGCTATTGAATTGCTGTTGAGTACTGCGGAAACCTTGAACTGCTGTGTGTTCTCCAAATCATTAAATGGCAGATATCTTTCTATTTTAACTGCCTGAAAAAGAGGGATAAATCAGAGCCACAATTATTGTGCTAAAAGGTAACTTTTAACAACTGAACTGGGCTTAGGGAAAGCACAAAGAATCAAAGGTGCAAATTAAATTTCCATAATGCTAAAAAATTTGCATGCCATCATACAGTGAGCTACCCTATTAGCTGATAAATAACCTCATGGCTGTGCACCTGAATGTACCTTCCTTGTGGTTTATGATAATTATTTCTTGCTTGGGAATATTTGTTAAGAAAAACATTCAATGCTTTCAACAGAAAGGTCGCAGTTACGCTTTCTAATTAAATGTGAAGATGAATGAAATACATTCTTGGAATTGTGCTATGCCTACAGCATTTTGATGTTGTGATTTCAGGTGGCTTGAGAAAAATCCCAAGAATGTAAAGTCAAGGAAACAAAAAATGTAATAAAAGTGTCATTAGTATATTTTGATGCAGCATTATCAGGATGTGTTATTAATGAAAACAACCATAGGTAGTTATTTCTGGAAATTTTGATAATGCAAATATTTTTAAAAATGAGTGCTTCTTCGATTCAATGACTGAAGCATTCATTAAGTTAACTTTCCACTACCTCCTTGATGTATCTCTGTGTCATTTCATCACATTTGTATCATGTTATCCCTTAGAAAGCTCAGATGTCCAAAACCAAAAATGAAGCCAAAATAAAAATTTAGGAAAAGTATTTATCTGTTTCCCTTAATTTATTTCTCCAAGATTTTAATTGAAAATATTAAAATTTAGTATGACAAGAAAGATCTTGGTTAAAGAAATGAGATAACATGCAATATAAAGTCACCACAGTGTTCTACATTAAAACAATAGTAACCAGAAGGAAACATTATTTAATGAGAATAAGAGAAATTAGCATCATTCAAAATGAACGTTTTCAGTATGCAGATATTGTGTGCTAGGTATAAAGTGAAACATGTGTTTATAATCTTAACACTGCTATCAGTTTCTTTCATTGTCTCAGTTTTACAGATGGCCATTTCAGGTTAATGTATATCAAGGAATTCTATAGACATGGATATAAATTTTGAGTAATTTTACTAGCAAGTATTTTGTAATCTGAATTATTTGAGTAGCAATGCAGTCAGTTTCTAATCTTTGCTATTATTAATCATGGTCTAATAAAATGGAGTATACATTTTTCTACTTACTCCATTATCTATTAACTTAAATTAAATTAAATGGAATTGATGTTGGCAAGTTACATTCTTTTAAATTTTGTTGCATATAATAAAATTATTGCATGAGAAGATTTTACAGGTAGGCCTAAAGGACTCCTGTGTACGATAGCTTACTTTTCTCTATCATCGCAACTACTTGGTATTATTAATTATACTAATTATTGAAAAATGTTTGTTAAAAATAGGTAGGATTCCATTCTATTACTTATATTTGTATTTATTAGGTTATAAATGGCATTTATGTTTATCATTATGTTCACAAATAAATTTTAAAATTTGTTTCGCAATATGTTTGAAAAGGTAGATTGTCTACCAGAACTTTTTTTAATGTCTTCTGATCCATCTTCATCATGTTGGATTCATGAATGCAGTAGTTTCCAGGGCTTACCACCCTCTGTAGTCATTGCTGATTTATACGCTCATATTATTAAGGATTGATTTCATAAGCCAGCTCTTGTATTCTATTGATATTTACTATTATTTTTGCACATACTTTTACTGTTTACACAGAAAGATAGAGAAGGAATGATGACAATAGAAAAACACCATTTGGCAATCACCAATAATGACTGGTTTTGGCAGACTCATTTATGGATACTAAGATTAGTGGGTGGAAAATGATGAAAAAACAGAATGAGAATAGAGTTTCAAAATATTCCCCTTAAGATATAAATGGGTACAAAGGGAAAATTTGTGATTTTAATGTGGAGAAAACAGATGATTCCAAATTACCAAAGATATAAATGATTACAAAGGGAAAATTTGTGATTTTAATATGAAGACAACGGATGATTCCAAATTATGAAAATAATTAATGCTATCATTACTAGGAATAAGGCAAATTTATACCTTTTCTCTGTTGACATGATGCACTAGGGAGGATAATACACATTTGATATCCTCCTTATCCAAAGGCATAAAGAACGCTTAATCATTTGAAAGTTCCTAGTTAAAGAATTCTGTGCCATGTAGTGGCATGTACTCTAAACACATTTCAATCATGATGTCTAGATTGGTGAACATTTCCTTTCTACACACATAAGACAGAAGCAAATACTGCTCATGGTTATAAAGGACCCGAGTACAACACTTGTGGAGCTGACACAACGTGTTACAAGCTCGGGTTATCTGGGAAGAGGAAACCTCACTTGAAGAAGTACCTCCATTAGATTGGCCTCTAAGAAAATTTGTGGGGGCATTTTCCTGGTTAAGGATTGGTGTGAGAGGTTCCAGCCCACTGTGGGTGGTGCCATTCCTAGGCAGGTGATCCTGGGCTATATAAAGAAGTTGAACAAGCCATAAGGAGCAGGCCTTAGCTAGTATTTTCCCATGGACTCTGTTTAGTTTCTAATTTCAGGTTTCTGCTTGCAATTTCTCAGAAATTGTCTGTGAACTACAAGTCAAATGAAGCCTTTTTTCCACAAGTTGGTTTTGGTCAGTTCTATCACAGCAATAGAAAACAAACTAAAACATTGGTCCAATTTACTGTTTTTCTAGGTTAGATTATAGTTTGTTTCTTGGTGTTGCTAATTACTCAGGGTGATTATGTAAAAGGATATCTTTATGTTTGTATAATATACACCAGAATGTTTAAGAACGAGGCACATTTTGTCATGTCCTAATGGTTTAGGTAAAAATGATGAGCTTGGGGACATGGCTCAGAAGGCTAAGTTTTTGCATGAAGGCCTGAGTACAGATTCTAGCACCTAACAAAATCTGGGCTTGGCTGGGGGTTTTAGTAATCCTAGCAGCAGAGGGAGATGGTGGAAGATTCACTGGAGATCACACATTAAAAGGTAAGGAGGAGCGCATGCAGAAAGACACCTGATGTAGTCATCCGACTTCTGTGCACATGTGCGCACACAAGCACCCAGACATGTATGCACCCCCCCCCCCCAGCACACACGCAATGTCTATAAGAAGAGGAGGATAAAAGGGCATGGGGACAGAGGGTAATGGAGAAAGGGTGAGAAAACATGTACGTGAAGAATGCTAAGAAAGTCTGAGGGTTACTTGTACCATTTGCAGCTCAAACTCAAATTAGTTCAGTATAAAAAGTTTAAAAAAATGAATACCACAAACCCCATGTGATATTGGTTCTATTTTACTGTGTGTCTTGCATTGTTAAGATTAATGTAACATTCCTCAATGGACTAGAAAGGTTTTTATTCTTTTTTTACTGAGATGTCTAATATGTTGGTTAATTTTCTGTGTGGACTACACCACACAAGAAGAACCAATCACCTGCTACACTGCCAACACATGCAAATGTGGCTAAAGGAACTGGGATGTAATTTAGAATCAATTATCACAAGAGAGAAGCACCTGAGTTCCTATTACTTATGTTTGGATTTCCCCATGGGGGCTATAGTACATTATTTAAAGCTCATTTATGTTATTTAAAACCTTGAAAACAGCAAGATATATACGTATTCTATATTGCCTATTTGTCACCATATGCTGTTTTATACTTGTGTGGTATTCTGCTGAAATTCAATGTCTTCTGGTGCTTACCGTGACAATGCAGTGGTTATGATGTAGCCCTGTTGTGAATTTTTCTAGTATTTCTAATAATCGTCTTTATAACTTGGGTTTAAGATAAATCTTCCTTATATTCTATTTTACAGGAAAAGGAGTTGAATTGAATTAAATCTGCAGAGTATTTTAAGTTTTAATAATAGTGGGCTTTCAAGGGTAATATCTCATTTTAAGACTGTTTGGGTGTCTTAATGCAGACTAGAGCAACCATCGCATGATCGCACTTAGATTTGGAGGTGAGGCAGATGCAAGTTACAGTTCAGTCTCTGTGACATTGCCCTCCAGCCTTACATGAACAAATCCTTACCTCTTAGGCAACAAAAAGCTGCACTGGGAAAAAAAGGAACAGACACGTACAGTTCTAGCAAGAGGAAAAATTATAGAAGAAGGCATGTTCCCACAAAGCAGAGTTGAATTAGGAATTTTAAGAAGCCAAGGATACAGTAAATCATGAAACAAAAACTGCAATTAAATGTAATTTATAGTGACATAAAACCAGTTCTCCATTTAGAAGCCCAGCTGTAAAAGGATCTCATAAAGCTGGGGCAGTCCTGGTGCTTTGTGATACATTCTAATTGTCTTCGGCATCATTCTTTGTGTGCTTTAATTAACCTCCGAGACCCGGTCCTCAGCCTAATCCTCAGCCATAGCGGAGATACTACAGAATTATGGTTCGTTCTGTGGCGGGTCACTGAATTGAATGATGGCAGCTCGCTGATTCTACTCCTTTTCTCCTTCCGGGGACTCTGGTGGGAAATGAACCGTGAAGAGATTCAGTGATCTCAAAGTTTTGTACATTTTTTGTTTCTTTAAGTTATCTTCCCAAAGAATTTGACAAATAATACACATTGTTTGGAAATATTTATCAGAAACTCAACCTTCATGGGCTTGTTGTTCTTTCTACTTTGGGGAAAGGATGAAGTGGAATATTTTGAAGGCATTTTAAGATGACAGGAATTAATGCTGTTTGCATGCCTAATACTGTTGCTGAAGAGAGTTAAGCTTCCTCTGGTTACAAAAAAGAATCTTCTGTGTTTGTGTGTAAAGATGGGTATGGACATCTGGAGGTCAGCAGACAGCCTTAAGTGTCAGCCTTTGCCTTCTGCGTGGCCCGAGGCCAGCTTTCTTGTTTTATCAGTCCATGCTAGATGGCCCATGAACTTCTGGGAATTCTCCTGGCTCCCCCTTCCCTCTCATAGAAGCACTGAGATTACAGAAGAACTTAACCGTATTTGGCATTTACATAGGTTCTGGAGAGTCAGACTTGGGCCCTTACACCTGTGCAGCAAGGAATTTACCCACTGTACCGGGTAGTTTTATGTCAACTTGACACAAGATATAGCCATTTGAACAGAGATAGTCTCACCTGAGAAACTGCCTCCATCAGCTTTGCCTGTAGGTGAAACGTCAGTAAATTCTCTTGATTAACATTTGACGTGCATGGGTCCAGCTCTCTAGGGACTCTGTCTCCCTGGGCAGGTAATTCTATATAGTAAAAAAAAGCAGGCCGAGCAAGCCATGAGGAACTAGCCTGTAAGCAGCATTCTGCCATGGCCCCTGCTCAGTTCCTGCTTCTAGGTCCCTGCCTCGAGTTCCTGTCATGATTTCTATGAATGATGGATTTCAAGCTGTACAATGAAATAAAATTTTTCTTCCTCAAGTTTCTTTTGGTAATGGTGTTTTATCACAGCAAAAGAAAAGTATCTAAGACATAAATTAGTACTAAGTCATAGGGTATTGCGGTGAAAGACCTGACCATTGTTCTGGGGAGGGTTGTGAAATGACTTTGAAATACTGATCTAAAAAGTCATTGGTTGTTAGGAGCTTAGCGAGCTGTTGTGGGGACTTATAAGATAATGTGGGGAACAATGAAGATGACCGAGGTAGTGCTTGTGAGGTCTCAGATTCGAGAATCCCTCAAAGATACTAAAAGGATCATTTGTACAATACCCTGAATGAAAACCACTAAAATGGAACCTTTAGTTTGTTGGGACAGTTGGTACTGGTTATCTGAGGCTGAACATCCTGGAAGATGTCTCCTTATGGTCAGCACACAGAAGCTGTGGTGCAGAGGGGGCCAAGGCTGGACTCTGTGCTGGCACTTGAACTTGGTAATGTGTAATTGTCACTCAGTACTAGTTTTAAAGGCTTATAGGGGTCATAGAGAGTAGCTGAGATTTGGCACCATGAGAGGCTAGGAGAGCCCATTGGTGAAGGTACAGCCAGTTTCAGAGAAGACCAAATATTTTGGAGATGTCAATATTATGGGATGACCATCATGGACAGCAGCAGGTGTGCCATGAAACTTCCTGAGCTTGTGAAATAAGCTCCTACTGCTGGGAGTGACAGGCATGAAGAAATGGGGCCCTTTTGTTGTAGTAAGAGCGGCAGGGCTGCATCCCCGGCACCCAGCCGCCCGCATGGCTAGCTTATGCCCCGAAATAATTACACGGAAACTGTATTCTTTTAAACACTGCCTGGCCCATTAGTTCCGGCCTCTTATTGGTTAGCTCTTACACATTGATCTAACCCATTTTTAATATTCTGTGTAGTACCACGAGCTGGCTTACCAGGGAGAATCTTAACCTGCATCTGTCTGGAGTGGGAGAATCATGGCGACTCCTTGACTCGGCTTCTTTCTCCCAGCATTCTGTCTGTTTACTCCACCCACCTAAGGGCTGGCCTATAAATGGGCCTAGGCAGTTTCTTTATTATTTAACCAATGACTTTCCTCCATCACCCTTTGGGGGAGCATAGAAGACCCTGAGTAAATCCAGATGCCTGACACTCAACTGTTAACTTTGCTGAATTATGATTTTTCTACAGTTTTGATGGGACTATGCCATGGTTTTACCTCTCAGAGTAAGAGAATATTCAACTTTTTTATTTTTATTTGATTTTTAGTTTATTTTATGAGTTGAACAGTTGAAGACTGGAAGTTTTAGAGTCACAGTTCTCAACTTGTGGGTTTCAACCCTTTCAAGAGTCACCTAACCATCCTGCACATCAGATATCTACATAACAATAGCAAGAGAACAGTTATAAAGTAGCAATGAAAATAATTTTATGGTTGGGGTTACCAAACATGAGGAATTTTATTACAGGATTGCAGTATTAGTAAGTTTGAGAAACAGTTTTAGAGAGATGACTGAATATTTTAGAGAGACTATATGGGTATTTTAGAGAGTGTGTACAATTTAGAGGGGATTAAAACTTTGAAAGAGACTTTAAATATTTTAAAGAAATTTAACTTTTAATGTATTTGAATTTTTAAAGACAGTGAGACTTTTAAAACTTGGAATGTTTTATATTGTTAAATGGATATTAATATGAGGTCCTGGGGATGAACAAAAAATAGGTTATGGGATAATTAATAAATGATGTGATTGAGTGTCAAGTTGACAAGGGTCAGTTATGCTGACTGGTTTTATGTAAACTCAACATAAGTCAATGTCATTCTGGAGAAAAGGGCCATTCAATTGAGAATCTGTAAGATTTGACTGTAAGGAAGTCTTTTGTGAATTTTTTGTTTTTGTTAAGGATTGATGTGGGTCCTCCCAGCTCAGTGGGGATAGCTTCACCCCTGGGCAGGTAGGCAGTCCTGCATGGTATAAGAAAGCAGGCTGGGGAATCCATCAGTAGCAAGCCCTTAAGTAACAATCCTCTATGGCCTCTGCTTCAGATCCTGCTTCCAGGTCATTGTCTTGCTGCAAACTGTAAGGAACCCTTTTCTCCCAAAGTTGATTTTAGTCATGGTGTTTTATCACAGGAATAGCAACGTAACTAAGATACCCACCAAGCCATCTTCTCAGCCCCACTGTTAAACTTTCTTGGCCTTACCCTTTGCAGAGTTTACAGGGCATAGAAAGAGGTCTGAGTATTCAGATTCAGAATAAATTGCTAGGTTCTGAGTGGCATGGGAGGTTTTGAGACCCAAGCTATCAATATTTGAATGACACTTTCAATTACTTTCAGAGTACAAGATCTTATGTTTTATAAAAAGCAGGAAGGGTGACTAACATATTTATAAATTTCCATTTGGTTTTTCCTCCTGCATGTAATTTTGAATGTTGGATGATAATGGAAACTCATATGGCTGATTGGCATCCTCATGACAGAAACATGGAAGCTGATATGGTTTGAGTAATAAATGTCCCCTATAGGCTTGTGCATTTGGACATATGATTTTCATTTGGTGGCACTTTTTGGGAGGTTATGGAACCTTTAACAAGATGGAGCCTTGATGGAGAAAGTACCCCACTGGGGGGTGTGATTCGCAGGTTTGTAAGCCACTGGTCTTTCCTACTCTCTCTTCCCCCTCTGAGATCTCTCTGTGCTTCCAGTGGGTGGATGGCATTTGATCAGCCAACTTCCTGCTCCCGTGGCTGTGCTTCCCTTTACCTTTGCCATACCTTCTCCACCAAGGTGGACTCCCCTCTTCTGGCACCCTAAGTCAAAATAAGCCCTTTCTTCCCTAAGTTATTTTTGGCCATGGTATTTTACTAAAGCAACAGAAAAGTAAGGAAGACAGGAACTTTGCTAGAAAATGTTGATATCTTCTTAGTAATGGGGGAATCGTGGGTCTAGTTGGTACACACCTAGAAAGCACTTCTCAGCTTTCCTTGTATGTGACCAAAGCACTCCAACAAAAGACGTGCCCTTCCCATTCCTGTCCTGATTGCCCACTTGGTGCTGATATTCAGTGGCGGCACAGAACTCGTCATAGACTTTCTGCCACTGTGTGTTGAAAAGTTTTTGAGTAGGCCAGAACTCCATTGCTTAGAACTACATCAAGGACTTATTGTGAGCTGTGAATAAATCATTATGTGATAAACTACCGAAAATGAGTTCGATTATTAAATCAGCTAGCATTCCATTAAAACAGTAGGTAGAAATGGTGGGGAAATTTTTGGCTATGTTTTGAAATGAAAAGGAAAGAGTTTAGGACTGGGTAGAAATGTGATAAAAGCATATTCATAAGACTAGAAGGTACTATGCCATCTGCTACAGAAGAAAAGACACCAATGGTCTTGTTTAGCACTGGACCCTGAATGTTACAATAATAACCTTCCAGGAAAGACATTTTCATTGAGGCAATAGCACCAAGGTTCTTTGTGTGTGTAACCTCCTGTTTTCTTGATTAGATCTGAGGTCTTATCCCAAGAAGGAATTCATGCTTGGTACTGGAAACTTAGCCAAAGCCTATAGCTAGGTTAGTTGCAGGTCTTAGATGGGGAGCCCACTGTTATTTCTTTTCTAAATGGTCATGTTTTCAAAATGCCCTCTAAACATTTATGTTTATATTCACATATTTGTGCTGCTATTATCCCTGATTAGGTGTTTTTTTTTTTTTATTGCAATGGGTAATGGTTAGTGCAGAGGCCCACAACTGCTCAAAGTACTGAAGATAAGCAACTGATTAGTCAGTTATAAATGGGATATCTGTATCAACCTGCCACTGCTTCAGTGCTCAGGGAAAGTTGAAGAGAGGAAGAAGTAAGAGCCAGAAGATAGGGAGTAGTGCTCTGAAAATATTGTATGCTGGACATGACAGAGGTACTACATACACGAGCCCATAACAACTGTGTTTATATGCACAAGACCCACAAAACATTAAGCTAGTTAAAATTTTCATCATGCATGGGGAAGGGCTACTGAGACATCATCCATAGCTTAAGAGGTATTATTGAGAGTGATATATACTAAGGGTATCTCTTTAGGATATTTCTTTAGGATAGTGGTTACTAGTTGGTTGCCTATGGTCATTGGAGGAGCCCACACACATCCACATATGGGCAGAACTAATTCAACCCAGTGGGCAAAAGTAAGCAAGTAAATAAATGAATGAATGAGTAAATGAAGTGAATAATATTTGAAAAGTAGACATGAAGTTGGGAAAGAGGTGTGTTAGGGTGAGGTCTGATGTGTGTGTGGGGATTGATGGCAGGGAGCCACAATGGTAATAATCAAAATACATTGTATACACATATAAAATTTTCAAATATAAAAATATTATAAATAAAATACATATAAAAACAATGTACTTAAGTAAAAGATTAACATAAAATAGAAGAAACAAGGAAATGAATTATATTTTCCATATGAATAGATAGATTCTAATACAATGTGCTTGCGATATAAATGTATACGTATCCTTGCTATATACTATTTAGAAGAAACTGACTATAAATATTTAAAAAAACAGTTCTTGGTAAAGATACAAACATGCACACATAGAAAGGCAAATATGAAGAAAACAATGGGTGGTAGTTTGCATGGGATGTCTCTATCTCAGGCATTTGAGTATTAGATCCACAGTTGGTGGCTGTTTGCATAGAATTAGGAGTTAAGATCATGCTGGAGGAAGTATGTAACTGGGGAGCAGCCTTGAGGTTTTTTGAGTTAGCTCTCTTTGTTTCTGGTTTGTGGATTGAGATGAGTTTGCAACTATTGTTCCAGTGACAGACCTGCCTGCCTGCTGCCATCTTCCCCACTGCAATAGTGATGCACGCTCATACATTTGGACACATAAGCTCAGAATAAATCCTTCCATAAGATACTTTGGACATGGTGTTACATCACAGGAATGAGAAAGTAACTAACACAAGTAATAACTGAATCTAAGGTTAAATATCACTTAGGGGTTGGGGATGTAGTTCATTGGTATAGATTGTGCTTCTAGTGAATGGACTTCTAGATTCACTGACCAGTGAATATGCTTTTACACATATGGAAGAACATATAAATACACACTCTTTAAGGAAAATTTATCGGGTGCTGAGGGAATGGGATAAAACGTTTGCAAAGTACATAGTTGCCAAGGTAACGATTAAAAATTGGGTAAAGATTAAAATAGGTATTCCTCCAGAGATACATGAAAGATCAATAGCATAAAAGGACTGGACAAGAAGGACCTGAAGCCTTGGGGAACAGTCAGAGGCATACCAATTTCAACTCTACAGATGAAAACTGGTAAAATAGTCAAGAAAAAATCACTTGGAATAAGAGTTTTGGAATAAAAGTTCCAGAATGTAGAGTCTGAGGTTCATGGGGAAATAAGAATTAAACTTTATTGAGATAAATTGAGTAGAGATCTTGAACTTGGGATTGCAAAGAGGAATTGCGGCAGAGAGACAAGTGTGGAACAGGATCTGATCAGCATTATTCAGGGAATTTGACAAGTGATAAATACAGAATGGTTATTTTTTTTTATGAAGCTGACTATTGCATGAATCGCTAAATACAATGTGGTGTTGTCCAACAAACCTCCACTCTCTCCAGATGGAGAGATAGCTGTAGTTGGAGACCGCTCATTCGTCTCCCGGCTGCCCAGACATGAATAATCACACAGAATTAATTACATTATTACAACACTGTTTGGCCAATGACTCAGGCATGTTTCTAGCTCCATGTTACATCTTAAATTAGCCAATTTCTATTATTTTGTATTTTACCACGATGCTCATGGTTTGTTACCTCCTGATTTGGGGGAAGCTCCAAGGTGTCTGCCTCCTTTGGTAGCAGCATGGTGTCTCTTGACTCTGCCTACTCTCTCTCTCTCTCTCTCTCTCTCTCTCTCTCTCTCTCTCTCTCTCTCTCTCTCTCTCTTTCAGTCTGGCTATATTCTGCCTTGCCATAGGTCAAAGTAGCTTTATTCATTATCCAATAAAAACAACACATATACAGAAGGACATTCCAGATCAGGTAACTGTTCAGAGCTCTCAAATATCCCTGCATATCTTTATGAGGAGGTCATTTATTTCCCTGTATTAGGGCTGAAAGCATGAGTTTTCAATGAGGAGTCTCTAAGGTCTTCAAGCATGGAAGGTAGTCCAAAGACACTAAATATCTTCAGAAAATGGAGAAAATATCTGGGGACTCAAGAAGTAGAACCTCTTGGGTGGTGATCAATCTTCACTGATACTCCCTCCTTCTAAATATAAATCCTCATTTACCCAAGTTTTTTGTACAATGTTTCCAGTTCAGTCCTATGTACCAAAGCAGCTGATCACTTGAGGCTTCCATGACTCTGGTAACTTTATTTCTGCAAACAATATATCTATTCTGCTGGGAAATATCATCATTTGTCTTCATTCTCCCTGACATTTCGACCATTATATTCTAAGTTTGCCCACAGGAAAGAAATAAATAGCTCGGTCTTCTTTTAAAAACAAATTATGAATTGAATAAATTCAGAGACTGTTTGGTATTCCTGATGGTGATCGAGGAGGGTCTTTTTTTCAATTTATTCAACCCTCCTCTACTCCTAAAGGAGAATAGTTATTTATTTGGGCTCATGGAAAGAGCTCCTGGCATCATCCACAGACCCAGAACAATTACCAGTAATAGTTGCGCGTAACTAGAGCCAAGTAATGATATTCCTGAAAATCTGATTTCCTTTCTATTTTGTAAGGTAAATTAACTGTCCGACACCAGGCTAAATGCATTTGTAACTTGCCATTTTAGTGTTCAAAAATCCCACTCTAGTGTCAGTCAGTTGCGTGGTTTTTTTCTTTTCTCTTTCTTTCTTTCTTTCTTTCTTTCTTTCTTTCTTTCTTTCTTTCTTTCTTTCTTTCTTTCTTTTAATGAAAGGAGAAGCTGGGTGAGGAAGCCTTCTGTGTTTTCCTTCTTCAGTTCATGGTTACATCACATTTCCTAGGAAACTGGCTCTCAGGCCCCTGTCAGAATGGAGGGTTCTTACAGAGCTGCAGTTTTATCACGAAAGCCTTTTGCTCTCCAAGGATCAGAGTATTCTTACAGCAAGTAGGATTCAAGAGGACTCTTCAAAGAGCCCTGAGACTTTCTTATGCCTCCTTACCTTCTGAAGACTATGAGGGATCACGCTGCTGTTTTGAATTTTCCCGAGTTGTACTTCTGACCTCTTGGCTGAGCTCTCATGTGGGTCAGATCACCCAGGTGGTAAAAAAGTTGGTCAGAGAGGAAAAGGTAATATCCTGAACCCCCTTTGAGTCTAATGTAATCACTTGGGCAGTTCATAATGTCCTGGCCTACTATATCAATCTTATGCAAAATAGTAAGAAGATAGATAAAATGAGATAACTAACTACAGGCTTAATTGGAAAAAAGGTTTACCTAGTAAATAATACCTAAACATACACATATTCAATTGGAGTTTAACAGATCATTTCCGGATTTCATAGCACAATTCTCTCTGTCTGGGCAGAGCAGAATTCCATGGTAATCCCCCACAATCACATGATACCTGGTCACCTTTTTCAATTATTATTATTAATTAACTAGAAACCTAGGTGCTACTATGAACAGATTTTGAAGATATAATGAAGTTCTCTAATCAACTGAGTAAATGAAAGAGTTTATCTGGTCAAACGTGATAACATATGTGAGCCACATAAACTCCAGGTTTAATCTCAGTTTAGGGGTAAGGGAATAGTTGGAGAGACATGAAGCATGAGAGAGCCTGGGGATTCTTAGCAGTTTGTACCAAGGATGGGAAAAAGTGCTTGGAAAAGAGCAAAGGCAGTCTTCAGAAGTTGCACCTGGTGGGCAGCCAGTCAGGATTAGGGACTTCAAAGTGAATTCTGCCAGCAGCTGCAATGAACTTGGAAGCAGATGTTTTCCCAAGCCTTTTGATAAGATTGGCCTGGCAGACACCTTGCTTGTAGCCTATGATACCTTGGATAGAGACCTCAATGTCACCACTCCACAGTAGTGTGAATGAATGGTTGCTATTTCAAACAACCTAAATTTGCTAAACCTTTAAATCAGTAGATAATGAATATGCCTCTGTTCGCAGAGTTTGCATTTGAGTTTTAAGAGACAGATAACAGTTCCAAGAGAGGGTTCAGAAAGGTAGCTCGATTAGGGAATAACACAGGTGTTAAGAATTTTTCCTAACCCAAGCTCTCTGCCGACACAAAAATCCCAATCAAGCCAAATCACAACAAGCCAAGCCAAATTAAGAAATATCCAGACCACGGGGGGAGGGGAGAAACCACGAGGAAACTTTCCAGAGAAGCAGTTTAAATAGACTAAGAATGTGGTCAAGATTTTGGCGGGCATGTCTTGACTCTTCCCAGTGGAGGGGTCAAGACTTGGTCGGCACAGGGACGGGGCTTCCAAAGATGGAGGCCAGAGACCGGAACTTGGGACTTAACAACAGGTACTTATATATAGTCAGACTAAAGTTGGAATCACACTACTGCTCCACCTACTGTCATCCATCCCTTCCTTCAATCTGCTTCCCACAGAGGCCTCTTTTGTTGTTCTCAGTTCTTCAGTTGTTTGTCTGTGATTATGTATGGTGCTATGTCCCTCTGCCTTTCTAAGACAACAAACACCTCATGTGTCCACAACGCTCCATGGTGCCCTGTCCCTCTGCATTCACTCTCTGACTTTCGGGGGAATGCCACATTATGTGTCCTTGAGCCAGTGCTTACAGTGACATTCTTGGAATCTTCAACAGACATTTTTCCCAATTCTTCTTCACCGTTGTGGACACAGAATTTTTCTTCACGCTGTACAAAACATCTCCAGAGCCATACTAGGAGACAGGAAGCTGTACTGTGTGCTAGAGGAGCTCATGTTTCTTTGTGGTCTTCTGTTTTAGCTTTTCACTTTGTCAAGCCTCGCACCAAGGTCAGATTATAGACTAACTCAAGAGATTGCTATCAACACAAGTCTATGACTTTCTTCCTCAATCACTCTCAGGAAAATTTTATATCCTAATTATTGGAAAATATACTAAACACTCTTCTAGTTAGGGTTCATATACTTAGACTCTGTCATGCTAACTTTAAAGTCAATAGGTGGAGTCATTTGTCCTGTGTTTTTGCTGTGACAACATTATCTTGTGGCAATGATTGCTGCACAAGGATGGGGGGATATATAAAATGCGAGAAAAAATACCAAATATTCCCTCCCATATCCAAATTTTAAAAATCAGTAAATGGTAGAGCTATTATTAGTATTTCTGAGGTATTAGCTCTGAATTCAAACTATGGAAACTCTTAAGTTTTCTCATTTTCTTTCTTTTTTTTTTTTTTTTGGTTTTTCGAGACAGTTTCTCTGTGGCTTTGGAGCCTATCCTGGAACTAGCTCTGTAGACCAGGCTGGTCTCGAACTGCCTCCCAAGTGCTGGGATTAAAGGTGTGCGCCACCATCGCCCGGCTAAGTTTTCTCATTTTCATTAGGATATGGCAAACAATGCAGAAAGGCTAAAGAAGGGATTTAATTAGCATGCAGGCAGAACAAATGTTTTTCTCTGAAATCCCAATATTTAAATATTTTTACTAAGGTATAAATATTCTATTGTGAAAATAAATATTTTAAGATTGTGTACATCTAATGTAGCATCTAGTTTATGGTATTAACTAGTATAATTGATGAAGATGTAACTGTAGAAAATTCTGAGGAAATTGGTTTAAGGTTTCTAATTTTTTGTATGTTTACTCTGACATATTGTATCTCATATTTTTCTGGACCTGAAAGAATACTTTAAATAAAGAGTGGATGCAGTTTAACAGAATAATAAGATTTATGAAACAATCAAATACTTAACTACAAGAAATTTAGGTATAATTGGTTCTAAATATCATTTATTAATGCTATACGGTATTTATCCTACTTCCCATTTTTATATAATGAATTTACTTGGTCATCTAGAGCATTTACTTGTTCATTTTCAACCTGTGCTGTTTGTCTGTGGGATTTTAAACTATGGTTAAGTCAAAGATTGATACTTGACTTACAAATTATTCAAAACTAAATGTTTGAAGATTTAAAATTTGACTGTAAGAAAGTAAACCAGCTTCCAGCATAATCTAAGGGTTAGTATGATCAGTTGTACAGGCTGTAGAATTGCCTAAGAAACGGCCTTCTGGGAACTCCTCTAGTAATTGTTTAATTAGCTTCATTTGTGTGGGAAGACCTATCTTAATTGTGGGTGACACTATTTTCTAGGCTGGATCCTGAATTGTATAAAATGGAGAAAGTCAGCAGAGCCTTAACATCTATCACTCTTTGTTCCTGATGGTGACAAACTTTCCAAGCTTCTGCTTACTCGAAGCATCTGCCCTGATGGACTACACCCCTTGAGCTGTGTACCAAAGAAAACCCCTTCTCTCACATCTTGCTTTTGTCAGGGCATTCTATCAAAGTAATAGGGAAAGAAGTAAAGATAACATGCTTTCAGTGAGTTCTAACATCATAGTTGTAACTTAAAATTTTCTTGATGCTAATAGGATGTTTTTGTGAAGGACAGTTAAGGGAATGTGTAGGAAGAGACTGTTAGTTCATTTACCAGCTGCCCAGACTCAGAATAATCACACAGAAACTGTATTAATTAAAACACTGCTTGGCCTATTAGTTCAGGCTTCTTAATAACAAACTCTTACATCTTAAATTAACCCATTCCTATCGTTTCGTATTTTATCATGAGGCTCATGCTTTACCGGTAATATTCCAGCGGGCAGGCGTCTTTCTCCATTGGAAGCTACATGGTGTCTCCCCAACTCCGTTTACTTTTCTCCTCTATCTCTGCTTGGAATTCCTGCCTTGCTCTATTCTGCACTCCCATAGGCCCAAAGCAACTTCTTTATTAACCAATGGTAATAAAACCTATTCACAGCATACAGAGGGGAATCCCACATCTGGAGCAGACCTGTTTGACATGACAGCTGAACCAGACATGCTTCTCATTCCATCATCCCATTGCTAGCTTAGGGTTGAGTGTTATTGTATAAGCAGCACACAAAAACTGGATGTTGGTTGGAAACTGTCAGATTGCTAACTAAAAATATGGCTCCAGTAATACTAAGGGAGGTGCTTGTAAATAACAAGGCATAGCAATACCAACTTATTCATGTTTTAGCCACTAGAAATGAAGCAACTGGCTCAGTGTGCTGCTATTTTTAAAGAATTGGAAGATGAGATATGAGAAGTTCCTCCTGCTGAGGATAAATATTATGGTAAACATTGCAATGCACTCTTAGATTCAGTGGTGTGGGGTATTAACAATAATTCACATTTGCTGAGAATGTATTTTGTGCTAGGTTCTCCCACTTTATATACATGGTGGCATTTGTCCCTTGTATGCCATTATATGATTTCTTAACTAGTGTATTTAAAAGGCAAGAGAATGGAACATAGAGAGACTTGGTAAGTCATGCCATCAGCAGCTAAAGTTGTAAGTTTGAATTACAGCTGAACTCTAGATGTTTTAACCCTCATACCTACTTCAGAACCAGAAATAAAACAGCCACATACATTAGCAATGGCCAGAGAAGCTTTCAGTATAGAGGTGGCATAGGAAACAAGTGGAAAAATAAGACTTGCCAAGATGACCAAAAAAAAAAAAAAAAAATCACTGAATGTTTATCTATTAGTAAGCAGATTTTTTTTTTCATACTCAAGTTAATGATGACTGAGACTCTCAGGGAGACACAGCTAAAAGAGGAGCCAATACAGTCATATGAAACACTTTTGTGGAGGGTATTTTGCATTTACTTATAGACAATATAGACAATAATAACAGTGTAGATAATCCTAACATACAGCTTGGAAGGGTCTTATTTTATCTGGAAATATTACCTGAGGTGCTTTAGGTACGACCATCTTACAGTTTAGTGTTACTCATGGCTATAAGTTTTATTGGATAGTTAAATAGCTTAAATATGAAGAACTAAAATCCTGTAGTATAAAGTAAATATAAGACTTAAAATTTTGAGTTTAGAATTCCACTGTAGTTTTCATATTAGAGTTAACTTTATCTCTTTTCATTTCTACACCAATCCTTTTCCTGCATCGTGTCTCCTGACCAGGACTGCAGAATTCTAGATCTTATGCTGTGATTTGAGCACTATGATCATTCTCATTTCACATTAAGAAAACCTGAGATTCAGACTTTTCTGGTTTGCGTTTGTTATATTTCTGATTCAGCTCTTTTTTTTTTTCAATTCATTTGGCACAGGGGCCTTTGCCTTTATGTTTACAGATTCATCATTAAGTGCCTTGGGGATTCCTGTCTCTATGGAAAAAAATGATGGAGAGATGGTTGAGCTGAGAGTATTTCTGTTTATTATGAATGTTGTCTCTGTATTAGGCTAATTCATTTATTTTTCAGCATGGACAGTGATAAATTAAATAGAACAAGCAAATCAACTTACTGTATATTGGCAGTGCTGTTGAATTGTTTTTGTCTCATTTTGTCTGAGATTTAATTATGTTTTTTTTTTTTTTGTCAAACCATTATTCATTTGAAAATGCTCTCTAGTACTTGAGGTGATGTCTCACTCATTACAATGATTTTTAACTGTATCACATAGAAATTATACTTGAGTTATTATGGCTTTTTGTGACATGATGTTAACCTTCTGGCCTCACACTAACAATGCCATGTTGAATAGATTAGCCAGTCCCTTAATATATTGGCAGCGAATGGCTGTACAGGATAGAAGAACCGAACATTGCATGAAATTCAAAATCTCACCCCATATGCTTTTAAAAGTTCAAAGTTTAAATGTTATTGGCCATTTTTGTGATGGGGTAGAGTCTCTTGGACTCTTTGTTTTAAATGAAAGCTGCGCTACATTTACCAAATTTCTCTTTATTGATCCTTTGTTTTGGATTCTCATTTTCTAGTTTAAATGCTGAGCAATAATGATGTTATTCCAAATGTTCTGCAAGACATACTGGGAAGACACATTCAGAGCTAAGACACTACATTCAGAATGTGGTAGAATGTTTCACCCACATTATCTTGGGAAAATCTCTCTCTCTCTCTCTCTCTCTCTCTCTCTCTCTCTCTCTTTTGCCCATAATTTTTTCTAGCTATGGACACTCCAAACAAGCTTATATCTCCTTTCCCCACAGCTCCATTGCATGGCTAATTGCTTGGTTTCACCATATTAACAAATATGTTCATCATTTACATGCAATTGTACATGCCCTGTAATTTCACAGGAGCTCATTGGATACTGTGCTATTTCTCATGACTGAGCACATAGAGATTTTAGAATGCAATTGCAGTTTTCATCTTCACTGACACAGGAGTTAGATAAGATGATGGATTAGAAGTGTATGAACTTTATTTAATATTATGTAACATCCTTGCTGACACAAGAAAAGTTTAAACATTTAGTGATGAAATTGTACATTCATTGCTTTGATTCTCTAGGAAAAAAATCACTTTAAAATATAATATTGATAAAAGAAAGGCTGAGAGTGTGGAAGTTATTTATAGTTACAAGCATGGGGAGCAGAATTCAGTGGAGAAAATGAGTTAAAACTGGTTCAAAACTTTGCACTTTTACTTAATGGTCAGTTAGTTGCATGTGACTGTGGTTGTCCTTGTAAAGGCTCTACACATTTATAGTTCTGTTTTTGAAAGTGACTTAACTCCTTGAAACTGTCTGAAAAGTGCTTGGAATGATATTTTTGGGGGTGTCAGGGTGTGTTCCATTCTGTTTGGGGAATACAATGGAAATAGTTCCCACTGGGAAACAGTGGTATTACAGAATGTTTATAACGGAGTAGAGGTAGTTTAGTACTGATTATAACTATATTAATCTCATAGTCATAACAAACTACTTATGTTTAAGGGGTCCACAATTTAAAATATTAAATTTTTAGTTTTGTTCCTTTATCAGTGATTTGGATTTTATTTTGACATTTTCAGCTTGTCTTTTTATTCTCTTAAATTCCAAAGAAATTCAATTAAAAATTTCTTTTTAAAAATCAATTGGTTTTTATTCTGGTAGATAAGGAAAGGTTATGAGGTTTTTTTCCCTTTATTTTCTTATATTTTTAAAAGATACCACAGAGTCTTCATTACTGTGTCTATGATTCCTTTAGAAACGATTTTTGCAAATGATTTTAGATATACATTATAGTTTATTTTTGTATACCATACATCCAAAAATTTTCAGCAATACTTTTTGGAAAGACTGTAATTTCTCTTTAAAAAATCTTATTTTTACTATGTTAATCCTAAAGATCCATGAGCATGGGAAATCTTTTCACCTTCTAATGCCTTCTTCAATTTATTTCTTCTAAGACACAAAGTTCTTTTCATATAAATCTTTCACTTGCTTGGTTAGAGCTAACCCAAGATATTTCATATAATTTGTGGCTATGGTGAAGGGCATTTCTTCCTTATTTCTTTCTCAGCCCATTTGTTATTTGCGTATAGGAGGGCTACTACTTTATTTGAGTTATTCTTGTACCCAGCCACTTCTATTGAAGTGTTTATCAGCTGTAGGAGTTTTCTGGTAGAATTTTTTGGGTCACTTGTATCTCATATCATCCAAAAATAATAATACTTTGACTTCTTCCTTTCTAATTTGTATTCCATTAAGTTGTCTTACTTACTGCTTTAGTTAGTTCTTCAAGCTTGGTCCTCTGCATATACATTCTGTTTGCATAGCTTGATATTCTTGCGGGACTATTAGAAATGGGAGTGGGGGTTGTCTCTGGCTCTTTTGTCTGCTCTGGGGACCCATTTCTGAATACTGGTTTGCCTTGTCCGGCCTTGATATAAGGGAAAGTGTCTAGTCTTATTGTCACGTCTTATGCCGTGCTCAGTTGATAGCCTTGGATGGCCTGCTCTGTTTTTGAAGGGAAACAGAAGAGGAGTGTGTCTGGGAGAGAGGGAATGAGGGGCGGAGCATTGAGAAGAGCAGAGGGAGGGAGAAAATGAAATCATGATGTAACTTAAAAGAAAAAAAGTTAAAAAAACTTTCATTACATTTATCTATTTGTATGTGGGTGGTGTGTGTGATGTGTGTGCATGGGTTAAGCCTCTGAAGGGCAGGAGACAACTGATGGTGGCTGGGTCCATCTTCCACATGAGCTAAAGGGGTTGAAATGAGTGGTCAGTTTGTGGACTCGCTCTTCTGTTTCATTTTCATTAAGGGCATATTTTTCTTTTTTCCTTCCTTCCCTCCTTCCCCCCTTCCCCCCTTCCCCCCTTCCCCCCTTCCCCCCTTCCCCCCTTCCCTCTCTCCTTCCCTCCTTCCCTCTCTCCCTCCCTCCTTCCCTTCCTCCCTCCTTTCCTTCCTTCCTTCCTTCCTTCCTTCCTTCCTTCCTTCCTTCCTTCCCTCTCTCCCTCCCTCCTTCCTTCCCTCCCTCCCTCCCTCCCTCCCTCCCTCCCTCCCTTCCTCCCTCCTTTCCTTCCTTTCTTCTTTTCTTTATAAACATTCTGCACTGACAGAGACACTGCAGGGTTATTAGGACTTTTTTCTGAGGTGGTTTATTCTAGATCCTTTATATTTCCATGAAGCGTTTAGAATCAGTGTGTCAGTTTCTGTCAAAATGCCTACTGTGATTTATATTGAGTGTGTTGAATCTCTCATTTGTATCTTAGCAAGTGTGAGTCCTCTAATTCAGTGGCTTGGAATATTTCTATATATTTGGTCTTCTAAATTCTCTGAGTACTATTTTTGTAGTTGTAAGATCTTGAAAACAGTTTTAGATTTATACTTGTGTATGACTTAGTTTGGTATTTATTAAGAGTATTAGAACAATAGAAAACTTTAGTTTCAATTTTTTGTTGCTACTATACAAAGTTGATTTTATGCATATTGATTTTCTACACCAAATCCTCGCTAATAGTTTAAAAGTTGATTACACTGAGATTTTGTGCATTTAAATTTTTTATTTGTTTCATTTGTCAGTTTGCTTTTTATGGGTATTGAACACATAATAGTTTCTTTGTGTAACACTGCTGGTGAAGTATCTAGGAATTCAATGGCAATCACCATTTCATTTTTTAACTAAGGAAGCATAGTGTTATAACAGCTATGGCTGGAGACCAGATGATTTTAGAAGTAAATAACCATTTTTTGTTCAGAGACTATGACTAATTCAAATTTTAAAACATTTTGTATATTGTTAATGCTCGATAAATATTCAGGAAAATGGATGGAGCTAGAAAACATTATTTTGAGTGAGGTAACCCAGACACAGAAAGACAATTATCACATGGACTCACTCATAGGTGGTTTTTAAACATAAAGTAAAAAAAAAAATCTCAGAGAATTTAGACACCAATGCGGACACTAAGAGAGACTTACATAGATCTAATCTACATGGGAAGTAGAAAGACAAGATCTCCTGAGTAAATTGGCAGCATGGGGACCTTGAGGGAGGGTTGAAGGGGGACGGGAGAGGCAGGGAGGGGAGCAGAGGAAAATACAGAACTCAATAAAAATCAATTAAAAAATTAAATATTAGTATAGTTAAGTGCCTTAAACTCTCTTCTTACCAATATTGATTGACTGTCATATAACATTTATCCCTCAAATAAGCAGAATAATATGTGGAGGCCATCACAATATTTATCTCTCAGATTGTTTATTCCTGTTCTCTGACCTCTGGTACATTGTAAACAGCTTTAATTAGTTTTGGTGATTGTGTTTTGTCTGCAAAGTGAACTGAACAAAAAATGTTTGAGTAATTTCTTCCAAATGTTTTTGCTCTCTTAGGATGTTTACAGAGAGCTAGCTAATCATAGTCAGCAAAACATTCTGGAATAAATCTGCTTAAGATTTATGTATTTTCCCACTTAAAGACTTATAAACCAAAGTAACAAATTCTTACTTTCATTTAATCATGCAGGTTAATAGTTTCTTTTCTCTTTTAGAGACTTGCTTTATAATAGAGAAAAATCTCACTCAATTATTAGTCAGTTAGGCAAGGGTATCTTTTGAGAAATTGTCTTTCCATCATGACTCCTTCTCTGTAGAGTTCTCCTAGAGCTTTGGTTGCTCTCTGATCCTGGCACTGCTTATTCTACTTATATTTTATTTCACTGTATTTGAATAACATTCTTAAAATGACAAAGTTGTATAAAATTAAAGTATTTTATTGATAGTTACTTTAACTCCTGACTGATAATAAAATAATATATTTGAAAAAAAATGAAATAGTCATAGGCATATGAAAATATATAAACATGTACAAATTAAAATAACACTTGGTTTTTTTTAAACCTTTGAAGTGGCTAAGATGAAAGAAATTATAATAGGAAGTCTAGGTAAGATTTCCAGAAACTAAAACTCTTAGTTCTTGAAACTCTTTATGTTCCTTTTGATGGTTTGAATGAGAATTCTCCCCATAGAATCATATATATTTGCATGTTTAGTCCTTAGTTGATGAACTGTTTGGAAGGATTAAGAAATGTAGCCTTGTTGGAGTAGATGAGTCCTTGTTGTCAGAGGAGATGTTGCTGGGAGTGTGCTTTGAGATTTTAAAATGCACTGCCCAGTATCTCTCACTCCTCTGTTGTATGCGGATCAGGATGTAACACTCTCAACTGTTGTGAAATATTTGTTTAACTATGCAAAGATGTGCTGCAGTTATTTATGTTGTGGAATACTTGTTTAACTATGTAAAGATGTATTGCATTTGTTTAATTATGTAAAGATTGGCTGTTAGGAAGAATTCGTAGGCAGTACTCAATTCAACTGCCATTCCTTAAAGCTTAATAAAGAGAATTTCAGGACACAGAGATCCTATTGTAAAAACACAGGCTTCCAGATTTTCATTCCAGAAATACAATATGTCAGTTTTACGCCCATACAAAAAAGAAGCTGTGGAACAGATGCTCAAAATGGAAGATGAACTAAATTTTCTTAAGGATTACTTTTGTTCTTTTACTTTCAGAGTGTGTTCAAGGAGAAACAATGAGTCTAGTTGGAGAGTTAGAGGTTTATCATGGAAAGAGAAAAGCCAACAGGAACAGAACAGCAATTTATCACCAAACTGGTCTTAATGGTTGCCTATGAATGTGATTTTCTTCTAAGCAGCTCTAAAAATTCTGAGAAAAGGTGCGTTAACCAGTCCCCCGAGTCTGATCCGGTCCCCCTGGGTCTGATGATCTACCATGACTGTCAATATGCTAGCCAGTGAGTATTAGTCAGAGACAGGCTAAAGCCTTTGTCATGATAGTGTTTCTAAATCTACCCAGTGAAGAGCTGAGGATCAAAAATTCATTCTCTTTTATAGTCAGTCATGTGATAATAGGTATTTGAAGACAGCGCTCTAATTACTGAGGTGGTGGATCAAGTCCATTTTACCCAAACCCCTGCCAGTGTAACATCTGTTAAATTTATTGGCTCTCCCCCAATATGAATGTGCCGAGTTGATTAACTAAGCATGTAGACCTTCCAATTTGGTGACTCAAGAGAGCCCATATATCACTTAGCACATCAGGAACCGTGTTCAATTGCTTTTGCCTTCATTTATTACCCCCTAGGACAGAAATGACTCTTAGCATTCCTGATTAAAACACTGTGACCATGCTTTAAGTTTAATTGTATACATTGCCAGTTAATAGCATGAACTTCCCTTGAGCATAAACTTTTCAATCTCATTGAGATTGGCTCTGTGCTATGACAGGGGCTCTAGTCTGAGGAAAATACTTGTCACATTTTTGGTCTCTAGTTATACAATGTGTTCCTGAAATTCATAGGAAGAGACAATGCTACTTAATTTTAAAAGCACCACCCTTAGAAAATATTTAATTCCAATGAAAATGATGTAAATTTGACAACTGTTCTGTAAAGAAAGCAGGACTATTTTAGGGACTAGTCAGGCAAGTTGGAGCTGATGTAAATAATTCTGGGAAGTGTATGTGGCCAATTACAAATGATAGGGTCTTAGAAATTGAGCACATACAAATTTGAAGAAAAATAATGAAATATTAAGTGATTGGAGAACATTAAGTACAGTAATTAAAATATTATTGAATATTCCCAGAACTTCATTGAAAGATTATTAATTAAATTTATATTGATTATCAACAAACACTGTGTTAAAATAGAATTTTGAAAAAAAAATAAATAGCCATGACTTATTTATGCAAAAAAGGCTTTGTTAATTTTTAATGATTTCCTTTGTTATAAAAAGATAAGTACTAGGAGAGTTAGGATTGTCAAATCAAATTTCCATCAAGAAACTTCTAGTTAAAGAGACTTCCAGGAACATGCCTTTCTCATCCATCAATAGAGGGTTATCATAAAAATGAGACCAGAGAGACAAAAAATTGATTAAGCTGTAATTTAAGCAATTGTACATGGAGAACATATGGTCTGTACCCATATTTCCAAATGCAACCAACTTGAAAATCTACAAAAGAGGTGATAATTTATGTGACACAAAATAGCTCTAGTGGAATGGTAGGAGATTAACAATTAGGTTTGTTGTTTAAGATTTGACAAAGAGACCTTCCTCTCTTCAGCTGCTTTATTTAAATGAAATATAGGTGTAGGGTCTCATTTTTACCTAACGATTTATTTTAAAATTTATTTTGGTAATTTTTGCATTAATATTGTCATACATCAATTCCATGTCAACAATAGAGCGTGGAGGTGTTATATAAATGATGATTAATGCTAGCTAATATAATTTCTTATCTAAAGTCAAGACTGCTTTTTATCCTGGTATAGGAAAACAGTGGCAACATATGGAAAACTATATGGAAAAAACAGTGGCAATATCAACCAACCAACTCCTTGACATCAAGCATTTTAATTTCAGTGAGGGTGTCAATGATGGTTTACAAGTGATTAGACACGTTTAGTGAACCCTAGAGACACAAAAAGCCCTTTAAGGTGTCAAAATGAAAAAAATGGATTTTATTCCACTTACAGCTGCAGAGATTTTGTGCTAGAGAATGGAATGATCAAATTTTTATCCTAAACATCACTATAGGTGCAGTGTGAAAAATTGGTATCTACAGACTTTGGATGAAAATAGTTCCCAGTCAGGGGACCATGGCTCACTTAGAAAAGGATAGCAGGTGATTGGAGTAAGGCAGTAGCTAGCAGTGCATGGGAGTGACTTCTGACATTGAAGTGGCAATGCTTCCATGTATTTTTGATTATCAAGATGATGGAAATTACGGGTAGGTGGGGTGATGCTTAGATAATGAAAAGGCAGGAGTAAGTTGTGACTACAAGGTTTCAGAGGAGAACAACAGCACAATGTTGCTCCCTGGTTTCTGAAGTGGGGATTTCCTGGTCAATGGAGGGACAGAAGATCTGTGATTTGGATATGTTAAGCTTGAGTTATCCATTAGATAATAGAAAGAATATAGTGAGTTTGGACGCATTTGTAAAATTACAACTCAGGGAAAAAACCAAATCCAGAAACACATTTTCTGTCTGTCAGGGCACATGTACTTTGTAAAGTCACAGGGCTGGGTAAGCTAAACCCTGCTGTCATTTAAAGTAAAGGTCTCTAACTGGCCTGAATTGGGAAAGAGGTATAGAAATCACCAATGGGTGTCTCAGAGGAGTGGTCAGTGAGATAAATAAAGCAAAGTCTGGGTTCCGATAATTATTACTGGATGAAGCTACAATAAAATTCACAGGGGATGGATGTGGTCTGAACAGAAGCATCAGGCACACTTAAACGTACCCCAACCTTAGGAACTGGGTTGGAGCAAAATTGTGAAGAAGGATGATCCTAGCCTCTATAGTTTGCTATGAAAAGATTTTTTTTTTCCTTCTGAAGTAGACTGAATCACTCATTGAAAAGGTATTTTAACATGGAGGGTTTGACCTATTTAATAGAAGATGCCCTTCTTTAACTTGAGCTGAGGTGTGGAAAGGAAAGATAAGAGATTCCATACCTATTTTTAGGAGGTTGTAAGGAGATGGCGTTTCAGGTTAAAGATGACAGCAGCTTGGTGCAGGAGGCATGTAGGTTTTTGTGCTCACAGATAATCACTAGGGAAACCAGTAATGTTAAACACACAGGATTGCTGCTTCAAAGAGAGATATGTATAGCCTATTTTCTGCTCAGAGAAGTCTGACAGATAATGTTAATAGCCTGGTAACCTTTGAGCAATCTGTGTGGTCAGACCACATCGGATCCCCTAGACTCTTAAGTTGAGTTTGTCTCAATCTATAGCATTATCCTCTTCCAGACTCTTATCTTGACTTGTTTTCTTATTTTAATCTATAGAACCTATCTTCATAGAAGATGTCACTGATAGTTTACAAAGGATCGATGCAGTCATGTCCTATTTGTGTGTGTGTTTGTGTGTGTGTGTGTGTGGTGTGCACACAGTATTGAGTTAATTATCAGCAGGATACCTATCTCAAGTTGCTCTATTCTTAAATATATCTAAAATATAAAGGTTGAAGTTTGGACCAACACCAACTACTGAGTCACATTGAGCAAAACTATGTTCTTACCTCCTGCGAATCATTGCCCTGTTTGATTCAGCGGTCGTGAAGATCCCTGCTGCTTGGTTATACAGGGGAAGACATCCTAAAATGACTGACCCTACTTGGGATAGACAACTTCACCTATGTCTGGTTTATTTGAATATGAATTGGGTCTGGCCATTTCAGCACAAAAAGTAGTTTTCTAAATATAAGGTTGAATAAATCATCATGATCTATTGATATAAATTAAAATTTTCCTTATAAATTATCTGTTTTATTCAAGTTATTTTATAGTATTGTGTTTTATGTAAGGTTCTAGAATAACCCCCCAAAAGAGCCAGAGCTGCTATCTCTCTCTTTTATTATTATTTTTTTTTTTTGGTTTTTCGAGACAGGGTTTCTCTGTGGCTTTGGAGCCTGTCCTGGAACTAACTCTGTAGACCAGGCTGGTCTCGAACTCACAGAGATCCGCCTGCCTCTGCCTCCCGAGTGCTGGGATTAAAGGCGTGCGCCACCATCGCCCGGCTCAGAGCTGCTATCTCTTAAAGAAACCATGTAGTTTTTGTTGCTAATGCTGAGTCAGGAAATCATTTTTTAAAGGAGTTGTGCTTCTGCTCACTGCAAGCAAACAGAGCCTATCTGGAAAAAAAAGTAAAGCTACTATGAAGCTGCCCTGTCTCTCTTGGGTTTTTTGTTTGTTTGTTTGTTTTGTTTTTTGTTTTTATTTTTTTGTGGGTCTAGAAGCTTTCTTCCTTCCCTTCCCTTCCTTCCTTCCTTCCTTCCTTCCTTCCTTCCTTCCTTCCTTCCTTCCTTCCTTTCTTTCTTTCTTTCTTTCTTTCTTTCTTTCTTTCTTTCTTTCTTTCTTTTTATCTTATTGGGATCCACGCCCCAGACAGTGGGCATCATTTTGTAAATGGGTCTGCTCATTTGTTTTTCAGCCGCTCATACCCGAATGATTACACAGAAACTATACTAAATACAATACTGTGTGGCCTATTAGCTCAGGATTTTTATTAACTAACTCTTACATCTATTATTTTCCATTTTACCACAAGGCTCATGGTTTGTTAACCTCTTCCTTCTTGGGCAGCTACATGGCATCTTTCTCCTGTGCCAGCTACATGGCATCTCTTTGATTTTGCCTACTTTCTCTATATATCTGTATTTGGATTTCCCATCTGATTTTGCTAAGCCATTGGCCAAAACAGCTTCTTTATTAACCAATGGCAATAAAGCATATTCGTATCTTATAGGGGGAATTCTACATTATATATGTATAATCACATATCACTATATACACATATCTACTTACACACATGTAAATATGAACAGTGGAGTGAGCCCTCAATACTGGCTATATGACTAATGAAGTGTGACTGAGCTCACCATGTCCCTATGATAAATGAACACTTTTTGTTTCTTATATTATTTTTACTGAATTTATATATATATGTGTGTGTGTGTGTGTGTGTTTTGCCTACATGTATGTAAGTATGTGCACCATATGTGTGTGTAGAGCATGCAAAGGCCAGGTCAGGGACTCAGATTCTCAATAACTGGAGTTAAGGGCAGTTGTGAGCCACCATGTAAATGCTGGAAGCTGAATTCAGGTCCTCTGCAAGTTCAGTAAGTGCTCTTGATTGCTGAGTCAGCTCTCCAGCCCTGGAACAGAGCATGACTAAGACAAAAAGTGGACTATCCTTCTAAACCACCCAATGTGAGTAGAATAAGACGTAGGCTATGTTTACCTGAAATTATTTTCCTTGTAGCTTCTGCATCCCATCAGCAATAAATGCTCTTACTTCCCAAATATATTTTCAATTTATGAAACTATCATTCTAATCTTAGAGTTAATTCATAGCAAAATATATAAAATAATATTTATTCAGAAAAGGCTCAGATTATTCTCATTTATCACCTCAATACTTTCCTTCATGGGTAAAAGTACCTCTATCTCTTATAGGTTGACATAGAACATAACTTATATGTTGAGAAACATGAATCAAAATTGGCAAATGTCAGATTTTTCTATTTTAATTTTTTCTTAATTTGAAATGTCTTATGGAAACAAAGTATGTCAGGACATAAATTAATTTTTACTTTCCTTGCTCATGAAAACATAATTTATAGTAACTTTCCAGAGAGGTAAATATGTTTCAGCACTGCACCTCAATATTTATATTTGTTTTTGAAATGTGCATAGAAGTACTGCAGTTGTTGACAGTAATTGATATTGTTTGTGTAAAAAGAATAAGTATTATCAAATAAATTGTTACCCCCCAAATTTTAAGCTATAATAACTCCTATCAGTAATTAATTACTTGTAACCAAAATCAAAATTTGAAAGAATGAAGCCTTGTAATAAGATATTCCCAGGGAAGAATATTAGAAATATTTACAATGAGCTTTTTGAAGTAAGCTGTAAATTGGGTGGGTACTGATATACATTAATTTTTCTTTCTTTTATAAAAGTTTCAGATAAATAACTTCCTTCTGCTTGAATGTTTTGTATTCAAAAAGAAAATATAGTCTGATTGTTTAGGGATGCTATGAACCTGACAGGCATTTTTTTTTTTTAAACTGGTTTCACTCTGGGACTCCAAGTAATCCCAGAATTAGAAAATGATAGTCAAAAGCTGGGGTCAGGAGGGCTGTGATGTCTGATGTTTATTAAGATCACAGCTGTGATCTTCAAGTGGGGAAGAAGAAGTCATTAAAGAGCATGAGGCAGGAGAATTACCGGAAGCTCAGAATCCTTCTAGTTCAGTGGTTCTCTACCTTCCTACAGCTACAATCCTTTGATACAGGTCCCCTTGTTGCAGTTACCAACAACCATAAAATTATTTTCATCTCTACTTCATAACTGTAATTTTGTCACTGTTCTGAATCATAATGTTACAGTGTTTTCCAGTGGTCTTAGGTAAGGGCCGTGATAGGGTCATTTGACTCTCAAAGGGATCCTGACCCACAGGTTGGGAATTATTGCCCTAGTTCCTCTTTTTCAAGGTACATGCTTGCACAGTAAGCAAAATACCTGGGACATTTGACCAAGGCTACATAGGGAAACTGGCAAGCTCCAGGCCCCAGCCTCAGACACCTGGAGCCCTGGGCACCATTCCATTGCTGGCTTTGCCAATTTTGACTGTGGCATGGAAGAAAAGATCATTACTCCTTGTTCTCTGCACAGAACCTGAAGGGCCTTTGACCCTACCTGGTCCCTGGTAATGCTGTGTGTTTACTTTTATAGAACACAGAATCCTAAAACAAAGCTTCACTAATGTTAACTATTATGCACCACACTATTAGAAATTAAAAATATGTGGAATGTATGATTTGCTGTATCCAGGGTGATAAAATTGACTGCTTTTCATAGACCCTTTTATATAATACATTTTTAGGAAGCCAAATGTGATGGATATTTTTGGTTGTCAACTTGATGACATCTGGAATTCACTAAAACCTAAGGGTCTGAATACATTCATGATTGAGTTTTTCTTAATTAAATCATTTGATGTGGGAAACAAAAAGACTTTTAATTTGGGTCTTTTGAGGTGAGAAGATCCACCTTTAATCTGGTTCACAACTTCTGTGACAGCCTATATAAAGGACATAGAAGAAGGAAGCACCCTTTTTTGCCTGCTTGCCCTCAATGTCACTGGCAGTCCATTCCTTCACTGGCATTAGAGCCTACTTCTTCAGGATTCAGATGGATATATATACTCAAGACCGTTGAGACATCTGGCCTCGTCATCTGAACAACTACTCTACTCTTGGAATTTGTCTTGGAATACTGTTGTTGCAGGATTAGCTGAACCACAGCCTGTAAGCCACTCTAATAAATCTACTGTATATAAACTCATTCTGTCATTTCTGTATCTCTGGAGAACCCTGGCACTAGAAATGGTTCTAGAGCAAAAGAAGCACAGTGGATGACATTGTAAGTGTCTGGAATATGTTTCCTAAAGCCTCTCTAGTAACAGCCTTCTCTTAGAAGCTCAGAGAATATTGAAAGACCATGGTGTGAACTATATTACAAGCATAGGAAGATAAATTTGATTATCCCGACTCACCAGTCATGATAGGCAATGGATTTGGCGGGCCTGCGTATACAACTCTTGAGAGTTCATAGAAACATAAGGAAAATGATGATGCTGGTTTGTTGTTCCTTACATCTCTGGTTAAATTTACAAAGGAAAAGAATGTGTTGCAGGACAAAATTAATCAATTTCTAGCATCTCAGAATAAGGGGAAGAACATCAGGGAACTGAGTGATGAAATTGACCGGCTTCAGATTCTCATAAACAGTCTAAAGGTTTCTCAGTGTGCCCTGGAAGAGAATTTTCCCTCCAAGAGTCACAGAGCTCAAGATGTGGAAATGAAACTGAAGCCCTCATTATAAGGTTGGCTGAATTACAAAGGAAAATGAAGTACCAGCCTCAGAGGGTGTTAGAGGTTAAGGTAGCAGCTTTAATTGGTAAAGAATGTAATTCTGTACCTTGGAATGGAGATGTGTGGAAGGACTCTATTGAGGGTGAGAAGTTTGAATCCTCAGGTTCTCAAGGGTTTATTCCACCTAAGGAAGTTGTCTCTATACCCTCAGCAGAAGATGTACCGCCATCCCCACTTCTGAAACATTTCTTTTTTTTTATTTTTATTCTTGACTGAGGAAATTAATCCTTTACTGTCTGCTAAACCAGCAGTGATCCCTGAAGGAGCTGCCAGGAAAGACAATTGTAATATCCTTCAGGACTCACCAGTATTTGTCTCTAGTCTTAAGGCTAGGTAGGTTCCTAAAGGGGAGGCAGAAAGTATAGCCAAGAAGAGGTATATTACGGTAAAAACTTAGATGAGTTTGCTATTTCATTCAAGCAGACACCTGGGGAATATGTGTGAGAATGGATTTTAAGGGAATTTAATTCAATTTTAATGAAATAATGGTGTAAAGACCAAAGTTGGATCTGGTAAGTTTATTGATATGGGTCTTTGATTATAGATTCTAGTTTTAATATTAAACTTGAATAGTTAAAAAATGTGTCAAAAGTTTGTCTGAATGGTTAGCTGGAGAATTTGACAAAAGATGAGCTATTCAAAAAGAGTTGGAGAGGCCTGATATATCTTGGATTAGTGTTGATGAAGGGAGTTTTAAGGCTCAAGTAAATTGCAGTGTTGGAGTTGGGGACACCATGTAAAACCTAATGCTTCACAATGGGAGTTCCCACAAGATACGTCCTTCATTGATCCTCTAAGATGCAAAATGAAGAGGGGCACAAAGTGACATTAAGAAGTTGTCCAACTACCCATGATTTCTTGTTACAAGAAACTTGCACCTATATCCTCATGGGATGTGCCTTATGATCAGTTGACCAAAGAGGAGAAGAGTGAGTAGGACCTGGTTTACTGATGGTTCTGCACGTTATTCAAACACCACCCAGAAGTGGACGGTTTCAGCATTCCAAGCCCTTTCTGGGACAACCCTAAAAGATACCAGAAAAGGGAAATCTTCACAGTGGGCAGAACTTTGGGTAGTACAATGGTCATATATTTTGTTTGGAAGGAGAAATGGCCAGATATGATTTAAGGATTGGCTGGATGGTCAGAGACTTGGGAAGAGCTTGATTGGACAAATTGTGACAACGACATCTGGGGAGAAGTAAATGGATAGATCTCTCCCAGTGGATGAAGGACGTAGATGCTTGTGTCCTATGGATATGCTCATCAAAAGGTGACTTCAATAGAGGAGTTCAATAATCAAGTTGATAGGATGACCCATTATGTGGACAGTCTGCCTCTCTTTTCAGCTAGCCCTGCATGCCAGAAGAGTGCACCAGATCTCATTTTAGAAGTGACCATGGTGCCAGAAATGGGGTTATGCATGGGCTAAATAACATGGACTTCCAATCATCAAGACTGAGCTAACTACAGCTGTTGCTGAGTGTCAGACTTGCCAACAGCAGAGACCAACACTGAGTCCCAGATATGATACCATTCCCCGGGCTGACCAGAAAGTAACCTGGTGGTAGGTTGACTACATTTGACCACTTCCTCTGAGGAAGGGACAGTGCTTTGTCCTTACTGAGGCAGATACTTACTCTGGTTATGGATTTGCCTTTCTTGCACCTAATGTTTCTGTCAAAAGCACCGTCTGTGGACCTATAGAATGCCTTATCCATCTTCATGGCATTCCACACAATATAACTTTTGATCAAGAGATTCACTGCATAGCCGAGAAATACAAAAGTAGCCCCCAAATCCTGGAATCCACTGGTTTTCCCACCATCCTGAAGCACATGGCCTGATAGAACTAGAGAATAGCCTTTTGAAGATATAGTTACAGTGACAAGAAGTTGGTAAAGCCCAGAGTTATGGGGTGAGATTAAACACTTTGAATCAGCACTCTGTATGTGGTATGGTTTCTCCCATAACCAGGATCCATGAAAGAATCCAGGGTGAGCAAAGGGAATAGTTCTACTCACTATCACCCCTACTTTCTTGTTGCCTGCTTGACCTCACTCTCACTGTCAAGTCCATTCCTTCACTGGCAATAAAGCCTACTTCTTCAGGACTCCAGCATCTACTGGAGATCAACTGAGACACCCAGCCTCGTGCACTGAACAACTGTTGGATTCTTGGACTTTTGTTTGGTAGATGACTATCATTGAACTAGCTGTACCACAGCTTGTAGGACAGACTAATAAACTCCTTTACATATACATATACATAGTGTGTTTTTTCATTATACATTCTATCAGTTATGTTTCTCAGAGAACACTAATAAACTAAGTAATAAAAAGCAACTGAAAATAAATATGATTCTAAATATATTAATTACATATAGAAATATGGGTAATATGGTCTGAGGTAAGAGGAGAGAGACCATATACTTCTCAAGGTGACAAAGATCTTAGATTGAATCACAAGAAAAGACTGAAACTTGTTCATGAGACCATATACTTCTCAAGGTGACAAAGATCTTAGATTGAATCACAAGAAAAGACTGAAACTTGTTCATTATTTCATAACTTGACATGAAGCAGAGTACAGAAAATATACTAGTCTGCCACGCACACCGCGCCCCTGTGTCTGCGCCGGTGTGCTGGCACTCAGTTCCCGAGCTTTGGGCAAGGGGCTGGAGGTTAAAATACACAGACACACACAGACAGAGAGACAGTGACACGGCTCATCATTGAATTCCCCAAGAATGCCCCCTTTATTGTGTTCAGGGGCAGATTATATAGAGATAACCACGCCCCAGCCAAACCCACCAGAAACCACTCTCCTGCCATCAGGAACTCCTGAAGGTCTAGTGCTCAGAGCAGCTGTAGGCACTCAGAAAAGGGGATTACAAGAAATTCAGGATCTGGGGTCTCACTGCTCCCAACACTAGTCCATCATTCTAAGTTTTCAATAAAATTATGAATAGAATGTACATAACTCAGAGGATATGTATTTGTACATAATTTTGATCCTGATTAAGCTTTAGGAAATCATATGGAAGAAAGTGGGAGTGTAGCTCAATGGACGGGCCTTTGCCAAACTTGCAAGGTTTGGACTCAGTCCTCAACAATGCCATAATAAGGACACAAAAAAAGGTAAGATTTTTTTCTTTAATTCTAGTTTGTTTCTTTTAAAGAATACACGCACACACACACAGACACACACACGTACACACAATGTCTGCCTGTATGTACACCTGCCTACCAGAAGAGGGCAACAGATCTCAATACAGATGGTTGTGAGCCACAATTTGGTTACTGACAATTGAACTCAGGTCCTCTGGAAGAGCAGCTAGTTAGTGCTCTTAATCACTGAGCCATCTCTCCAGCCCCCAAAAGAAATATTGTTACTGAGATGAAGAACTTATGCCCTTAATTTTTATTTCCGTATTAGTTGAGAAATCACAATTTGAACTGGTTAAAAATTTTACTGTACGTTAAAGGATTTTCTCCCCTTCCATCAAAATAAATTCTCATAACTTTCTATAGTTCATTTGCTATTTCAAGAGCTTCACAGTGAATACATGGTTCTTTACAGACTACTGCAATGGCTTTGTAATATAAGCTTGATATTTACTTAGTACTTAGTGAGTTTAAGTGATGGGTAATGAAACTGAGAGATAATAGAGTTTATTTGGAAGCTACTACTGAACAAGTTCTTAGTATCCAGGAACTTGTTGTTAAGCCACTGTCCTTCTACTTGGTCTTGCTTTTACTCTCTCCAGTGCCCCATCCCTTGGGTTAGGAAAGTGGATGAGGCTGAAGTGAGAGGAACAGCTCTTGATAACTTTTTGGGGAGCCAGTGGCAGGTTAGCAGCTTCAGTCTGACCCTGTGCCTATGGATTTACCCTTATTAAATATGGAAGTCTCTGCAGCGTTAGGACTTAAACCTAGGCAGAAAGCAAAGGAGAACTTGGGGCCATATGTAGCAATGCCACCTCCGCAAGGCTACAAAGACTCATTACAACTGTTTTAGCTTAAGCATTAGGTGTAAGCGCTCCCTTTCCTATCACATCCAGAGCAACCTGCAAGTACGTAGGTATGAGGGGCTTCTGTTTACTAGAACTGAACCAGAATAATCCTACCCCCATCTCTGTCTCCCTGGTTTCACAGTTGATTTTAACATGCATAGTATTTGAAGCAGTTGTTATAGGAAGTCAAAAGTATCCATTTTTATAGTTTTCTTAATGGAATAGGTTTGATATTTAGGTTGAGAGTTCTAGAGAATGGTGCTACAGTGCTAGAGCTTTTGGTCAGAGTTCTTGCCGAGTGCCTGGGCTCTCTATTCATCCTTAACATTGTAAATAAAAAGACCACACAGCAGCAACAGACGACAAAAGAATCATGAACAAGGCTCAAACATAAAATGATATTTTCTTTAAGGATCTTTTCAACTATGGAGAACTTAAAACAAAACTCTTTTTATGAGTGTCTGCAAGAAGCTCATCATGTGAGCTCATCAAACTCAGAGGGGGAAAAAAAGAATTCCAGAAGCATTTTTAAGGTGCTTTTTAAAAAAGGTTTAATACAATAGCTTTAAAAAATTTATTGATTTAAGTGTGTTTTTTAATGTTCTCATTTTTGAGAATTTCATGCATATGACTTCAAAAATACAATGCATTTTCATCATATTTGCCTGTACGTGCCCTCACTGCTCCCAGATCTCCACTCTAGTACGTCCTCTTCCAGTTTCTTCAAGGGTGATTCTACAACAACATATGCCTTAGATCAGTAGTTTGTAAATATCTCAAAACCAAACAGGGCCTCCTCAAAAGTCAGTGTTTCTCTATAATAAAGAGTTTTTCCATGTTGTTTCATTTTACTGATATGAGGAACATAAGATTTCACCCTAGTTTTGAGGATGAATGGACCAGAGTAAGTTTGACCAAATTAAGTACAAAACAAACAAACCAAAAACAAAACTGAAAGTGTTTTATGCAGAATGTGGTGGTGCATGCCAGTAGTCCCAGCATTTCAGAGGTGAAGGCAGGGTGATCAAGCATTCATGGCCAGCTTCTGCTACATAGTGAGTATGAGGTCATTCTGGAATAGAAGAGAGTGATTCAAATAAATAAACAACAGCAAACCCCCCAAAACTAAATATTTTCTTTGTATAAACAAACATTTCTCTTTAAATTATTTTTAAAATTTAGCATATATATAATAAAATGGCAACATTCTATCTATTATCTATCTATCTATCTATCTATCTATCTATCTATCTATCTATCTATCTATCTATATCATCTATCTGTGTAAATAGTGTACTAGCCTCTGATTTTCCCCTTTTGTCTTACCCCAGCCACTCCATTCACTGGTCCCCTTCCTCTTCTACTATGAGATATTTTTAAGGAAAAAAATGTTCTCTTTTAAATCAAGTTGCAGGACACCATCTATCAGAGTTTGGAAGTTAAGGTTTCAGAGCTCAGAGCAGCTGATAATATGATATCCATAGTCAAAAATAGAGAGAGATAAATATATGCATGATACACACCCGGCTTTCTCCATGAAGTAGTCTTTATTCATGCTTTAACAATATCATACATGTACATAATATATCTAATTTTATTAACCTCCAACTTGTGTCTTTCACTCCTCCAAGATATAGCTAATATAACCCCTCTCATCTACCCTGATTTTTTTTTTGAATTTTAACTCACTGAGCTCATTTGGTGTTGCCTGCTGGAATACTGGCTGATGGCTGATCTTGTTCTTGTGTAGGTAACCATAGTTGCAGTGAGGTCATCTTTGACATGGGCATACCATTTCTAGAAGACAGTCCCTTACAGTACTCCTCCACACCCTCTGTCTCCTACATTCTCTCTCTTGCCCCTTTTGTCGCTTTCCTTGAACCCCGGGAGTGGCGGCGATATACTATGCATGTGCCAGTTAGGGCTGAGAACTCCATATTCACTTACTCGTATCACTTTGACCAGTTAGGAGTCACGACATTAACTGCTGTGCACTGTAGAAAGAAGATTCCATAGCCAAGAGTGAAAGCCTCACTAATGCACACATTATACATGTAGATATCTCAGAAGTCAGTTTGACCACATACCCATTTAGTAAAACTGCAATGGGTCGCCCTCTCTCCTGAGGGCCTATGACTTTGCTAAGGCATAGGCTGTTGGCTAGGTTTACGGTACTAAGCATGGATTCAGTTCTGTAGAGAGTCCTTCAATCACATAAAAAAGCTATTGGTTGCGCCCATGAACTTCATGCCACTATGGCACTACTGTGTGCATTCCACCCGGCAGGTCATTACTGTAGCTGTTAGGGTTCTCCACGGGTAATTATGATTCTCTCTCTGCAGGCAGCATGGCACCTTTTAGCACTATGAAAACTATCCAAGGGGACTAAGTGTGACTTTGCCTTTTCTGTGTTTCACAGCCAGAATGCTGTGTCTTTCATCTAACTTTGATGGGAAATCCACTGCAATGGCAATAGCTAGTGTAGTTTGGGGGGAAGTTCTGGGACATCTGTGACTGATGGCCAGAAAGGGGATTATCTCACACCTGGGACTGAAATTTTCATTTAATAACTTGTATCTTGGGGAAAACATTGTCTACTCATCAGGGTACCTATGTTTGTCCTTTTAAAATGAACGTACAAAGTTTCTGTTAAAGCACATTTTTGGAATACTGTGGAAATATACAAAGAAATCCTCATTAAATCCTGTCATTTTTCTTGTGCTGTCCTTGGCTCTATGACTTTGGAACATGATTAAATCAGTTATGGTCATAGTCTTTGTGACCTTCTTGGACTTACAGTATCAGTCTAATGGCTCATGGTCACACTATGTAAGATAGTGGCCATTGGTATTACTCAGAGAGAAGATAGGGGAATTCGAAGAAGATGAACAAAATGAATTAGACAAATAAATAAATAAACAAACATGATGAAATTTAAGAAGGAACAAAAATACACAAACTGAAAAGCTGTTCAACCTTTGCCACAACTCTTCTCATCTCCAATGAGAAATAAACCCATGTTCGTTCACTAGCGTGGGCTTCATGCGATTTTAGGAAAGCATGTTGACTTACGGAAGGAAAGATAACAGCGAGGGTAACCTGCCTCTTCAGAGTTTTCTTCCATTAGTGGGACGGTGATGATTTAAGTCGGTTATAAAGTTTAGTCAGTAATTCTTTTCAAGGGAAATATATAAATAGTAAAAATAAAAACTGCTTAATTTTGACTTTCATATTCTATATGCTTTAAATGGTATTTCGAGAAAGGCATTGTTACTGAAGACTTAACTTTGTTAAATGCTTTTTATGGCAGTATCATAGAAACACTAGAAAATTAATATACTTTAAGATTTCTATGAGAGGGAACAAGATGTAATTTACAATGAAGTAAATTTTGCTGTTATTATTGTGTTTGTGTGTATGTGTGTGTGTGTAAAACAGTATGACCAAATAAATATGTCATTTTTAGCATAGACTAAATACTAGAAAGTAATTGGTCAGCTATAATATATGTTCTATGAGAAAACAATTAATTCGGTCATTCTAACTTAGAAGACATTTGCGGGCAAGTGGTGCTTCTGAGGCAATGCACCATTTAGCTTTCATTGGAAAGACAAGAATATTGTTGTGCAGTGGACTGGAGGGAACTTGAATTAGTTCAGTCAATTAAGTCATGATTAATTTATGTTAGATCCTGCTCTCTTGAGTCTATAAAAGCAAAGACTTTAGTTAACCAGCAGCATTTAGTTTAATAAAAGTAAAGTCTTTAAAAATGAATTCTGCAGAGAAAAAAAAGTCTACCACTGACATGATCAATAGACAGCAAGGATTGCCTTTTAATTTGTGCCAGTAGAAGTTTGAATGAATGAAGAGACTAATAACAACAGAGTCACTCCTTTCAAATGGATAGCCAAATTTCCCAGATCATTATTAGCATGGCTTGTACCATGACTCCTACCCTGCCGCGTGGCACATTTCAAGTATACAAGAGAGCAAAGGCTTTCCTTGCAGAAGGACCTGCCGCTAATGATAAGTTCGTGTTGTCTCTGGGTCTAAATAGAAACAGTCAATTTCTAGCACCTTCAGTCAAAAATGCTTCTGCAGAGGCTGTGAGTAGATTGTGATTACTCTAATTATCCTTCTGAACATAATGCACGAATCTAATGGGCTTTTGTGTATGTAAGGCATTTAGAGAGAAATGTAGCTGAATGCCTAGCTGAGTTCCTAAGCCGCAGGGAAAATAATAGAGATTTGCCCTGTTCAACAGAAAGAGCAGAACTTAATATTTAAAAAAATGCCCTAGCTTTGCTCACAGAGTGGCTCAGATAGTTGTAGACAGTATTTGATCGAAGGCTAGTGTTGCATTTAGGAGAAATCTTTCTTCAAGAGAGTAAATGAAGGAGATGCCTTTAGGGGTACCCTCATAGATAGTGAAGAGAAGCTATGAAGCTGGCTATACTCATGTAGGCCTTTTAAAGCATTGAATAAATCTCACCAATGCCATCTGAATTCTAAAATTATTGCTATCATATAGTATTAATTTTGATAGAACTACCGTAGCGTGAGACAGTGAGTGAGTAGGTGTTGTCAGATTAAACACATGAATAGTACATGTGGATATTGCACAGCGAGAATGTAGAAGTTGGTGGCAGCCTCCTTGGGTTTCAATTCTCTTGAATTCCTTTCCCCCTTGCTCCAGGTATTGCAATGTGTTTTCCAGGTTGACCTTGAATTTGCAACCCTCTCGTCTCCACCTCCTCTGTAGTTAAGACTATAGGCTGTCCAGCTTAGTCATGCAATCTTGAAGAATGTTGTAGGTTTGCCTCCAGTTTCCTTCATATGTTGAGTGGAGATGGTACTCATTAGCCCTTCTCAGGCTGTCATACAGATTTCATGGGTTAATGAGAGTCAATCCAACCTGCAGGCAAAGCCCTTAGGAATTTGCCTGGCAAGGAGCAGATGCTCAGGGAATAGCAGTGCTAATTAGCATATTGCCTTTCTTCGCTCAGTAGCACACTTGTTGATGGTTTGAGATGGTATCTGCAAGGAGAACAAGGATCAATTGCAAGGCTAGAATGTAAAAGTACCTAGGTCTAAATCCTTTGCTTTGTTCCTCATACAACAAATGATTGGATGGGACTAGCACCTGCCTGACTATCTTAAGCCATCTCCTGGATTCTATTTTTCTCCCATTCTCTGAGATACATACAGTTCAGGGAAAACCACACTGTGCCTTCCATGAAAAGGAAGGCTAAGCGGAAATTTCTTCCTAAATAAGTTCTCACATTTCACCTACATTTAAGCTATCAGCCACAATCATTACTTTTAAAAGTCCATGTAAGACTGTTATATGCATTTAAGATCACAGTTAGCATCCATATAAAATGTCTGTGCTTATAATGTTTACCTTTCTTTTTATTCATTTATACTTATTTTACTTAGAGAGGATTGGTTACCATATTTGGGATATTTTTTAAACTTTTTTTTCTGTTTATTCCTAAGAACTCTGGTTAAGGACATAAGTGTCAGATATAAAGTAGCGGTTCAACAATCTGACAATGGGAAAGACTCACTCCATGACTGTAAATGCCCAAGTGCTCACATTAGCCATCATGAACCACACGCTTCAAGTATCGATCAAGCATAGCCATCCGTCTTGCTAACAGCAGTGTGGCACGAAGCAAGAAAAGTCCCATCCTTGTGACATGTCATCTTTCATTGCCAGCATGAGATTTTTTTTTCTTTTCCCCAAACCGTCAGTAGATAATGATACAGTGGCTTAAATGTGTTGTTTTCATTTGGAACTATGGTAGTTTCTACAGGTATAGAAAATCACCAGTGGCTTGTTTACACACAAGTACTTGCTGAACCATGCAGGGAAAAAGGTTTTTTTTTTGTTTGTTTTTTTGTTTTTGTTTTTTTTTTGACAACAATAGCATTTGTAGTATTAGGATTTTATTAAGAAAACAAGGACTGGGAGGTAATGAAAGTGCTGTCCTTTCCAGATTGATTAGCTGGGAGGATTGAATGGGGAGAGGAGGGAAAACAGAAGTAAGGGCAGGAGTATGGGGAGGGACAACTGACACTAAGGGGCCACTACCAGGGTCCTTTGGAAACCCACTACTGTAGAACGTTCTTGAAATATACACATACATGAAATCAGTTTAAATGGAATCGCCAAGTAGCAGAGAAGACAATCCCTCA
Organism: Chionomys nivalis; assembly: GCF_950005125.1. Classification (NCBI taxonomy): domain Eukaryota; kingdom Metazoa; phylum Chordata; class Mammalia; order Rodentia; family Cricetidae; genus Chionomys; species Chionomys nivalis. The sequence goes on from NC_080095.1 coordinate 55,431,410, forward strand.
ACTCGACATATTTTGCTACCAAGTGTAATTTATAGTGTCAAGAATGGATTGCACCTAATTGAGTTGTTTTCCAAAAGCGCCCTATAGAAATACAGACCTTCTTATATTTTCAAATATCCTAAGTTAAATTTAAAACAATACTAGGAGAATTTTTCATATTATTAAATATATTCCCAAAGTATTATTTTTGATTAAACATTTTCTTAAAAACTCATGCATATAAATAAAGTGCCTGGATCTAATCCACCTCCCATTCTCTTCCCTCTAGCTTTCCCTTCCTTCCCATTTTTTCCTTCCAAGTTCATGTGCTCCTTTTCTCTCTATTTAAAAAATGTAATAATCACTGAGTCTATTTATTGCTGCTGTTCAGTGCATGGTTGTGGGACCATCTACTGGAGCACGGGTAGCTTTTCAGAGCCTGTGTCCCTGAAAGTGACTCCCCCTCTTCCAGTAGCTATCAGTTTTCAGTAGCATTTCAGTTAGAGGTGGGACTTCCTAAGCCCATCCATGCAGGGAGTTTGTCTAGTTTGATCCCATACAGATATTGTACATGTAGTCCCCAGGCATTCTGAGATTGTGTGTCCAGCTGTGTTTTCATATCCCACATATACTTTCCACTATAATACCCATGGCTCTTACGAACTTTCACCCTCTTCTTCCATGATGATCCCTGAGCCTTGTGGGGAGATAGGGTAATATAGATGCTTCACTTGGAGATAATGACTCCATAGTGTCTTGTTCTCTGTACATTGACTAGTTAGTTTTTGGTCTCTCTGTTGTTCACTATCTACCAAGAAAGATAAATGTTGAAAGATATAGTAATCTACTGGTATATATGCAACATGTATTGCTATATATATTTAAAAGAATATAAGTGGTAGGTTTTCCTTTAGGGACTATGACTTAGTCTTTTTTTTTTTTTTTTTTTTTGGCTCAGTTAACAGTACCAGGTATGGGGGGGGGGCGGATCCATCTTATAGTATAGACTGTAAATCCAATCAGAAAGTTATTATTTACTCTGATAACACTCCAAAGAGTATGTATTGCCTAAGAATAACAGGAATAGAAGGAGAACAATCCCAGTTCAAATACTCAGAAAATATTTTTAACAAACTCATAGAAGAAAATTTTCCTGACCTTAAGAAGAACATGTTTATAATGGTACAAGAAGCTTACAGAACATCAAATAGACTGGACTGTAAAAAAAATTCCCCTACTACATAATAATCAAAACCCTAAACATACAGAACAAAGAAAGAATATTAAAAGACGCAGGGGAGTTGGGTGGTGTTAGAACACACATTTAATCGCAGAATTTAGGGTGGCAGAGACAGGTGGTGAATCTCTGTGAGTCTGAGACCAGCCTGGTCTACTTAGTGAGTTCTAGGACAGCCAGAGCTACACAGAGAAACCCTGTCTCAAAAAACAAAAGCAGAAACAACAACAGCAAAAAATGCAAGAGAAAAAGGCCAAGTAACATATAAAGGCAGACCTATGTATTAGAGTTACACCCAACTTCTCAATGGAGACTCTAAAAGCCAGAATGGCCCGGAAAGATGTCTTTCAGACTTTAAGAGACCTGTCCAGACTATTGTACCCAACAAAGCTTTCAATCACCATAAACAGAGAAAACAGAATATTCTATGAGAAAGTCAAATTTAAACATTATCTGTCCACAAATTCAGCCCTATGAAAGGCGCTAGAAGAAAAATTCCAACCAAAGGAGGCTAACTACACCCATGAAAAGACAGTTTATAAATAATCCCACACCCTTTCCCTCTCCCTCTCCCTTTCCCTCCCCCCTCACACACCAGCATCAACATCAGAAAGTAAAAAGAATTAACAATCATTGCTCATTAATATCTCTCACTGTCAATGGATTCAATTCTCCAATAAAATGACAGAAGTTAACAGAAGAGATAAAAAAAAACAGGATCCATTCTTTTGCTGCATACAAGAAACAAACTTCAACATCAAAGACAGGTATTACCTCAGAGTAAAGGTTTGGAAAAAGATTTTCCAAGCAAATGGACTCAAGAAGCAAGCTGGTATAGCTATTCTAATGTCTAACAAAATAGACTTCCAACCAAAATTAATCAAAAGAGATAGGGAAGAACACTTCATACTCATCAAAGGAAAAATTCACCAAGATGACATTTCAATTCTCATCAACATCTATGTCCCAAATGCCTACAAATTCAGGTATATTGACCTCTCTACTGGGCCAAGACAGAAATAAAGAAAAAAATTGAAATCTCCCTAGAATTAAGTGGAAACGAATGTGTAACACACTCAAACTTATGGGAATCAATCTACCTCAAGACCCAGCTATATGACTCTTGGGTCTATACACAAAGGATGGTCCATCCTACCACAAGAACACTTTCTCAGCTACGTTCATCGCAGCTTTATTCATAATAGCCAGAAACTGGAAACAACCCAGATGTCCTACAACCAAAGAATGGATAAATATAATTTGGTACATTTACATAATAGAGTATGACTCAGATGTTAAAAATAGTATCATCATGAAAGTTGCAGAAAATGGATGGGACTAGAAAGAAATCATCCTGTGTGAGGTAATTCAGACCCAGAAAGACAAACATGTTCTATGGTGTGTACTCACTTATAAGTGGATATTAGCTGTAAAGTAAAGGAATTTCTTGCTACAGTCCACAGACCCAGAGAGGCTATGTGAGTAGGATAGAGTCTTTTTGGAGAGGGGTGGCGGGGAGATGGGAACAGGAGGGATCGGGTAAGGGGGTGGAGGAAAAGAGTATTGGGAGAGATGAGTGGAATTGAGGGGTAGGGGTGTTTGATTAAGGATGACGTAGAAATCTAGTGCAATAGAAACTTTTTAGGAATCTGGGAGGGAGACCCTAGCTAAGACTCCTAGCAAGTAATGGGGCAGTGGAGGGATACAGATTCTGAAATGGCCATTTTCTGTAACTAGGCAAGGCTTCCAGTGATTGGGACACAAACCCAACCACAAAATCTTCAACAAAAAATTTGTCCTTCTTGCCGGACTTGATAGCGAAAAGTTAGCATAGAACTTGTGGTAGTGGCCAACTAATGATTGGTCCAGCCTGAGACCCATGCCAAGAGAGGGAGCCCAACCCTGACATTGCCTGGAGCATTAAACACCAAAGGCTGCATAACCCAGAGACCTAGTATAGAACCAAACACCACCTAAAAAAAAATGATTCCTCAAGATACATGTAGACAGGAGCCTAGCCTAGCTTAATCACCATTAGAGAGACTTCATCCAGCAACTGATGAAAATAGATGCAAAAACTCACAGCCAAACAGTACGTGGAGCTCAGTGAATCCTGTGAAGGAGGGGGGAGGAAGAATTTTAGGAGCCAGTGAAATCACATGAAAACCCATAGAATCAACTAGCCTGGGCTAGAAACTGAACCAACAACTAGAAAACCTTCATGGGTCTACTAACTAAGGTCCTCTGCATTACATGTCACAATTGTGTAGATTGGTACTCTTGTGGCACTCCTAACAATGGGAGTGAGGTCTGTTTCTGACTCTTTTGCTGGATTTTGGAACTCTTTGCCCTTCTTACTGGGTTGCCTAATCCATCCTTAATATGAGGAGATGTGCCTAGTCTTATTGCACCTTGATACTCCATGTTTACTTGGTATTTCTGGTAGATGCCCTTTTCTGAAGGAAAATGATGGAGGAGTGTATCTGGGGGAGGGGGGAGGGACTAGGAGGAGAGGAGAGAGAGGAAACTGTGGTCGTGATGTAATATATAAGAGAAGAATAATTAAAAATGTATGTCTTCTCAATAGCAGTATGATGGCTGATATTGTCAAATTAACAGGCTCTTGAGTCACATAGTACACAAATCTTGGGATGTGTTTATGATAAATGTTCCGGATTATATTAGTTAAGTTTGGAAACTTACCCTAAATGTGTCTGGAGTACTCCATTGGTTCTTGATTGACTGCAAAAGAAAATGTGGTCTAAGCACCAGCATTTATCTCTTTCAATTTCATGAATGTAGATATTATATGTCCAACCATCTCATGTTCTGGCTATGTATTTTCTACCACAATGAGCTTCCTTATCTCAATCTAGAAGCCAAAATAAACCTTTTGTAGTGGAATATTATTTTAAGATGTGTTATTTGTTTATGCTTTGGAACATTTGTTTACTGATACAAAAATGTGTTGCATTTATTTAACTCCGTGAAGCTGTGTTACTTTGCCTGTTTACAAAACCTGATTGTTCTCATAAACAGCTGACTAGGAAATAGCCAGGCAGGAGAAAGGATAGACAGGACTGGCAGGAAGAAAGAATAAATATAATGAGAAATCTGGGGGAAAAACATCAAGGAGCATAAAAAGTAGGGGCCAGCCACCCAGCTACACAGCAAGTCATAGAATAAGAAATAAAGAAAGGTATACAGAAACAGAGAGAGATAAAAGCCCAGAGGTAAAAGATAGATGGGATAATTGTTAAGAAAAGCTGGGAAGAAATAACCCAAGTTAAGGCCAGGCATTCATAAGTAAGACTAAGTCTTAATGTGATTTATTTGGGAGCCGGGTGGTGGGTTCCCCAAAAGAGTAAAGAGACAAAGATTCAAGAATATAAAAACAACTAATAACAAACTTTCCTATATTAAGTTGCTTTTTTTTTTAAGGTATTTTGTTACAGGGATGAGAAAAGTAATGAATACAAGTGTCTATAAAGTAAAGACTATGGTTGTCTCCATTTTCTAGATGAAGCAGCTGAAGTATGTAAGGTCTGATTGTTCACTGTGACCTGAATCTGAATTCAAGTGACTTAATTCGAGCCCTCTGCCTGATATTATTAATTAAATAATTAGTTTATGAGGCATGTGTATTTGTGTGCATTTGTGCATGTGTGTGCAGTGTTTGTGGGAGCCTGAAAAAGGCATTGGATCCCTGTAGCTAGTGTTGTAGGTAACTGTGAGCTGCCCAACCTGGGTATTGGGAACTGAATTTGGGTTGTCAGCAAGAGCAGTGTGAACTTCTAACCCCTGAAGCATCTTTGCAACCCAATCACCTATAATTATGTTCTCCACGTGCAGTTTGTGTTTAACTCTTTCAGATAAAGATGGGTGATGAATTAGTGAACAGACTTTGGCCTATTTAGTAGCTGCAACTTTGCAGGTACAATTTCTGATGCTTATACGAGACACAATCTCTCAGTAAAGTATGTCACCCTCTGACTCTCACAGTCTCTGAAGTTCCTCTTCAGTCTGGTTCCCTGAGCCTTAGGTATGCCACTATTTGTAGTTGTGAATGTGGACTCTATGCAGTCACTACTTTAGTGTCCTTCCATTTTTTTTTTTTGCAATTTACTTGTAAAACTCTTGCCTTTTAATCCACTGTAATTGTTTGTGTCAAATTCATCAACATTTTCCATCTTAGTACGTCTAATGATGATTTGTTGCTTTCAACCTAGAAATTCTCAGCAGTGTTTGCATGGTTAATTATTTTTCGTTCTTGAAATTCTTGTTTTGCTTGTCTTCTGGAAAGCCATAATTTCTTATTTTCTCTCCTGTTTTTTCCCATTGCTGAATTCTTCCCTTTCTAACATGTCATGTCCGCCCTGTTGTGCGCAATGTGATGTAATCTTAAGGCTCATGCCTCATGCTCATTATTGTTAAATTTAGGCATCAACCCTCTACCTTGAAGCTTCAGAATAATGTGCTACCTCTTTGTCAACTCCATATAGAAGCACACTCAGCTTCATTTTCCCCAAGCAGTACTCTCAACCTCAGTTCAGCTGCCAGTTACTGTCATTGTGCAGCTCACACAGCCTCCTCAGCCTTCACAAGCCATGTCCCTATGCCTCTCCTTACTTAAAATATCAGGTCATAATTCACACCCATATTAGATACTGCTAATTCATCAGCAAAATTCTTCTGCTTTTCTCAAGTTTTCTTATTTTCCTATGGTGAGTTAACTTCACAGTTCCTAGCCTTCTAAATGGCGTTGCTATCTCTATTTTGCCTCTGAAACAATGGCTTATTTCGAATGTTTATTTCACTGCTTAAAATCTTACAATCGCTTTGTATATCTTCTTGCAGTAATCTCAATCTTATTTCTTTCTTTTTTCTTTCTTTTTCTGTCCACATCAATCTTTCTATGCTTCTCTGACAAACAAGTTCATTCCTGTCTTGGACTAGAGATGGTCTGTCTAGAATTCAGAGTTCAGCTTTCATTGCATTCTAAGGTTGACTTGTTTTCATTTTCAGCTCTCGTTTGAAATGTTACTTCCTTAAGACAACCTCACATTGACAAAAATAATCCACTCACACCCAAATATTTGTTTTCCTTATTATATTTTATACTTTCAGTGATTTTTCTGTGTTTACATTGATTGGCATTCACTCAATTGTTGGTTATTCCCCTACAGATTAGCTCAAAAAGTATAAGTACTTGAAACGGGACTTACTGAAGAGTTAGCAAATATTTGTGGAGTAAGATAATGCATTCATATTTTAGAAATATAAAGGGGTATCCATGAATACAAACTCACCATTTAATTAGTCATTACTAATAAGAAGGCAAACTAATAAGAAGGCAATAGATTATCTTATGTTCTAGAGATACAACACAATGACTTAAACATTCACACTGGGGAGACCACATCCACTGATTATTCAATATAAATGATTGGCCCTGAAAACATACATATGAGTAACTTAAACAGACTGAGCAGTTATACTTAGGAATGCATACATATATACATATACATAAATGCATGCAATGGCAATTAATAAAAAAGAGGTCATGGATTAGAATATAGCAATGAGAGGCATATGGGAGAATTCAGAGATTAAAGGGAAGGAAGAAATGATGCAATTATATTGTAATTATATTATGATCTCAGGGAGGGAAGGATGGAGGAAATGAGAGAGAGAATATTTATTCCAATTCTGTTTGTCTGGAATCATTATAAAAAATGCAGAGATATTAGTTTTTGTGTTTGAAACAGGGTTTCATATAACCCAGAGCAAGCATGGTACTTGATCTGTAGCTGAGGCTGGCCTTGAACCTCTGACTCTCTGCTTCTACCTTCAAGTGCTGAGATTACAGCTAGCACTTCAAAGGTATTTAACTGACTTTCATGAATTACAAGGAAGAATTGAGATACAGGTTAACCTTAAATCATGTTGGTCAGTAAGGCTTCCTAATTTTATGATGTGAGCACTTGCAGGCAAAAACCCATCCCCTGCCTCCTCTTCCCTTCTTAGTTTAATTTTGAGTCAGGGTCTAAGTAAATTTGTTCATACTGCCCTTGAATGTCCTCTGCAGTTCTGTCAGGTCTTGAGTTCATAATTTTCCTGCCTGAGCACCTTGTGAGGTCATACACCACCTGAGCTAGCTTCAAAGCCTTTCCTACATTGCTCTTCTGAAAGCCAGAGTTCTACTAGTTTGTAAAATGTACTGATAGCCTCCCAGATTTCCTCTTTGAAGTAATGCTAGATACATTCTGTAATAAAATGGGATCAAATTAAGCACCTGGAGTAGCTCATGTGAAGAAAAAATTTAAAAGTTCATGAATAGGGTTAGCCTTAGTTTCCTTTTTTGGGGGGAAAAGAAGTTAAAGGTTAACTGTAGTCTTAGAACATTATTTAAAAATAGTTTTCCTGAGTTTGAAAGGCAAAATTCCCATTGTTCACATCACACCAACACACAATATTTTCAGTTATTTTACTGCCTCTAGTATTTGCATTCCATGATGACAAGTGAAGCTGATATATTTTTATTGAATGTTCAAGTATGCTTTCTCGGGTGGTCTCCAAATCTCTATCTATTTAATGTTAGGTTATTTGGTTTTATCTCATTGAGTCTTATCATTTTCCCTCTGGATACAATACCTTGTTACCTTTGTGACTGCAGATATGTTCTTTATTCTTAGCCTCCTTCAGTCTTTTAGCGATGTCTCTATATAAACAGACATTCTTACTTTTGATAAAGTCTAATTTAGCAATATATTATTTTATGATTAGTATTTTTATTTAATTTAACAATCTATCTAGCTCTTCCATAAGTGCTTCCTTAGGCGGTTACAAGAAATTGTCCAAAATCTCAGTTAGAGAAAAGAAGAGATGAGGAGATTGCCAGTGCATCAAATGCTTGCTATATAGGCATGGAGACCTGAGGTCAGACACTGAAGTCACATAAGAACCTGTTTCACAAGAATGACTCTGGCTTTGGGGGTAAGGAACAGTGATGGATTCCTGAAGCTTTCTGGCCCCCAAGTCTAGTCAATCAGCAGACACTGGATTTTGTGGGAGATACCGTTTCAAAAACCAGAGGAAGTGGGAGATAGCCTTGAATGGATTGGCACAGGTGATAACCTCCTGAAGATAAAACCAGTAGCATGAACAGTAAGATTGACAATAAATTAGACCTCATGAAAGTGAAAAGCTTCTTTAAGGCAAAGGACACCAACAATAGGACAAAAGAGCAGCCTACAGAATGGGAAAACACCTTCACCAACTAACCCCACATCTGATAGAGGTCTGATCTCCAAAATACATAAAAAAACTCAAGAAAGTAGACATCAAAACCCAATATAATCCAATTAAAAATGGAATAGAGACTTAAGCAGAATTTTCAACAGAGGGATCTCAAATGGCAAAGATACACTTAAAGAAATAATATCATTAAACATCAGAGGTCATAGGGAAAAGAAACAACATCAGAACAGATAATCAAAAGATACCTAAATAAAAACCACAAAATCAACAAAATGACAGTAATTAATATAAACGCTTCAGTAATAACTGAATATTAATGGCATCAATTACCCATTAAAAAAACCCAGACTAATAGATTAGATCAGAAAACATCCATCCTTTTGGTGCCTCTAAAACCATGTCTAGTAATCAATGATAAACACCATCTTACGGCAAAAGGATAGGAAAATGTATTCCAAAAAATGAAACTAAGAAACAAGCTGTAATAACAATTCTAATATCTGACAAAAATAGACTAAAACCAAAGCTAGTCAGAAGAAAGGAGGGTAATTTCATACTTCTCATAGGACAAAGGATATTAAAATTCTAGACATAAACACACAAAATCTGTGACAGATTATGAAGGCAATCTTAAGAAGCAAGTTTATAAAATGAAGTGCCTACGTCAAAAACTTTGGGAAATTTTAAATTAATAACTCATTCATGCACCCGAAAAAAAAAACAGTAACTAACAATACCCAAAGAAATTAAGTTGGCATGGATAATTAAAATTAGGACTGAAATATAAACAAACAAACCATATTACCTCTGCAGTGAGGACCAGCCTCTAGCAGTGCAGGGCTGGATGGAGATCCATGGCCAGTGAACTAAGATTTTTTATCTGAGGGAGGAGGAAAAAGATGTACACACTCTCTTCATGGTTTCCTTCTGACCTTTTCTCTATTTTTTTTCTATTTTTATTTTTTCCCTCTATATCTTTCCTGGCGTTTTCTTTCATTCTTGATGTTTTCTTTCTAACTCACTTTGTTTTCTCCCCTTACAGCTTATAAACCTCATCAAAATCTTTCAAACAATATAAAAATTATAATATGGTTAAATTTTATTTTCAAGCGAATGACTACAATGAATGCAAGTAAGAAATGACATATTTTTCTATATCTGTTACATGACTAAACTGTTTAGCTATTACATGTGGAAAACAAATTGTCCCAAGAACCCACATATTCATTTCCAAGAAACTTTTTTTTAATATAAATTAGCAGAATGTGAGCAAGTGAGGTACTTTTATCAGTCAGTTCTTTTGCTGGCAGGCTACATTTGGTGGTCACAAAGAAAGGGCCAGTCACTTTATTATTTATCTCAAAAGGTAATCTTCTAAGGAATCTTAGAAGACTCCTAAATCCAAGGTTTTATATATAAAAAAGAACCAGTCACCTCTATTTTAAATTCTCAGGGGGGTATACCCACTCATCAACAGTTTTTGGTATCAGGAAGCTGAGGGCAGAGATGGGCACAAGAAATTAATTACCATCGTTGATCACTAACCAGTCCTAGCAAGAAAGGCTAGCAGTTCATAATAATTGGACTGCTTCGTTTTTATCCCTAATCTTAATTAATTAATCAATTACTCAGCTAAGGATCCTTGCAAACTTTAGAATGTTTTCTAAGGTTTTTCACCTCAGTTCTATTTGACAAAAATATCTTGGTCTAACTTTAAGTTATTTTCAAAACTTTGTTTCAGCTGTGATGCACTCTGACACTTGTGAACACATCATTCAACATTAAGACTAAAAGAATTTAAGCTAGCTGGACCACTGGGACTCAGTTGGTTTACTTAATCATTAACCTAAGCCACAGTCTATTTAACTCCTCCATAGAAACACATGTGTTCTAGCTGCGTGATACTTCCTCGTTTTCTTTTTTATTCTCTGCATCCTCTGCTTTATCAGAGGCAGGGGAAATTTTATTCTACCTTTACCTATGTTAATTTCTCACCAAAGTAACCTCTATCATAATCCCTTACTATATTTATTAAAAACCTTCAACCATCAAAACGCTATCTAAAGCCGGGTGGTGGTGGCGCACGCCTTTAATCCCAGCACTTGGGAGGCAGAGGCAGGCGGATCTCTGTGAGTTCGAGACCAGCCTGGTCTACAAGAGCTAGTTCCAGGACAGGCTCCAAAACCACAGAGAAAAAAAAAGCTATCTAAACTATCACTGTTATTGTATAAAATCATTGCTTTAGTTAAACAGTACAGCTTACAGGGAAACCATCTTCATAATAACCCATAGGTGAAAATGCCTAATAGACAGGGATATTTCTGAGAGATGATCATACTGCATTAAGGGCAGTGGGGATCTCCCCATGCCCATTCACCATGCTGGATACCAGAGAAAAATGGTAGCAGCAAACATGCAAGACACAGCAAATAGTAAGAAATATTCTGGGACTCAGGCTCTCTGGGCCTTGCCTATCCGAGATTTAGACATCAGGGTTTTGTTTCTTGGTGGGCTGATCCGTTGAAGTCTATTGCCCTCTGATGTTCCTCTGACATGACCACTGGCATAGTATGAAGAATGAAATGATGAATATGCCCTTTGAAAAAAATTTTAAAAAATCTTTAGTCAAATTAATCCAGAAGGGAAAGGATCCAAATTAATATAATTAGAGTGGAAACGGGATATATTACAACCAGCACCAAGTATATTCGGGGAATTATAAGGATAAACTTTAAAACATAATATTCCACAAAACTAGGAAATGTACAGAAATTGATTAAAAATTATATTCCATCAAAGCTGAATTAAGATGAAGTAAATACATTTTTGACATAACATTTTTATTGATTCTCTAGGACTTTCACATCCTGCATCTTGATTGCACTCACTCCCTTGTCCTTCCATGTCCATGACACCCCCCAAAATAGTAAAAATAAAGACAAAAGCAAAGCAAAAGAAAGCAAAAAGCCAAATGGAGGGTAATCAAACTCTCAGTGGCCTGTGCCTTAAGTAGAACTGAGTTCTTTACTTCCAGGACACCTGCCAGATGCCATCAATTAGGGAAGAGTTTCATCACACTTTTTAAGAGTTCTCTTTGGTGGTTTCCTTTCTAGGCTCTTGCTTTTGGTGGGGGGAGGGATGGAGTGGGGAGGAGGAAGTGGAGTGAGGGTAAGAGTTTGTCATAGAGGTCTTCCATGTGCCTCACTCTCAATTGTGCATCCACAGTCATGTAAATGACAGCAAAAGTAGCCTCCTCGTTCTTCACAGTCACTGGGAACAAGGATAATGGGCCTCCACTATTACCACAGAACCAGACAAGACCCTTGGAGGCAGCCTGGAGCACAAGACATCAATATGACCTCAGATGGCAGTGCAGGTCACTCAGATCAGAATAGTCCCCAGTGGGCCGTGATCTCATGTTCATGATACCAGCATGAGTCCATGGTTCTGCTGCAGCTGGGGTCTGTGTTGATGTCTGTCACCCATGTTACTACTGAATATTATGCAAATGTTCATGTGTTGTGTGTTGCAGCCTGAACTTATGCTATGTCTGTGCGTCATGTGGCCACTGGGGGTCATTCTGATCTGAGTGGACTTGAGTGGCCTGCTCTGCTACCTAAGGTCATCATGATACGCCACTGAGGGCCATGCCTGGGTTCATGGTCCTACTGCAGGCGGGGTCTGTGTTGATGTCTGTGGTCCATCACTAAAGGTCATATGGATGTTCATGTAAATAAATATTTTAAATAGATCCACGATAGGCAATGAGACAGAAGCAATTATTAAAGTCTCCCAGTTTAAAAATGTCCAGGGCCACCTGGCAGTGGTGGTTCATGCTTTTAATCCCAACATGCAGGAGGCAGTGACAGGGGAATCTCTGTGAGTTCGAGGCCAGGATGGTATACAGAGTGAGTTCCAGGGCAGGCTCCAAAGCTACACAGAGAAACCCTGTCTCAAAAAAATAAAAGCAAAACAAAAACAAATGTACAGGGCTAGATAGAGTCAACCAATTTCTACCAGACCTTGAAGTAAGAACCAACACCAATACTTTTTAATTCATTCTGTAATTAGAAAAGCAAGGGGCATTTACAAGAACAGTTAAAAAGCCAGTATCACTCTACACTAAAACCAACTATGTCTCCACAAACCCCCCAAATTATGTGATAGTAATTTATGAACATAGATGCAGATATTTTTAATAAAATGCTAACAAACAGAACACATCAACAAGAGTATCCACCATTATCAAATTAGCTTCATCCCAGAGATACAGAGATGGTCCAATATATACAAATCAATAAATGTAATCAACCTCATAGACCCAAGGACAGACGCTACATGATTATCTCTCTGTATTCACAGAAGTCCTTTGTATGAATCTCCCAGAATACAACATTCTTTTATGATAAAATTCCCATGGACTTGGGACATGGGGTACATTATCTCAACATAACACATGCAGTATACAGATATTTAAATGTTAAATTGAGAAAAGCCCAAGAAATTTCCATTATAATCAGGAACAAGAGCTATGTGATAAAATCAGCTTGGTACTGGTTCATTGACCAATGAGCTTGTGTCTTACAGCTAATTTCTCTGTCTTCTGGCTATTATGTTCTTTCTACCCCTTCTACCAAAGTGTTCTCTGAGCCTTAGAGGGGGTGGTATAAATGTCTTGTTTAGGGTTGAGAACTCACCTGTTGTTTATCACCAGGATTTTGGTATAGCCAGGAGTTTCTGTACTGTATTAGAAGAAAAGCTCTGAATAAGGCTGAGGAGATGTTTGTCTCTGATTATAAACATAGATTTAGAAAGCAGATTGGCACTGTTACTTTAGCTAAATCACAGTGTTAAGCCACAAACTATGACCTATTACATCCTCTGCCATGGGTTTTCATGTGTTTTCTCTTGTGGAACCGTTCTAAGATTCAAACAGAGAGCAGCAGCTAACTCCCATTAGAGTAGAATTGTACAAGGGGGCACACTTTTGACTGGTAGGTTTGTATTGTGGATGTGATAATTAAACCAGTATATTTTTGTTGCCTCTTAATAATATGCATTTTCTGTAAATGTATGTCTTGTATTTTATCAACTATTTTTCAGGCATTGTTTTTTTGTCATATTGTGGATTCTTTTCACCTTAATACCATTTTCTCATTTTCAATTTCATTATATTTAAATAAAATTAATATGTATGTATTGACTTTGTTGTCAGGGATCATGGCTTAATAATAGTTAGTAGGGACATTTTATTCTTTCTTAATACAGGCCTGATGTTTCTGAATATTAATCCTGATGTGGGATTCTCCTCTGTAAGCTATGAATATATTTTATTACCATTGGTTAATAAAGAAGCTGCTTTGGCCTATGGCCGTGCAAAATATAGATAGGCAGAAAAACAAAACTGAAGGCAGGGTGTAAAAAGGCAGAGTTAGGCAGGCGCCATGTAGCTGCCAAAGGAGAAAGATGCTAGAACCTTACCTGTATGTCACAGCCTCATGGAGATACACAGATTAGTAGAAGTGGGTTAATTTAAGATATAAGAACTAGTTAGAAATATGCCCAAGCCATCAGCCAAACAGTGTTGTAATTATATAGTTTTGTGTGATTATTCGGGTCTGGGTGGCCAGGAAACTAAAGGGCAATCTCCATTTACAGAATCCATTCATTTCTTTCCTGAAGTATCATTAGATGTTTCCTGCCTAATCTTGTCTCACTGAAATTTTTCTTTCTTTTTCCTAATATATTGTTGCTAAGATAGAGGTAGATGAATTTCATCACCATTTCAAAGGATGTTAGTGCTCCTTCTTCATTTGGAAGAGAGACTTCTTGATATTATATGAAAGTTATTTTCTTGAATGTTTTGAGAATTCAACTTTGACTCCGAGCTGCATATTTTTTTTTTTTTTGGTATAGGAAAAGTAATTATTTTACAAATTTCAGTTCTGTTCCAATATTTGCATTTTCTGTTTTGTAAGATATGTTTTTCAAGGAATTTGGCTATCCTACTTAAAATTTTTCAATTAATTAGCCTGTGGTTGTTTCAAAAACCTTATTACCGGCCTCCTAATAATTATATTTTCTGGAGTCTGGCCATGTGTTTAGTCCTGGTGTTTGTGATTTGTGTCTTCTGCCTTGCTCTGTGCGTACTGTTGTCTATTAGACTTTAGAGTTTCCTGGTTGTTTGCACACGGGTCTTTATGTTTAATGAATACTCTTTTCTTTCTACATTTTGTCTGAAGTTGTTTTCATTTCCTAGTTGTTATTGTAGATTCATAATCTTTGCTGTTTCCAGCCTTCATCTCTTCTAATGCTTCTAAGACTATTCTCTCTTCTGCAAATAGATTTACTTTTATCTCAGTTCAATATTTTGTATTCCATAGATATTCAGATTAAAATGTTTTTCTAATTTACTGTGATCTTCTGCATACGTAATCTGGAATGTTAAGTTTTGTATTTAACATTTTGTTATATTTTTCTGACTTAAGTCCAACAATCAGAAGATATTATTTGCATAAATTCAGTCTTTTGTAATGTACTGAAGTTTCTTTTATGATGCAGCATATGTTTAATTTTTCTGAAGATGTGGGCTATATAGAAACTTAAAAATTTATTTCTAAGATGTTGATTATTGCTTTAGTTTTGAAAAAAAATTATAAATTCTATTGGATGTTTAATTCTTCATTTTCCTTTAGTTCACTACTGCTGAAAGGGCCCTGTTTAAAAATCTTTTAGGAGAATTACAGTGTTTTCAATTCTCATTTTTTCAGATTATCTTTATATAATTTGAGGGTACATTATTTGGTACACATACACTGAAAATGTTCATATATTTGCAATATATTTACATATTTATCATCATGAAATTACTCTGCATGTATTTAATAGAGATTCATTTTACTCTTAAGGTAGTTTTTGTCAAATTAAACAATTCAATTGGATAATGCTGTATTTATATTTATTTTTAGCATTTTTGTTTAGTTATATTGAAGGCATGTTTTTAATAAGTTGTATACAGTTGCATTATATTTTGTCTGTTTCCTGCCTGACAATTGATTTTAGTTATATGGTATCATCTCTTCAATTTAACTTTAATATGCTTGCTCTTACATATTACTTTCGTTTGTTCTACTTCTATTTCTAATTTCTTGCATTTAGTGGAACCAATTATTTATCTTTTCTACTTTTTTTCTATTATGCTGTCTTTCCTCACAATTTTGTGCAATGCCATCTTACATATCAAAGACAAATTATTGGGACACTTTAGGTCATGGGTCAGATTCGTTACCTATGGGGCCAACTGGGAAATTTTATTTATTACCCCCTTTCTTGTGTTGTTTCTATAGAGTAATAGGTATATATATATATATATATATATATATATATATATATAGGTATATATGTGTGTGTGTGAAAAAAATATATATATACACATACATAACATTATACACATACTGTCTTAATTCCCAATAGTCCTTTCTAAAACTGAATTACCCTGAATGTGTATTTTTTCAAAAGCATGCTTTTCTAGGCACTTTATTTTGCTTTGATTCTCTACTACCCCTTGGCAGCCTTTCCTTTGCTATTAAAAAGACTCCCATGATCTTCTTTCTCCTGATACTGATGTGATGTTGAGTGTCTGAGTTTTTGCTTGTCTGTGCTTTCTTCAACCCACCTTTGTGACGGTTAGCCTTCACTGTCATTGGCAGGGTTTCTAACCACTTGCTGTTGGGTGTGTCTGTGAGGGCACTTTTCAGAGAGGATTGCCTGGAGAGAGAAGACCCCGCCTGTGAACTGGGGTCCAAAACTGAATGAAAAGGAGAAAGGAAAAGTGCCCTGAGTACCAACATTCCCTTTCTCTTTGACCCCACTGGATGTTCCCCACTTCCTCGCCTTCTTACTGTTCTTACCTCTTTGCAATGATGAGATGAATCTCCTCAAATCATGAACCCAAATCAAAGCTTTCCTTAAATTGCTTTTTTTTGATGTATTTTTCATAGCTAGTAAAAAAAAAGCATACCTTTATTTATGAATTGTAGCCTTCCATAGTAAAAAAAATTCTAGATTGGCAGTTATAACTTCAACATATATTTTTACCATTGTCTGGGTTCCGTTTTTGTGGCTGTGTTAACT
This sequence comes from Chionomys nivalis, assembly GCF_950005125.1. Classification (NCBI taxonomy): domain Eukaryota; kingdom Metazoa; phylum Chordata; class Mammalia; order Rodentia; family Cricetidae; genus Chionomys; species Chionomys nivalis. The sequence goes on from NC_080095.1 coordinate 55,448,019, forward strand.
GTAGTCCTTTGAAAGTAACATACTCTTTGTCAACTTTGAATATTTTTCTGTATTTTCTTTGCTTTGCTTCATATGTTTATTCTGCTAGTGTTTATAGCATTTCTTGAGTCTGTGACTCAATGATCTCAATATTTTTGAGAAGCTTTCCAGAATTTCCCTTCCAGATACTACTTTCTTAGTTTTCCATTCAGACTGTGATTAGGTGTGTTAGACCTTCTGACCATTTCACACACTGAATACTTCTCAGAGCTTTTCCTTTTAAATTATTTTTATTTTACTTTTATGTGTTTGTATGTTTTGCCTGCATGTATGTCTATGCACCACATGCATATAATACCCATGGAAGCCAAAATAGGCTGTCTGACCTCTCTGGAACTGGAGTTAGAGCCATCATACGGATGCTGGGAACCAAACCTAGGTCCTCTGGACAATCAGCCAGTTTTCTTAATCTCTGAGATAGCTCTTCTGCCCCCTTAGAGCTCTTCTATTAATGTCCTCATTTTGTCTTTTTTTTTCTTATAAGAACCCAAATCTCTATCTTCAATGTGTATATGATTATTAAACCAGAGCATTTAACTTTTGTACATTTTATTGTGAGTATATACATCTTGTATTTGTCATAATTTTTGGTTGTCATCTGAAAATTTTCAATTTTGTCCTTTAATTTTACGAAAAATATTTTATATGATGCGGGAGAACACACACAGTCTATGGTCTGTCTGTGAACACCAGAGGGCAGCTGTTATGAGCGGCAGTTCCTTCCTTCAATCATGTGGATTCTGAGAATTAATCTCAGGTTTTCGGGCTCCACAGCAAGTACCTTTACCTAATGAGCCATCTCACGAGCCCTCATGAGGAAATTAATTACCATTGCTTTTATGTATTTATTTCATCCTTTGTTTTTCCTACCAGTTTTTTTTCTGCTATTTATTTCGTACCATCCTCATTTATGTCAATTCCACTACCCATTTTTCATGTTTGTGTTGAAAGTACAAGCAGAGATACTGTGAGTGTCTAGAGAATGCTGTACTTTCTGATTTTGTCGGACACAGTAGAAACAGTCCACACTGGTTCAACCCATGATTGAATCTTTGGAGCCCTCTGTAGTAATGGTGTGATTTCTCTTTGATCAAAGGAAAGCGGACTGGAGATTAACTTGGCTAACTATTCCTTTTCAAAAATGCTCTTTCCTTAAGATTCTTGATTTGGAAATTAGAATATACCATCTTATATATGATTTAGGTGAAAAGTTTGATATACAGTTTTTATTTGTTTAAGTGTTTTATGTGAAGATAATATGTTTGAAGTTTTGGTAATATCCCAGAATAAAGTTATCCTCAATTGTTTTTTTCCCTGAGAATTTATAAATACTAAAACTTCAAGTAAAATTTCAAAAAGAACCAAATGTTCAAAGTCACTTTAGTTTTCTACAGAAAAGACAGTGAACTAAATAGAAAATCATGTCAACAATCTTACTGTGTGTCTTTAAACTGTTGTTTATGATTTTAATGAAGCAACATGCCTGAGAGCTTAGAATTTTAAAAAATAATAGATATTTGTGTCAAAAGTGAAGAGATGGTAAGTTTCACTTTCCCCTTTCCCTCTGTGGAGGAGTAATTGAATACTGAATGCCCATGCTCAGGATGAATGGCATACATAAGAGTTGCATGTGTGCAAACTATTGTTTATAGTTGTTTCTCAGAGCTGTTGTTTTCCAAGTAAATGGCACATTTCCACAGTGTACCTGAATAAGAAAATAAAAGCTATGGCCCAGGAGAGCATCCTAGTATTTTATCCAGCAGAAATGTTAGTTTTTGAAAACTGTTAAGACCCTTAAAGAAATAAATATGACCTGCACATGTCATAGTAATTGGGTGTCACAAAATTAAAATTCTTCCAGTTTTCTCCCAAAGAATTCTTGGGAAGTCTCTGCATATTCCTTTCTAGATGTTTCCTTACTAGATGTTTTCAGGAAACAGAAAACTGGCTAGTTGGCCAGAGGCAATACGAATCATCTTTAAAGGCTATTCTCAAATGAAGTACAGAAGCGGGAGTTAGGCATCCAATCTTCTACAGTCAATTTATAATATTTAATTATAGAATATTTATTTTGTGTCTCTCTGTGTGTGCATGCGTGTGAATGTTTTGCCTGCATGTATGTATGTACATGATGTGAGTGCCTGATGTTAATGAAGGTCAGAAGAAAACATTGGATCCTCTGGTACTGGAGTCGCAGATGGTTGTGAGCCACCATGGGTGCTTGGAATTGAACTCAGGTCCTCTGCAATAGTCACACATGCTCAACATTGCTGAGCCATTTCTCCAGATCCTCTCACAGTCCATTTTAAAGAGAAGTAAACCAATAATTTGTTAGAAGACACAAGTGATTTAAGGCCAGGATCTGGCTTAAATATAAAGGCAACTAGCTCAAAACTAGAGATTAGTGTCATAAAGAAAAACGGAATTTATATTGGGATTTTTCAGTTGTCTGAGAGCATGTAGTACTACTTAGGGTTAGAGGAATACTTATGGCAAATGCTTTATTTTAGGGTGAGCTAGTGGCATGATGTAATTAATGGCATCAGTGATGAGAATAGGAGGTAGAAACTGCTCTGACAACTTTTAGGGCAGGGATCCTGAAAGCATTGCAGCCTTGGCCAGAGCTGGAAATGTCTTTGGTTCTGTTCTAGCCCGAAGCCGGGGAGGTAAGAAGCAGGTTCTGATTTCTTATTTTTTTCTTTTTCTAAATGACCACTCTTTCCTGTCCCCAGTCTAAAGACCATTCCTTTTGGTGAACAGATTTGAAATTGGATATTAAATTTTTTATTATGCAAATGGATTGTTTCCATTTTCCAATTTAAATTTACTTCCTAAATAATTTGAAGGTCTCTAAGGGAAACAGTAGGTAGCTAGACAGGGATTTTAGCCTTGGAAGCTGCTGAGGATGGTCCCTTCCTCACAGTCAATTTAAGCCCCTATTTCAATTTCCCTGGGAATAGAAAAATAAACATTATCTTTGTAATTCCTTAGGTCTCCTGTTCAAAGGAGTGGGATGCTTTTGGCCTTGGGTGGACACAGAACAGTCTGCTCTGCTCCAAATATTAGACAATGCATGCTACTGCACTCTCTCTTAATCCTCTTTACAATTGGGCCTGTCAATCATCTGAGCTGGAATCTTCCCCTTTTCTTAAATCTAATTCACTTGAAGACATGTTTAGGGAGATGGGTGGAATAATTATCTCCTTAATGAGATAATTTGTGTCTCCATCCTAGAAAACTCACGGTTTGGGAAATCCCATACAGAGAACCTTGGCTATGTTCCCTGCTCGCTTTCCTGAAATACCCAGAAGAGGGAAACTTCTTCTTTTCCTTATTTTCTCTGTTTGTCTTTAAGATACCTGCAAAAGCACAGACGTGCTATTCCTGAAGGTCTGGGTTTCCTCACTATTTCTCTGGAGCTGTCTTCCCTTCTTCCTTCTGCCATGCAGTTGCTTGTGACTTGTTTTGCTGAGCCTGCCTGCTTTTTTGGACCCTGGCTTAAGGCACTGCTTTCTGTCTGCCTATTTTCCTGTTCCCTCCTGGGACAGCTACAAGGATTTACAGCTTGCCTGCCATGTTTTTATTTTGTTGTTTTATTTGTTTTTTTTTTTTCTCCTCAAACTTCAGTAAAATTGTCCCCAGCCTCCTTCTGAGTCCATTTCTACATTCTTTTATTGAGATTAAAGAAATTAGAAAGGGAATCTCAGTTTCCCTTGTACCTTATCCTATGCCTAAGATAGACTCCCAGACTATGGGATTTTTTAATGGTTTTATCTGGAAGTGTGTTCTAGACATGTTGGATTTTACTTAAGTCAAGATCCTATTTTTAATTCATTTTCTAAACCCCGTGTTTCCCAGACTCAACACCAAAGCATAGGACATTCTTGGCTGTAGAAATTCTTTTAAGCAGTCTCTCCTGGATGTGTTTGTTGCAATTCCTTTAGAGCCATCTAAGCCTTTAGTATTTGAGATATTATCTGTAATGACTAATAAAGCGGAGCAAAACCACTGGACCAGATAAATCTGGCTTATTTCAGGTTGGAATAGTGTTCTCTGTAGTTCTGATTAGTTATAATTTTTATCAGGTTAAGTCGAACAGACCAGCCTTTTTCCTGTGAACCATTTTCTGCATGTGGGTCAAAAGCTTGCACATCAAAGTTACCTCTAATGCAGAGTTAAAATGCCTGACTTGTACAAAAAGTACTCACGCATGCAGCCATTAGTAAAGAGGATGGCAATTAGCCCAGCTGGTGTCAAGAGGGCCATAGTTATGGTCAGTACAAGAGGCATTGATTTTAGACAGCTGCATCAAAAATGTAAAAAATATTGCAGATGGCATGGAACAATAGCCACCCGTGAGCAGGTGGAAACAATTAAGCCAGTATATAGAAACTCTACTTCTAACAGATTAGCTTAAATGCGGGACACAGTGGAGTGGCAACTAACTTTTAAATTTCCTCATAGGGTTTAACAGAGACTCTATTTGCCAAGAACTGCAAGCTGTAGACTTTCTGAAGGCGAGGTTCTTGTGCTTTCTAGAAGCATGGCCTCTGACAAAATACCTGGGTATGTATGTTTGTATTTGTTTTGTTAGCTGAACTTAATGTTTTTTGTTTGTTTGTTTGTTTGTTTTTTTGTTTGTTTGTTTTTTTGTTTTTGTTTTTTGTTTTTTTTTTGAGACAGGGTTTCTCTGTGGCTTTGGAGCCTGTCCTGGAACTAGCTCTGTAGACCAGGCTGGTCTCGAACTCACAGAGATCCGCCTGCCTCTGCCTCCCGAGTGCTGGGATTAAAGGCGTGCGCCACCATCGCCCGGCTCTGAACTTAATGTTTGATAGTCTTATAAGAATGGCTCATTTTTAAATCTCTTAACCCCAATGCAGTCTGCTCCCCTGCCCAATCAGGTGTGATGCAGAGGCTGACTATTTCTCAGAGCAGTCACCAGTGACATAAACCTGAGTGAGGCCACACTGTTCTTTCTTTGTGTCATTTTCCTTCTTCCATCCCTGTGCCAGATTTCCACCAGCCTGTCCAGCATTCAGCATCCCACATAATTCTGAGTTCACCAGATTGGTCTCTGCCCAGAAGTTTAAGTATTTTCCGTACCATATGTGGGAAACACAACATGTTGACCAGAGCACACAGGACTAGAACTGAGACCTGTCTCCCATAGTTTTCTCCTCTTGTATCTCTTTTGGCCCCACTAACTTCGATGGAATTTCTCAAAAACATCATGATTGAAATTTTAGAGTTTTTTTTTTCTCTACCTCAGAAATACTTTTCCACACAACTCTGCAAAATAAGTAAATCCTGGTTCTAGTTGATGTCATGGAGACAGATTTTATTCAATAATAACCATTGTGATAAGGGAAGGTATTGAACTGAGCCAAACTCTACTGAAACAAAGTGCAGACATTCTTAAAGCAACTAGAGAGAAGTCAGGTTTACTAGGGTCCAGCATGCCAACTAGTCACCTGGTTGTGTTCACTGGAGCTTGTCTGGAAACAGACTTCATGTATCTTCATAAGAGGCCATGGTGCAAGGTAAGTGCCTTCTAGACTAAGTCCTTTGCCCCAGGGATGGAGAACAAAAGAAAGAGGTAAAGCAAAGCATCTCCTTCAATGCATTTATTTCAGAGAGGTCTCGGGTCTCTAGAGTCAGTTATGAGTGGAAGACTCAAACCTTAAGAAACTGGATTAAGGTTTGGGATTTGTTAAATTGCTAAAGTCCTCTGAGAAGTTTATAGACTGTCTATCTGTCCATCATCAGCTTTTGGGTGGAATAAACTTTCCACACAGCTCTGGACTGGCTTTTCAGACAGGAATTTGTAGAGGATCAAATGACCATATAGGGATGTGGTGATGAGTGGTTGGAAACAACATTCAAGTTTTTCTCCCTCCCTCCCTCCCTCCCTCCCTCCCTCCCTCCCTCCCTCCCTCCCTCCCTCCCTCCCTCCCTCCATCTCTCCCTCCCTCCCTTCATCTTTCCCTCCCTCTCTCCCTGTGTATGGTGGCGTAAAAATAGTTATGAATACTAATTATTATACAGGAATAGGAGAGTAACATAATTTGATTAAATGTACAATAGTATGAGGTAAATGAAAATTGAGCAATAATCTTTTTGGAAAAAAATTACCTTAAGGAAATTGATACAAGAACTAAATTATTAGAGTCCTGAAGAAAGAAACCTTTGAATATATTTTCAATATAGTTTGATATTTTCCAAACTGTTGTATTTATGATTTAGTTATAATTTGATGTTGTAATTATGATTGTGTTAAGTGTGATGTTAGACCTCAATTTCACCCTCTGTGAAGTTTCCCCTCTCCTATATTACAAGGACCTAACATGTCAGCCAAAAAAAAGAATGCAAAGATTTCTCTTACATGTGAGAGTTAACTGTTATATATTTCTTTCCTAATCACCACATAAACTGTATTACTGCTATGAGCACACAAAATTACAAAAAGGGAATCCATTCATGACCTCAATTCTTACTATATTTTTCTTTGGTTAACTTGCATATTTTAGTGAGAAAGTATTATTTATACTACACTATAATGTATCTTATTATATTTGTGTCTCCACCTCTCTAGTCTACCTGCAACTCTTGTTGGAAGGAAAATATTCATATGCACTTGAATAATTTAACATTAAATCCAAACTCAAGAAATTATTGTACATATGTGTCTATAATGAATCAGAGAGCTGCTGTTGTAAACATATTTATAGACAGGGATTTACAAGCTCATACATTTTATAGAGCTTTCTTTTCATGGATTGTATTATATTATATCACTAAAGTATTATTAATGGAATCTTACATCTGAGAAATGGAAATAATAATTAGATGAAATGGAATGCCATGATTGTTGTCCCTGAAATGGAATTCTGTTTCCATTTCAGGCTCCTCAAAATTCAGTACTATGTCTCAAATTTTTATCTTAGACAATGAGGTACATATTAATCTGAGTACGGCTGCCTATAGCAATCAAGAAGGATAAACTTTTAAAAACATTTAAAATAGATAAAAGTTCCTACTAGTCATTTAACATAGCATATTGCACTATTTATTTTCTTAATGCTCATGAGAAAATATTAATGACATATAGTGCTCCTTCATTCTGATATAGGTCATTAAGCCACTCTTACTCATTTAAATAATGCCACAGTTGCTTCCACTCATTGAATTTCAATCATAAACTTTGCTCAAACAACATAATTGATCATTAATGTTCTCATTCGCTCCAGGCTCACTGTAGACTATTTTCTTAAGAGTGTAAAATCATTACCAGGGAGTGAGAGGCTAATCTCTTCTGTATTACACTTGGTCACCCATGAGGGATGTGTTTTCAGTCTAAAAAGAGAAAGGTGGAGGGGGCACGGGGAGGCAGAACAAAGAACAAGCAAAGCTAATGACTTTAAAAGTTGGATTTTAGAAATAGATTTTAACCAGGACTGCAACATTATTCATACTTCAATATATAGACTTGGGGAGTTACTTTATCCATTTCTGTATTCAAAAGGAATATGAAATAATGGCCAACTTATCTGAAATGCTTTGCTTTCTTCTCTAGAAAGAGAGTCCTGGTCTATTTTCAAAACATAAGGTTTCAAAATAATTAGATTTTTCTGGACCCTAGAGTAAGACTGTTTATGCATCGTTATCAATCTAGTTATGCTGAATCTGGTTGGTACTACTACAAAACAAATATGCTAATCCTCATCTACCCAAAGACCTGAACTTCATTGTCTTGTGGTTTTCAAGAACTCAGATTCTGTGCATAATCTTTAAAAATGTTAATACTGTCTTCTCTGAAACCAAATAAGTTTCAAATATTACAATTTTGATACATTACTAATATATATCTTCAATTAACAGATTTCCAATTTTTTGCTCCACGTGTGAAGGAATCCAAGTCTATTTTGAACAGATCCTTTACTTGGCTCAAACTGCATTATTTTCACCCCGTCTTTGGACGTGATGTTAAAAAAAAACACCTGCATCCTTGTTCTGGTTACCATGCCTTTACTTAGCCAACTTCTTTATGATTAGTTACCCTAAACTTATGTGGTTTCTTATCCGTTCATATTTAAAACATGTGAAATGTCATTTACTTTTAATATTCTTCTTCTTGGTTCTTAAGATTGTCTTCTTAGCACAAATTTTGTAGAAGTAGAATTTTATTAGGTTGAAAAGTGTTAATGTTTTCAAGACCTTTGGATGCATCCTGCTAAATTATTTTTCAAAAGAATGAATGCTAATGATAGAACCAGGAATGGTGCGAAGAGTGTAAGTGTTCCTGTTTCTAACCTACATGTTACAAAAATCATAAAATAGGAATAATGTCCATAAAAGTAAACTAAACCAAATCAAAACACACTGCTTGAGTTTTATCTTGCACAGAAATGACCCAATGCAACAAATGACCCAAAGCTATCTGTTTAGCAATTTGGGATCAAGTATAATATATTGTACATATGCATTTATCTCATTATTTTCTGAAATCTTAGAAAATTAAATGGAATAACATGCTATAAACCCGCAAAATGTCAGCTAAATAATGGTTCATATATTTCAGAAATTAGAAAGTCAGATGAGATGGAAGGGGAATACGAAAGGCTATTTAGGAATTTTTTTCCAGGAAAGTGTTTCATTTGGGCATCAGGTATGGCAGGACCGAAGTTTCACACAGAGTGAAGTTTTGAGTCGCTTGATAGTGTCTGGAGGAGCCTTTGACTCTGGGATTCTTTCTTTATCTGTGCAACCAAACTGCGGCTTCTACCGGTCTTGAGAGCATGGCAAAGCTTGATTTTGTGGAGTCCATGAATTCACGATGCCTATGCAAAGGTACCCATGGCATAACAGGAGAGCGAGAGAGAGCCTTGGCATTAAAAAGAGCCAAGAAATGGAGATCTAAATCCTCTCCACATACACTACAAATACATTAATGCTATAAACTGATAACTAAAGAACTAGGAGTATAAACCTGATCTATAACCAAATAGTCACTGGAAAAAAATATTTAAAACAGTTAGAAGAGAGAAATCTGGGCAGTGAGAGGTGAGGAGGAGGCTAGTTGTCTTTCATTTTCATTATACCTTTGAAGGATATATGGTTGGTGTTTTTTTCTTGAGTGAAGGGGTTAAAATATGCACATAAAATAAAGGATGACCATAAAGGTTACTGGCCTGAAAGGACAGGATGGAAATTGGAGCTCTGCAGAGAGCTCCTAATTCTGGTGTCTGTTGTCAAGCAAGAGGCACAGCCTAGAATCATTGTCTTCCTGGACTGTTGAAACCTTCCAGGAGGCAGAGAAAGACTGAGATATGATTTTTGCAAGAAGTGGTTCCTTGATTTCTTGGTCTTTCCAAATAGTAGTCAATGAGTTAATAGCATGAGACCACAGAACACAACTGTATAGTGCTGAAAGTCATTGCAACAGCCCCTAGAAATAAGAACCAAGTGACCGCTGGATGGGCCAGTCCATCTTGGGCCCACAGCTCCATAAGCCTTTTAAACATGGCTCATATTCTTCTCCAGGATGCCTCATTTTTAGCCTCAGTATTAGCAAACATTTCTCTAACAGCCTTGAGACTTTAGCATGCCCCCTTTTCCTAGCCCTTCTCCTTATTTACACATGCTTTTATCCTGATGCCATCTTAGTAGGATGCTGGTCTCATTTCCAGAGCAACCAGGAATGGAGTGTGTGCACAGAGGCTTTTGTGACTTTGATCTTTTATTCTCATAATGCCCTGGAAGCTATTTTCTGACGAGGTGAGGAGAATACTAATCACCCTGGCCTTTGGCCTAGTTACTCTCTTATTTTTCTCTCTCTGCCCAAGTTCAGACAGACTCTCACCATTTCCCCCAAAGTTTTCTAATATAACCCATTCTTGTTCCACTGGGATACTCTTCTGAACTTCTTTTCTTATCAAGCAGACTCAACTATGCATTATGCATTTCACTGTAGTGTTTAAAAATGAAGCAATGTATGTAAAATTCAAGCTGTACAAACCAGAAATGCGTCTCCAGCAGCATTCTGCACTTGAGTATGTGAAGAACTCACCTATGAGGTTTATTAAAAGAAATGGTGCCTGCTCCTTTTATTGATGTATGTTCAGTAGTTCTCAAGTGGGGCCTGAAGCGTCTATATTGGAACAAATATTGAGAAGCAAAGGGATTGGCAACCATGCTTTGAAAAACATTAATTTGAATATGATTTTTTCACTTGTTTGTCAGATTTGGAATTTTCCTATTTAGGAAACATGAGTATCTGGAAATACATAATTTATCTAGTATGACTATGTGGGGATGGCATCCCCAAAGCCACAAGGGAAGGGAGAAATAAACACTTAAGAGTACAAGTAATTGAAGTATAAGTTCATATTGAGAGGAAAATAACATTATCAGGAAACCCATAAAAACCCTTCCAAAGTGAAGAGTAAAATAAGAATTATATGACATTTACCAATCAAGTTAATATTTACCTAACAAATGAAATACATTCTTAAAAGAGAAACAAACATAATGGACTCAGTGATAATCTTCATTTTTACAGAAGTGATGACTTGCAAGAAAATTCCTGGGGTGCTAATCGAAGCTGAAATAATTTAAAAGATACAAAATAGGAAGAATGCATAATGCAAGTTAATTTTAATGATTAAGGATAATTTAACATGCTGCTACTAATTGTGATGTTTGCTATGCCTGGTTGAACAGAGAATGTTTCTCCATGATTCTCTTCTTGTCTTGAAATATCTTAACCCTCTTTAGAAGCCAGTGAACTTGGGGTTGGAGTTCGGCTCAGCAGTTAGCACCACCATACTGTTCTTGCAGAGGGCTCAAGTTTGGAGTTTGCTTGGTTCTTAGCACTTACACGTGCTATTTCCAAGCACCTTGACTCCCAGTCCATAGGCTCACACACTCTCATGGGGACTCTGCAGATACCCTACACACACGCGTGCGTGCGGGTGCACGCACGCGCGCGCGCTCACACCCACCCACCCACTGCTCTCATTCCTCATACTCACAGGCACATTATTCAAAGAAAAATAAATCTTAAAATGAAGATAGTGAGATTCTTTGACTAAACTTATAAGAATGCTTCAGTCACTTTTCTAATCATGTCTGCTTCTTTGGTTGACATTTTAGCCCCATGTTTTAGTTTTGTCTATGAGGCAGTATGGCAAGAGGCAGTGTGATATGGTAGTTGTCTGCTGCAGAACACTCTTCATTTGTCATAGGACTCAGAAACCTCAGTGGCCTAAACACTAAGGTCAGAAGGCAGCTTTACATATTGTCTCTGAAACTCTCTCAGTTTGGTGTACAAACTAAGACGCTGAGACTAGCTTCACGGAAATAATTATTGACAAAGTTCTAATCTCATCGCTCTGTTTGCTAAACAAAATATGCAATCTGATAAGAGGGTATGGTCTCATAAGACTCTGTCTCTGTTGGATGAAGAACCATCTACTGGAGCAAAAGAGAAAATATTGTTGTCTATCAGAGTGGATCCAAAGAATGTTTTCTCAAGACCTTTGGTCTGTAGTCCGCTCTTAGGAGAGTGTCTGAGGCATGCGCTCTCTTTCTTCCTTACTCTGAAACTGGGCTGTGAATCTCAGTTCTACAGCAACAGAGAGCACCTCGGCAGAGCTCATGTAGAGATTCAATTTGTATTATCTTCAGAGCAGAAGATTCTAGTTCACCTAAATCTTGCGATAAAAGAGCAGAGATTCAAACAGCTGCTGTAATAATGGAGTCAGGGGCCTGTTGCTGTTATTCCTTGTCTAGGGTCAAATTGCTGTTCATCAGCTGTCCTGGAAGCTTAAAGTCCCTGCTTTGTGAGGTCTGAAGATGACCTCTTACAAAGCGCTGTGCATGTAAGAAAGGATTAATCTTTGAGGTACTCGAACTAATTTTACCTCTTCAATTTAGTTTTCATTATCTGTAAGACAGGACTTGTAGTGTAACTGCTCAAAATTTTCTATCGTGTGCTTGAGTTTGAAAGGGAGACAGAGCTGAACCCAGGCTGACATCCCCTTGAGGATGAACTCGACAGGGAGACAGAACTGAACCCAGACCAATGTCCCCATGCCCCTCTGACAGAGTACGTTCTGCTGCTTTCTTATGCTTCTCTACTTTATCCCTTAACATATTTAAAACAATATTGTATTCAGTTCACAAAGAAATAAAACAGTAATGTTTTAAAATATATGATACCCAATAATGTGTTTAGCTGGCATGATAAAAACTGTGAATCTGGGCAAGACCATCAACATGAATAGAAGCCATGCTGCCAACCCATACCTTTCGCTCTCAAGAAGAGGTTTTTCTTCATTATGAATTACTGTTTGGAACTTCCCCAGCATAGAAAATTGCTGAAGAAATATTTCAGAATGTGCCTTCTCAGTGTCCCGGACTGTGCTGCTACAAGACAATGCAGAGCCTGAAAGATTCATGCTGTCTTGTAAGTCAGCTCACGGAAGCAGCTTCTGTTTCAAAGGAACCACCTGGAGGCCTAGACCTTTCATGGTCAAGTTTCTCATCTTGTAGAAAAATCCCTTAAGGGATTTTTAAATATAACTTTAAAAATGTGTTTAGATATAGTGAAGTATGTTGTGTTTGCTGTGCAGCTCACAACTGCTTTACATATGCAGTTACTTTTACAGCCACACAGAAGAAAAGATATGGGACATTGCTGTCATGCCATGAAAAAGTCTCACACCCAAGAGGGCTAACCTTTGCTCACATTCTATTGCTACAGAGTAGATAGTCTGCTCTTAAACCTCATGCTGGATGCAGCTCTGTTCATTCTTTTGGACTCAGTATTTCTGAGATTTAACCAGTTCTTTTGAAGATCAAAAGTGTATTCCTCTACTGTTGTTTTACAGTCTAGTGACTGCGCATAGTTTGATTCTCTTGCTCTTTTTATTTTGTGGGCATATTTCAGATTTTTTTTTTCTCTTTTGAGGCCACCATAGATAAAGCTGCTCTGACCATTCTTTTTTTTTTGGATTTTTCGAGACAGGGTTTCTCCGTAGCTTTTGGTTCCTGTCCTGGAACTAGCTCTTGTAGACAGGCTGGCCTCGAACTCACAGAGATCCGCCTGCCTCTGCCTCCCGAGTGCTGGGATTAAAGGCGTGCGCCACCACTGCCTGGTCTGCTCTGACCATTCTTACATCAGTGTTTCTGCAGACATTTGCTTTAGGTTCTCTGAGGCAAATTAGGGTTGCGTGATAAGCTTATGAACAAGTATTTAAAGAAAGAGTCTGTCTTTATTTTCCCAAACTGATCATCCTCTTCGCAGACATTCATGTATGCACACCTGTTAGCTTCACATCTTTGAGATTTGAATCTTTTTATCTTACTGTGTTTTTGTAAGCATGTCGCCATTTTGTTATCGGTTTTATACTCCCACACAAGAATGTTCCGTACTTTTCGGGTGATTATTGGACATTTAGAAATTCACTTTTGTGCAATGCAATTCCAAATACCTTTTCTCATTTTCTTTTGGGGTTGCTTATTTATGATGGAGAAACTGAGGACAGTTTATGCGACACATATGTGTGAACATTTTCAGACATGTAAGTTGAAAACATCCTTGACCCGTGTGCATTCATTTGTGCTTGGAGTCCTGGTGTGAAGAAATCAGTTTAATAAGGTCCAGCCTACACAGCAGTACAATGGTTTATTACCGACATCATTGGTTTATGAAATCTTTGCCCTCTTTCAGGTTCTGAAAATGTGGTCTGTGGTCAATTTGGTTATTCTCCTTCATGAAATCTTGAATGTTTTCTTTCCCTTGCAGCTTTTAATATTCTTTCTTTGTTTTGTAAAGTTAGTGCCTTGATTATGATGTGCCAAGAGGAATTTTTCTTTGATCCTGTCTTTTGCACCTTATTAGGCGTTTCCTTTTTTGGTTAGGGAAATTTTTGAATATGATTTTGTTGAAAATATTCGAAGTGCCTTCGATCTGAGTTTCTTCTCCTCCTATTCCTATTAAGTGATTCTTAAAAACCTACATGGTGTTGTTGCTAGGGCAAATATGGCCCTGCATGCTTGCACTACCCAGTCCAACATTGCAGAAGTCCATTCACTGCCTCTGAGATTGCTGGGTGGGAACAGTCCTCACCACCTCAACTCTGATAACCAGTTGGCCCATGTTGTCACCAAGTAACTTGCAGCATGATGCCCACAATCCCCGTTAAATGATTGGCTTCCAGATTTTATGCTGGCAGCATGGCCCAGAAAGCCACTGTTTCAAAACCATGTGGCTTTTTTTCTGCTACCACTGAATCTGGAAAACCTCTCTTAAGGGAGCTGTTGCATGCTGCCAGCTGAAAAAAACATGGCTAAACTTTGTTTTTCTGTGTCTAGAATTCCTTTCCAAGCTTTCTCAGGTTTTACATGGTTGTATTCAGCCCCACATTGGATGTCAATTTGCTGTAGGAGGCTACTTATTTGTTCCTAGCTACTCAGCCCCAAAATAATGACAGAATCTATATTAATTAAAATCACTGCTTGGTCCATTAGTTCTAGCTTCTTATTGGCTAACTCGAATCCCACATCAGGGAAGCAATAGTCATCACTCCAGAGTTGAGCTGCTACAGGTCCTACACGTGGCTCTAGGCAGCAGCCCAGTCCTGGATGTCTGTATGACTCCAGATGGTAGTATAGGCACCCCAGATCAGCATGGACCCTGCTGCAATATGGTTCTCAGACATCAATATAGTCCTGGATAGCTGACAAAAACCCAGAAAGCCTATAGCTGTGATAAAGTATGCTAACAAAAGTAACTGAAATGATTTATTTGGGTCTAAATCATTCTAATTTGTATTATGCCAGGGATGTCACTGTTCCCAAGATCTGAGGCTTCTGGCCACAACAGCTATGTAAATGCAGAGGGGGTCCATGCTTGGGCTGTTCTCACTTTTTTCTGTTTTATGTAATCCAGGACCCCAGACTAAACCATGGTGCCCACCACTAGGTTTAGTGCTTCCACTCCAACTAACCTAATCAAGACAATCTCTCATAGCCATAGGCAGAGTTCTGTTTCCTGGGTGATTCTAGAACTCATCAAGTTGACAACTATGATTAATTACAACACTTACTTTATATTTTATTTGAAGTATATGACATTATTTCTGAATTTGTGTCATTTTCTAAAAAATTTTAAGTGAAATTTTGTGGTGGTTTGAAAGAAAATGATTCCTAAAGAGAACAGCACTATAAGGAGGTGTGGCTTTGTTGGAGTAGGTGTGGTCTTGTTGGAGGAAGTGTTGGAGGGGGTAGGCTTTGAGGTCTCTTATGACAGGGTTCATTCAGTATGACAGTCAGTCAATTTCTTGCTGCCTTCTGGTCAAGATGTAGCTAAAATCTTGTCTGCCTGAAGGTTACCATGCTTCCCATTATGATGATAATGATGGACTGAACTTCTGAAACTGTAAACTAGCACCTCAATTAAATGTTTATTTTTTTAAATATGAGTTGCTATGGTATTGCTCTTTCCATAATGATAAAAGCTTAACTAAGGCAAACACAAGTCTATCATGAAACATAAAGAGCAATATATATATATATATATATTTTTCAGCATATTTGGCATATCAAATTATCAAATATGCTAGTGTATTTACTGTTAACATTATAAGCCTTTAGATGAGTATGTAACTGATAACTCATTTATTTACTTATTTATTTTCAACAAAGGAACAACAGGATATAATTGTGTTGTCCACTAGGAAGTCATTCTGTAATTCCTCTTTAGGGTAGGTGATTGCTAATTCAATTAGAAAAATAAAACTATCTATGGTAAGAGTTAAGTTCTCATACTTGAACACTTGGATAGCGAGGTCTTTACATATTTATACTTTGTAGAAAGTAGATAGGAAACAGAATTATGGCTTCCCTGTGAAACCTTATGTGAGTGTGTGTGTGTGTGTGTGTGTGTGTAGGTATGTGTATATGTGTGTATATGTATGTAGGGATGGATGGAGGGAGGGAGGCAGAAGCTTGTTCATTCCTGGCTGCTCAGATGCAAAATAATCACACAGAAACTATATTAGTTACAATGCTGCTTGGCCAATCACTTAAGTATATTGCTAGCACCTGGATGGAGGTGGGTGGTCCTTGGACTTCCCACAGGGCAGGGAACCCTGATTGCTCTTAGGACTGATGAGGGAGGGGGACTTGATTGGGGGATGGGGAGGGAAATGGGAGGCAGTGGCGGGGAGGAGGCAGAAATGCTAAATAAATAAATAAATAATTTTTTTTAAAAAGTATATTGCTAGCTAGCTCTTATTTCTTAAATTAACCCATTTCCATTAATCTGTGTATTGCTACATGGCTGTGGCCTAATTACAAGGTTTCCAGGCATCTGTCTCCTTCAGCAGCTACATGTTGTCTTTCTGACTCCTCCTACTTTCTCTCAGCGTTCAGTTTAGTTTTCCTGCCTAGTTCTGTTTTGCCTTGCCATAGGACCAAAGCAGCTTTCCTCATTAACCAATGATAATAAAACATATTCACAGCATACAGAGGAAAATCTCATATCCTCTCCCTTTTCTATCTAAACAAAAAGGAAGGTCTTAATATTAATATAGCAAGATTACATACAACAAAACAGTTATTAAACAAGAATTTTAGTTATAATATTTAGTACATTTATGTTTGGCAAATTAAGGAAAATACTCTAACATCTACCCTATCTTTGTGAGTCTTAAGGTTTATATCAAATTATCTTTTATCATAATTAAGGAAAACTTTAATTATCTATTCTCCAACTCCATTGAAACCCCAGAAAAATATATTCCCTAAGTAATCAGAAAGTGCATTGTAAGCAACTCTAGAATTGACAGAGAAATCTCACTGCCTGGACAGTTACCCAAAGTTCTTCTGTATTGTTGGAGCCTCCATCTTCAGCCTACAGGTCCATAGTATTTGGCAGTTTTCCATGAAGCAGGAAATTTGAAGATCTCTTATTCCTTGTACTGGCAAAGTTCATCAATTGTTTTCTTCTATGTCCTGGAAGATGGTTTATTATATCTGACAAAAATATTAAGAAAAATGTAAGTGACTTTCCATGTTTTCCACTTAATCCTATGTAAAAAAAATAGTACTTACTAAGATTATATATATTTCCATAATAAGCAAAACCTTTATTTTATATATATATTTCTAAATAAATTTAGAATTTACTGTGTTGTATTATATTTACATGTATATATGAGTGGTTTATATTTAGTTTTTCATATTGAAAATATATCAAACTATATTTATTTTCTACAATTCCATTTTCTTTATGATAATCTCAAGCTCTATCTATAGTTTTATTCAGCTTTTATCCTTGGATAGAAACATGTTTCTTACTGTACTGTTTGGAGTACAGTAAGATGAATTAAATGTTCCCTCTGGTTCAGTAGAGTTCTCAGTGGGTCATGGAAATCTAGATCATTCTTAATATGAAACATCTGCTTTGAAGTTGTCTGAATTCTGAGAGCAAATTCGCTTCTATTAGATGGAAACTAATGGAGAGAGTGAATAAGGCAAAGAACAAGACAAAACAGCATGATAAGTTTCAAAAGAGGATTATGTTAATAGAGCCCAGGGGTTCTTAAACTTAAAAGTTCCAGAAGTTTGATTTTTATTTTTCATCTTAAAACAAAATGAAATCTAACAAGAAATAAGACAATCTATCTAACAAGAAATAATAAAAAGTTTTTCTAGACAGATGAAATATAATCCATTGTTTTGTCAAGAATCACTGTCAGGAAAAGTCAGGAAAATTTAAAGATTCAGAATAGTTAAGAGATCAATAATAGGGAGTGTAAAAGTTGGTTCATTTTATTGAATATTTTTTCTAGTTTTATTAATGACAACTATTTTAAACACTGCTAACTATTCCTATTATGTGGAAAAGCCTTGTTTGTAACGGTGTAGAACCAAGTCACTTCTAATTTTTATCTTTTTCTTTTTTAATTGAGTTCTTTTTCAACCTTTTGTGGAATTTTCTTTTTCTCATTCCACAACCTAGACTCAAAAACTGATGATACCCAGCTGTCCCTGGTCATTCATATTGCTATGGTCATCTTCAGGGAGTTCACTGCTGAACTACAAGTATGACTTAAGAAATAATAATTCCAAGATGAATCTGTAAAATATATCTTGGGATACACACACACACATAATACACATACACACACACACACACACATTTATGTAGAAACTTTCCTCCTGGGTTTCTCTAAGGAACTGTTGGAGGAGGCTGCTAGTTTGTTCCTGGCCACTTAGCCTCGAAATAATCACACAGAAACTATTAATTAAATCACCGCTTGGCCCATTAGCTCTGGCTTCTTAATGGCTAACTCTTACAAATTAATTTAACCAATTTCTATTAATCTGTGTATCACCACATGACTATGGATGACTGACTAAAATTCTGACATCTGTCCCCAGTGGGGATACATGGCTTCTTTCTAACTCTGCCTCTTTTCTGCCAACATTCTGTTTAGTTTTTCCCACCCTTCTCTGTTTCCCTATAGCTCTGCTATAGGCCCAAAGCAGTTTCTTTATTAACCAAATGATATTCACAGCATACAGAGGATATTCCCACATCAAGGAACATTAACTTTAAGAGACTGACTATATTGTTTTTTTTTTTTTTTTTTTTGCAAACCTTACCGTATTTTTTTAAACTTATTTCAAATTTTCTGAAGAAAAAATATTACATCCACCCAATTACCCTGGCTACAAAGCTGGAAACTAGGATATCATCCTCAATAGCTGATATCTTTCTTCAGCAGATCACCATGTAATGGATGACTATTCATTTTTAATAAATGACCTTTTTAACTCTTCTTATTTTTATCATCATATTGTTTCTCAAAAAGCTGGTTTGAGATAATCTTCCCACTGTCCTATGTAGAAGGAGGCTGCTTACTTGTTCCCAGCAGTCAAGATTCAAAATGATCACACAGAGACTATATTATTTGAATCAATGCTTGACCAATCTCTTATATCTTAAATTAACACATTTCTATTAGTTGATATTGTACCATGAGGCTCATGGCCTAACAACAAGCTTTGAGCTGGCAGCTCAAGTCTGTCCCCTCTGGTGGCTACATGGCCTCTCACAACTCTGACTTCTTTCTTCCAGCATTCAGTTTAGGTTTTCCCTGCCAAGCAACAAATCCTTGGATCCAAATTTTGGAATTAAGATATCTTCAAAATATATAGTTTGGCTTAGCTTAGCAGCCCATACAATGACATGTCTCTCTGTACTTGGCTTCTTCACAGTCAAAAACTTCAAAGAAAACATAAGTAATACAGACTCTTTTTGTATATTCCATCTTTATGTTGCTTATTTTTCTTAATCTATTACTTTTCTACAAGTTTAATATTTATTTTATAATCTTTACTCCATTAACCTATGACTGTCTGTACTCTTTTATATTACATTTACTGTCTCTTTATTCTTTCTTCTCTCTCTCAAGCCTACATACATTTTTAAACACAATGTGACTCATTTAGAGGTCTTTTATGTGTGAATCTATCCTATTGTGTATCTGAAATCCTTTTCTGTCCAGGAGCACTTCTTAAAAGGCTAAGTTGCAGTGTAACGAGGACTAAGTCTGCTTTGCCTTTTGGTTTCACCCAGTCCAACATGGTGGAGGCATGTTCACTGCCTCTGCAAGCCATGCACAGCACTCCAGTTCTAAGCATGCAGCAAGTCTATGTTGTGCCTTAAGCAGTTTGCAACACGTTGCCCAAAAACCCCATTTAAATGCTCAGTCTCCTGAAAGAACCAGAGTTTGTGCTGGCAGCATGGCCCAGGAAGCTGCCATTTTGAAATCACATGGTTTTTTGTTTGTTTTTGTTTTTTCTGTTACTGCTGAATCAGGAAGACCTCTCTTATGGGAGCTGTGGAATGCTGCCAAACCCCCTAACCCCCAGAAATGCAACTAATCTTTGTTTTTCTGTGTGTCTAGAATTCCTTTCCAAGCTTTCTCAGGTTTTACATGGATTTACTCAGTCCCTCATTGGTACACAAATTTGTAATAGGAAGCCACTTGTTATTCCCGACAGCTCAGACATGAAATGATCACACACAGTAACTATAGTATTTGAATCACTGCTTGGCCAATCACTTAAGCATATTGCTAGCTAGCTCTTATATCTTTGGTTAACTCAATTCTATTAATCTGTGTAGTGCCATGTGGCTGTCACTTACTGGGTAAAGTTCCATCCAGCATCAGACATCTGTCTCCAGTGGTGCTACATGGCTTTTCTTTGACTCTGCCTACTCTCTCTTTCTATATATCTCCTCCAGCCTAGCTATACTGTTACGCCATCGGCTGAAAGCAGCTTCTTTATTCAAAGCAAAACATACAGAAGGACTTCCCACAACAGTCATACATTCTGTAGTGCTGCATGTCTAGGAACTGTCATTGCTAATGCCTGGCATCTGATTGTGAACCTTTATTCCTAACAGGCTCCATTGTCAAGTCTTCATGGATGCTTCACTTTAAGCAGCTTAACTTTTTTTTTTAATTTAAACAACTATTATAATATATATCCTCATTATGACAGAAAGGGAGGTTTGCCTTAATCATATAATTTGCCTGTCAACAAATGTAAACATTTTAATTATGTGGTGAAAGTGTTGTTAGTGGTAAAACACCTGACTACAGAGTCACCTTCCCACAGGAATTGAAAAATTGAAAATTAGTTTCTTTAGAGAAAATACAGTATGCATACTAAATATAATATTTGCTTAATTAAATTAAGTCATCAGACCTTGTTGTATTAGAAAACAAAATAAAATAATACAAATAATTTTAAGCTTATCAAGACTTGATTTAAAAAGTCATAGTTCATATTTAACTATAAGAAAGTGTGAAAATGTTTGAGAGTTTGAAAATATGCTTACTTGTGTTTTCATGCTGACCTTATTATGGAAATAAAAGTGAGTTTACAGTTTTGTAATGAAAGGTTTAGCCTTTGCACAGAATGAAAAAGCACTCTGATTGAAGCTTCTAAATGGAACCATTTTTCCTCTCAGTGAGAACAACAGACTAGTGACTGTGGCCTCTTCATATTCAAATACTGACTTGAGCAGGTCACTAATTGCTCCTGAAATTATAGCTGTAATACTGACGTTGAGGATATTTTTGATTCTGTACAGATGACATATAATGGTAGCACTCTGCCTCACTTTCCTCATCATAGCAATTTTTACATGTGACATAAATTATAGACATTAAAACACATGAGACTGAGAAGCTTATATATAATATCTTTTATGATTGCAAGATATTTTGTCTATTACTGGCTGCAGACTTGACTTTGCAGAGTCTGCAATTAGAATGTGTAGTTTAATTAAGCTACAACTCTGAATCTAGAACAAGGCTTAAACAATAGAAAAATAATTAGTTAGCAACATTATTTGTAATAGCCAAAACCTGGAAAGAAACTAGATGCCCCTCAACAAAAGAATGGATAATGAAAATGTACGATGGTGTACTACTCAGTGGCAAAAAAAACAATGACATCTTGAAATTTGCAGGGAAATAGATAGAACTAGAAAAAAAACATCTTGAGTGAGGTAACCCAGAACCAGAAAGATGTGCATGGTATATGCTCACTTATAAGTGTATACTATATGTAAAGCAAAGGATAACAACCCTATAGTCCACTACTTCAGAGAAGCTAAGTATCAAGGAGAACCCTAAGAGAAATGTCTATCTATCTATCTATCTATCTATCTATCTATCTATCTATCTATCTATCTATCTATCTATCTATCTATCTATCTATTCATCTATCTATCTATCCCTGGGAAGGGGAAATAGACAAGATCTCCTGAGAAAATTGGCAGCATGGGGGTGAGGAAAAAAGGGAGGGTGGAAGGGGAGGAGGACAACAGATGAGGGAAGGACAGAGAGGGAGAGAGCAAGGAAAGAGAGAGAGATCTTGAATGAGTAAGCCATTATGGAGCTAGCAAGAAACCTGGTACTAGAGAAATTCCCAGGAATTTACAAGAATGATCCTACCTAAGACCCTAAGCAATAGTGGAGAGGGTGCCCGAATTGGCCTTGTCCTGTAGTCAGATTAATGACTATCTTAAATGTCACCATAGAGCCTTCATCAGCAACTGATGGAAACAGAGGCAGAAAGCCACAGCAGAACTCTGGGCTGAGCTCCCAAAGTCTAGTTGAAGAATAGGAGGAGTGAGAAAATGAGCAAAGAGGTTAAGACTATGATGGGGATACCCATGGAAACAGATTACCCGAGCTATTGGGAGCTCAAAAACTCTGGCTGGACAGGGAAGGAACTGACAGAAGACCAAACTAGGCCCTCTGAATGTGGGTGACAGTTGTATTGCTGGGCAGACTGTGGGGCTACTGGCAGTAGGACCAGGATTTATCCTTACTGTTTATACTGGCTTTTTAGAACCTGTTCTCTTTGGAGGGATACCCTGCTTAGCTTAGATATAGTAGGCAGGGTCTTGGTCCTTCATCAAAGCAATGCCTTACCCTCTCTGAGGAGTGGATAGTGGTTGGAGGGAGGTGGAGGGAACAGAAGAAAGGGAAGGAGTGGGAACTGGAATTGGTATGTAAAATGAAAAAAGATACATTTTTAAAATAAAAAATATAAAAAGGAGAAGAATAAATAAAAATGATAATAATTTTCTCAGATTTTCATCTAAAATATTAAAATTTTTGATAGAATATGCATTTTAAACAGTGAAATTTTCATTATCATTTGATTTTAATTATGAGGTAATTTTGACATTAATTTTAATAATTCCACATGCATAATCTTTAGTGGAATGATTATAAATGAGAATATTATAGACTTTTGAGTGGTTTGGATTTGAGGGTTATGTTCGATGACAAGGCTACCATTCCTATTAAGGGGTTTCCAGTTCATGGCCTTCTTTAGAAAGGCCTATTTATATCATAATGTATTCTTCATGTGAATTCACACTGGCCCAACATTATGACTTTCATTATGACATCCTCAAGCACATGTGGCATAATCTTATTGCATTCCATGAATTTTTCCTTTTTCCATTTCTCTTTCAATTGATCTTCTTTCCAAATTGTCTGTTCTATGGTTTCAAGCCATATAGTTTTATTTTTAAGTCATATTTTATATACAAGAGGAAGCAATATTTTCAGGAGAGTAGAGTGGGTTGAGATGGGATTCCCCTCTGTATGCTGTGAATATACCTTATTACCATTAATTAATAAAGAAGCTGTTTTGGCCTATGGCAAGCCAAAATATAGCAAGTCAGGAAATCTGTACAGAGATATAGAGAGGGAGTAGGCAGAGTCAGATAAATGCCATGTAGCTGTTGAAAGGGATAGACACCAGAACCTTATGGGTAGGCAACAGTGTCATGGTGATACATAGATTAACAGAAACAGGTTAATTTAAGTTATAAGTGCTAGTTAGTAATACACTTAAACAATTGGCCAAACAGTGTTCTAATTAATATAGTTTTGTGTGATTATTTGGGTCTGGGTGACCAGAAAATGAATGAGTAGTCTCTCTTTACAAATGGTGTCCACTGTCTGGCATGGATCCATATAAGTTCTAAAAAAGTTTAAAAAAGAGAAAGAGCTTCTAGATCCACAAAAACAGGGGCTAAGTGCAGCTTCTTGGTAGGCTCTGTTTTCTGGCTGCAGAGGCCTGGCTTTTCAAGAGAAGGTTTCCAGGTTTATGCTGGTAGTATGAATGACTGTTTCAGGAGGTCATGTTATAGAACACTTGAATTGGGTTTGTGAGCAGCATGTTACAAATTGGTTTATGATGACATAGACCGGTTGCATCCCTGGAGCTGGTGTAGTGAGCATGGTTTGTGAGGTGGTGAACATGTCTTTATCCTGTTGGACATGGTAGAGTCAACAGGTAAAGCCACAGGATAAATCCTAGCCATGCCTGCTTAGCATTTCAGAAAAAAAAATCTCTCCTGGTCAGAAAATGATTATAGATACACAATAAGACAGATTCAGATGAAAAAGACCAGTGAATTGTTCTGTGTTAGACAAGTATACATGGGCTTAAGAGAGAGATAAGAAAGAGTAAGTCAGGCCGGGCGGTGGTGGCGCACGCCTTTAATCCCAGCACTCGGGAGGCAGAGGCAGGCGGATCTCTGTGAGTTCGAGACCAGCCTGGTCTACAAGAGCTAGTTCCAGGACAGGCTCCAAAGCTACAGAGAAACCCTGTCTCAAAAAACCAAAAAAAAAAAAAAAAAAAAAAAACCAAAAAAAAAAAAAAAAAGAAAGAGTAAGTCATAGATGGAAGAAGTAAAGATAATAAATATTAAAAATGTAATAGAGTGAAAAAGCCGCGTAAAAATGGAAAATACACAAAGAATCTGGATTATGCATATTATTGTGTTTTCTTTGAATTTTATTGACAACAGAGAGACATTTGATTCTGGGGGCTGCTAAGTTAAACCTCTATAAGGATATGTTGCTTTGGAAAAGAGATCCTGCTTTTGTTTTCATAGAAGAGGAGAAGCTATGGATTCCTCCCAGGCTAATTTAGTATGACAGAACAAGACCCTCTGAAAGGTCTCCATGAACCCTATAAATACTTCACCTAACAAACAGCAGGAATCAGTTTGGAGAAAATTCCTAAAATAATTGTTTATAAATGTTTGTTTTTATTTAAAGGGGATGTGATATAGAGGTGAATACTTGGCATTGGTATGGATTTTGGTCTATTGATACAGATTTAAGGTCAATTCTGTCACACTGTGCATATGTATTTCTGCTCTTGCATTCTGATCACATGCTTGTTCAGTCCCAGTCCAGCTGGCCTTGGTGATCTCCAATTAGATCAGTCACATTGTCTCAGTGGGTGGACACACCCCTTGCAGTACTGACTTCCTTGCCCATGTTCTCCCTCCTTCTGTTCTTCATCTGGACCTTGGAAGCTCAGTCCAGTGCTCCAATGTAGGTCTCTTTTTCTATCTCCATCCATCGCCTGATGAAGGTTTTATGGTGATATGCAAGATATTCATCAGTATGGCTATGGGAGAAGGCCAATTCAGGCACTCTCTCCTCTGCTGCCAAAGATATTGTGTTTGTAGAGCTCTTTTAAAATGTAATGCATAATTAAAAATACAGATTAATAAGTAGTTACCTATATTTATCAAATTTTTAATTATATAGGTTTTCTAGGTATATAGATCTAAAAATCTTCAACATTTTAAAGACCTACAGAATATGGCATTTAAAAGATTTTAAGAACTTAGATTTTTCTCAACAGTGAGACATGTCTGCTTTGGTAGCATCAACTACTTCAGAGAGGTTGATGGTATTGAAGAAACTCATTATAGAATTTGCCTTCAATGTGACAAGGCTAACCATTTGGGCAAGAAATTGCTCTTGTCTGGTCTGCTTGATGGTATCCTGTATGAACTGGACATGGAGACTCACCAAAAAAATGACTGCTAAAACACCCAAAAGAAGATGAGACTGTCATTCAGGGTTCCTGTTTCACAGAAGAAACTACCAAACATTCTTCAGGACACAAGAAAGTGACTGATAAACTGGCAATATAGGTGAAACAATCTTTCAAATTTCCTGCCTCATCAAAAAGTCTGCCAGATACTATGGGTCTGTAGGCTGAATATGGATGCCTCATTGTTAAAAAAGAACTTTGGGTGACTATCCAGGCAGTAAGATATCTCTGTCAATTCTACAGTATTGGAAGTTGCTTGTAATGCACTTTCTGTAATAGGTAATACTATATCTTTTTGAGGTCTTTGATGGAATTGGAGATAGATAGTTATAGTTTTCCTTAGTTATGATAAAAAGATAAATTAGACATGAAGCTTTAGACTCACAAACAAATATTATAACTATAATTCTTGTTTGATACCTATTTTGTTTTTTGTCATTTTACTATATTAAAGTTAAAACCTTCCTTTTTATTTAGACAGAAAAGGGGGAGATGATGTGGGTTTCCCCTCTGTATGTTGTGAATATGTCTTATTACCACTGGTTAATAAAGGAGCAGATTTGGCCCATGGCAGGGCGGAATATAACAAGGTGGGAACAGTATAGAGAGGGAGTAGGCAGAGTCATGCAGATACCGTGTAGCTGCAGAAGGAGAAAGATGCCAGAAACTTACCGTAGGCAACAGCCTCATGGTGATACATAGATTAATAGAAACGGTTAATTTAACATGTAAGAGCTAGATAGGAATACACATAAGCCATTGGCCAAACAATGTTCTAATTAATATAGGTTTTTATGATTATTTGGGTTTGGGTGGCCAGCAAATGATCAAGCAGCCTCCATCTACTGTGGGTGTTACCATGTTAAACAAAATGGGAATTTGTCTTTGAGGACTGAAGGCTAAAAGACCTGAGTGTCCACAGAAATTCCCCCAGGTAAGTATATTTTTCTGCCTGTGAATCCAATGAGGCAGAACCTCATTGTTTACATCCATGTCTCCAGTTGATTTGCTGTGCTTTTGCTGCATCACCGGCTTTCTCCAGAGGCCATCCTGGTCCAGTGTATCTTCTTTCAGTGAATCACTTGTGGTATGGCATGTAGAAATAAGGTCTTGTAATACTGTTCAGTTTCCATATCTTGGCTCCTGTGAAGTTGTTACCTCACTGGTCAAAAAAAAACTTTGTAGATATGATTAGGATAAAACAAAGGAGATTCAAAGAGTCTCCTGAGTTTTGGAGAGACTCCAAAATAGCTTATGTCTCCATTCATTCAAGACTGTGTGTCCTAAGACTTCTAGAGTTTCAGGAAGTAAATATATGTATGTTTGCTCTTATTTGGTTATAATTATTATTTGCATGGCCATAGAAAATTTTCCAAGTACAATCATGGACATTAGTGTTCTAGAACAGAAAGATTTAATATAAGGATAATATAAGAATGACAATGAGAAAAGACAGTACTTGTGGGGGCTTTGGACTATGTTTTTGATATTCAACATTGCTTTCTCTGGAATTTTAGTGGGTAAAGACTAATTAGTTAGTCAGAAACATTTAACAGCAGTCAAGTTTGGATAAACACACAACATTTACAAGATTCCCCATGTCATAATACCCTTAGATATATACCTACCTTGTAATGTGTGTAGGAGCATTGTAGTCCTAGAAACTCAATGTACAGAACTGATCACGTGAATATAACAAATCTTTTTTTGTAGGTAGAAATATAAGCAATCACTTTTATTTTTAATTTACTAGGACATTTTCATTTTAATAGTTTGTTAGGACTAAAGTTCCTTATCTTCCATTGACATTTAAGACAACCATTTTTGTCATTATAATATCACTTGCAAACTACAAAAATTTTCTTTAATCATAAGCTATAGTTGGCTTCCTTTTGTATATATCAAAGTTTTATTCTTTTATTCATTCAGAGATAGTTTTACCTTTGTAAATAAAACATTACCTGAATTTGCTAAATATTCATTGCATAATGCATTATTTCCAAATTTGTAAATCAAATCAAATATGATAAAAACTTCTTAGTCATTTTTAGAAATTAAATTCCATCTTGACTTGTCACAAGATTGAGTAAGTTATTTCCTATTATAATGATATTAGATAGAGTTGCTTGGTTTCAGAATGTTGCAGCAGTTTTTATGTGGTGAGCTGGGTAAACTTGTTGCAGAATGCCTTAAGAGCTTGTGCTTGGCTCCCAGTGGAACAGACTTTTCCAAGACCCACAAAGCGTAGATTTCCTGAAACAAACTAATCTGAAACTGCAAATTTTCACCATCAATGATTTTTCTGTACTCTGTGCAATTTTATTTATTTATTTATTTTAGTTTTATGAGACAAAAATATGAACTACCCTGGTTTGATCACTACCAGTACCTCACAAAAATCAACTTGAAAGGGCCTAGATAATGGTGCCTAAAGTGCCAAGTTTCAGGATCCAAGTTCAGTCCCACAGAACTCATGTGAAAAAGTCACGAATGACAACTAGTATCAGTTATTCCAGAATTAGGGAGGCTGAAACTGGTGAGTATTTGGGGATTGTCGACTAGCTAGTCTAGTTAACTTGGTGAGCTCTAGGTTCAGTGAGAGCCCCTGCCTCTAAAATCAAGGTAGATAGGGACTGAGGAAAACATCTGATGGTGAACTCTTGACTCCACATACATGTGTATATGCAAACATATGTACATACACAGGCACAAGTAAATCAATAATTTAGGGAGTAATGGTTTATTTTGGCTCATGGTTTGAAAGCACAGTCCACTATGTTAGGGAAGCAGTGAGAGCAAATCTAGGCTGTAGCAGCAGGGGTGTGAGTTTGCTTGTTAACATCTATGTGACTCGGGAAGCAGGAAAAAGAGGATTCTTCCAGAATTTGATGTTTTCTTTTTTACAACACACACACATGCACACCCCCACACGCGTGCATTTACATACATCCAGGCACACACGCATCCTTTATTTTCTTAGCACATGGGATATGGCATGCACATTCACATTCACCATGTAGGATTATCTCCAACATTCATTTATTCTGGAAACACTCTTAAAGGCATTTCCAAATAAACACCTCACCAACACCCTAGGTGTCTCTTAATCTAATCGAATTAGAAATCCGAATTACATATGGCCATGTTGTATACAGACATTAAGTCATCATGCTATGCTTCATTGAACAGCTTCAAATTTTACATTTAGTAAAACACAATTTAGAAATACATATTAAGCTTGAAATTTTCTTTCTCTCTGCCATGCAGTCAAGTTTATATTCTCATGCAGAGTTTGTTTTAGTTAATTATTATGGTGTACATTTCCATAGACAGGCTGATGTTTTAAAAATTAATTTTATTGAGCATGTGGAATATTAACATTTTTCCAAAGATTCTGTAAGAAAACTTTGTTTATGGATGCCTCCTTTACTCCTTCTTATATTTCTATCATTTCATCTTGACCTTACCAGTTTTTAGGTTTCTTTTTCTATAATATCCTATTTCTTCTTTTTATTTCTTAAAAATGATAATATTTTTAGAATGATCTTTTGACCGGATTTCAACAGTCTTCCCTATATATATCACTTGAGATTAATTTACAGACTCAGTTTTTACTTAACAAAATGAATAGCGCCTCACCATCTCGGTGTAACATAGCATTTCCATCCACTGGCCAGTGGAAGGCTATATAGAGGTCCCAATTAATGCAGTAATAAAGAACTTGATTTGTGTATTTTTTTCTGTTGCAATTTTAAAGTAAATTCTTAGAAATGGGATTACTACCTCGCTACATGAAAAATCTCTCTCTCTCACTCACACACACTTACACACACACACACACACACACACACAAAACTAACCATAACCTGTGAATTGAAAGGAAATCTTTGTTCACAAGGATTGTCTTAAATTCTAACTCTGGCAAGTTAGATCTTGTATTTATTCCCACAGATACTGTCCAGGTAACCAACTTCAGTAGTAATTTATGATTACCTGCTACACAATGGCCTCATCAGCAGTTCTTCTTTCAAACTTATCAGTATGGCCAGTGAGGGATGAACTACCAGTACAGATTTAATTTATGTAATTGTCTTCTAATAAGGTGAATGCATCTTTCCATATGTTTATAAAGCACATACCCAGATTCAGATATAAATTATCTGTTCATGTCTTATCTCTTTTAAAACTATTTTAAAATTTATATTAGGGAAATTAGTCTTTTATCCAGGCTCTACCTTACTAATGTTTCCTCTCGATTTCTCAGTTGTATTTATGTCACCTTATAAAAGGATTATGTGTGTGTGTAGCCAAATTAGTTTGTATTAGGCCTTTTAAAATTAAATTGTATTCAGGTTGATACAACTGAGAAGCTACATTAAAAAGACAATAATAAGCTTCTATTTTAAAGATAGTTTGTTTATTTACTTATTTTAAAGCACATGAATTTATAGTACCCATGATGCTTTCATTATTAAGTGTAAACACATATCTTGAATATCTTCTCCCATTGTCATCACTGTTTGTGCTTAAGTAACAGGAGTTGCTCCTGAAATACAATGGGCAGGAGAAAATTCCATTCTTACTTGATGAAATCTTCAAAATCCTCAAAGGATAAACATTAAGCATAAAATTTCTAGTGGGGTCAGAAGTCCCTGTTTGGGGGCATGTAAATTTGCACTGTCATTTCTTTAGACTTTTTAAATTATTTAGAAAATAATCTTGGATTTCCTGTAAGAAGAATTACTAAAGTTGACTTCCATGCATCCAAACAGTCCAGGGCCTCTTCTTAAATATCCTTTTCATTTCAATGCTGGATAGGATGCTAAGTCCCCAACACTCTTTAGATGCAGGTCCTTGGGGAAAAGGTACCATATCCCTTAGGTGTTTTCATATCATTAGGATTATTTCTGTCTTTTCTCTGAATACATGAAAAAAAATCCCGTTCTGTGTGTATGATAAATTCATTTCAGAATTTCTCTTAGTTTCACTAGATGATATATTAAAGGAATTCTGTTTTTCTCTACAACTATTGAGTTTCAAGTGACTGCAGATTTGCACCAAATATCAAAAGCAGAAATTTACTTTTCCCTTTATTTTTGAATTTCCTCATAATAACTAAACTGCCCCATCAACCTGTAATATTTAACTAACCCCGAGGCAGATAAAAAGTCTTGTGCCAACTGACGAAAAACTTAATTATATAAAATGTCGAAGGAGAAAAAATACATTGTTGCCATTTAGAATATTATCATCGTGACAAGTGGATAAGACCAACTTTCAATTTTTAGAATTCTAATTTATCATATATTATAACCATTTCTTAGAAAAGCCCCTTGTCAAATGTAGAAAGCAGATTTAATAAAAGTATTATGGAAGAATTATGCAATCAACCCAAAATAAGAACTGAAAGCACTCATCCCAGGAAAAAATGAAAAAGACTGTCAAACAATGAATAGGGGAAGTTCTTTCTGCAACTGACAACACATGGGAAATTTCAGTGCCAGCTTCCTGGATTTTGGCCATTGCCATCCTATATGAAACATAGTCTGGCACCAAGTCCATAATACAGTAAATGATAGAACATTAATTCCATGAACTAAGTTAATAAAAAAGTATCTTTAAGAGAATTGTATTTTGAGAATCTTGAACAAATAGTGCAACAACATGTTCTTGTCATGCTGGTCATATGATTATATGTGTTCTGGTATTCATGGCAAATGCTGCTCAAAGCAACATTCATATATAAAAGAAATACTCAGCCAAGAGAAGGAAGTATATAGAGCTGGGGGAGAATATTTGTAAATAAGACATCTGATAGAAGATTAATATTCACTATATAAAAATAACTCAAGAAACAAAGAATCAAAGAAAGAAACAATCCACTTAAAGCAACAGATTATGGTTTCTAAAAGAAATAAAAGTGGGTAAGATATATCTTTAAAATGTCCATCATTCTAATAAATTAGGAAAATGCAAATTAAAGGTGCTTCGGGGTTTCATTTTACCCCAGTCATAATGGACAAGATCAAAAAAACAATTGACAACAAAGTCTGATGAGAATGTAGGGAAAGAGGACCACTCATTTACTGTTGACAGGATGGCAAACTGATGAGGGTACTATGGAAATTACTGTGGAAAAGTCTCAGGAAGTTAAAAGTAAATCTATCATGTGATCAGATTTACACCTTCTTGACATATCTGAAAGCACACAACATCCTACTCGGCAGACACTGGCTCAGCCTTGTTCACTGTTACTCTATTCACAGGAGCTAGGAAATGGAAACAAACTAATGTCCTTGAACTGATGAATGGATAATGAAAATCAGTACATATACTCAATGAAATATTGGTAATCTTTAAAGAAAAATTAAATCATAAAACTTGAAGGTAAATGGTTGAAACTAAAAATATTGTACCAAACAGGATAATTCAGACCCAGGAAGATAAATGCTGCAGGTTATCTCTGATTTTGGATCCAAGTTTTGAATAGTTAGGTGTGAAAATATAATCTAAAGTTATATAAGAGTGTAAGGAGGAGCTCTAAAGAGGGAGATACTAGGACATAGGTGTTATGAAGGAGACATGGGGAAAAGGATTTGGGGAAGACTTTAAATGGAAAAAGAAGAGGTAAGGTATACAGAAGAAAGGGAAGGATTGATAAATAAAACACTAAGGGTGTTTGAAAAGTCATAAGAAAATATAATTAGTTTGTGTTTGCATCTATCATCTATCTATCTATCTATCTATCTATCTATCTATCTATCTATCTATCTATCTATCTAATCTATCATCTATCTATCTATCTATCTATCTATCTATCTATCTATCTATCTATCTATCTATCTATCTTTTTACAGGAATTACATCACTAGGGGTAATAATGTTCCCTCCAAGAGCCACAGACTAACAAAAATCCAGTTGCAGGCATGGGAAGCCTCCTTTTTAGTTTATTCTCTGAGGACTTATTCTCAGTATGAGAAGATGCACACCAAATGCCTTGGGGCAAAACCAAATCGATTCATTTGTTTTAAAGTATATTTTTATTCTTTGAAATACACACACACACACACACAGAGTTGAAACTGAGTAAACTTCAACAATGCTTCTATAAGGCACCATAGGCTAACAAACAAAAAACCCATTGCCAGAAATGGCTAACCGCTTTTGTAGTTGTTGGATAATGGGATCCCATAGATGTACAAACACTATATTATTGGCATTGCTCTTTATTATTTTTTAGAACTTGATGTTAAGACCCTATTGCTGAAGACACCTACATACCTGAAACATAGGACATGAAGAAAGCAAGTTGGTACTGTCCTAGAAGTTTTGTCCCTTCTGGTCATAGTACTAGTACAGTTTTCATAGTACTAGAAAGTGCTTTGCATATAAGAGTGCTATGAAGTAAAATAATGACTTGCCTGGCAAGATGTACCCCCATTGGTACAAAAGAGGCCTGAATATTACTAGAGTAACCAACCATTTTCTTATTAGATACAAGTCCTCATTCATGAGACAGAACCCATATCTAGAACTGTGAACAGGGTGAAGAACCTGTGGCTAGATGAGTCAGAGACCTTGTGGGTGAATCTAATATTAATATTATTATGCTAAGTTGATATTCAAACTACTTCCAGTAACTTATTTATATACCCATTGTGTTTATTAGTTTTATGTCAATATGATAAATGCTAGAGTCATCTGAGATGAGGGAACTTAGTTAAGAACTGCAATCACTTCCATCTGGTTTCACTTTAGGCACGTTTGTGGGGTGTTTCCTTGATTAATGTTTGAGGAGAGAGGGTCTAGACCACTGTTATCATTGCCGTCCCTAGGAAGCTGATTCTGGGTTATATGTATTTATGTAAGTAAGGCATGAGGACCAAGCCTATGCTTCTTCATTGCCCTTTATTTTTGTAGTTCCTGCTTCTAGGTTCCCTACTTGAGTTTCTATC
This sequence comes from Chionomys nivalis, assembly GCF_950005125.1. Classification (NCBI taxonomy): domain Eukaryota; kingdom Metazoa; phylum Chordata; class Mammalia; order Rodentia; family Cricetidae; genus Chionomys; species Chionomys nivalis. The sequence continues at coordinate 55,481,486 of NC_080095.1, forward strand.
CTTATTTCTCTTTATAATGGACTGTGAGGAAGGTGTGAAAGCCAAATAAATAAACCCTTTCCTCCTCAATTTGCTTCTAGTCATGGTTTGTTATTACTCCAATGGAAAGCAAACTAGGATATGAACAGATCCATGAGCATTTCAGCCAGCATCAGAGAAGATTTTTGCAATTGTTGGCAATTAATCCAGAAACCATTAACCAGTCAATTTTAGACCAGCAGCTACTATCAACTGATAGCTTCTGGAAAAAGTAAAGTAGTTTTCTGTAAGGTGTAGCTTCTGGTAAGTCAACTATGCTCTAGTGAAAGGCCCAACATCAAGTAATATTTGAGCAACACAAAGTAATATTGTACACAGTGTTTGGTAGGTGGGTGTCTTAGGGTTTTTATTGTTGTGAAGAGACTCCATGACCATGGCAACATTTAATTGGGTTGACTTCCTTACTATTTCAGAGGTACAGTCCATTATCATCATTTCAGGGATCAGGGAGGCATGTAGGCTGAGCTGGTGTTGGAGCTGAGAGTGCGACATATTAACCAGAAGGCAGCAGGAAGTTGACTGTCTATCACATCAGGAGATGATGGAGGAAGGACATTGGTTAATTAATAAAGAAACTGCTTGGCCTCATAGGTTAGAACATAGGTGGGTGGAGTAAACAGAACAGAATGCTGGGAGGAAGAGGAAGTGAGCTCAGATGCCATTTCCTCTCCTCTCTGGGGCAGATGCGATGAAGCAAGCCGCCAGGTCAGACATGCTGAATCTTTCCCGGTAAGACTGGTGCTACACAGATTATTAGAGATGGGTTGATCAGGAATATGAGAATTAGCCAGTAAGGGCTAGAGCTAATGAGCCAAGCAGTGTTTAAAAGAATATAGTTTGTGTGTTGTTATTTTGGGGCATAAGCTAGCCAAGCGGCTGGGAGCTGGGAGGCAGGAACGCAGCCCGCTGCTCCTACAACAAGGAGAAGCTTGGGCAAGAAACCTCAGAGCCCACCCCCCTGGTCACACATTTTCTCCAACCTTCTAATAGTGCCACTCTCTTTGGGGGCCATTTTCTTTCAAACCACCACAGTGGGTAAGGCAATATGGAACTGGAAGGAGTTTGGTGAGCTGCATAAATATTGTCAAAACATGTTAGACCAACTTCTCAAAGAACTGATGAAATATATATTAAAAATAAATCTTTATTATTTAAGATTTTCTTACATTTATATAATATACATTGACTATACTTGTCCCCCACTACCTCTCTTTAACTCCCTCTAGTGTCTTCCTGTCTCCATCTTAACTTCATGTCCTCTTTTATTCTCATTAATAAACTAGAATCCAGTTACTGTTGATCATATATGGAGGTGTCTCTGGCCATCCACTGGAGGGTGGGCAACCTATCAAAGCTTCATCAACAAAGAAGAATGGTTGTATTTCCATCAGCAGTTATTAACAGCTTGCCCCTCCTTCCATAGAGGTGGGATTTCTGTGGCTCCTCTTCCTTCTTACAGCTATTTTGACTAGCTTGATCTTGCCCAGCTCTCTTGCTGTGGTTGATAAATACAGCAGACATGTCATGTTCAGGGCATTTCACAGCTTCCCTCCCCATTTGTTGGCTGTTATATTCTTTCTTCTCCTTATTCCAAGAAATTGCATGATCAAAAATTGACTTTTCACATAAATTGCTTTTCATTTGTCTCTATGGATAAATGTGCTTCCTAAAATGTGAGCTTGATCAAGTTAATCATAATCAAAATCTAATGATACTTTTGTACATAATATTCAACTAGTCCCTCATTCTGAAAACTGAAGAGTAGTTTTAATTAAACATTAATATTGATACTGATTTTTATTTTCACTTTTGAACTTTTTTATTATTGAGTTTTTTTAAAAAATGTGCTTTTTTGAAGTTAGATTTCTGTTTCTAAGGATGTTAATGTCTACTAACTGCTCTCTGGAAGGTATTTAAAACTCTATCTGATTGCATAAATTTGACTATGATATAAAAATTATAAGGAACTACATTGAGAAGTTATCAACATACTTTATAAAACTTATAAAAATCATTAACCTTTTCAAGGCATATGAATCAGGCCTTATCTAAAGTCTGCACTGAATTTGAAAGACCATTTCAACATGTTGGTCATAGTAGAATTTTTAATTTTTATTGTTTGTATTATGCTATACATTTTTCTTCATTCCCCTCCCTTCCTCCCCTCTACCTTTCTACCCACTCCCTTGGCCCCCATCTCCCAATTTACTTTATTTAAATCTTGTCTTTTTCTCCTTTCTATTTACAGCCTTGCATGTCTCTTTTAGAGTCCTCTTTGTTGTCTAGGTTCTCCAGGGTTGTGGTTTATAGGCTGGTTTTTCTTTACTTTATGTCTATAAGGCACATGCGAGTGAGTACATATTCTTTCTGGGTCTGGGTTACCTCACTCAATATGTTTTTTTTTTCTAGATCCATTCAAACTTTCATTATTTTTTACCACCGAGTAGTACTTCATTGTGTAAATGTACCACATTTTCTTTATCCATTCTTCAGTTGAAGTGTATCTAGGTTGTTTCCAGGTTCTGACTATAAAACATAATGCTGCTATGAACATAGTTGAACACACGTTCTTATGGTATGATTGAGTTTCACAGGCTAACTGACCAAATATAATTTTTTTTTTGGTGGTTAAAACAACCTCATTTTATTAAGAGTGGACAATCAGCTTGCTCCCGAGCAGTTTCATGTGGCAGTATTAAGTGACTTTAAAGAGTGTGTAACCCCAGGATATTACACTAAAGGACTTTATGTGATTCCTGGAACTTCCTACTGACATTTACCACAATGAACTATTAATGTTCAATTATACTATATTCTAATTTGGCTTTAGATAGTTTATTCTTATTAAAATTTCAAAGAAATATAGATTATTGTCATTGCTCTTGATTGAGTACCAGAAATTGAAGGTAAGTCCCTATTGGTGAACATACACACACACATGCACACACGTGCATGCACACACACACAGTTTGGACATAGGACCTGGAGAAAAGTTGTTAAACAAGCTTCCAAGGACGAAAAGCAATCATTGTCTACCCAGCTATAATGCCTACCACATTTACCATGGCAAGATAGCCCCAAAGGTAAGATAGTGGCACAATATGTATTGAAGATAACTACAGATGTCTAATTGGACTTAAGACCTGCTCAATAGGGAGGAATTTATGCCCTGACATTGTAAACCTAGCCAACTACCTATGGTTCGTAAGGCTACAGACAATAAAAGGGAATCTAATACTAACACTTTCCAAAAACAATAAAATTTCTGATTGTATTATAAATAGTAAGTCTTGTTTCCACAAATAAGTATAGCGCTCATCCCTCATCAAATAACATTTGTTTTTAGCACACAGAGACCATTACAGAAATCCACAAGTGACCAAAATGAAGAGAACAGCTGTTTGTGGGGTGCCTAGTCTCAGCTGATACTTTTACAATACAACCTTTAGAGTCAAGATTCAGGGACCATGACAGAAGGAGGGACAGAAAGATTGTAAGAGCCAGAGGACCAGGGAATCTGCTGCAAGATAGTATCTTCTATACATGTCAGGTGGGCTGTCCCATGACACCTCAATAATATCTTGTAAACAATACCTAAATAGCAAAATGACAAAACCGGTTGACATGCGAATGTGGGTGAGAGAAATCCCCTAGGACTCCACATGAAGTGAAGAGCTACAAGTAGCTGATGACTTCTAGAAAAGAAAAATCTGCCTTCTCCAATGAGCACGCTAACTAGTTATTCAATACAAAAGGGTCAGCTTTAACCAGATATCCATATGTGAAACACTACATGAACTCAGCAAAATATATATACATGTATTTTTTTAATTATGAATATTAAATTTGGGAATGTATAAAGGATTATGGGAGGACTCAGAGGGAGGAGGAGGAAATAATGTAAACACATTAGTCATATTTTAAATTCTCCAAAAAATGGAACATATATGAGCTTCAAACCAGGCCAGTTAGTAAAACAACTCATAACAAAGTTTCAGATATAAGAAGTGACCTGTTTAATTTAGTCCATTGCAAACAATTATGGCTGCACTTAAATAAATACTCATATTACAAAGGTTTGTATAGATTATCAAAGATATCCTGAAGCTTTCTTAAAAAAATTGTTTGCTGTCTAATTTTCCACACTTCAGTTAATACAAATAATAGTGTTTATTTTTTTAAAGAAAGTTGTTTCTATTCAGTTTATTCATCTATAGATGCAAATATACTTGCTATAATATACTATGGTGAATGAATCATTTTTTTTAATTTTCTCTCTGAATGTTAAATATTTCCTGAAATCTGTGGAACAAATGCATACCTGACCTTTCATAAAGATGAGCAACCTTAGGCTATAAAAAGTACAAAAACCTCCAGAGGGAAAGGCAGCCTTGCTACCAGGTTTAAAAATAATTTTCCTTAAATATTTCTACTAGAAGCCAAAGAAGTGACTTTTCTTTTATATCTTTTAAGCACCAAAGGAACCATAGAGTGGTGCTCATAAGACAGGAGCTGTTGGAGACTTACCCAAAAGCTTTCACCTCTTAAGAATTTGACAATTTTTCTAAAAGGTACTAATAAAATAGTTTTAGGAGCTGGATAAATGGTTCAGTGATTAAGAGGACTTCCTGCTCTTTTGAAGACCCAAGTTCAGTTCCCAGTACCCATGTTGTTGAAATATGAGCGGCAGGGCTGCGTCCCCGGCACCCAGCCGCCCGCAAGGCTAGCTTATGCCCCGAAATAATTACACGGAAACTGTATTCTTTTAAACATTGTCTGGCCCATTAGTTTCGGCCTCTTATTGGCTAGCTCTTATGTATTGATCTAACCCATTTCTAATATTCTGTGTAGCACCATGAGCTGGCTTACCAGGGAAGATCTTAACCTGTGTCTGTCTGGAATGGGAGAATCATGGCGACCCCCGACTCGGCTTCTTTTTCCCAGCATCCTGTCTGTTTACTCCACCCACCTAAGGGCTGGCCTATAAATGGGCCTAGGCAGTTTCTTCATTATTTAACCAATGACCTTCCTCCAGTTTACAACTGCTAGCAATAACTCCAGCTCCAAGGAATCTGATGACCTCCTCTGACCTCTGCAGCCTCCTGCACATATCTACAAGCACACATACATACCTAATGAAAATAAAATCAATTTTTAATCAAAATACTCAACTTCATAAAGAAGAACAAAGAACAAAAAGCCAAAAACCTAGGATTTCTGAAACAATCATGTACAAAAAAGGAACTTCTGGGGTTATCACCATTCCTTCAAGTTCTACTATAGCAGTTTGGTACTGGCATAAAAATAGACACGTGCATCAATGGAATCGGATTGAAGACCATGACATAAATCCACACTGTTATGAACACCTGAGTTTTGACAAAGAAGCCAAAAATATACATACAATGGAAAAAGAAAGCATATTCAACAAATGTGCTGGCATAACTGGATGGCAGCATGAAGAATGCTAAAAGATCCATATCTATTACCCTTTGCAAAAATCAACTCAAAGTGGATCAAAGACCTCAAAAGGAACCCAGTTTATACTAAAGCTGATAGAGAAGAAAGTGGGAAGGAGCCTTGAACACATTGGAACAGGAGACTATTTCCTGAATATAATACCCAGTAACACAGATACTGAGATTGACAATAAATAAATTGTACCTTCTGAAACTGGGAAGTTTCTAGAAAGTAAGGGACACTGTCAATAAGACAAAACGGCAGGCTGCCTAATGGGAAAATATCTTCACCAACTGCACATCTGACAGAGGGTGACCTCCAAAGTACATAAAGAACTCAAGAAACTAGACATCAGAATATCAAATAATTTAATTAAAATATTGAGTGCAGATATAAACAGAAAATTTTCAACAGAATAATTACAAATGGCTAAAAGACTTTCAAAGAATTGTTCAACATCCTTGACCATCAGGGAAATGCAAATCAAAACTACTCTGAGATACCATCTTATACTTGTCAGAATGGCTAAAATAAAAATACTGCTAACTTTATGTTGGTGAGAAGGTTGAGTAAGGGGAACACTCCTTTGCTACTGGTGAGAGTGCAGAGTTGTATAGCTACTTTAGAAATCAGTATTGTGATTTCTCAGAAAATTGGGAATCAATCTACCTTAAGTACCAGATATACCACTCTTGGGCACATACCCAAAGGATACACAACCATACCACAAGGACATTTGCTCCACTATATCCACAGCAGCATTGTTCATAATAGCCAGAACCTGAAAACAACCTAGAAGCTTATCAACTGAAAAACAAATAAAGAAAATGTGGTACATTTACACAATGGAGTATTACTCAGCAGTAAAAAAACAGGGACATATTGAAATTTGCATTCAAATAGATAGAACTAGAAAAGAAAAACATCCTGACTGAGGTAACCCAGACCCAGAAAGAAAAACATGGTATGTACTCACTCATAAGTGGATATTAGACATAAAATAGATAACCAGGCTATAATCCACAATACCAGAGAAGCTAGATAAAAAGGAGGACCCTAAGAGGGACAGGCATGTAGGATCCCAGGAAGGGGAAATAGTTAAGATCTCCTCTATAAACTCGGAGAGGGAAAGAAGGGAGGAAATAGGGTATGGGAACATAAGAGTTGGGGAAGGGCTGAGAAGGAGAGAAATGAAAGAGCTATCTTGATAGAGGGAGCCATTATGCGGTATTGGAGAAACCTAGTGCTAGGGAAATTCCCAGGATTTTAAAAGGATGACCCCTGCTAAGATTCCTAGCAACAGTGGAGAGGGTGCCTGAACTGGCCTTCCCCTATGGTCATATTAGTGACCACCCTAATTGTCGTCACAGAACATAGGTGATTTTCTCACATTATTCCTTCCCACTTTTTTTTGACTCTATAAAGCACATTCTGTCTATGTGAGATCACACAGCTTGAGTGTAGCATACCTATGTTGGCAGCCTAGGTGGGATTCCAACTCAAAACTACATTGTTCTGCTTATGCTACCACAATTCTGTTTTTTGGTCTCTACCACCATAAAGTACATAATCATTTCATGAAATTTCCAATAGCATTATAAAGTTTATTGATATATTTTATATCAATCAGTTGTATATAAGAAAGATCTCTCTTGGCAAATTTATCATATTTAAAGACTGGATAGGTTTTGTGTTATTTTATAACACATTTTTTGTTATAAATAAATTATTTGCTGAACAAATTAGCACATTTTCTTCTTGAAATGAGTTTAAGTGAATCTATGATTGATTTTTAGAGAGACTATTTCTTTAAAGAGATGTTTTTACTTAAAATGGTCCTGGACACAGGTGGATTGACCAAACACTAGACCTAGATTTTTTTTTTTTTTTTTTTTTTTTTTTTTGGTTTTTCGAGACAGGGTTTCTCTGTGGCTTTGGAGCCTGCCCTGGAACTAGCTCTTGTAGACCAGGCTGGTCTCGAACTCACAGAGATTCACCTGCCTCTGCCTCCCAAGTGCTGGGATTAAAGGCGTGCGCCACCACCGCCCGGCTAGACCTAGATTTTTGTGTGATTCATTTTTTGTTTATTTGCACATGAAGCATATGGTTGTCTTTAATTGACAATAGAGTATATGTGAATTTCATGTTGTGGATAAAATATAACCTTATCTTCCAGAATTCCATTTACTCAGACAGCATGAGCGCAAGAAGCTATATATGAGTGCTAGATATGGCTGGCTGCCAACATCTATCCAATTTTCCCTTGTTTCTTATTAAGAGGGGTTTGCTTTGGAGTAGCAGTACAGTTTATTTAAAATGCCCACCCTCTGAGACTTCCTTGTTTCTTGTGGTAGGCCATGTAGGTTATGCACTCAATGTCATGGAAAAATAATTTTATTATGATTTAGATAGATAAGTGAGATTTAAAACTATTATGAAAGGACATAATGCTGTTTATTCCTTTATTCCTTTGCATTTATTTTTTCATCCTTTTTGAATATGATACACGAGGCATGTGGGGAAAGTAGCAAGACAGAATACCTGGGTCTTTGGTGACACGGAGGGGCTGCCCTTCATTGCCTTGCTCATGATTTTGTACTTGATAAATATACCTTAACTTGGTCTGATAAGGAAAAGATTTCCTCTTGTTAACCTGAATATAATTCTAGCTCATGCAGTATTTATGAAGGAGCGCCTAAGGTCATGTTTGAAGGAATCTGTGGTATATATCACACCTTCACATAAATTTCTGAGGTCTATACGTTATCAAGGCCCTTCTGTGCCTGATGTAAGGAAGATATATCCTAAAGGATATGCATCTTGTTAGATAGAACCAGAGAATATAGAGAGATGCCTCATAAAAAATGCTGTTTTCATGGTGCAGAGAATTTTATTTATTGATTTGCTTTAATTTTGACTTCAACACAAGACTTACTCAGGTGAAACTGGCACAATGTTACTGTCATAGGAATGTTACTGAGAGTCATTGTTGGCTATTTTCTCTGACGGTTAAATTCTAGGTTTTGTTAAGCTTATTCTTTTAAATTGTGAGGTTTTTATTCCTCAAGCAGAATAATATGCTCTCCTTCTATACTCTTACCACTGGGAAGTGCAATGCAAAGACACTTTCCAGTGTCTGAAGACTCTAAATATTGATACAGCATTCTTTTTTTCATGGAGACTATTTTGCCTACTAACATAGCTTTATGTAATTGCTTTATTTTTCATTTTACTTGTTTTTTAATTTTTTTCTTTTTTTAAATTTAAATTTACTTTTATGCCATTCTGTTGCTTAATGCTTTTTGCATGTAGCTTCAGTTAGAGATAAGGTCAATTATTTTGGACAAAGCATTCACTTTACCACAGGTCATTATGAGCACCGTGGAGGTTTTATTAGCTCCAGGAATGAATCAGTGTAGAGATGAACTATTCTCTTGTAGTAAACAGTGCCCAAGCTAATGTTCTTCCTTTCTCTGGCCTTCTCCATCTATAGTGGGAAAATTGGAATGGACTTTTCACCTTTCCCTTTTTAGTTAAAAACATTTTTCTCTGAGTCATCAGTGATTTCAAATAAATGACTTCCATTATAATTTGGGATCATCAGATGTTATTTTTGGTAAGCTGGTGTTCTAAGAGATTCTTGAAGTGAATTGTAGGAGGGAGGTTGCTTGAAAGTAGATATAAATATTGTAACTGTAATTCTTGCTTGATAACTGTTTTATTATATGTAATTTTACTATGTTAAAGTTAAAACCATCATTTGGTTTAAACAGAAAAGGGAAAATGGTATGGGAGGTCCTTCTGTCTATATGTTGCTTTTATTCATTAATTAATAAAGAAACTGCTTTGAGAAAGGGTTGAAGGGGAGGGGAAAGGCAGGGAGGGGAGCAGAGAAAAATGTAGAGCTCAATAAAAATCAGTAAAATAACAAAACTGCTTTGGGCTTTTAGCAGAGCTATAGGGGAACAGAGCTAGGTGGGGATGAGGGGGAAACTAAACAGAATGCTGGGAGAAAGAAGGGTAGAATCAGAGAGATGCCATGGAGCCTCCGCTGGAGATAGATATGCTGAAACTTTGCTGGTAGGCCATGAGCTCATGATGATATACAGATTAATAAATATGGGTTAAATTAATATGTAAGAGTTAGCCAATAAGAATCTAGAGCTAATGGGCCAAGCAGGGATTTAATTAATACAATTTCTTTGTGATTATTTTGGGTCTAAGCTAGCCGGGCAGCCAGGAAGAACTAGCGGCCTCCTTCCTACAGTGAATCTTAATGTCTATACTATTGGGTCTAGCTACATACTCAACATACATAGAGTTGAAGAAGCCAAGTAAAAAAATTATAAAACATGTGTATTTCTCTGATTGTCTAAAATAGAGTTTACTTATTATAGCTACACACCTTCCAATGTTCATGACCTTGAAAGTATTTCAGAAAAATGCTCTCCTCAGTTTGTATTCAGTATCTTCCCTGTTGTGTATGTGCTTTAGAGGAGGGATTCTCACCTATGGGTCTGACCCCATTGAGGTTGAATGACCTTTCACAGGACTCATATATCAGATATTTGCATTGTGATTCATAGCAGAAGCAAAATTATAGTTATGAAGTAACAATGAAATAATTTTATGGTTCTGACTCACCATAACACAAGAAACTGTATTAAAGTGTTGCAACATTAGGAAGATGGTGAACCACTTCCTTAGAGAATCAAAACTAATATTTCCTTATACCATTGAACCAGATTTCTGAATTATCAGGACAAGATATGACAAAAAACTAACCAAAGCGCCCTTTTATGTTATTGCAATGGCTTCAATCCCAGGCCACAAATGATCCCTCAGTAACTTGAAAGTATGTATGATTTTTTTAACAGCGTTTGGGTATTCAGAGAATTTCCAGTTTACTAGCCTTTAGTTAATATATGAAATAATTTTTTGCAAAAATAGTTTTCAATTAGTTTTTGTGTTCATTATGTAAACAGAAGATATTATGCCCTTAATGATCAAAATCTTACAGTAAAATGATTACAATTCATTGATATTTTATAGTTAAATATCAAAATAGTGTATCAATTTATCTTTAAGAAAAAACAGAAACAAGCATATTGATTATGGATTTAAAAACATTATTCCAAAATTTAATAAACTAAAGTACCTGGAAGCGAAAAGTAGATGGTGAACACTGCTATCCTGTAAGTAAATATTCTTAAAAAATCATCAGAATCTCCCACCCCTCTGCTTTACTGCACCCTCTTGCTCCCAATTTACCCCGAAGATCTCTTCTAATTCCCCTTCACTGGGCAATCTTGTCTTTCTTGTTGCTTACTTCTCTGAAGCTGTGGATTGTAGTCTGGTTATCCTTGTTTTATGTCTAATATTCACTTAATGAGTGATTACATACTATGGTTGTCTTTCTGGGTCTGGGTTACCTCACACAAGATGAATTTTCATAGTTTCATTCATTTGCCTGCAAATTTCATGATGTCATTTTTTTACAGCTGAATAATACTTCATTGTGTAAATGTATCACATTTTCTTTATCCATTCTTCGCTTGAGGGGCATCTAGATTGTTTTCAGATTCTGGCTATTACAAACAGGGGCATCTAGATTGTTTTCAGATTCTGGCTATTACAAATAATGCTGCAGTGAATATTGTTGAGCAAGTGGCCTTGTGGCATGATTGAGTATCCTTTGGTGTATGCCCAAGAGTGGAATTGCTGGATCTTGACATAGATTGATTTCCAACCTTCTGAGAAACCACCATACTCATTTGAAAGTGGCTATATAAGTTTGCACTCCCACCAGCAGTGGAGGAGTGATCTTCTCATTCCACATCCTCTCCAACATAAACTGTCCTCAGTACTTTTCATTTTAGCCATTCTGATAAGTGTAAGATGGTATCTCAGAGTCGTTTTGATTTGCATTTCCCTGATAGCTAAGAATGTTGAACAATTCCTTAAATATTTTTCAGCATTTGAGATTCTTCCTCTGAGAATTTTGTTTAGTTCTGAACCCCTTTTTAATTGAATTATTTTGTATTTTGATGTCTAGTTTCTTGAGTTCTTTATATATTTTGGAGATCAGTCTTCTGTCAGATGTGGGATTGGTGAATATCTTTTCCCATTGTGTAGGCTATCATTTTGTCTTATTTACTGTGTCCTTTGCCTTATGGAAGCTTTCTAGTTTCAGGAGGTCCCATTTATTGATTGTTGTCTTCAGTGTCTATACTACTGGTTTTATACTTTTGGAAATGGTCTCTTGTGCCAATGAGAACACGAGCGAATGAGATGTTCGAGGGGGGAGAAGGATAGAGTGGGAGAGCAATGAAAGCAGATCTTGATAGAGAGAGCAATTATTGGGTTAGGGAGAAACCTGGTGCTAGGGAAATCCACAAGAAACCCCAAGAATGAACCCAGTTAAGACTCCTAGCAATAGTGGACAGGGATCCTAAATTGGCCTTCGCCTGTAATCAGATTCATGAATACCTCAACTATCATCAAGAAGCCTTCATCCAGCAACTGACAAAATCAGATGCAGAGATCCACAAACAAGCACCAAGTCAAGCTGCATGAGTCCAATTAAAGAGAGGGAGAAGGGAATATATGACAAGGGAGGTCAAGATCACGATGGAGAAATCTACAGAGACAGCTGAGCCAAGCTCGTGAAAACTCAGGAACTCTAAAGTGACAGCTTCGGAGTATCCATGGTACTGAATTAGGCCCTCCATATCTGGGGGACAGTGGTGAAGCTTGGACTATCTGTGAGGCACTGGGAGTAAGAGCAGGATCTGTCCCTGATGCATGAGCTAGCTTATTGGAGCCCATTCCTCATGGTAGGATGCCATGCTCAGCCTTAAAGGATTGGGCTTGGTCCTGAGCTAACTTAATGTGCCAGACTTTTTGACTTCCCTTGGGAGACCTTACCTATTGGGAGGAGCTAGTGCTCTACCCATTGCAAAAGGCAAATACTGTGTTCTCTGGAGGAACATGATACCCTAGGTTTCAGATTATTCAAAATAACTGCAAATGATGCGCATTATCCAGTGGAAATCAGCAACACAGTGAGAAAACAAGAAAATAGGAATAGAAGGAAAATGTGGAGTGGAAATGAATCCACAAGTAACTAGATCACAGTGTTATCAGGCACGCTACTTTAAATAACTCTGAATATTTTTAAAGACCTGAAAAAGAAAAAAGAAAAAGTAGATGTAATCTGGCTTGCACTCAGAAATTTTCCGGGATTTATTATTTTTCCCTTAAAATTTGTATTTATCCCAGCCCAACTAATTCTTCCAATTTCTTTTTAGCCTTCTGTGATCATTTATGATGGAAATATTGGGATTTCCTTCTCAGTGTGAGTAATTTCTCTTTCCGTGTTCCCAGGAGCCATCTTGCTAGTCCTTTTGCCGAAGTGATTGGAATCCCAGACACTGTGTTAAATGCTGTATTCTGTGAAAGTTCTTTCCAGTAATGATCACTCTTTATCGGATTTATTGTCTCACTTCCTGGCTGCTAGGACTTAATGTCTATGTGGTTTGGTCTATCCTCAGGCCCAACACTCCCCAGCTAAGTTGTGAACCAACCCTGTTTATTATCCTAGCCTGAGAGGGAGAAAGCAATTGTTCAGCAGGCAAACCTTTGAATTTTCTTCATTTAGGGAGGACATATAAACTTTCCTAAATCAGAAGTGGCAGTGAATTCTAGGGTTTGGAAGAGAGAGCACTTGCCGAGCAAGCACAAGGCCCTGGGTTCAGAGGGAAAAAAGAGACAAAATAACGGAAATATCATTGAATCCTAAGATTCGAGAATTGAGGGTTTCTTTTATTTCTTAATTGTGTTCCAACCTTGACACAAATGCCTTGTTTGGCTATGAACTTAAACATTTCTGGATTTTGACACTATAAAATTTTAGTCTTGGACCTGATTCTCAGATTTTCTGCCATTTTAACAGTAACTTTCTTTGTCCAATAGATCCCCCTTCCTCTCACAGTTTGCCATTTAGCTGCTGCTTAACAGTTCTTAGCTTTGAAAGAAAAAGTTTTTTCCTTTATGGTATCATAAGTGATCTCGTAATTTAAGTGTCTTCATTGTTGAAGTTTTCTCCCAATTTTTTTTTTTCATCCACAGAAGCATCTTTTCTACTGGAAAGGACAATATTGTAGTTTAACATCTTTGAGGCTGAGAAGTTTAATTATTCATTTAGGGATTTTCCAGGATCCCCCTGCCTTCTACCACACAGATAGTTAGGTGGGTGGCAGATGATGGAGTTCCAGGTACCACACCTGTAGCTACTACATGTTTTTGTTTGCTTTGGCAGCTCCTAGCATCAACAGCCGCAGTTCAGAGCTTCTGGAAGCAGACACAGGGCTGGGTCACTACATTTGTTTGAGAGTTCTCTCAGATTGAAAGCTGCAGGAAAAGGGGAAGAAACTCATTTGTTTAGTAGGGAAAGCGGAGACCTGACTCATCCTTTATGAAGTTGTCTCCTCTGAGAAAAATTCTGGAATGAAATGATTGTTAGTGCATTTTCTGGGTTAGAATAGGAAAACTGGGGCTCAGCATCTCCATGCAGATCATTTATTAGTTGTAAATAACTCAGAGATGAGTATCTGGAGGTGACTGAGAGCTAAGAGGTCTACCTGTCACTGTGCAGTTTTTTTTCTTTCTTCTTTTTTTTTTTTTTTTAAAGAGGAAGGATTTGTATTATTATCATAGTTACCACACTAGGAGACATTGACAGAACAAGTAGAAAACAGAATAAATAAGGATATGGCTATTGAGAATGCCATTCTTACCATTATTGATGAAACTACTATCATTAGAAACACTGCAAGTAACAATTGCAGAGTAAACACATTGTCACTGCCTACGGATACTCACTCGTATTGATTAACTCAGAGTTTAAATATTTGGCAATGAGACACTTTCTATTTATTTTTTATTATGTATACAATATTTTGTCTATATGTATGCCTGCAGGTCAGAAGAGGGCACCAGACCTCATTACAGATGGTTGTGAGCCATCATGTGGTTGCTGGGAATTGAACTCAGGACCTTTGGAAGAGCAGGCGATATTCTTAACCACTGAGCCATCTCTCCAGCCCCAGGAGACATTTTCTTACAATTTTTAAAACAGGCTTTCAAATACAAGCTCTATTGCAAATGTGGATTCCTATAGACTTCAAAGAACTGAAATTGTCAAGTGTATTTTGTTGGATGGCACTGGGATATATTAGAAACGAAAGCATCTCCATATGATAACATGTCAGTCATGCACTGTTTAACATCCAAAGGATCAAAGTATGGGATACATAGCAATTAGAAGACACATTTTGTGCTTAGTATAATGAAGATATCCCCAGTTCTAGTACTCAGCTTAAACCATTCTTTGAAAAATTTCAGCCGTAAGTGCAAATGTAGTTTGCTAAGACTAAAATGTCGTTTGATAAGGCATTCATTTCAAGTGGATAAGGAAGAAAGGAAATTAAACTTCATTTTAGTGATGATAATATTGTGCTTATGTTAAATGTAGCCCTTGTCTTGTGGAGATATGTCCTGAAATATTTATGGGCATGCAGAAGAAATTTTTTTTTTGAATTTTTTTAAAAGTAACTCACAGGGAATAGGAATAGCAGTTTTGATGGATATGTGTATAGAGAAATATGTAAACACAAGATGGGGCCATGTTTAAGTTTATTGGTGGCAACATGAGGCCTATAAAGTTCTCAGAAACTTTTTCATAACGAAAAGTTAAAAAATATGCACACAAAACTAATTCTTAAATTCTAATCAGGCAAAAATATTAATAGGTAAGAAAGTGACAAATCATGAATAAGTAGATGAATTATATGGCTAGGTAATAGGCAATACAATTTCTTTTTGAAGTAACATATTTTTAAATAGATCAGACTGTAAATTAAAACACTGGGTCAGAAACTAGTCATAATTCACTTTTCCTTAAACGAACGAGAGACTTTAATAAGCAGTTAATGGCAGATTGTATTTTGCTTGTAAAATATGGTCATGGCCTAGAAAAGTATAATATCAGTGTTTGTCCTGGAAATAACACCCGAGGCTGGTCAGAAGTGCATGGCAGGGGCCTGTGGTCCAGAGCCACGTGACACCTTTGATCAGGCACACAGACTAATCCAACCATGCCCCCTTTAGTGGTGTGCTTCCATCTATTGCAAGATAAAGTAGGAAGAGATAAGAATCTTCTTGAAACATACATGTCATAAGTATATACCTTTGCATATTTTGTTCAAAAAATATTTGAATTTTTGCAAAGACAAAACTCTTTCATTTTAAAATATTTCAATATAAGCCACTAAACATAGAAATAAAAAATGACTCATAATTGTAGAAGAAAGAATGAGTGTCATTCCTTAGGCTCCTCTTTTTTTGAGACAGGATTTCTCACTGGCCTGAAGTTTGCAAAGTATGCTTGGCAGACTGGAAAACACCCACCAGAGAGTCTCCAGTCTCCCCCCAGCACTGGGAGTGTGTGTGTGTGTGCACGCACACACACACATGTGCATCAAATGTGGGTTCATATCTTCCTGCTTGTGACACTTTATCACCTGCACTATGTCCCTAGATCCTAATGTCCATTTCTTCGTTTTCATCTCTCTTTTTCTCTCTTTTAATATATTTCATCATTTAGTAAAATTTTAGGCTACCATAGCAACCGAGTGAAAGAGTTTTCCATTGTATCCCTTCACCTACCTAGGTTTAGCTTTTCTCATTCCTCATAACTCCCTGTTATGAATATCCCTCACTAGAGAGATGAATTTGTCACTACTGATGAATGTCTTTCAACATTTTATGAAGCAAAGTCTTTTAGACTGTAGAGTTCACATCAGAGCTCACCGTTGGTATATCACAGTGCCACACAGAATAGTTTCACTGCCCTAAACATTTGTGTGCTCTGATTTATCCTTCCTTGCTTAACAATCAACACTCTTCCTAATATTTCCACTTTTGCCTTTTCTAAAATGTCACCTTTTTTCCCAAACTATTTATTCCATCCCACTGACTGCAGACCAAGCCCATCCCGGTATGGCCTTTCTGTACTGACTTCTATTACTACAAACTGAAGTTTCGTCCATGTCTTTTCTGGCTTTCTAGATAATTTCTTTTTAGTGCTGAATAATAAGCCATTGACTGTATGCAGTGTAGTCAATTCAGTCACCTCCTAACAGGCATCTTAATTGTTTATAATTTGGGCAACTGTAAATAAATCTGCTGTAAACATTTTTTGTTCAAATGTCAATTTTCAGTCCCCTTGGATGAATATAAAGGATTGAATCTGGTGATTGTGAAAGAACATGTTTAATTTTATAAATTTTATAAGGCAGTTCCAAACTGTCTTCCAACATACCTTTCTACCAACAAATAATGGAAATACCAGCTTTTCCACATTTTCTCCAGAATTTTGCAAAGTAAGTGTTCTCTCTGGTTTGGGTGCAGTATAATAGGTATGTAATAGTATCTCTTTATTTTATTTTTCATTTCCCAATGATCTATCACAAGGAGTGTTTATCTCCTCACTTTATTTCTTTTCTAGATAAATTATCTATTGAAATGTTTGGCCCATTTGTAATCAAGTTGTACATTTTTATATTGTTAAAATTTAAGAGTCTTTTGCACATTTCTGGTAAGAATTCTTTATGTGAATTCTTTGGCAAACATTTCCTTTAATCTATGGCTTGTGCTTTTATTCTCCTGATATTTTACAGAACAGAAATTTTTGAATGAAATATTGACAAAGGAGAGAACATGAAATAGTGAAACCAAGCTACTCTTGAACAAAGAGGTCTAGAACAGCTAGGTATCTACAAATAAAAAAAAAAAGGAATTTAAAAACAGCCATTATTTCACCATAAAATTTAACTCTTATGCATAATATAAAATGCAAACCTAACAAGCATAAAAGAAAATCAAGATGACTTTGAGTTTATCGATGATGACTTATATCCAGTGCTAAAAGCATTTTCTATGAGAGGAAAAATCGCTTAGATTTTATTAAAATGTGTGTATTTTCTCACTCTAGGTGGTTGCTGAACAGTATCACCACATTCATAATTTCAACTCTCACTTTTGTATTTGACATAGAATCACACCTCAATACAGGTTTACCTCCTGGCTATAGACCGTTTCTTCTTAACATTCATGCATATTTTGACTTGGTAGCTCTATAGTTTCCCCAAGAACAGTTTGTACACAACCAAAGTGTTTGTCTTCCTTTTTAAAAGCTGTTCTTTAGCAAGATGGCTCAGTTGGTAGGAACACTTGCTGTGCAAACCCAATGTTCTGAGTTAGATCCTGGAAACCCATGTAAAGGTAGGAGAGAAGTGACCTCACAAAGTTGTATTCTATCGGACAGACACATCATACAAACACGTGTGCAATAGTAATAAATAAAATCTCTACCTGAAAAAAACAAACATGATCCTTGTGATTTGTCCACTGAAATTGCCTCTCTGTCTCTCCCTCTCCCAAAGGAAGAAAAGAACAATTAGCAAAGGCAATAGGCAGCTGTAGGTAAACAAGACCAAAACGCAGCTCCACAGTCAGGAGGGAAGGCTACCTTTTATCCTTGTGCTCTCGGACACTCTACACAGTCCCAGAAACTTCTCTAGTCCTGGACCATATCTGATCTCTGTAAGATCTGATCTCTGTAAGTACAGTCTTTGCATGATCTCTATATTTGTTCTTTAAATTGATGACTTTCTAAAACCAGCACTCATTCCATGAGTAGGTCAGAAACTGTCACTCAAAGCATCTTCCTTTTTAATTAGGTGCCATTTGCATCAATTATTATCATCTCATCCTTGATTTTCAAAAAATCATTTCTTTCCATATTCATCAATAATTAGTTTCTCCCTGATATTCTTTAAGAAAAAATCTGTAACAGTTGTGTTAGTTTTTTCCTCTGCCCTCAGAAATTGACTTCATAACTATCCTCAGCATGACACACCTCAAGTCTATATATGACCATGCTACTTATTTTCTTCTTCATTTTCTTGTTTGTTTTCAAGGCAGCAATGATGATACAAATCACTTAAGAAAAATATAAATTTAACAGCATGTATGTGGTATGTTAGGCACCTTCCAAATTTCCCAGCATTGTCTCCTACTGTTCTTCTAATTACCTTGATCTATAATGACACCCAAACTTCCATTTTTAAAACTTTACATGCTGGGTCACAAATCAACATTGTTTTGGTGTGTTTCTTATTTTGCTGGGAATAGATTCTCTGGCCTTTAGCATCTTTCTGATTTTTAGATTAGGGACAGACTATGATGACTGGGAAAGAAAGAAGACCACAACTCCAACCTCAATGGAAGCAAACTGTTCTTAAAATCAGAACAATGAAAGACAACAACCTCTATGGGAGTGATGGTTGAATACTCTGGGGTCTTTGGGACAGGCTTACATCAGCGAGTTGAAGGTAGGGAAGCTACAGGTGTTAAGCATGGGCTATGACAGGTTTATCTGAGAATATTTAAGTGTGGGAAGTTCCAGGTAGACTCTGTACAAGTGAACTGCCCCTGGCTGCTCAGTGGACTGTCCAGGGTTGGGGTCACAGAGTGGAACATCTCTGGGTCAAACCAATGTTAGACCAAGACTGATTACTTTCCCAATTATTGAATTGAATCATTATTATACTGCCTCGTTTCCTCATGTTACATCTGGGCTATTTTTCTTGTATTCCCCTACTACCTTGGTTATTATTAAGTGACACCAATTCAGGGAATTTTCTTTTTTTTTATTATTAATTAATTTATTTAATTATTAAAGATTTCTGCCTCTTCCCCGCCACCACCTCCCATTCCCTCCCCCTCCCCCAATCAAGTCTTCCTTCCTCCTCAGCCCAAAGAGCAAGCAGGTTTCTCTGCCCTGTGGGAGGTCCAAGGAC
The DNA here is from genome assembly GCF_950005125.1 of Chionomys nivalis. Classification (NCBI taxonomy): domain Eukaryota; kingdom Metazoa; phylum Chordata; class Mammalia; order Rodentia; family Cricetidae; genus Chionomys; species Chionomys nivalis. Next base: position 55,500,910 of record NC_080095.1, read on the forward strand.
CACCCTCAGGGAATTTTCTTAAATGAATGATTGTTCAATGGAGTTTTTGAAGAGTTGTTGACAGTGGTGTGCGGTTCACTACTATTGACACAGTGTAAAGCAATTATGCAACAGGTCCTGCCTCAAAGCCAAGGACATTGAGACTCATCTGAGGTCAGACTGAAAGTCTGTGTCTGCATCCCTAGCATCCTTAGGTCGGAAGCTGAAGCAAAGATGGTGAGAGCCATCAGGCAAAGATCTTGCATTATCATTTTTTATTGTTGCTCATGATCTTCCTTGAAGGTAAATATTAGACATATTTATCTTACTGAAAATTAAAAAAAATGTTTAGACAAAAATGTGTAACTCTATAATGATAATGAATGGGGAAATAACTGGGAACTTCTTAATCACTATGTCTTCTTTGGGAACTCTGTATTTCCATTTTTTTGTTTAAATCACTTGACTTAAATACATGACTTGTTCAAGGATATTTTTCTATAAAACTTACCAATTGCTATATCCTTTTGAACTCTACCTCTAGAACATGAAGTTAAAAGTTAATCATAAGCCGGAATGCCATGGTTTTTCATGGTCACAGCACAAATACATATGAAACTCTTACCTCTGGCCTAGAAATGAATTATCTAAATTCATTTCTTTCACTTTATGCTGAGAGGATAAAAGTAATATTTGGCTTTTCTGGGCTAGTGAATGACAAATTGTCTGGAATACATGAATATTCTCCAGACCAAAACAGCGTTTGCTTCAGACTCAAATAAAAGCTTGAAGATTTTAAGCCTTTGTAGCAAGACAGATTCATTAAAAATTCAAGTGGTTTCAGAAGTCTGAACTTTGGGGCTTTCTAGCAGACTTAAAACTAAAAATTAATGCATTGTATAGGCTTAAGTTTTATTCCTAACTTATAGTACATCTTTGGAGCACTTTTTCCCAAGTAAATATTTTTAGAAGATTCTATAACATCTTGTCATGTTAGCCTTAATTGAGTTATGCTATGTAGATTTAAAAGACTTGGGCTTTAGTTAGGTCCTGTACCTTAGTGGCTGCTGAACCTCTGGCTAGCACATATCACTCTCACGACCTCCATTATCTAATCTCTAAACTTGGGGTCACATATGTCAGAACATTTCCTGTGGCATGATTAATAAAAACCCAGAGACAGATATTAGGGTTCAACTTGAAGGTCAGAAAAAACAAAACAGCCAGCCACTGGCTTGTACCCCTACTTCAGCCTGAAGTGTCGATCCTGCCTCCAGGAATCTGTGTCAGAGAGTTGTTTCCTTCCATTTTATATTCCTCTCTTGGGTTGGAATTAAAGGCGTGCACAACTACCACCCAGTTTCTATGGCAAATTAGTGTGGCTACTTGGATTAAAGGTGTGGTCATCAATTTCTGGTCTATAAGGCAGACCAGTAGGGCTGTTTTACTCTCTGATCTTCAGGCAAGCTTTATCTATTAAAATACAAATGAAATATTGCTACAATCTCCACAATCATCAAAAACATATTTTTGCATTAAAGAACTCTATATTAACATTATACATATCATAACTTTTCCTCAGATTTCCAAATTATGGACTCCATGATCCAAACATTATATACATGAAAGGGGTGTTTAAAGAGACCTGCTAATTGATTCAGATAATACTAGTTTGGTTTTGTCTGGAGAAACTTTAATAGTAGAATAGGTTTGTACACTGTCATTTGAAATGGTATATGGTCCCTGAAATAATAAATCATGTAGCCCCTGCTCACCATTGATTACTTTTTGGCTTGATTTTGAATTATTGCAGTTTATTTATTTATCTTCTATCATTTATACAAGCTTTTATTATCACATTCCAGATATTGTATGAATAAGACTCATCCCTTCAAATGGCTCATATTTAATTGGTCAAAATACAAGTAATAAATTCTGAAATGAACGTGGTGGGTCATGGGGCATCTGTAAACAGTAAAGGCAGTGTGATGACTTTCCTGACTCTGTGGATGGTTAGGGTTTAGCAGTTGATATTTTCTTTTAAGTAAGTAGCAGATGAACTAAGCCATGTAAAACAGCAGGAGGAGAGGTCTGGACTGGTAGCTGTAAGGAGGTGCTATCAGACAGGAAGAGAGACAAGTATGCGAATGTAGAAAGAACAGGAGATGAAGTCTGTCTTAGCAAAAGTTCTGCTCGTCCATAATCTTTTCTTGCCTGTTGCAGGGAGAGGAGGAAGGGCACTAACTTGGCTTGAACAAGACAAGGGAAGCAAGGACGTGTCTGGGAGTGCTGTTTATTCCAGGCTGATGAGGTTGGACCTTCCCATGAAGGCTGCAGTGGGCTACTGAAGAGGTCTAAGCAGGTCGTGACTTGTTTTAGAAGTACTGAAATCTTACAGTGATAGCAAATGTGGTTGAGCAGCACAAATCCGAGAGATGGAGGTAATGAGACGGAAAGGTGAAGGAGAAAAGGAACCAGTGAAGAAGTTCAGAGAATCATGGGAATTGAGCATTGTATCCCTTTATAAGAGTCATCAGGGACTGTACATTTCCAACAAAAATAAGATCCAAACATCTTATGATGTTTATAAAGTGTCTTCAAAAGTTTTCTTCAAGTAAATGCAACGAGGTGTCAATGTAACACAGGTCAAGAATCAGCTTGCCTGGACTGAACTCTCAGCTCACCTCAGTATCTTTGTGGACTTGTACAAGGAACACAATTTCCTTGTGGACTGGTTCTCTAATTCGCCAAACAGGGATAAACATTGCAAGAGGATATAAGTAAGAAATGTGACAATCCACTTAAGCACTTCACACAAGTCCACCAAGAAAAGAACCCTGTAAATGCCAGCTAGCACCCTCATACCATGGCACTCTTGACATTCACTGTGCTTCCACCTCACCGGCCTTCTGACACACTGTGACATGAACCCTGTGGTGGTTTAGGATGAAACCTTTCTGCCACTTAGTCTAGAATATTCCTTTTCTAATTTCCCTATTTCTCTCATATCCTTCTACTCAGAACCTGATAACCACCTCCAATGAAATCTTTGAATGCAAAATTTATACTCTAACATTATTATCCACTACAGCAACATATTTATAGTATTCATAGTTCTTAGCAGAAACTCTTTTTTTCTTGTTCCTCTGCTTTTTTAATGTTTGTCTCCTTCGCAGACTACAAACCCTCCTGAAGTCACCGTTCTCTTACATAGGTTTCTACCCACTGATTCTTCCCCAGACTATTTCAGTTAGTAAATGTTACACCAAAAATAACAGTTTGGTGAGGGAATCATCGGGAGCCTATGGAGTAGTGATGAGTGATAAACTGCTAAGCATGAGGGGAGGAGCTGCCCCAGTGGCGAACGAAGAAGAGTGCCTCACATCGAGGTATTTGCAGAGAGGAGTGTCTGCCGAGGGGACTTTGCAGGCCATGGTTGTTGGATCTCACTAGTGGGGTTGGAATTCAGGATTAACACCGTAAAGAATGGATGCTTGCTTTCAGCTGGAAATGGTTCACGCAATGAACAAAGACAGGTGCTGTGGGGAATGACTGTTTAAATGAAGGTGAAGGAGTACAGAAAGGGAGGAGGGGTAACAGGGGAGCTGAGGAAAACAACCAACCAAGCAAAACAGGTGTGAGTGTTATTACAGAAATCACAGGAGAAGCTATTTCAGCCCTTAAATACAGCCTGGTTATCCGGGTTTCCAGCTCTCTCTATGCTGTTTAGAGACTCTTGAGTTTTTCACAGTCTCAGTGCTTTTCCTTGGTGCTATGTTGTCATCTAGCAAACACAGAACCCTTGGAATGTTTTTTTTTTTTTGCCTTGTTGGCGGGCAGCCGTGTATCTCAAGTCTTCATGAGAGGTTTTGTTGTTGTTGTTTTGATTTTAGCTTTTGTTTTGTTTTGCTTTGATTCTATTTTTGTTTCTTTCTCAGTATCAAGAAAATTTAGGGTTCATAGTCTAGAATCTACATTTTAATGCTAACATCTCCGTCATTGTGAGGCCAGTAGAAATATCTTCAGGCCACAACAGCTAAAAGTACCAACATTGTCTTTATGCAGAGCCAAGTTGCTTAGGTGACTCTGAAAGTTAACTTTTATTGCTGATGTGTGTGTGTGTGTGTGTGTGTGTGCGCGCGCGCGTGTGTGTGTTTATCTGTACTACTGGAAGTTGAACTTAGTGTCTCTTTTGTGTTAGGTAAGCAGTTTAACACTGAGTTATATATCCTCAGTACTTGTTAGTGATTAATTTTGAGGCAGGGTCCCCCTAAGTTTCTCAGACTGGCCTTAAATTCATCTTGTAACCTAGGCAGGCCTTGATCTTGAAATTTTCCTACCTCAGTCTTCCAGAAACAGAGATTAAGGCCTGTGTTATCAGGCCTAGTGACGCTCAGTGACGTACTACAGACACATATTCACAGGGTGTACACTCAGAGAGGACTCACTTGCTGATTTGTTTGTTGCAGACAAATTACAAAATCCAGGGGAGCAGAGGGAAATGGTGTGGACAGCAGACTGATGGTAACTAGTGGACTAATTTGCTCAGAAGATTTCCTGGCTGGAAACCCATGAGGTCTTAAAATGTATTTTAAGGAAGGAAGAGATATACTCTAGAGCTTATTTTGAACAGAGATGTTTTTAGAACCCCATGAAGAGAGAATGTAGAGTATGTTTTGTGTTGATCCTAGTGAAATACAAGATTATCTAGTAGTGTACCAAAATTCACAGTTCTTCCTTCCTGGTTTCGTCTCTGGGATTATTATTGATAATTCTGTCTTCTGAAGAACTATTTGGGCTTTAGATATTCCAGACAAAATGCGATGACTCAGCCGTTGGTTACCACTAAAACTTAGCAACATTCATGGGACTCCACCTGGATCTGCCTGATGGAATGACTGAAGGAATTAGGTAGGGTGCCCAGGAAAGACTTAAACAACTAAATATGTTCACAAATCATTCTGATATCTACTTAAGGCAAGCTTGTTATTATTTCCCAATTCCCCTTCTCACCCCTAGCCCTTCTCAAATTTTGTGCAGAGACTCCAAAACAAATTGCAGGAAATGAGCGAATCTGACACCGTTAGAGAAAGGGCACAGTTAGAGAAAAAGAAGTGTGGCAAAAGAAATTGCACTTTCAGCATTTTACAAAGGACAAGATCAAGGAAAACACATTACATTTATCATTGTGTGAATCCAGGAGACAATTTTTTATCCCATAGGAAAGAAATTAGACATGAGATTCAGGTATTGTTAATGGCCTTTTTATATGTGAGTCCCAGCTCATTGTCATGGAAGTCACCTCTTTGCCTTGCCTGGAATTCTAGCTTTTATGACATTTTTGCTGAGCTACCCCTCTAGTCATTTAGTCATTCATCCTAATAGACTATGGCAGCACAGAGGCCATATCACAAGGTACAGTCTTTCCGCTTCTGTAAATGAGTTCAACCACTTCAAAAACCACTCCCTTTGTTCCTTGATTTCTTTTTGAGCTCCTAGCAACCACCATTGTGTCAGATTCTAAATTTAGATGCATTTCTTACATCTCTCTGAATTTCCAAATTATGCTCCATCAGTGCACAACTGAGATTAAACCCTGGGCTCTTCAGTCCGGGGAGAGCTAACTACTATATGTGGATTTCTTTATGCACGGAAGCCTGACTAAAGTAGATGTACAGGAAGAAAATTGGAAAGCTAAAGTCCACCGCAAATGGTTATGTTACTATGGCAGTAATTTATTGCTTTCTGATCATTCCTCTTTCTCCTCCTCTGTCATGAAAACTTCACAGTGAATTTTCTCAACTCTAGACTAGATTTTTTATTAACTCCTCCCTCACATATAATAACAATTTCCTTACAAACACATTTATTTATGAGTGCGTGTGTGACTTTATGTACTCATATTTAGGCAGGTTATGTTTTGTGTGCTGTTGGTAGTCAGAAGTGGTCTTCAGGTATCCTTCATCACTCACCACCTATTTCTTTGAGAAATAGTTTTTGTTTTTCCTTTCTGAAACTGGGACTCAAGATTTTCCGGGCTAGTCTAGAATCCATTCAGCCCTAGTGATGCTCTTATCTTCGTATATTTTGGAGCTGGGGTTATAGACATGCACAGAATGCCAGACTTGTAATTCAGATACTTGGATCAGAACTCTGGTCCTCATGTTTGGACAGCAAGCACTCCGCTGCTTAGTCATCAACTACTGAGTCATCTTTCTGTTCCCTCAAAATTAGATTTAATCATGCAGCCTAAAAGTTTAAGTCAGGGAAATTATTTGTATTCCCTTTAGAAACAGCACAACAGAAAAACCCTTCTGCTTTCCATTATTGAAAGTCTACTTCTTGTTCCTGTTAATTGATGTGTAAATTCTGTAAAATCTGTAATGTCTGTAAAGTCTGTAGCATGCAGCAATGCTAGTCAACAATGTCCTAGTTGGAGGAATTATGAGGTTGTTACCAGGGCCAGGCAGAATCCTCTGATAAAGGTAGATTTTGATGAGCGGTGAGGAAACACACATACAGCAAGCATGCAGAAAGACCCTCTGCAAAGTAGAGTGGGGATGCAGGAAGATGAACCCTCAGCAGTTGGGGTTTTTGAAAGACTTTGAAAAGTCTTTCTTTTCTAATTTAAAGTTGCTCAGTTGGAAGGCAGACATGGTGGCTGGTTGGAACACAACTGTTACGTTAACATGTTCTGATCAGGGGAGAGCATTCCATCAGGGATGCTCCTGCCAGGGAAGATAGTGACAATTTGAAGCTGCTGGGCTTAAAACTCCACCTTGTTTGAGGTCAGAAGGGTGAGGAATAAGCCAACCAGTTTAGAAGTTTGTCATCTTCATGATTTATATGTCTCTCCTTATATGTCTACCCATTGGGAAATCTTCTAATTCCTAGTCCCTCAAGGTGAATGCACCTCAGGCACTAAGGCCACCAGGTATTCATAAGTAACCTACATACAGACAGTCTTTCCTACGTAAAATAATGCTTGCTCACAGGCCAGCATCAAGTCTAACTGCCCTTATATCTTCCACATTATATAAAAGATATATGTTTTCAATAAAACAGCCAGTGTAGATTTTATTTTTTCTGTACTTAACACATGTTCATTATATTCATAGCATATGCTTGGACTTTCCTGGGTTCTGAGAGTAAATTCTGCCCATTTAGTTTGGCATAATGTACACAAAAGATATATATATAAAGAAATACAATGGCTACAACAAGAGTTATTACCAACAAAGACTCTTGGATTTGTCATTCATAATTATGGTCATTTGAGATTGTTTCTAAAGCTCATGATGGAATGGCAGCCTTGTTTTATTCATGAAATACTAATTAGACCATGAACTCTGAGAGCCTGTTATGAACAAGAAGTCAGTTGTTAAATGTGGTGTGCTCCATCGGACATCTTTATCTTAAAAGCTTTGCTTATCCCATGTCATCCTTAGACTTCATGTATGAAAGACGTATCTGGAACTGTGATCTTTGAAAACTGGACTCCGGTGGAGGATCTTTCTGTAAGAGCTTGCATTAGGTAACTTGTTTGAAAAATTGTAAACCCTGCCAGGCAGGCATTACAGAGGGGGAATTCAATAACATGAGTCTGAAAAGACCTTCAAGGTCTTTCCAAGTACTGGATGAGGAGGGACTGGGAGTGCAGTCTCAGGTACTCTGCTCACTACATCGGAAGAACCAGACACATAGGAAACAACTACTGCTAATTTCACGTTGAGATGTAATAGGATTCGATGTGCTTTCATGTTGGTTGCGTTATCAACAACTATCTGTTAAGGTGTGTGTTCATGTTTTTGAAGAATTCTATTGTTTTTGTTTTATTCTAATGTTGACCCTAAAGAAGGAGTTTTATTTACTTTTAAATTTATTCACATTTTTAGGTGACTTCAGGATATCATTCATAAATCTTAGGACAGTAAAATAGGAAAACTAGAAAATATGCCTTTGTTAGCCTAAAATGCCTTGAGGTTGGCTAGACAAATACCTCCTCTGGGAGTCAGTTTGAAACTCCTATTAAGAGCTCCTGTTTTCTGAGCAGGTATCGAGGTCAATGCTGGTAGCCAATAGAAAACCCTCCAACAACTCAAGTGTGATTCTGGTGGGTGGGTGTCACTGAGGTGATAACTATGCAAGAGGACGGTCACAGTACCACCACCAGGATGGTTTCTCAGATGCAGTGACGGGGAAAAATGCTGCTCCTGTTTCGACAAATGTCACAACAAGGAATCTAATCTTAGACATATAAAAGAGGATCATTTTCCTCATCTGTAAATGTTATATTTTTCTACATGTTCTTATACATCATTCAACTCTTATTATTTGTTATGTTAGGCTATTCCTGGAGAGACATACAGGAACTCTTCTAAACTGAGATAAAAATCTGACAATAGAACAAAGTAACAGCATCACCAAATGACTTTTCTGGGGTTACTCGCAGGAGTAAGAGTGAAGGGTTTCTTTTAGAATAGAGGATGACTCAAATGCAGCTGTGTAACCAAAAGCCCTCTCCACCTTGGGTAAATAAGTTACGAAAGTCAGGACCCTGAAACTCTCTGCAAGTCATTCAGGCAGCAATCCTGGCTATAGTCTTCACTCCTCAGCAGGCTTTTGTTAGAGGAATTTGATCTGTTTGGGGTGATTAGCCCTTTGGGCATGCTTTTCTCTGGATAGGGATAAAACGGAGGGGGGTTCTCTCTTATTCTCTCTCTCTCTCTCTCTCTCTCTCTCTCTCTCTCTCTTTCTCTCATAATGTGAAAAGGAGTAAGCCTAGTGGTTGATCCTCATCACCCTTGGGTGGGATGGCAGGACAATGGCAGCTGGATCAGCGCAGTTCTGCATTCGTAAATCTGTTTTCCCGTTGCACCCCTCAATAAATTATTGGTCAGACTTTCTGGGTTCACACTTCATCTTTTACTACCATATAACCTTGGGAAGGGGGTTCATATAGTAAGTTTCAGGAATTTCCTGTGAGTTTTGAGTTTCACTTCCCAAGTCTTTAACAAATCTTTACTTAGAACTTCCCAAGCCTTAATGAGCTTCCCTCAAGCGTAGAATGTTTTAGCTCAGAAGAAGTAGTATATTATACTATTTTCAAAGACTTTTTCACTTTTTAAAATCATAATCACTTTAAGTAAGTTTATTTGTTTTAATTTACTTTAATATGACCAATGGGAATATAATATGGCTTAGAGATGTTAGTTGCTTGTTTTTGTGTTACAAATGAAGAATATAAATACATAAGAATTCTTTATCTCTTTAGCTTAAAAAAAACTGTAGTAAAACTTGCTGGAGATTAAACCTAGGGTTTTGCTGTGTAAACACTCCACCACTGAGCTACAACCTCAACCAAACTTTCCATTTCTTACATTATTGTGTGTGTGTTTAATTTAATGGTAGAAAAAACAAGCTTAGTTTGTCTATATCACTCTCAGCTGTGACTCATTTAAATATTTGATACTAAACTACAGCAATTCAAATATTTATCATTTGCCAATTATTTTTCTATTAAGCCAGAAGTACCATGCAGAGAACTGCATCCTTTTCATGACTGAGGATGTAAAAAGTTTTAGACCAGACATGCAGAAAGGAAACTAAACAATAAAGCTGGTGTAGGCCAAGAAGAATACAGGATAGGGTATTTGGCTTGAGAGGAGTCAAGTCATAGTAGACACAAGTAAATATAGATTTCCATTGCTGATGTTATAGGATGGATCAGATTGTACACAGTTGCTGTGGTCATCAACTGTAAAACAACTCAATTCTGTTAAGTTAAAGACTATGAATTTCCACTACCTTTTGGATGCTTCTAGAAATTCTTTGTTCTACAAGGAACCAGTTCTGAAATGGCACTTGGGAAAATATTATAACAGTCTAAAATTTTTGCGAGTTCTATTTTATTGAAAATAAGTCATATAGAAAAGAAATGGACTTAAAATCATCATTATTTGCAAACATGCAGTGCACTGTTAATGAGGAGAAAGGATATTGACGATGTTTTGCAATGACTTTACAAGGAAAACCCATGGTGCACCCAGTTCCACAGATCAACTTTTATCTGTAGCACTGCAAAAAGTTACAAGTCTAGTTCCATGAACCTTCGAATAGTATTACTATTGGTCTATTTTTTTTACATTTTTAATTTATTTTTAAATTTTTGTTTGAAACAGATTTCTCTCTCATAGAATACATTCTGACCACAGTTTCTGCACCCTCCAATCCTCCCAGCTCTCTCACCTTCCCTTTCCCCAGATCCACTCTCACTCCATTTCCTCTCCAAAAAAGAGCTGGTCTCCAGGATGTGACAGCCAAAGAGGACAAAACAAGACACAACAAGACAAAGTGAAAAACCCTCACACCAAGGTTGCACAAGGCAACCCATTAGGGGGAAAGAGTCTCAAGTAATGGCAAAAGAGTCAGAGATATACCGGCATTCACTGTTAGGGGCCCCACAAAACTCCAAGCTAACAGCCATAACATATATGTAGAGAATTTAGCTCAGACCCATGCAGGTTTCCGTGCTTGCAGCTTCAGTCTCTGTGAGCCCATGTGAGCCCTGCTTAGGTGACTCAGTGGTCCCTGTTCTCCTGATGTCCTCCAATCCCTCTGACTTCTACAAGCTTTCCTACCCTCCTTCCACCAGCTCTTGATCTCCAAGGGGAGGAGTCTGTATTAATCTATTTAGATCACTATAAGAGTACTGGCTTCAATATATTGAAGTTAACTTTCTTTTATTTTCTTTTTATTTTTTCAAGACAGAGTTTCGCTGTAGTTTTAGAGTCTGTCTTGGAACTAGCTCTTGTAGACCAGGCTGGCCTTGAACTCACAGAGATCTGCCTGCCTCTCCCTCTCAAGTACTAGGATTAAAGGCATGCACCGCCACTTTCTTTACCTCAGGTTTGGCTCTCTGTTTCTCTCTCTCTCTCTCTCTCTCTCTCTCTCTCTCTCTCTCTCTCTCTGTGTGTGTGTGTGTGTGTATGAGAGAGAGAGAAAGAGAGAGAGAGAGAGAGAGAGAGAGAGAGAGAGAGAGAGATTGTGACACATAATTAGAGAATGAGACCTGTTTGAGGTCTAAATGCAAAATTTTATTCAAAGCGTGAACTGCAGGCTGTCTCCAAATGGAGGACAGTAGCCTTACCAAAAAGGGAGCTTGGGTATTCATAGGGTGATTTAAGTTGGGCAGGAGAGTAGTGAAGAGCATTAAAGAAAAAGGAACAGTCAGGCAAAGGGGGCAGCTGAAACCAAAATTTCACAGCAGGTATTTCTGGGCATTAGGATAGCAGGAGGCTGAAGTCAGGCTGTTCTGCGGAGATAACAGGTCAGCAGACTTCTGAGAAATGCAGAATATCCAGTTTCCCCTTCCCCAAGGGGTTGAACGTCACATGGTTTATAGACCTTCATGTCCTAGGTGATTCCATTTGGGGGCATCCTTGTAGTAATTATCAAAAATATTCAAGACATGGAAATAATTCAAAAGTATCTGAAAATAACTTAAAAATGAATTTTCTCATATCAGGTAGAAGAGAAGTGTCTAGTCACTAGGATCTTCTCTTCTGATGCATAAGCTTTCAGGACTATTTTATTAACTCTGCTATTCTCTGAAAATATCTAAGCATCTTTCCACTATGAACCATTAGTTATATATATTCATTACAAAACTACGAATTTGAGCTGCACCACGATCCTAGAGACTACACAGAAGATGATGATCAGGACATGATGGAGGAAGGTCATTGGCTAATAAAGAAACTGCTTTGGCCCGTTTGATAGGCCAGCCTTTAGGTGGGTGGAGTAAACAGAACAGAATGCTGGGAAGAAGAGGAAGTGAGCTCAGACTCGACAGCTCTGCTCTCTGGAGCAGACGCCATGCTCCCCTCTCCCGGGCAGACTCGATAGCTGTACTCTCTGAGGCAGACGCGATGAAGCTCAGACCCAGGATGGACGTAGGCTAGAATCTTCCTGGTAAGTGCACCTCAAGGTGCTACACACATGAATAGAAATGGGCCAAGCAGTGTTTAAAAGAATACAATTTGTGTGTCGTTATTTTGGGGCATAAGCTAGCTAGGCGACCAGGGAGCTGGGCTGTGGGAAGAGGCCCGCAGCTCCGTCAACAAGGACACACAGAGACAGTCTCACTATTTGCTGATAAGCTATGGGTAGTTGAGCAAACATCTTGGCATCTCAAAGCCTCAATTTTCTCATGCTCTAGTGAAGGTAAACACCCTTATTTTCTTTAACCAGAAAATTGATACTCAGAAGTATCAATTGTTAATTCCCAGAATTGTCAAACTGAGGGTAAATTAAGGAAGGGGTTAGAGTTAAGGATGCTGGCCAGCTGGCTTGACGTGAAGAGAGCATACTTTATTATGAACATGGGATTCGGGAACTCACAAACATCCCTGAATACTGAGAACAGATGCACTGTGCGAAAACTTGACACATCGTTTCTGGTTTGTTGAAAGGGGTGACAAGAAAACAGTCTCCTCTGGAGTTTCCAGATGGAGATCAGTCTGGTGGCATTTTGAACTCAGCTTGCTGAGGCCCATTTTGGATTCATTCTGACCCCCTGAATTAATAAGACATTGTGTGTGTATGTGTATGTGTGTGTGTGTGTGTGTGTGTGTGTGTGTGTGTGAGTGTGTGAGTATATAAGCCCAACTTGCCTGCTCTTTTTGTATAGTGGTAATAATGAAACAGCAGGTTATTTGATTTGCTTATTTGGGGGAATTGAATGAAGTAACAGTATTTCAGAACACAGATACTGGAATTAGATACATGTATTTTAAGTTCCTCTTTTAAAATAGTAATAGTTACTTTGCTTGAGTTAATATGCACACGATTATTTCATCGAACAGTATTTTTTTTATATCTGGGAATGAAGCTAATTTTAAAAAATAATTTTGTTTCTATAAATACTATTTTTCTCCCAGATTGACGCTAAGATGGATTCCTTTTACTTTGGACTGACGGAAATGTGCTCCAAAAGATGGTTTTGACATTATAACAGGAAACACCTGATCTGGTTTTGACCAGCTTTCTATGAGTTGGCTGTTTTTGACTCAAAATTCTTCCTCTCATTATAGAATTGGCAACAATGGAAGACAGAAAAAGCCTTTTGGATGTGTGATAACTGCCGCACTTCGGTTTATTTACATAGGACCCTTAATTGCTAAGCAAGGCGTCCATACTGGAGGGCCCGTTGTAATTTATGGCCGTGGATGGATGCTAGCTCAGAGTTTTGTTTATGAATGCACATTACTCCCCCAGTAAGTAGAGTGGGCAGACAGGCAGGAAGCCTAACCAGCTGCTGCAAATGTCGACTCTCAGGGCCTGATTACAGACGCTGGGTGGACTTGTCAACTGTACGTGGGTCCAACTCCTGCTTGGCTTCCATGCTGAAGCCACTGTCTTTTGGGCTGGCATCCAAGTTTGGCATCGTTTATCCACAGGAACAGGTGCTCCCATAAAATGAGCTTCATAAAAGGCATAGGTTGTGGCAAAGCTCGGTGGTTTCTCACTTGTTTGTGTAGAGGCTGGCCAGTTTTCCTCTGTAGCCTTAAGAAGCCCAGTGTAGAAAAATATAGAGATCAACAATGTCCATTGCAAAACCACTCATCAATCTGTATCTATCTGGATGACTATCTTTAATTTTTTTTTTTTTTTGCAAAAATGTCAGTTCCACTAATTTCCTATAATGTGCCTTTGTTGACATATCAAGGTGCTGGAAACTCTTTCTTGTGTGACTAATATTTGATACAGTGAGATTCAAAGGACAAGAAACAGAGTGTATTTCTAAGTAGATTGAGACACAGAGAATGGAGCAAAGACTAGAGGAGGGAAATGTAAATTCCCCCCCCCCACACACAAAGGAAATGTAATATATTTTATTCAAATTGATTTTTTTGGAGCACTTAGTATTGCTCCAGTACTGAGTAGCTATTGAAGATAGCAATCTTTGAAAAGATTTTAGGAGAATGGAGCAAACTTTTAAAGGGAATCAAATTTCAGAGTTTACTAAATCATATAAATACTAGTAATTTCGGGGAAGGAGAGGTGGCTTAACTGTTAAGAGTGTTCATTGCTCTTCCAGAGTACATGAGTTTGTTTCCAGGCACCCATTTCTTGAAGCTCACACCCATTCTGGAAGCTCACACCCATTTGAAAACTCCAGTTCCAGGGGATATGAGGTCCTTCTTTGTTTTCCATAGAAACCTGCATCCATCTGTGCCAACACAAACAGACACAAGACTAAAAACAATCTTAAAAATTATAGTAGCATCTATGCTTAGACTTTAGATTATTTCAAATCAGAGTTATTTTAAAATAATTCATTGGTGTGGACCATATGATGACCATTTCTGCTTGACAGAGTTCCAGCTGGCAGTTCTATACTGCAAACCCAGCTCTCCAGTACCTATTTATCCTCATTTAATGATTTTCACTATGTGCTATAGGAGTTTCCTTGGGGAAATCTTGTGTGAGCTTTGATGAGGGATGCAAATACATACAATGGCAGTCTCTTTAAACAAAATAATTCCATGAAAATCATTCACCACTACCGTGGAGTCTTATAGTGTGAAAACTCTACTTCTACATAAGAATGCCTGTTGTGTCCTTCTTGTATCCTGCTACTGCTGGTGGGAATGCAAGCTGGTACAGCCCCTTTGCATGTCAGCATGGTGATTTCTCAGAAAATTAGGAAACAACCTTCCTCAATACCCAGTAATAGCACTTTTGGGTATATATCCAAAGGATACTCAATCGTGCCGCAAGGACATGTGCTCAGCTATGTTCATAGCGGCATTGTTTGTCATAGCTAGAACCTGGAAACAACCTAAATGCCCTTCAGCTGAAGAATGGATAAGGAAAATGTGGTACATTTACACAATGGAGTGCTACAAAGCAGAAAAAAATAACAACATCTTGAATTTTGCAGGAAAATGGATGGAGCGAGAAAACATCAATTTGAGTGAGGTAGCCCAGATACAGAAAGACAATTATCACATGTTAATTGTCTCACTCATGAGACTTTTAAACATAAAGCAAAGAAAAGCAGCCTACAAATCAGAATCCCAGAAAACCTAGAAAACAATGTGGACCCTAAGTGTGACATACATACATAGATCTAATCTACATGGGTAATAGCCTGGCTGTCCTGAAACTCACTCTGTAGACTAAGCTAATCTTGAACTCACAGAGATCCATTTGCCTCTACCTCCCAAAAGCTGGGATTAAAGGAATATGCCTCCACCACCTCGCGCCTGTAGATTGTTTCTTGCTTCAGTTTTTTTTTTTTTTTTTTTTTGTAGCCTCCAAGTACTATTAGTATATCCTTTACAATTCACCTTTTTCTCTTAAAGGAGTCTTGGTAAAAAAAAAAAATCTCTCAGAATGAGCACTGTGGTTCAAGATAACCTCTAGTAGATTTATCAGTCCACTAGCTAGGGCCTTTTTTTTTTGTTTGTATATTAATCAAGAATAAACAAAACTGTGACTTTCCCAGTGCTGGCCTTTGTTTCATTTGTAGGCCCTGGAGTGTCAACAGGTGAGTTGAACTCAGGGCTACACATTCTCAGAGTTTTATGGCTCTGAGTCCTGATAACTAAAAGCTCTGAGCTCCAGAGGCCAGAACCTATCAGTCTCATATGTTTAGATCTAGGGCTTACCCCTCTATGCCTCAGTGGTTTGAGGTCACATGCTCAAGTGATCAGTCATTCATTGATGTGGCTACAGCAGGTGATGACCTGTTTTGAGGCACTGCAGCTTTTTTGTCACGGACCCTTGACCTGGTGGTAGCTAGCTCTACACAATCTGTGCACTGAGTATAAAGACCCTTGGCAAATCTCCATGTCATATAGTGTCTGGTATCTAGCTCTTCCTGGCTTCTGTTCTCTCTGGTCTCCAGTTTTTCTACCTTATCTATCTTACCATCTTCCATTATGCCAATCTTTTCCTCTCTCCATAGTTTGTGCCCTGATGATGTTGTTAGCTTTTGAGTTGGTTTCCTCTCACTACTGATACTGCTTCTACTGCTTCTGCTGCTCCTCTGGGACCCCTGATGCTCCTGTTACAAGCTCAGCATGCTCTATTATGGTAAGAATTATAAGTAGTTACAACAGGACTTAGAAGCTAGGCTTCTTTGGAGCAAAATGATACAACACCCAGGGATGTCACAGAGATCTGACTAACCTGAGAAGTGGACTAAAATCTGAGACATATGCAAGGGGGGCATGCAGAATGTAAATGAGGTGACTGTACCTAATGCTAACCAGCCCATGACTTGAAAGGTTATTAAGATCAATCTTAGTGATCAAGCACAGGTACAACTCTCTCATCAAAATCACAAGCTCTCCTTCCATCAGACATGATTGGAGACAGCTACTGTGAAGTTGAAACTGCCTGAGGCTGTGCTGTCTGCTGCTTAGCTGTAGGTGGGGCCTCCACAAAGTCTTGCCTTTTTTTTGTAGTAAAGGTTTCTGTCACTGCTCCCAGCTTGGACTAGAACAAATCCTCCTGAGGCAGGCATCAAATCAGGCTTAGATGGAGTGTTTCTCTGGAAAGTTCCCCATTCGAGGCAGCCAAGCTCACCTAATGGAAGGATCTGTCAAATGGCTCACTTCATACGGCATCATTCACTGCAGAGCCTCAAAGGGTGCTTGCAGGAAACTAAGAAAGAAAGGCTTTACTATAATTTTAAATGGCATTTAACAGTGCCAAACAGAACTTAATTCCTGTCTGAATAGCTTAGCAAGAATTATGTCCAGATTTTTCTAAGCAATCATTTACAAAAACAGATAAATAGGTTGATTATATGGTTCTAAATCGCTGCTGTAGTTTCAAAAGGTATCACAAATCTGCTTCTTTCTAGTTACAGGTGAACCAGAAACACTGCTCCCCTTTTCTAATTGAGTCACCAACCCCAAAACTATGCTTGTCTCACTGCCTCCCAATCAAACTAAAAGTTTAGCCTAGGAAATTAACAGCTAAATTTACTAAGAGACTTGCAGATGTGACAGAGTCATGTGCTTGGTAAATATCAAGATGAAGAGGATGAATCCACACAAGGTCTTTGTTGTTGTAGACAAATGGTGTATGTGTGTATGTAAGATCATGATTGCTCAATGAGGAAAAGGTGAAAGGCATGTGCATAGGGTAGTGAGTCTACTGAAACCTTCGTGTTCTGTGCTGTGTGGCGCCATTTTTGTGTCTGTTAGCAGCACTTGACTTTGTGAGGGTGTAAAATAAACAGCCTTGGTTTTGATACCGTGAGTCTGTGGTGCATGCTATTGTAAGTGAGGATTGTCATTTGTCACAGCTACCTTAGACAGTAAAGAAGAGGGCTTTCCAGAGTCCTATAGCCACAAAAACACAACTACCTTTTCTATAAGATGGTAACTTCAGTATGTATGTCTTACAAAAATCATATCTACTCTTTTGTTATAGTAACCTTAACAGAAGGAACCTGCATTTTACATCTTATGCTAGCCCACACAGAAAACAAGTTATGAAAATCTGTTCCAAGCAGAGAGTGAGGTGCGGTTCAATGTTTTCTTTCTGAGAGGTGAAAATAGATTCTTCTTTGAAGATTTATTTCACATGACCATCTGCTCTTATTTCTCTGTGAATTCTCCCTGGATTTTATAACCCTTTAAGATCTGGAGCAGAGTTGGTATGTCTGCTCTTTATGCTCATAATTGTGAGAAAGAATCCTAGCTAGTAGCTTCATGGGCACGCACTAAAAGTGATTTGACACGCTTGGGTGACTGCATGGCTAGTTGGCAAAATCATCACCAGCTCAGAAAATATTATATATTTAGTGAACAACTTTTCATTGTAATCATTTTTGTAGAGACTAAAATGGAAATAAGAGACAATATTATATTGTAGGTCTACCTCTGTTTATCACTCTCTTAACGTGTTCATGTTCGTAGAGCTTTATAGTATGTAATCCTAGCTATGCTTGTTCTCCTTCAACCCTGCCATATTTCTATGGGCTCTGGAAGGTGATTATAATTCTGCTTATAATATGAAGAAAACAAAAAAGAACATCTTCAAAATTAAAATTCAGTGAGAAATTGAATCCCATAACAAAGTCTTCATTTATATTCAAAGAATGCTAATAATCTTCAGTCTTTGTGTGAGGGATCTCAAATTCAATCAGTAAATCACCTTAACAACAGAATTCAAAATTGAAAAGACAAAATAGATTCCCGTAAGATAACCAGTAACTTCTAGTGATCAAAGCTTGATCCAGGTTTATGCACTACTCATAAGCTGGTGGGGTTTTTGCAGGTTTATCAACGTAAATGTATCATCAGCAAATGTTGTGGTAATATTTTGTCCTCTTGACTGTAACTTGAGCAAACACAATAACTATTCCTTGCTCTCTGATGATGATTTTGCTCTGGAGAATGAGCAGCTTTAAATAAGGGGACAATTCATCTCTTTGTTTACTTGCCAGACAAATTCAACTCATTTGCTAGCATGAACTACACTAGCACCTCCCTCCCTCTACTCATGTAAAAGCAAATCATTCACCATCCACAGAAGACCTACATTGCTTCGGATGTGGGTTATAAGGTCTTATTTTAGTTGTAAAGGTGTCAAAAGTATTATGATGCCAGAGAATTTTATTTTTCATTTTTAGTGAGTGAAGTTACTCACTTTCAGTACCTCTTTCTGCTATGGTAATGAAAACTAATGTGAGAAAACACTGCCTCACAGTTCTTTCTACCCCTTTCTTAGGAGCCCACTTTTCAGCATGTGAATCTTGAGTCTTGGTGGCAAAACATAAAAGGTTAACAGGTGTTGGGAGAGAGAGAGATTCCATCTGCTATAAGCATGCCTACAAAATACAAAGATTTCACTTGTTCTTTCAGTGAGATAAACAATACAAATATCTCTAACCTAGATATATAGCAGATAAATGAAGATCTGTAGTTCTACCAATGGAGGCTACCCTCAGATTTGGTACCCAGTGCTATTGTTTTCATGGACACCCCCTATTCAGTCTCCTTCTAACCTCAGAGCTGGCTGCCAGGGGATATGATCATAGGTACCGTTAGAACTAACAGTTTCACAAAGTGAATTACGAATACATACATGCTTCAAACCGCAATTAATTTCACTTCAGACATTTCATTCAGTTCCAGTTCAGTGCCTGTTTTCCGTATGATTGATATTATCTTTATCACAAAGTTTGATGAACGCCCATATGAATTAAAAACAGACCAGTTATTTCCTCTGTTCAGCTGCTTCATCTCTGCGGGTGGAAAGAGAGTTACATCAAAGCAGAGCAGCAAAATCTCAAATCCAGCCTCTCCTCTGGTGAGCTGGAGCACCACCTGGCCCTCGGCTTCCTCTCTGTCGAAGAGACTGTGGGCCCAATTGTCTTGTTAAGCTGCCAGTCTCAGTCTGCACTATCATTTTGGACAAACATTTGGACAGTTTGAATTCAGCCTTTCATCATCTTATTTAAGATTAAAAAGATTTATGGGTGTTAAATCCGAGATGGGTCTTTCATTGCTCATTTCTGAGGAGATTTTAAAATGAAATGTCCTCTTTACTTTGAGAATATCGAGGAGCTTCAGGAGAACCATATATATGTTATTATGAGATTATGATGTAAAACCAACAGTCAGTTACAATGGGGAAAACGCAACCAGTTTGAAGAAGGTGAAACCAGCACGATTTGTATAAGCACATAAAGTGTGTGCACTTACATATGTTGTTCTCTTGTAAATTATGTTATGGTCAAAAATGCAGTTTTGCATCTTCTACTGACATAACCTTGCTTTCTTGTTCATCTCCAAGAAAGGGAGGGTATAAGACTCCACTAGGAATTAGGCTTTGGTCTGTGTCTGGAAGACGCCATTGTGAAATCTGGGAATGTTCAAGGGGAACATATTTGATTCCTATTGTTAGGCATCTTGAGCATATTGCTGAATTCAAGGACGTCAACTTATTCTTGGGGTTTTGGATCTGCTTCCTATACTTGGCTTCTTAATGTTGTCAGTGAGGCTGAACAATTGTGATGTGCATGCTCGTTAGCAGAGTGATGATTGCCATAAGTCTCCACAGTCTACATCTATCTAGGAGGGAAGCCGATGGCGAGAGAAGGCTAAGGTTTTGTTTTTTCACTTTGTACAAAATGTACACTTTTTCACATGTACAAAATGTCACAAAAGAAAAAACTGTTTAAGTTTTAGGCTATTAAAACTCACCCCTTTGCCTCTTACAAAGGAAATCATATGTAATGTATATTTTGTGTTAAATAGTAAAGCTTTCCTTAGGTCTTATATTGGTTTTGGCCAAAAGCCTGAGAAAGCTTTCAGAACAAAGGGAAAATAGTTTTTTACCATGCAGATCAAATATAAGTTTAAGGGACATTACAGTAAAAGTGTGTTCTTGAATATGAGGATATATAATATTTCAATATAAATTTCATCAAATAAATAAATTTTTCCTGAAGACAGCTGTTTTGGAAAGAGTTTGGGGAAATTGAATTATGATTATGTTGACTTTTATTATTTTATTTTGTTATATTGTGTATATAGGTTTTTTCTTGTATGTAAGTATGTGCACCATGTGCATTCCAGGTACACACAGCAGACAGAAATGGACATCAGATATTCTCGGACTGGAGATACAGATGGGTGGAAGACATGTGGGTGCTGGGAATTGTACCTGGATTCTCTGAAATAACTGTCAGTGCCTTTAACTGCTGAGCCATCTCTGTAGTTCTGAATATGCAGATTTTGAATAGTTTATATCTACCTTGAATTATTGTTGGATAAATGCTGGCTAAAAATCACCTTCCAGGAAATAAAATATGTTTTAATTAATTAGAGAAAAAAAATAAAAAACTTCAATGTGATGTGTTATTGTTCATTAGTTCTGAAACACATTTTCACATTTTTCTGACCCTAAAATGGGTCACTAGAAAAGTGAATTTGAACTTGGTCTTGGTAGAATTTGGTAATGGGCTAGCTATGGACATGTTCAATTGCTCAATATCAATTACAGAGTTCCCTTTCTTCTCTCTCTCTCTCTCTTCCTTGATTTATTTGCTTCTATCTGTCTTTATTTTTCTTTCCTTCCTTCTTTCTTTCATTCTTTCCTTCCTTTTTTCAATATAACAATAGCTTTTAATCTAAGTCACAACCCTGAAGAAACCAGTATGGCATTGCCTTTTATTTGTAATACAATCAGCTTGAGAAACTTTGTAGTACCTGTATTTGTTACATGTCTTGTTACTATGAGAAGACAATTGAAAAAAGCAGCTAAAGGACTGGAGGAACTATTTTGGCTCACAGTTCAAAGGTGTTGTAATCATGGAAATAGGACACAGTGATAGGAACATGGAGCAACTGGCTACATTGCATCCCACAGTGGTGGACATAGAGTGGTAACTGATCGCTCACCCTGCTTCCTCCTTTTCATTTAGTCCAGGATACCACTTCATGGAATGCTGTCACTGTTATCCATACTTAGGGTAATTCTTCCCACTTCATGTAATGTCATTTAGAAAAATCCTTCACAGACATGCTCAGGGATTTTAATTCTTCACAGACATTCTCAGGGATTTTTTTCCATTAAAATTCTGAATCTTGTTGAGTTGACAATGATTGCCCACCATAACACCTATAAGCCCAAATTATATATTTTACTAATTGTACCTGGCACAATTTTGAAAAAATTCTTAAAGGATTAAGTGCTGGTGGATGTGATTTTTATTATGATATTTTTTAACTTAGTTAAGGAGATTCCTTGTGTGTGTGTGTGTGTGTATGTGTGTGTGTATATAAATAAGAGAGAAGAAAGAATGTTTAATGTGATTCTTTTTCATTTCAGAGCTATCCCTTTGTCATTCATTCATTTATATAGCCCACTTATTGTAGCCTTTACAGTTTGTGCATTCCCTGCCTTTTACAGAGGGCAGGGCTTCTTACAGTACTTTGAAGCTTTCCTGCCTGCCTTTCAAGCAGTTAACTATTAAAGCAAACTAAAAACTCTGTACTTGATTCTCATGCCATGAAACCCTAAATGATGGCAGTTTCCTCACAGTGCTTTCAGAATGCCCATAAAATGCCAGAAGCAGGTCAGTTGGAGAAATTATCCCCGCTGTGGGTTACTGACTCAAATCTGCAGTGTGGTGAGTTTCCTTGCCTTGTATTATTTCTTCACTCATTAATCTGGGATTAAAATTAGTTTATACTGTCTGCTGTTATTTGATGGGATTCAATTAATTATTTTAATGTTGTTTCAAATTTTCTGAGAAAGATGCAACATTTAGAAATCAATTTCAATTTTATAACAACAGGAATTAAAAAGCTTAGACTATTCTCCTTTATTGCTTCTTATTTTGCAACATTAAGTTTCAGTTAAACTTTGGGTATTCCAATTCCTGAGAACTTCCATAGATCAATGAGAATGAAAGTCACTCTCATTTTCTTAGCCAATATGTGTAACATGATTTTCCAGGTCAATTAGTATTGAATACTGGGGTTATTTAAAATTAGAACAGAAGCTACTGACTAAATCATTGTGATTGACTCTACAGACCACTGTAAAGAAGAGAACTTGCCAAATATGTTTCAATCATGTTTTATCAAGAATATTATTTTGGTGTCTGCATCTGAGTTTTATTAAAGAAGGCCAATGTTGAATTATTTAAGAATAAAGTTGTGGTTTGGTTTCATTTTGTGATGTTACCTTTAAGTGCAATATTTAGTGGGTATTTTCTCAAATTTCTATTGTTTTCTGGGAAATAGAGTTTCTGCACATGGAGGAGAGAAGGGCCTCCCAGTCCTCCCACTGCTGCTCTGTGCTTCCCTGTATTATGAATCTGTTCACTCTCTTCATGTATTTCTTCACTCATGGTTATGTGACATCCTAGTTACTTTTCTCTCTGCTATTATAAGATCTCTGATAAGAAGAAACTTAAGAGATGAATATTTTCTTTTAGCTTTCACTTGGAGGGGACAGAGTCCTTCAGGTCTGGGGAAGTAAGTCATGGCAAGAGTAATAGGGAGTGGATATCATGTTGCTTTCATGGCTAGGAAGCAGAACCCAGACAGCAATGGTCAGGCTGTAAAATGTGAGGCCAGCTTCCAGTGTACTAGTTTCTCCAGCAAGCAGACTCCTACAAGTTCTACAACATTCCAAAAACAAAGTCACTAGTTGAGGACCAGGACTCCAAACACATGAGATTATGGAGCCCCTTTCAAGTGTGAATTGCACAAAGAAGAATGTGAACATTGGTCTTTTTCTCTGAACGTCCATGAAGTATCCTACTTAAGAGTCTTGACACAACACTAAAAGGTTTGTACAGAGTAAAAGAAGCTGTCAAGTAGGAAGGTGACCTGCAGGACAGAAGAAAATCCTTTCCAGCTACACTTCTGATAGAACTGAAAAAGCTAGACATCAAAGAAGGATAATAGAATGCTAATATAATCTCCTAACAAACACCTAAAAGTTGCCTGACGTCATTAGTTACGAGAGAAATTCAAATTAAAACAGCATTCAGATTCCATATCCCCCGCTGATGGCTCTCATCAAGATCTCCAATGACAACACATGCTGGTGAGGGTATGGGAAGGAGGAACCATTTTTTACTGTTGGCAGAAGTGTAAACTGTTATAGTCGCTATGAAAACCAGTCTGGAGGCTCCTCAAAAGGCTATAAATATATCAACTAGCTTTAACAATCCTGGGCATATTCCTAAGGGACTTTGTGTCCTACTACAGAGATAGTTGTTCAGCTTTGTTCATTGTTACTCTATTCATAGTAGCTAGGAAATTCAATCAGTCAAGGAAATGGAAATGTGGTTCAAATACACAACTGGATTTTAAGGAAAAATGAAGTTATAAAATATGCAAGTACGTGTATGAAACTTAAAAACGTCATACTGAAAGAGTTAACTCAGACTCTGAAAGATAAATGCTACATATTCTCTCTCATGTGTTGACCCCAGCTTCAAATCTTTAGCTTTGTGTGTTTAACCTGCAGTACCTATAGAAAGAATACTAGAGAAGGATCATTGAGATAGCAGATGTCTTTAGGAAGGAGGAGGAGGATAGCAGAATACAGGTGATTAAAAATAGGTGGAATTTGGGTTAAGGAAATCTTAGGCAGGTGTAGGGAGGAGTGAATGGATGGGTGGCTTAAGAGGGATGGAGAGAGAGTTACCAAAACTAAGGAAGTTTGAAAAAGCCATATGCAAATTTACTACTTTGTCAACCATATTAAAATGTTGAGAGAGAGAGAGAGATCCTGCACATGTCTGATTGTGTGGTCCTTATTTTCAGTTGTTCGGAAAGAATCCAGAAGTCCCCATATAGGTGCTTACTCTGCTTCTTGGTAGCCCAACAGACCCTATTGTTGAATATACTATAAAACAAGCTTCAATTTAACTAGAATCATTCCCCCGACAGGTAACTTTCATAATACCACAAGGGTCTGTGTAAATTGCTCATCAGTCTCTTCTTTCTACTAAAGCATTTGCTATTGATGGATTCTTGGGGAGCTCTTGCCATTATCTTCAGTTAGTTACCTACTGAGGATCCCACTGGACTCTGGTTTGGCTTGATTCCTGGTTCATAATGGTAGTACTAACTGTCTCTTTTGGGAGGTCCTGCGCTTAAATGGGGTTTGTGAGCAGCATGGTACAAATTGCTTAATGGTGACACAGACCTGCTGCATTCCTGGAGATGGGGTGGTGATCATGGCAAGCAGATGAGGTACATCTGCTATGTTGGACAGGGAGGAGGCAAAAGGCAAGGCCTTGGAATTGGTCCTAGTCATGCCTATTTAGCATTTATATAAAAAGGTGCTCCTGGTCAGAAAATGATTACAGATATGCAATAAGGACAGATTCAGGCAAAAATAAACTTCTGAATGGGTCATGGTGTATTTAAAAATGTATGTAGGATTGGAAGAGAGAGGAAAAAGTATAGACAAGAGTACAGACAGTCATAGATTAAATGAGTATAATATTGTATTTTCTTTGACTTTTTTGACTGCAGAGAGACATTTGATTCTGGGGGCTGCTAATCTAAAACAACATATATATATATTAAAGGTGTCTTGACTTTAAAATTTGGGTTTAAGGATATGTTGCTTTGGAAAAGAGGTTTTTTTTCCCCCCACAGAGGATGGAAACCTGTGGATCTCTTTTTGGCTAATATGACTTAATGGAACAATGCCCCCCTGGAAGGTCTCTGTTAACCCTAAAAATACTTTGCCCAACAAAGAGCAGGAAGCAGTTTAGAGAAAACAATGGCCAACTTCCCAAAATGATTGTTTACAAATATTTGTTTTCATTTAAAGGGGTGATATGATATAGAGGTAAATACTTTGCATTGGTATGGATCTTGGTCTATTGATACAAATTTAAGGTTGACTTTTTTTATACTGTATATATATATATTTCTGCTCTTGTTTAAGGTGTTGTGTTTATGCAGCTCATTTAAAAATGTAATGTATAAGCCGGGCGGTGGTGGCGCACGCCTTTAATCCCAGCACTCGGGAGGCAGAGGCAGGCGGATCTCTGTGAGTTCGAGGCCAGCCTGGTCTACAAGAGCTAGTTCCAGGACAGGAACCAACACTACAGAGAAACCCTATCTCGAAAAATCTCAAGAAAAAATGTAATGTATAATTTAAAATTACAGATTAATAAATAGTCACTTATAATAGTCAAACTCATAGTCATGTTAGGTTTTCTAGATATACAGAGATATATTTTAGTTAGATAATCTTCAGCAATTCAAAAACATACAGAGTATGGCATTTAAAATGTTTTAAGAACTTAGACTTTTCTCAATCATGAGCCATGTCTGCTGACAGCATCAATTACTTCAAGAGGAACATGGGCATCAAAAAGTTTCCTTATAGAATTTGCTAGCCATATGGACAGAAACTGACCTTGCCTGGACTGCTTCATTGTATGCTGTATGAACTGGACATGAAGGATCAACAGAAATGACTGCTGAACTTGCCTAAAGGTGAGACAGTCATTCAGGATTTGTACTGCATGAAAGAATCTGCCAGACATTCTGCAGGACACAGAATAAAGTGACTGACAAACTGCCAATAGTTCTAAATTCATAGTCACATAGGTAATCTGGTTGGAAGCGGAAAGGGATATCAGGGTAGGATATGGAAAAAGAATTGTAAGGGAGGGGGTAAAGGGAATGGGAGGGACATCAGAGAAGGTAGAAATTAAATTAATCATAAAATAGTTTATAAATGTGGAAAATTGCAAAGAACAATGTTTAAAGTTGTATAAATAAAAAAATACTTATCTTTTTTTTCCATGAGGAAATAAAATGTGCTACCACTGTGCTACCATTTAGATGCACAGATAATAGATTCCTAAAATAAAGAAACAAGAAGTACCTGTGGTCTGCTTCCCTTATTTTGGTACCTCGAGCTAATAGTATGATTTAGGTGACATGAAATATGCTACATATGCTGTGTTAGAAATATAAAGAGGATGCTCAATAGTATCACAAGGACATGTGCTCAACTATGTTCATAGCAGCATTATTTGTCATAGCCAGAACCTGGAAACAACCTAAATGCCCCTTGGCCAAAGAATGAATAAGGAATATGTTATACATTTACACAATGGAGGACTACACAGCAGAAAATAATATGACATCTTGAATTTTACAGGCAAATGGACAAGCTAGAAAACATGGGGACCTTGGGAGAGGGTTGAAGGGGAGGGGGGAGGTAGGGAGGGGAGCAGAGAAAAATGTATAGCTCAATAAAGATCAAATAAAAAAAGAAATATAAAGAGGAAACATGGAAATGAGCTCAGGGTATCTACTAAAGTGTGTCTACTCAGTCTCTGGTTCAGGCATTAAGCTTGTGTAAACAGACATCATTTAGTTTCAAAATTTCCCACAACAGAAGTGCCAATAGTAGTGAATTATCTGATTTGTATTTGGGTGCTGTGTTCTGTCAATCAGCCCAGAATTTTTCCCAGCAACTATAGCAACTTCCCTGGCTATGCTCAATCAACTGTACTTCATGACTTTCCCAACTGGCAACATTTCATTACGTTAAATTGGCTGAGCATTCCACGCATGTGAGAGTCAGCATTATTCTGATAATTTTTAAATTTGCCTGTTACATAAACTTAAGAATAGTCTCCTTTGAAGTAAGTGCAAAAGACCAATACCTGAGTGGTATGATGAATAGCATAACTTTTTTTTGCAATGATAATTATAAATTCTGTTTTTCACCATTATTTTTTTCTTGGAAACTAACTTGATGATAGATGACAGAGGCGTAACGGTGAGCTTGGGCTTGTTCCCTATTTCTAAGTAGTTTACCTCATTGTGGGACAGTTTTAGAAATGATTATGAGGAGATGTGCCAAATGTTTAGAAAAGCAGTTGGTAAATCCTCGGTGATTTCCAAAATCGTCCCCAGCTTCCGTTGGAGGAGTCACCCAAGCACCAATAAATGTTGACTGCTCTGATATTTCTGTTTGGTGCTGCGTTTTAAAATTCAGAATATCAAATGAATTTTAAAAAGGATTCATCTATGACATCAACACTATTCATTGTATATCTAAACCTATCTGCCTGCTAATTTTTAAAAAACATTTCATATTTTCTACAATTACATGCTTGGCTTCTCTGTACTTTTGATGGTCTGCTAATCTCAGTTTTGAATACACCTTTATCATATGTGATTTTCATGCCTTCTAATAATTCCAAGACAATAGTCAACACTAATGGCCTCTTGTAATCAGTGAATGGGACGCTTATGGAAAAACTTGAAAAACATCAGCATATTTTCACCATTCTGCCCAATTTATAAAATATTTCCACAATGCCGTGGAAGAGGTCTGCCAGAACAGCATTCTCTAAATTGAGTTGAGACATGAGTTTTCCACTAACCTTTTCAAAATTGCCTTCTTTCTTTGAAATTTTTCCTTGCACTTCAGGAGAGAGACAACCGTATAAAGTCATCTTGGGAACAGACTGAAAACCCTATCCAACAAGGAGGCTACTGACCTGAGTTAATTGGATGCCTACCCTGAGATCACTGTACATTGAGATGTGCTAATTGCATTGTTTTATCACAACATAATGATGCAATTAACTTGCATCACCAGCATGGGCTGTTTGTTAGCACGCATCCTTTCTCAAAGGTATCAATACCCCTGAAGACCAGCACACATTCTATAGCAAGATTTGACATAAAATTGTGCTGAAATATGCTTTTTAGTGGATCTTCAACCTCGAGTGACCATGATATTTAAAAAAGAAATGTTCTCAGCATGAGGAGGAAAGAAAGGAAAATGGTTCCCCCTTAGAGTTTTTTTTTTTCAATTTGCATATTTCTGTTATGCTCAGCGTTTCTACACTCAGTGATCCTAGTCCGAATGTGTTTTTTTCCTTCTTTCCACACGCTTGCCTACAAGCTCTTGTGTGGCTTTCCTTCTTTGTGAGTTATTGTTATAATTAGCTGTAAGATTTTGGATTATTTTAACAGAATCTCCAGCAGAAATTGATAGTAATATGAGGTTTGGATATGGTAGTAAATTTTTCATGATTTTCAGTGCCCTGGATTACACATCTCTGGGTTTAAACTTACCCTGAAGACAACTAAATCTAGAAAATAAAAGTAAGAGGTCATATAATTATGAGAGAGAGAGAGGGGCTGGGATAAGGAGAGTCCATAGGTGAAGTTGGAAAGAGGAGAGGGAAGGAGTTGAGAATGAGGCAATTATCCATTTATTTTATAAAATACTAAAAGTGAAAGAAAAACCACATCCTGTCATTACTTTTGAAGGAGACTAAACATTCATGCTATTCTTACAGAATCCTGCCACCGAAATCATAATTAGGAAACAAGAAAAAAATTCCATTCATTTATGAAGGTGAATATAAGGATTGATATCAACACAGAACCTGTAGTTAATGTACATTTTGTGAACTTTACCCTATGTCAATACCATAGATCTTGTGTCTTATGTTCTCATCACAAAGCAAAACAAAATGAGTTATGATTATGAAAAGTTATGTTATATTATAATATTTAGGATCTTCATTATGGTAATGCTTTTGCTAAAGTATGAATGGGTCCAAACTCATCATGATGTGTGCAGTAAATGTATCAAGTACATTGTATATTAACCATACTTTATTAAATTTTAGAGATTGATAAATATTGATATCGATGGTGCTATTGAGGATGCATGTAGGTGGAGTATCAGATGATAACATATTTTCTTGTTTCCTTAGATTGGGAAAAAAGATTCTGAACATATACATATGTGTACATGCCCACATAACCACCTGTGTGCCTCCCCCACTCTGCAAATGGCACTTATATAATTTAATCAAGTACACTAAAGATTTTCCCCTGCTCTGACAATGTCACTATGCTTTATTTTAATGTAATCATGTTGTTGACAGAAGTGGATTTTTCCCTCTTCTCTTTGAACAACAGCTGTGCACTCAGTGAGTAGCATCTTAACTGGGTGGCGGTGGGGAAAAGAAGCTACTGTACAAGTAAGAGTCTGCCCGGTAGACTCTACAGGCGCCTGAGCGTGTCCAGGTGCAAGGCATTTACTTTCCTCTTCAATCAATTGTGAATTCACATGTTCTTATATTTGAGGCGATTTAAACTCAATTTTTAGGAGTCTAGAGATTTTAGATTAACCTTTCTTCTGATTAGAAGAAGTACACTCAAACTTATTGCTGTAATTTTTTTGTTGTTTCTCCAAGTTTAAATTTTTCTTTTGCCTAGACTTGTGTTGGATGGTATTGTTTCTTTTAGTTAATTCTGATCTGTGCTTACATTCCACCTTACACTATGTATGCAGAGAAATAGTTTTGGAAATGGTAGTGAACTAACAAATAACCCTTTGATAGGTTCATTAAACACGGTTCTGAGGAAGTCATTATGCAATCCTACTCTGATATCAGAAATAATCAAAAGTAAATAATTAAAGTAAAATAATTTTTCTCACTTTCACATTTGGTTACAAGGCACACATAATTTCAGGAAGAGCTTTATTTATTTCTACCTGTAGGTGCTTAAGACATAGCATAATAATCCTTTTTCCTGCTACAATTTAGGAGCCATTCATTACAAATCAAGTACCTATAATTAATAAGGAACTTGAATGAAGATATTATGAGCTGATTATTGGAAGAGAATAAATTAGTTATGGTGGCTATTTCACATTTTACATAATTCAACAGACATATAATTTTGTGCAAGAAGTAAACATGCTTACTCTTTGTGTAAGGGACTCCTGAGTGGAAAGGCAAATTATTTTTTAGTGGACATTATCTTAGTTTGGGTCAGTTCTCTCCTGGATTTATAAGAAGGTCTGTGAAAAATCTATTTAAAAAAAAGAAGTAGACTGCAGAGGCAATGAAAGGAAAAATTAATAATATCTTTAATCTGAAAAACAAAAAACATACCATGTTTATTTTGTATACCTTTTTACCTTTTGAGATTATAATGTAATTATATTATTTCTCCATTCCACGTACCCCTCATTGTTTCTTTCAGATCCATGGTTTCTTTTTCAATTTTTACAAAAGCAATATGTGTGCACGTACTTCTACAATTTTTAATTTAATCCCACATGCAATATTTTTCATCTTTCTCAAACATAGTTACTTAATAATATGAAGATTATGGCTTCTAAACATCTTCAGGCTGACCCTAAGATCAAGGGATTCAAAAATGAGTAAAAGCTACAAATTTTTATGGTTTCAAGTCTGTGCAGTAGTCTCAGTGACTGTTTATAAATTAAAATTTAATTTTCAAAACTGAAACAAACAAGTTTTATGCATTAATAGGGTATCATGTGATGCTTTGATTCATTCATATAATGTGCAGATTTTCACTTTTAACTAATTTTCAGGTTAGCATGCAGACTAGTGGGTTTCATTACAGCATCAGACTAAGCATTTATCTCATTTATTTATTTACTTTTTAAAGCTTTTTGAGAAAGGGCTTTCTAGGTAGCTCAGGCTGGCCTTGAATTTCTGCTTCCTGAAGGGTGGGATAACAAGAAGGCATATCCTTATTAGGCTTATCAGTTCTTTATGGCTAAAGCATCTTAAATCCTTTCTCCTAGTTTTGTAATGCCAAGTAGGGTGCTGCCCATATTCACCCCATTATTCAATACAGCAGTCCAGAACTTCTCTTATGTAACTGTATCCTAATACCTCAAATCAACCTGAACGACCACTACTAGAATAATCTGTACAGAGCTTAACTGGTATCCGTAGCTATCTATATATCTATACGTGTATGTCTGTGTGGTCTCAGAACTAAGTTTAATAGTTGAATGTGTCTGTTGTCCCTGCCAACATGGAAGCCCTCAGCAGCCATAATAATAGCAAATTCACCAATGATGTCATGTTTGCTTAAGGAACAACTTCTTCATGTGTACACCTAACTATCCACAAAATATTAAAGAAAGATACAGTATATCAACTGAATTTTGACTGCGTACATTATTGGCACTATGTTGACTATTACAAACGAAAATTAATCTATCTAAGCAAGTTAACATTGTTATCTAATTTATGAAAAGGTTTTTTTTTGAAAATTTTAGTATTTTTCTTGGCTTTGACTTTTTTTTTCCATTTCATTTCTTTTTTTTTTTTTGTAGATTAACATGTTGGCTTTAGATTTACCCTCCCCTTTTTTTTCATCTGACTTAGACAAAATTATAATCCTTCAAAGTGCTATTATAGTATAAGATGGTGGTTTGGAGAGATGATTCGTTGAGTAAAAGGCTCATTTCGAAGTATGAAGACTTTAGTTTGCATCTCAAGCATCCATGGCAAAAGCTGGATGCAACATCAAGTTCCTCCATCCTGATAGTGGGAAATGGAGGTGGGAAGATCCCTAAGGTTTGCTAGTCAATAAGTTTGTCTCAATCAGTAATTTCCTGATCAATTGGGAGACTTTGTCACAGTAAATAAGGTGGATAACAACTGAGAAAGACAGCCAACGATGACCTTTGGTTTTCACACATAGGTACACAGATAGGCATATACATTCACACATACACAAATGTACAGAATAGTTCTCCATTTGTATGTTAAAAGTATTTACTATGACACCACAATCATGTATGCTAAGCTCAAAATAATAAAACAGATCTAAAATTCTGAATGAGTGCTACACAAAAAGATAAGGAATGGAAGCATCATAGAAGGTCACATGAATTTTGATATACTAAAATAGTTCTTGATTGTATATATTCTTAGTTTGTTATACTGTTTGTCTTACTTTGCATTTTTTAAATAGTACCCTGTGTATAATTAAATAAAGAGGATAACTACATCATTATGTCTCTAACCTTTTATTGACTCATGGAGAGTTACTTTTGTGATATAATTTCTTATTCCTTAAAATTTGTTTTTGTATGTTCAACTCCATATGTACTATACAACATTTATTTTAGCAGGCACTTTTGTATCATTTTAGTACATTTTAAAAACTCTTAAGAAAGGTATCAGTAAATCAGTTCTTTAGTTTTCTTGGTGTGTATGTGGTGAAACATTTTTTTCTTCACAAAGTCATAGCATATTTTTTATCTCAAATGTTGGTTTTTAGGAAAATCAGAGTGCTTGCTGAGGGATGATGCATATGTATTGTCATCATTTTTTTTTTTACTGTCAGTTTTCTTAAGCATTGTCTCCTCTGTTTCCAGTTCTTACTCTTGAAGCTATTGGGTAAGCTAAGATCTAATCATTGAATGATATGGGATTTCCCTCTGTATGCTGTGAATACCATTGGTTAATAAAGAACCTGTTTGGGGCCTATGATAGAGTAAAGCAGAGCAAAGTGGGGAAAACTAAACTGAATGCTGGGAAAAAGGAGGCAGAGTCAGAGAGAAGCCATGGAGCCACTGCCAGAGACAGACAGTAAAACTTTGCCAGTAAGCCACTGCCACGTGGCGATACACAGATTAATGGAGATGGGTTAAATTAATATGTAAGAGTTAGCCAATAAGAAGCTAGAGCTAATGGGCCAAGCAGTGATTTAATTAATACAGTTTCTGTGGGGTGATTTCGGGAGTCTGGGCAGCTGGGAACAAACAAGCATCCTTCTACAATTGCATAGCCTTCTTTCTTATGCTATCTTATGTTTTGGTAATACTTTCTCCAAATCACAAATTAAATAAAGCAAAGCAAAGACAAACAAACAGCTTCAGAAGAAGAATCTAAAGTACTAAAACTGAATATACGTCACTGTTTGCCATTACTATATTTCAAAATTAATAAAGTCATTTATTATGTTCTGGCAGTTTCAACTCCATTGTTCTGTGTGGACTCCTCACACTTCCAGCCGTTGGTTCTCTGCACCCCTTTTCTTTGAGACATTCTTATTCTTTACTGGTTGACTCGCGTTTTCTTTGAGCACAGAGGGAGTTTTGAAACTATTATTTAAGCACACATTGCATTCCCACTTGGATTGGGATTATATATGAAGCTGAATTATTATTCTTGTTGTAGGGTAGCCCCACAGAGACAATCTACATATGAACATCTTGGCATCCATGGTCTGGTATGCTTTCCGGTTAAAGAACCCTTCACACTCATGTGAAGACTCCAGTGATGCAGAATGTGATGTAGTGTTAGAAGTGTTATTTCAGTGTTATTCTGGAATAAACTAACATATCTTGTTTAGGAATTTATGTGGTACCTGTATTTTGCTGCAAGCAAAAATTAAAAGGGAACATTACATAATCCTTATGGGACATTCAATATCAATATCTTGTTCTTATGAACCACAGGCTATTGTGACTTAGCCTAAGTGTTCCTGGTAATTATTCTAGCAACTTGTTGCCTATCTATATTCATATCATTAACTATCTATACTCAGACTTTTTACAAAGCATGTGTATTATATAAATTCTAAATGATATTAATAACCCAGCACATGAATAATTGATTGCTTAGTATACTTAACATTTTCAGCAAATTCCCATGATCTTCAAGGAGACCAGTGTTAAATTTGCTTAAAGTGCTAAAGAAAACGGTAAAGTTTCTGCAGTTTGATTAATTGATACCCGAAGGACATGACCCAGTCACCTGCTGATCTGCTAACTATGCAAAGGTGAGGCTGTTTGAGAACACAATTATAATTACCAGGGTTTAGACCAAAAAAGACTTTCCTCAAATTTAATTGTATCTTCAAAGCTTATGGCAGGATCGAGGTTGGCAGACATTTTAAAAAATTACTCATTTTGATTGGATTTACACAGGTTATAGTCAGTCTAGTGATATAACAGCAAAATTATTTAATTGAAAACTCTCTGAAGTGAGCCCATGGTTCTTTGTTTCCAAATTCTCATAAGGTACAAATTGTCTTAGTTAATCTACACTTAAATCCTTGTTCTCTATTTCCCTGTTTTTTGTTTTTTGTTTTGTTCTTTTGGGGGGGCATTCGAGACAGAGTTTTTCTGTGTAACAGTCCTGGACTTCACTCTGTAGACCAGGCTGACCTCAAACTCAGAGACTCACCTGCCTGTGTTTCCAGAGTGCTGGGATTAAAAGCATGTGCCACAACCACTGCCTGACAACTTATTTGTTTTTAAATATGAAAGAATACTCTCTAGTCCCCATACTCCTTGCCCATACTCTAGGTTCCCCCATTCCCCATGGAAAATTCCACTGACCCACACCACTTCAACATCCACATGGTTGGAAGGCATCTCTCCCAGGTCAATAATCTCTCTACATTTAATATTTTTTCTGTTTGTTTGTGATGCATTGTTGTCTTTTGGCAGCACATCCTGTAAGTAACTAGTCTTTAAAGACAGACTAATTTAAGCTTTGTTTTATAGTTTAGACAAATGTTCTGTGGTTGTGTTGCATGGTAACATGGAGGAAGCTGGTGTGTAAGGACTTTGCACTATTTCCCCAACTTTTCAAAAAGTTGACACACACACACACAAACACACACACACAGAGAGAGAGAGAGAGAGAGAGAGAGAGAGGAGAAAGAGACATTAGTAGAACATATGCTTATTTATTATGTTTAGTTTGAATGGATTGTTTATGGTCAGCCAAGAAAGTGGAGTTATATAATTGTAAAGCTCAAATATATACAATGAAGAGAAGTGATAACCTAGAATCTTTCCAGCCATTTCCTGAGGTGGAAGGAAGATTGCATATATAAAACACTCCAAAATAAAGAAATTCCTCATTTTAACATTTTCATCCATCTGATTTTTTCAGAGTTATTTACTTACTACAACTCCTTTCTAAAGTATTTTTCTTTTTCATATCTAATCTAACACACTAAATTCTTTGATGAGACAGTGCCACCATTTATTATTAGCGTGTGGTGCAGAAGTCTAAAAGGGAATCTTGTTTAAACGATCCCCCACAGCCTTAACTCAGCAAGAAATGTATTTGCAAAGGGAGACGAGTATATTTTAAGAAGAAAGATTAATTCAAAGAAAATCAGAGCGATAAAGAAATTTACAAATTCCACATATAAGGACAAAAATAATCTGACATCTGCAGCCCATCCATTCATTAAAATAAGACAATCTGTGGAGCCCATTCCTGCAACTCTTTTGCAGACTGGCTTAACTTTTTATTCTCATAAAATTGGAGATGAGCTGTTCGGTTTATTGGTAATTGCCGCAGCAGTAAACTGGCCCTGTGTTTGCCAGCCCACAAACCCCACGATGTACATCCTCTCTGACGGCAGTGCCAGCCTGCTGCATCATTTTAGCTCACGACGCTCCTTGATGAAGAAGCAGCAGCTGCTTCTGGTTCAAAATAAACTTGTTTCTGTTTATGCTGTCAGCAGAAAGCTGTTTTAAAAAATCATTAGCTGCATCGTGCTGTTGCAGTATGTTAAATTGCGAGGCATCGGGAAACATTCCCCAAAGACGAACACCATGCTACCTCGGCGACTGGAACACACAGCGTTTGTTTCTTTGGCTGAATAATTCAAATGCAGGTGAGCTTGGTGATCTCAGGTGTTCACTCATAATGTAATGAAGAAAATATAGCACCAAATCCCTTCCAGGTTAATAATCTCTACAGAAAGGAAGAGTTCTGTGAATCAAGGACACTGAGTTCAGAGGCTTAGTGGTAAGACTGGAGTCGGTTAAGCACAATCTATGCGGCTTGAGAGCCCTTCCTGATTCACCTAAACGGCATTTATATTCACAAAGTTTTAATCTTATGCGGTGTTTCTCATGTTGGTATACTACATTATCTGTGAGAGTATGCATGGCTAATAAACATTTATCCTGACCCTGGACAATTGACATACCATTTCTTTTTTTTTCCCAGTCAAAATTATATTTCTATTCTTTACAGAAATATTTTTTAAATCTCAAAATTTATAGGAAAGTCTTCAAAGCTCTAGATAGTCAAATGAATTATAAGCAAAAAGAATATGACGAAAGTTATTACAATATCTGATTTCAAGGTATACCATAGTGGTACAGTAATAAAAACAGCATGGAACTGACCACAAACAGACATAGAGATCGATGAAACAGAATAAAAGTTGCCAATGCTGGAAACAATGATGGGCAGTTAAGAGCACTCTTAGTTCTTGTAGACAACCCATGTTCAGTTCCCAGCACCCTTATGGATCTTATAGCCATGTGTAACTCTAATTAAAGGGGACACAAAGCCCTTTTCTGGCTTTCACTGGCACAAGGCATGCATGTGGCAGCAATACATAAATTTATGCAAATAATAATACACATAAAGCAAAAATAAGTGGGCACTGGTGTTTACTCTATTACTTTTGCAGATTGGGGGACTTACATTGAGGTCTTTAATCCCCTTGGTGTTGGTTTCTGTTTAGAGTGCGAATGAAGTTTTCATCTTCTCTATGGATATATGCACATTTCTCCCACCATCTACTACGGATACTCCATTTTCTCCATTATTATTTTTTGGTTCTTTGTTTAAAAAAGGTTGTGTAGATTTATATCTGTATCCTATATTCTTATTTTTAAAGAAATGCTTATTTTTGACACACCATTTCTTACAAGTGGTTCATAAATACATCTTCGTAGTAAAGGTGTACTCCCTTTATTTGTCAGTTTGAATACCCAAAAAAAGATTTTGATTTTTTTTTTTTTACCAAGGGACATTTATAAGATTAATTATGGAGCCAGGTGGTGTGGTGCATGCCTTTAATCCCAGCACTCAGGAGTCAGAGGCAAGCTGATGTCTGTGAGTTCAGGGCCAGCCTGGTCTACATGAGCTAGTACAGGACAGACTTCAAAGCAACAGTAAAACCCGGCTTCAAAACAAAAAATGATTATGGTTAGCTTATAAAATGAATTATAAAACCAATAGTATGGTATTTATTAAAAATTATATTTTTAGGATGTAGAGGAGCCCACAGAGCATCAGGAAAAATCTATACCTTATTTTTCTACCTTAAAAGAAAAATGGTAGAAAAATAAGGTATAGATTATTCCCCTTTGTGAAGTGTGTGTGTGAGCGCACATGTATGCGGGTGTGTGTATGTGTGCATTTGTTCGTGCCGTGTATTGGCAACATTGCAGAGCAAGCTGTTTGAAACTATTTTAAAATCTAAGTTTTCTTCAGAATTAATTAATAATATGGTAGATCTTTACCTTAAGTTCTTGTAGTATTTGAAGATTACTATTGATATTTATTGTTTTGGTAGTTAGGAATAATTGATACTAATACTTTTATTTTAGTGAGACTGTGATCATATAATCAACGTTTTTGAGGTACGAGTTTAAATGTAAATGTTGGTTAGATTTGGAGAAATGGTCACCCCGTGCTACTATCACAATGAAATTTTTCTATAGCCTTTTGCAGTCAACTTCCCATCCATCCTCAGACTTAGGGAATCACAGATATTATTTCTCAGTCACTATTAATGCTCTTAGACTTTAACCAGAAAAGAATCATCTACTAACCAGTTTGTCTATGGTTTATTTTGATCAGTGTGCTAAATTTTGGATTCATTCCTTTGCAATATGAATCATTAGTTTGCTGTTTTATGCTAACTACCTTAAATGGATATACCAGAAGTTGACTTTATATTACCCAATTGATAATTATTTAAATTACATCTAACATTTTACTATTATAAAAATCTATATACAACTATGCTATAAGTAAGAGATTTATTTCCTTTGTTTCAATAACTATATTAATGAGATAATAGTTAAATGTTTGTTTAGGACTTTTGTTTTTGATTTTTGGGTTTTTTGAGACAGTCTCGTTATACAGCCCTGGCAGGCAGGAAACACGATGTAGTCAAGGCTGGCCTCAGACTCACATCGATCTGCCTGCTTTTACCTCCTGAGTATTTAACATTGTTCAAACCACATCAGAGAAGCTTCTTTTCACAATATGGGGGAGTTTACATAGAGACTCATAATTGGACAATGTTCAGAAAGTGAGAGACTTTGGAGCACTCAGTCCTAAATGGGAGGTTTCCTTCAAGCCCCTCCTCTCAAGGATCAGGGATCTATACAGAAGAGGCAAAAAGTTTGTAAAAGTCAGAGGTGGTATATGACTTCAAGAAATAGTGATTTTGGAACATAACACGACCTGACTGCCTCCTTCTTGAGAACTAGCTTTCATGGTATCAGAAGACACCATGCCAGCTTCCAAAGCAGCAAAGCAAACAATAGTCCTACCCAGGATTGATTCCTATGAATGGCATCAGTGACAGGAATGGCATGATAACATGGTGCAGGACAATTCTGTATTCTGTCAATTATGTTTTAAATAAATGTTGATTGGCCAGTAGCCAGGCAGGAAGTATAGGTGGGGCAACAAGTAAGGAAGTAGAGGTGGGGCAATGAGAACAGCAATATTCTAGGAAGAAGGAAGCTCTTCCTCCAGTCCTGTCTAGACACCGAAGAAGCAGGATGTGACCTGCCTTGCTGAAAAAAGGTATTGAGCCATGTGGTTAATGTATACATGGGCTAATGTAAGTTATAAGAGCTAATACGAAGCCTGAGCTAATGGGCCAATCAGTTTATCATTAATGTAGACTCTCTGCATGATTTTCTTTGGGAACTAATGACTGTGGGAACTGGGCAGGACAGAAACCCCAACTAGCAGGCCCTCATGTTACAATAACAAGGTGCAGAAGAAGCATGTATACCTTGTTTATACCCAATAGCTTTCAAATTGGTTTTAAGATCCACTCAACAAGAGGGAAAATATTCAGTGCCAGTGACATCACGAATATTGGAGGAAAGCCTACAGACACTAATTACTAGCACAACCACCCTAATTCCCTACAACTTAAATATTTCTTCTCAGACACATAAATAATGCAGACCTCACCTACCATCAAGGAAACTTCTTGCAAAAGACAGAGACAACTATAGAAAACCCAAACCAATCAAAATGCAAAGATATGGAACCCAGTCCCAGTGGATAGATCTACAATACATTCTGCTACTTAAGGTTCTGGAATCTGTGGAAGAAGACATGAAAAGATCGTAAGATCTGGAGGGTCAGGGAACTTCATGCAGTGACCTATTAGGGTCTGCATGCAGAGACTTTGACCCTGGCACACATTTCCTGTTCTTACAGGCTCTCTGGAATCATGGGGCAAGACTCAGAACCCTGTCACTCTGGCGTATTTTATGCCTGCACAAACAGTACTGGGTGGACAATGCTGCCAACTTATGCTGCCAGGTTGGAAGAGAGCCCGGACTGCTTGCTGGACTACAGTTGCACAGATCTCTGTGGGCTGACCCTGGAAGCACGTTACTAGCCTGTTGTTTTCCAGCAGGGACCCATTAAACAATACGCTTGATTTAGGATTTCTCCTTTCAAATTAAGCTGCATTAACACATGAGGGAACTGTCTGTGGGTAGGATCTTGCCATCAGGGCACCTTTCCTCTTGCAGTGCAGAGCACCAGATTTCTGTTTAATGACCTTTAACTTTTTAACCATTAGAGCTTTCAACACGCACACACTATAACCTCGCTTAAACCTCCTCCATCCAGCGTCACTCATTTCTTGACTTTCATTTTTCCCTCACTCATTGAAGACATGCACTCAAAGGTAATCCTGTCCTGATTTTGTTTGTTTGCCAAAAAACCCAGCTTTTTACCTTTAAATTAACTTAACTCAGGTTCTCAGGATATGGACAGAATGCAGCCAAACTCCTTGTCAGAATATCTCATGTATGGCCCCGTGTCAATTCCTTACAGATTCATCCTTTCCTCTGAAACATCATCAACCAGCCTGTCATCCAAATTTCTGCCTGAATGGCTCATTGAGTTCTGTGTACAGTGTTTTTGAGTATTGTTCTGGCCCAGTGTTCCAATCTCTCCTACGTTTCTCTTGGAAACCTGTTCTAAAGACCTAACAATACACATCATGCTTATCACAGAAACAATCCCACTTCTTATTAGGTATGTGCCTCTTTATCTCACTGCTGCCACTAAGTACTAGGCAAAATCAACTTGAGATAGTAAAGGTTTGTTTTGGCTTATTGTTCTAAAAGATACACGCCACCAAGACAGGAAAGGTGGAAGCAGAAAGACAGGTGGTCTCATTGCATCCAATGTCAAGAAACAGAACAATGAATGTTTATGCCCAGTTCATTCTCTCTCTCTCTCTCCTCCCTCCCTCCCTCCCTCCCTCCCTCCCTCCCTCCCTCCCTCCCTCCCTCCCTCTTTCTTTCTTTCTTTCTTTCTTTCTTTCTTTCTTTCTTTCTTTCTTTCTTTCTTTCTTTCTTTCTTTCTTTCTTTCTTCATCTCAGGACCCCAGCCCACGAAATGACATTGTCCACATTTAGGATAGACCTTTCTGAATATTGTGTTTCAATACAAGAATAGGCTCTAACAAATTTAGATAATTTCTCACAGATACACTCAGAGATTTGTTTCCATGGTGATTCTAATTCCATTAGGTTCACAATGAAAACTATCTATCATACTCGTGTGTGATGGACACATTTGTTATTTGTCTGATCAAATAATTTTCTCATTTTAAAACAGTTGGGTTGCTTTTTATTATTCAGTGATGCAGAGTTTTGATTTGTTCAGCTGTGCATGTGTTGAAACATTTTCTCAACCCACATGGCTTGCTTTATTTTAACAAAATAGACTTGAAGAACTAAACATTTCATTTATTTACTTCCTTGTTTATTTTGAGATTGGATTTTGATGTATCTAGGCAATTTTCAATTCCTCACTTCTAGAAATCTGATTGCCACAGTCTCCAGAATATCTGGGATTACAGTTGTCTGTGTCATATCTTGACTGGATGCAGTATTTATAATGATTTCATAAATACTGTTCTTTATTATTTTTCCTTTCTGCTCTTACTTTCTTTCATTCTTCTTTCTCTCTTCCTGCTCCCTTCCCATCCTATCTTCTTTCCTGTCTGTAATCTCCCTTACCTCTCTTCTCCTTCCTCCCCCTCCTCTCTCCTCCTTCCTCTTCCTGCTCCTTCTCCCTCTACCTTTCCTGACCGACCTTTTTCTTTTTTCCTGACAGGCTCTTCCTATGTAGCCAAGGCTTGTTATAAAGTCCCACTCATTCCATATATTCCCAAGTGATGAGATTGCAGCTGTTCTTTAGTTCTTTCTTCTCTCTGTCTCTCCCTCCTTCCCTGCCTCCCTCAGTCCCCTTTCCCTCCTCTCCCCCCTTTGTTTCTTTCTATCTATAGTTACTACTTTTGTTATCTAATATCTAATACATCTCTGCCTGCCTGTTTTCTTAGAGAAGTTTTATTCTTTAAATCTCTCTCTCTTTTTTAAACTTTTGTTGTTGTTGTTTTGTTTTCTCCCAATAGATTTCTCTGTGTAGTTCTGGCTCTCCAGAAACTCTCTGTAAACCAGACTGGCCTTGAACTCAGAGATCCAACTGCTTCTGCCTCACAAGAGGTGGGATTAAAAGTGTGCACCACCACAGCCCAGTTTTTCTTATAAATTCTATAATCAGAGAATATATTATATTTGTTAAAACATATGGCGTTTTAAACAAAAAGTACAGTTTTATGAATATTTTCTGAGTTTCTCTCTTACTGCTGCTTCCAAAGTTTCAATTTATAAGATTACTTCTTTCTTCTCTTGCAAGGAGGAAACTACATTTAGGCTATTATCCTTATTTTACTTGCAGAGAAGGCAATGTTCTGTTTTGTTTGCTCTTATTTTATCTTTTTATCTAAAAATGTTGTATAGCATAAGAAGATACCTTTGGCTAGAAGTGCTTAACATGATTATCTAACTAGTGCTAATAGAAACATTTTATGGATTCTTATAATATACCATACAATTTACTAGTTCTGGAACTAAATTCTGTGAGATCAAATATTTGCTATGCAGAAGCGAGGGTCAATATAAGCTAAAGATAACTACAATATGGTTTGCAAAGGAAGGACCAAGTAAAAGGAAACAGCACCAGCACCGAGAACAGTTAGGAGGGAAGGGGCCCCTGGCATGGGCATTAGTATCCACAGAGTGGCTGTGCATAGTGAGTTATATCTTCTCACACCGGTCATGCCATTTGAAAAGAAAAGGGGTTGAAGGAAAAATGATTTTGCTTAGCATGTTCTCAGCTTGTTTTTCTCCCCTAGCTTGAGCTGACAGAGGTTGTTATGGGGAGTAAATCAATCTTCCTGTAACCCAGTGCTTCAGATGGGTTTTATGTTCCTGAATCACAGCAGGACAAATAAATGGATCCATTATGGGCTGTCTTCCAGCAAGAGTGCGCCTCGAATGAACATACAGCTGCTCTTGAGCCTCCCCTTAGAGTGGTATTTACTCACCGCCTTTCCCCCCCTAAGTTTAACTCTTGGAGTTTAGGAAAAGACTCTTGCTGTCTTTCCTTATGTGGCTCGTCTTTACACGCCCAGGACTTGGAAACGACTTCCCTTAGAATAAAGGCTTTGGAATTAAGTTGAATGCATGTAGAAATGAAATAAAAATGCCATTAGTTTTATTAATCAACTTAAAAATTATTTATGTAACATGTGCCATGTGTCAAGAACTATGCCTGATATTTGGAATTAAAATGCAAATAAAGCAGACACAGCTGATATTCTTATAAATTCACCAAAAAGTGGGGATATATGGTACTGGTTAGGTAGCTTGAATCATTATGAGTAGAGGAAGGATGGCGTATGGTTAGTGACTGGTGGACTAGCAGTACTTTAGAACAATCATTTCAAACTATATTTAAAAGGCACTGGGAAACAATTAAAAATTCTAATATAATATAATACAGATTTAAGTATAATAAATTCTCTGCTATGGAAATAAAACTAATGTTCTTTTAAGTAATCTGATAAACAAAACAAGATAGAGCAGAAAATGAAATCCAAAGCCATAGTGATGCACATGAGATATGATGGTGGCTTGAAGGGAATGGAATATAAAAAGTGGTTGTAGTCAAAATATATTTAGCATCTAACATCAGGACCAACCAACTGGTCACAACTGTGGGTGAAGAGGATTCAGGTGTGAAGGCAGACACCAAGGCTTTTGATTTGTATCACTGGTTACTTAGAAAAAGCTGTGATTCACAGTGTGGACACACAGAATGCATAGGAAAATGACAAGTTTGGGGTATGTTGAGTTTAATATATCCATAAAATGTAAAAGTGGGGGTACGTAGGAGTGAATACGGGGGGTGCCTGAACTGCAGATATGCTTTGAAGGCATTCTGCTGGAAATTGAAACCAAAGGCTGAGGAGTAAAAGAGCTGAGCTAAGAATATTGAATGAGGAGACCAGCGCCTTAATTGAGCCCTGAAGGATGTTGTATGCAGGGACTGAAGGAGAAGGAACTTTTGACAGAGGTGACAGGAGAATGGCTCTGAGAACTTGGATGAAAATTGTAAGAATCTTTGTCTTGAAAGTAAAGAAATTTTCTAAGAAGGAACAGATGCTGTACCAGGTACTTCTGTGAATTCCACAAGGGAAGGGGGAAAGGGCTGACTACTGACTTGAGTAATATTAAGTGGTGCTTTTAACAAGAATAGTTTTGATAGATTGGTGTCAGAATCCAGACTGGACTGAACCTACCAATAAACAGCTCGTGGGAAATGAATGCCCAGGAGGAAAAAGTATTAGGCATCATTGTGGGTAGCTTTGTTCATATTTTACAGTGAGCTCAAGTTTTCTTTGTCTTTAAATATTCATGCTCGGTACAGTACATATTTTATTCCAGGGAAAAGGTTTCTTTGTCCTTAAATTTTCTTGCTTGAAATGGCAGGGTCCTAATCAATTACCAGAAGAACAGGGCATGCAAAAATATAAAGAAAATGCTCTACCTACCGCAGAGCCACGTTTAATATGCTAAACTCAGAGCTTTGCTTTCATAAATATTTATTTAGGCTTTAAAGTCATAATCTAGACTATTATCTCACAAAATGCAACTGAAAGAATAAGACAACACATAATTTTGAGGAAAACTAATGAATTTCACCTCTCTAACACTTCTTTAGGAGCTTTAGTACGTTCAAATTTCTAAACTGGTATTCTCTCAGAAGGTGATTAAAGACATCCCTCCAGTCATGAGAAAGTGCGTCTAAGAGCACGGAAGACGCTGGCATTGGACTGGATCACTCAAGTGTGGACTATGAATGGAAAAGAACAAAGGTGAAAGCAGCATTGTTAATCAAGGCGCTCTGTAGATGACTGGCTATTGGACACACCATCCGTATCTCTTTCACCCAGTTTCATATGAGCAAACGTATCAGTCACCAAGTAAAGTATAAGATAAATTGTGTCCTATATTGAGAACTGATGTGAATCCACCTCTACATATTTGGGGGCTAGGAATTTGGATTAGAAATATAATGCACCTTGAGTAGGAAAGTCATAGTCATTTTTTCAAATG
Organism: Chionomys nivalis; assembly: GCF_950005125.1. Taxonomy (NCBI): domain Eukaryota; kingdom Metazoa; phylum Chordata; class Mammalia; order Rodentia; family Cricetidae; genus Chionomys; species Chionomys nivalis. The sequence goes on from NC_080095.1 coordinate 55,545,745, forward strand.
GGAAAGCATTTATAAAAATGATTTCTTGGCAAACACCTTGTGATAAGAACTTTAATGTAGTATAGCTAGAGCAATAATTTCAACTAAACAATATTCTATTATATACTTTTTGTTTCTTCCTCTATCCATTGTGGGTGAAACTGATTAGTGATGGGCCCTACACTCCGTAATATAGCCCTAATGTACCAGCAATAATTAATCTCATCATTATTGCATTTTAAAAATGTTTTGGAGGAATGATTAAAGTGGCTTATTGTTACTGAAATCAACTTGGTTTTTTCCCCCTTTTTTTAGACTGCCAATTTTATTTAAAGCTTCTTTCCTTGGATTAATTTCTATTTAGACATCTTCAGATGTGTGAAGGAATATTTTCTGTGTTGTTCATCACACAGAAGTGCTAACACATTTACAGAATGTTAAAGTCTGAATCTGTCATAATATTAAATGAAGATCAAGTCCACAGTTCCTGGAATTTCTACCTGTCAGCTATATTTTAGCAAAGATGAAATCATGAATAAGACCTTAAACAGTATCTTATAGTTAAATTAACTGTGTGTAATATTTTGCAATTCATTATTAAAAACAATTACACAAAGTGCAGGTATTTTGTACTTTTGTAGATGATCCAAAATATTAATAATGATCTTAGAGCTCTCTTTAAGGCAGAAATATGAAAAACTTTATTTCATAATCTGATAGCTACATTTATTTATTTAGCTAGATGTTCATGGAATTTTTACTGAATAATTTTATGCAAATTGTTGTATCTGATGCTCTTTGTGCATCCACAAACAAACTCTTTTGGTTTCTAAACTACATCTTTGCTCCCTGCATTACCTTGTTTTTTTCTGATAGCTCTTTGCCCCTGTTTTCCCAGGAGTGTGTGTTAGACCATCATGTTTCCTCTCTCGCCTTTCACAGGTAATTGCACATATTCTCATTTTCCTTTTGGAAGAAGAAATTCTTGACATGATAGAAAAGCCTTGAGTTCTGGAGTGTTTCGGGGCTTGGGATTGGGATTGGCTCTTGTCAGTTGAGTGATTTGAGGCAAATTCAATGTCTTATCTTTCCTACTTATTTCTTCATCTGTATAGTGTAAAATCTGTCTTACAGGATGCCTCTGAGGAATAACTCTTTCAACACTGTCTTCTACTTTCCTGACATTATAGTCAGTACTCAGTCTTGTGGTCGCTGCTTTGTCAGTCTCCATGCCCTAGCAGCTATGATAGCAGAGGCTATTCATGTTTTTTACTATTGAATCACTGCTACTTAGTTCAATTCCAACACATCAAGTATTCAGCTAATGTTTATTAAATTGATGATGCTAAATGTTTATCAAGAGCCAATACTTTTAGTAGTTTATGGTGTATCAGGAGAGATGATACATAAAAATTGTAAAATTGATAATAAAATGTAAAGAAATTTGAACAAATTATGACAATGTAGGTTGGCTACGGAGTCTTGGGCATGTGTCTACCTGGTGGCTGCTAGTTATGGTAGGGCTTGATGGCCTCCTTTAACAAGATGGTTTCAGTGCAGAAGATGTCAGGATCCCAAAAAATTGTGCAGACCTGCATGGTTGATTGACAATTGAGCTGATTTAATAAAAAAAAAAAAAAAAAAAAAAAAAAAAAAAAAACAAGGCAGCTTAGAGAAGAGAGCATTAGAAAGAAAGAAAGATGAGACCATGCAACTTTGTGTATGGTTAGAAATTTGAGTTTAATGATAATGGGCACATGTCTGAGGACAATAATATTTGGTAAAACATCCCCTTTAAAGGAGGATGATCAGTATTTTCATGCACATGGTTTCATGTGAACTGGTAGGGATATGTTTGTTTGTAAAACTAGAGTATGAATTAGGATTTGAATTTAAGATGATGCAAAGCTTGAGGTTTTACAACATGGAGAAAAATAAAAACTGCCAAGCAAGGGGTGATATTGTGCAAAAATGCTTATGCTTAGCTGGGAATGAAAGGAGAGATCCTTGCTTTATTCAACTTTAACAGTGTGATCCAAACTCCAGAAGGGAATCAATCAATCAAGAGAAATCAACCAAGTAGTCTCAGATTTCAACTTTCCTAGATTAAAATAGCTCTTCCTGAACTCATGTTAAATACACTATTTTATAAGTCCCATTAATTTGTGTATTTCATTAATTGTGTGTGTGTGTGTACATTTTTGTTGGTTTGTATTTGATGCCACACTAGTTGAGGTCAAAAGACAGCTTGTGGTAATGAGTTATTTTCTTCCACCATGTGATTTCATGAATCAAACTCAGGTCATCAGGCTGGGTAGCAAGTGCCTTTCCCTGCTGAACCATCCCACAGGCCCATGTTAAGTCAATTTTTAATGATGGAAGCTTTGGAGTTAATCAGCTCTACACTTAATTATCCAGGGTAGGACAGACCTTGTTCTGAAAGTAGGATGTAATGGAGAGTGTAGCTTTCAGGGGAGAATGAATGAGCTTGCTGATGCATGGTGATCGTTCTTGTAGTAATTTATGGAAACAATTATACTTTGTATCCTTCCACCCCCTTTTCAGAGTCATTTAATTTAGTAAATTGTTTTATCTATTTAAAAATATTTTCTTCATTGGCAGATAAAAACTATTATTGATCAACAGGCAGACTCACAATTTCTTTTAAAAATAATTTTATCTTCTGATTTTGATTGCAGAAGAAATTTATTGGCCACTAATCAGTTTTACTTGGTTTTCCTTTTTGTATTCATTTGCAGAAGTATTTACCCTTGTCTCAAGTGGCTTTTAGGAATTGACCATGAAGGTGTCTTATCTCTCCTGGCTGTCTAGGAGATAAGTCACAAAAGTATAGTCAATGATACTCTCTCTGTACTGTAGACACCTGGTGAAATGAAATAAAGACAGGACCTGGCTAGAAGTATTCTAATAATGGAGCCCTGAAAAGTCCATTGTTTCCACTCTTTGTATTGGCAGGTTTCCTCCATCCCAGGACAACTGCAGGTTTTGTTTTTGATTTTATAAGTTGCTTCATCTATTTACATCTATATACTAATAATCTCAATTATTAGTTTAAAATAGCATGGGCTAACTAAATTGTAAGAAATTCTAAATGATAAATTATTAATTTAAAAATCAATTTTGTTGATGAAAATCAAATATCACTAATATATTTTTGTTAAAGATTATGCAGTTTCCCAGTTTCCCACCTCTTAAATCGGGAAAAGCCATGTTCTCAGAACAAACCTTAGTTCACAGCAAGAGCTCACAAAACAGATTCCGATTCCATGCTCAAGATACATACTAATCCAAACTCATTTTGAGCTTCCTTTAAGCAGCAGAAATATTAGTTAATCCATGTTTGTATTTCTACTTTTGAGCCTTGTAAGAGCTCCTTTTCTCAGTTTCTGTACTGCAACAGCACTGGGATTTGCTATTTCGCCTATACTATACAGCATTACCTTGATATCTATGCGGAAATCTTCTATCACTTTTACTGTAAAAGTATTGAAGATTCGGCAGAACCTAACCTTGCTATGCTATTCCTGAAGTCTAAAAGACACCATGTTTTTTAACATTTAGAGACTTAAATAGATTGCCTCCTTTAGATATTTCATTACACATCTTTCCCAGCTAGGATACCTCTGCTGAACAACTAAGACATGGTTCTTACTTTGTTCATATTTGGGAGCCACTCAGAGTGCTTCAATGCTGTGTCCAGATCACCAACACACCTTCACACTGCCAGAGTTCTGCAAGACGAGCTGGTATAGCAGCATTTTCTTCAAGTCTCCCAATGATTCTAATCCGTATACAAAACCGAACCATTGCTGTGTGACTCTGCTAACCAACAGACCAAGAAATCAGAAAGTATAGAATTTACGAAAGTCTCTCTTATTTCTCATTAATGGTATGTAATTTTCAAAGTAAGGTTTTTGAGTTGTGGCTTAATATTCTGATTAAGCTTTGCTTGTAACATTAAAGATCAGGTACCACAATAAGACAAGGCAAAAGCCTTCATGTTTGTTTTGTCCTGTTTGGCTGTCGTCTCTTGGAAGTCTGTTCTCTTCTGAAGAAGAACTTGATGAGGAATGTATATGAGGTAGAGGGGAGATGGGGGTATACCTAGGAGGAGCAGAGGGAGGGGAAACTGTGTGGGATGTATTTTATGAGACAAGAATCTAATTTCAATAATAAAAAATTCAGGTACTACAATTCAAGGAAAAGACTGTTCATATTTGTTAATCCTTCTATATACCAATATTTAAATGTATCTGTAAAAACTAACCTAACATAGTAATTCTGAAAATAATAAGGAATTTTTTTTTCTAACTTATTTGAAGAAGCAAAATTTCAGTTTTTGGTTTGATATATAGAGTGAGTTTAGTAGTTTTATTTTTCCTGAATCATTTGTGGAACATTTTTCTAATATTGGGTAGCCTGAGTACAGTGCCTGAAGCTACGAATTAAGTAGAAAATCTACACAGCCCTACATAATCTATAATATACCATACCTACACACTTTTCAATCCCCTAGCAAATGGTTTACACTACTTATATAATAAAGATTTCATTTTGATCTGGTTTGTGTGTGTCAACTTTAAAAGGCAATGTTTCAAGAAGTGAACATCTAATTTAATAGTCTCAGTGGCCATCATACCTGCAGGTTAATCTTTTCCTTAATGCACTAGGTACTCACAGGCAATGAGGCGAGATGAATATATCAATCCCAGCACATCTAAAGTAACAGGCAAGGAAAGTCGAGTTCAGTGGTGCAATGTGTCAGGAGGGAAGCTATGCCCACCAGAATGCACAGCACTGAAGTTGGGCAGCTGGCCAGTGTTTAACACTGCCAGAGAAGTGCAATTTTATATTAATAATCTATTTTTATGTCAAGGGCAAAAGCAGTACTTAGACCAGTTTCAACTTCCCCCTTGGTTATGACTGTTTGTACTCCAGAGCTTTCAATGCAGCAGAACCGAATTTACATATTAGCAGAGCAGAAAACGTATTTGCTCTTCTCATCTTTGGAAGGTGCGGCAGAGAGATAATCATGAAAAGAAGGGCTAGACACATCCAAGCCCTTCAGTACTAAAACCTATCAGCATAGAGAGAGAACATTTGAATCCTGAGCTCAAAATGCTGCGCTATGGTACTGGGGGATCCACAATTTAAAGGAACGGATATTTTGCAGGAATGCACATTGTTTTTTGCAGATGAGCTGCTTTGGATATAATCTATACACAGAAGACTTAAGCATACAGATTTGCCACACAGTTAGCTAAAATAATTATGAGGGATGGCGGCTTTAGAAAAATGGATGCTGAGACTATAGGATTCGCTATTTTTACAGGACTGAACTGTCAAGATTCTCTATAGGCTTTCAAGGTTTTCTTTTGATAGATTTACTTCTCTGTAAATGTGACCAATTACAATTTAGTAATCAGCATCATGGTCCTTTATAAAATATTTAAGCGAATGGGTGCATGTGTGTGCGCACGTGCATGCATGCATATGCATGAGCGATTGGGTTTCCTTTGATTCCATCACATGTTTTATAGATATCTTTCTTTCCCCCACTGGGTCATTCTATGACAGGTCCTATGCATAGTTCAGACTTTTCCTGTCAGAGAGGTGTCTTTGCTTTGTATTGTCTGGTACTGATAGAATCTTATTTTTTTTTTCCTAGTCATGGATGCTACTCAACATTGTTGTTGCTGTTAACAAATATTTACTAGAAACAAGCCAAAGAGGAGAGAATTTATTTTGGCTCATAGTTTGAGATATTCCAGTCCATAGCTTTTGTCTGTAGAAAGTTGCAGAGAAGAAAGCTGTTGACCCCATGGAGAAGAAACAGGGAGCTCGAGATTAGCAATAACCTTCAGTGGTACACCCCTAATGATCTACTTCTTCCAAAGAAACCCCACCATAGACCTTGTTCCTATCTCTCCAAATAGTGCTATAAGTTGGGGACCAAGAATTCAGTACTCAAGTCTTTTGGAGACCTTTTATACACCATAACAGCAAACAAATGAATGTATTTTTAATCCCTTCAAAATTAGTGTACTATGCTATAAATTAGGAAATATATGTTACTTTTTAATGTGTAAATATAAATGTATATCAAATTGCTTTCACAGTTTCTGTCATTTTTTATCTCCAATTTGCATGATAGTTCATGTATTTATAGTTTTTTTTTGTTTTGTTTTTGTTTTTTGTTTTTTGTTTTTTGTTTTTTCGAGACAGGGTTTCTCTGTAGCTTTGGTGCCTGTCCTGGAACTAGCTCTTGTAGACCAGGCTGGCCTCCAACTCCCAGAGATCCGCCTGCCTCTGCCTCCCGAGTGCTGGGATTAAAGGCATGCGCCACCACCGCCTGGCCTATAGTTTTGTTTTAAAGCAGGGTATGGTGGGCACATATCTTTAATCTCAGTATTAGGAAGGCAGAGGCATGAAGATAGAGTTTGAGACCAGCCTGGTCTACAGAGAGAGTTTCAAGATAGTCAAGGCTATCTCAAACAAAAGTAACCTTGTCTCAAACAAAAAAAATTATCTTAACCTATGGCTAATAAACACCAAAGAGTGTGAATTTTGATACAAAATGTCACTTGTTTAATCCTCTGCATGGTCCTTGACTTTTCTTTCTTATTTTACAAATGTGGCTTTTTGGGTGTATCTGGACAAACACTTTCCAGGTGAGATGCTTACAGTTTCACAAAAGCTCTCCATTATGTTTAATTGCTTAGTAACTATCTATCTATCTATCTATCTATCTATCTATCTATCTATCTATCTATCTATCTATCTATCTATCTATCTATCTGTCATCTACCTATCTATCTTCTATGTATCTGTCCAATTATTATCTCTCATCTATCAATCATCTATCTCTTTCATCTATCATCTCCCTATTTTCATTATCTTTTATCTATCATCTGCCAATTTATCTATTATCTATCTCCTATAATCTATTTCTGCCTTTCATTCATCTTCTATCTATCTATAGTCATTTGGTTCTTATTATCTTAGAGAATACATAGATTAAATTAAAAACTTTATCCACCTGAAACTTTTCAGATGAAAATAGCTGACATCTCTTCTCATCCCCCATTTGTTTCCTTTGTCTAGCACAGAAACGTGAAGTCTCATACAGAACGATTTCATGAGCATTTGAGATGACTATTATAGTAATGTTGTGCTCTCTGATCAACCTTTTCCGTATGTGCTGCAAAATTCCTCCTCGGCCCCTTCTAGGGCTAGTCAGGTGATAGTCTCTCGGAGGTTAGCCTCCACTGTTAGAAGCAAAACCATTCACTTCCCAGGTAACCATATCCTTCTCCAAAAGAAGGTGGACATATATAAGGACATGTATAAGGGACACAGCCCATTTCTGTGCTAAAAAGATTATGGGTGGACATGAGCTTCATGTTTCAAACTGAGCTGACCAAGAATTTCCCTATATATCATTACCTCTAGTGTCGCAAATGCTTTTCCTTAATAAAAATTGTGTAGCCCAAAGTGGATCTTGCCACATGTTTGCTTCCAGAAAACTTAAGATGTAACAAAATTTAAGATGTAGAGAGAATTCTAGATCCACCTGAGCTACATAAAATGAGACTTGTCTCATGAAACAACACAAGACAAATGAAGGGGGTGTAGTAAACTTTAAAACTGTTAAATTAGCCAAATATCAATAATAGCCTTTAAAATTGGGTGTGTTGGTTAATGTCCACACTCATTCTAGCAGTTAGGAATCTCATACAGGATGATTGGTGTGTGTGTGTGTGTGTGTGTGTGTGTGCGTGTAACCAGGCTTAGCTACAAAATAAGCCTCTGTCTAAAGTTAAAAAATCAATTTTATTCTATTTTCATGGCTTCATGACATTGAAGTTATTAACCACAAGTCATATTAGTTTCAGTGAAAATAGATACAGAGTTTCAGAAAGTTTGGATCCACAATTAATGTTATTCACCATCGGGATTACAGACTAGAATATTGCTCCTTCCCTGGAAGCTTTCCCAACTGATAACCCAACCTCTTTTCCTAGGTAACCTGCTTTCTTGCTTTAATAGTACACATTAAGTTGGAGATGTACATCATATCACTTGATTCTTATGTAACTATGCTTCTGTGTGGATGGTTTCACTCCATATTCTTTATAGAGCTCATGAATGTTGTGTATATTAGCACATTAATTTTAACTATTGGGTAGTAATCTCTTTTACTGATTCTATTGTGGAAAAACTCTTTAGCTTTTTACTACTAAAAATGTTGTCTTGATTTTTTTTGTATTTTGTCATACTTCATATAGTTTTTCTTATATGTATACATGAAAATCCATTTTTTTGATGATGGTATAATTCCATATTTAACTTTAATGGAAAGATATTACAGTTTTCCAAAGAAATTATAACAAACTGAATCTCTCACCATCCAGGGGTTCCAGTCTCCAGTTCACACATGTCACTTAGCCACTCTAGTGGTGGTGAACTGGTCTTTGTCTTTTGTGGTCAATTCCCTCTGCCCTTTACTAATGACATCTATAAAGTCCTTTCAATTGCCTTTTACCACTTCCTCTTTTAAAATCAGAGTTATTTGGTATTTCCTATTGATCACCATTATTCATCCTATAGCAAAATTACAGACTTTCTTGGGTACTTGTATTAAATTTTTTTCTGGGGTCTGCTTTGTAATTTTACAAAATGTTTTCTAAAAATAGATTATAAAATATATGGATTGTTCCATTACTAACCTTTTCCTTTATAGTTAGTGTTTTCTATGTCCTAGTTAAAAATTTCTAAGTACCAAGATATTGAGGATATTTTCCTTCACTGTATTGTACTACATTAACATCCACCTATATATGCAATGTATATTCATATATATGTAATGTATCTGAACATGATTTTGATAACATGACTTTATTGTAAGGGATTGATGTTTTGTATTGTATGCTTACTCGATTTACCAAAGAGATGATTTTCCCTCAGAAATTTGCGGTGCCAACTTCTCATCGTTTGCTGCCTTTTGTGGAATAATAAACACTCTCCATCTAACGAACTGACCGCTGTTAAAGCTTTCTACTATTTGTTAGTGGTGAATTCCACAGAATGACTTCTCATGCCAAGTCCATCTTGCATTACAGGACTTAAATGAATGTATCCCTGATGGATCATGCTCTGTGCATCAGCACATTCATATTGCTCTTTGTTTTCATTCCGCTGTGTCTAGATTCCTGAGTGATTTATGTCTGTGGTTCTTTTCTCTCCACACAATGTTTCTGTCAGGCTTTGGCATGAGTTATGCTGTCTTTACAATATGAACTAGCAAGTAATCCTACCTGTTCATTCCCCCAAATTAGTTTAAATATTCTTGTTTTATTAATACTAAATGTATGCAAGGAAAAGAATACAACAGGAAGTCTGGGAGTGTTCTTCTTGGAAAATATATTAGTTTCAAACTCAAGTTCTTTAAGAACTAGAAGAATGGTGACAATCTTTATTATACAGATAGTTTGATACATTGTGTCTGCTTCAAGGTATTTTTCTATCTCATCTGACATTTCATGGAACAAATATAATTTTTCATAATGACATCTTTTAAAATTGGTTATGTCTGTAGAAATTGTTGTACTCACTTCCCTTTCATTCTTGTTTTTGATAAAATATTGTTATCAATTCATAAAATTTTATTATTATTTAATATTATTATCATTTAATAAATAGTTATATCCATTCTATTTTTTATAACCTGTGTTTCTAAGGCTTACACATTTGACTATTCTTTTTTGGGGACAAATTTTTGCTTTATTGTATAAAAATTAAATTATTTTTAACTTAATTGACTGCTGCATATATTATTAATATTTTTTCCAAAATAGTTTCTTAGGTTCAAACTTGCCATTTTTACCTAAGCTTAAAATTATCTTGGTGATATGGGACTTTGTATCATTCTTTTTCATACATTCTCTACTCTACAGATTTAAAGTGAGATTTACTGTAAGATCTGTGTGTTTGCCTCTCACAATGGGACATTTCCTTTTCTTGAAGTTCAACCTGTTTTTATTTCTCCTCTAACAGTGGGTTGTTTAAAGTCATATTGATGAAGTGTACCATATTTTTTCTTTTGGGCAACCAACCAGTTCTGAAATCATGACATGAAGACTTATTATAACTTTTGACTGTTTGACCTTAACTTAGCTCTTTTCTTGTTAGTTTTTATAGCTCAGCCTGATTCTCTTTACCTACATTTTGTATATGAGCATTTATTTTTACCTTTTAAAAATACGCATTTCTTTCCTGCTGTCTCTCTGTCTGACTGGCTGGCATCTGTCTGGCTTCTAGCTTCTGGCCACAAGCATCTCTATCATCCTCGCCTCTCTTCTTTTATCTCTCATTCTTCTCCTCCTCTCCTATTTATTTTCTCTGCCTGCCAATCCTGCCTATCCTTTCTCCTGACTAGCTATTGGTCATTCAGCTTTTAATAGACCAATCAGGTGCCCTAGGTAGGCAAGGCAAAACAAATGCAACATATTTTACATAATTAAATACATACCCTTAAACCATTAAACAAATGCAGAATAAACAAATGTAACACATCTTTGCCTAGTTAAAATAATATTCCATAACTTTTGCCCCTTTTTGTCTAAAAAGGAAGGTTTTAACTTTAACATAGTAAGACTATATGCAATATAAATAGTTATCAAGTAAGGATTACATTCACGATGTCCAGTTTATATGCATTTGGCAAATTCAAATAAAATACACCATTATTTATCCTATCTTAGTGAGTCCAAAGTTTTGTACTTAATTTACCTTTTATCATAACTAAGAAAAACTATAATTATCTCATCTTGAAATCTTTAAAAGACTCCAGAAATATATAATATATAATAATATTATTATAATATATAATATATTCACATTGCACATAAACTAGCTAAAGATGATTTTTTTGTTTTATGTTTGAGCAGCTGAAATGTACATCACCTGTGTTGTAGTTTTTCTGGCTTTATTTTTTATGTCTGGAGCCAAGATTTTCAGGGATTTTTTTCCTGTTCAAACCTGACCTGTAGCATCCTGAAATGAATCCACAGCCTCTCGTTTCTTGTGGAAACAAAGACATAACCTCTTCACCAAAGAAATACATTTTTTTTTTTGGTTTTCTTTTTAAGATATCCTTTAAATATCTAGACTGGTTTAATTTATCGGTCCCTTTTATATTCCCATGTCTTCCAGAAGGTGTCTTTTTTTAATCAGCATTCAAAAAATCCAAAGGCAATGCAACACAATACAGGGTCCAGACGCCCTGTGTTTTTTCATCTCTACATAGCTTGTTCTGTTTTTATTATTCATAAAGTATTTACTTTTTATGACTGTCTACACCTGCTTTTCTTTTCTCCTTAAGCCTATACACATTTTTAAACCCACTGTAACCGGTTTACAGGTTTTTTCCATCTGAACATGCTTTATTGCATATTTGTGATATTCATTATCTATCTGTGTGAGCAAGATCTTTTTTTATATAAGTACCATTTTTTTCATTTATTTTACATACCAACGAGTTTTCCCTTTTCTTTCCCATCTACCTCCTTCCTTATCCACTTCTCCTCCACCTCAATTCAGAAAAAGACAGGCCTCCTATGGGCTTACACAAAACATGGGTCATCAAGTTAAGGACCCACAGAGCTCCTCCCCTTACTTCCAGTTGGGGCCAGGTGATCCATCACGGGAGCATATTACCAAAAGCCAGATAAGTACCAGGACAGGTCCTGCTCTCACTATTAGAAGCCTAACTAAGAGATGAGGCTACCCTATTGTTGCACACATGCAGACCAAATAGGTCAGTCCCATTCATGCTCCCTGACTGTTGGTCTAGTATCCATGGGCTCCCACGAGCTCAAATCAGTTATCTCTGTGGGTTCCCCCATGATGATCCCCTAGCTGGTGAATTCCCGCCTCTCTTTCTTCCACAAGACTCCTGGAGCTCAGAACAGTGCTTGTCTGTGGATTTCTGCCTCTGCTTCCATCAGTTACTAGAGAGAGTATCCCTGATGGCAATTAGGGATCTTAAACTGCTAATTACCACTGGGTTCTCAGCTGCTGCAGTTTTGGTGGCTGGCTCAGCCCTTTTCTCCTACCTGGGAGAGCCAAGCCTAAGCCAGTAACCTGGTCCAGAGGAGCGTGACTGAGAATTGCATTCAACACCCCAGCATTGGGACGGCAGTGCCCATGCTGTGGCAGGTGATTTTACTCAGCTTGCTGTTTCTACTTAATATACAGACTTTTTTTCCTTCCTATTTTTTTTCTTTGAGCTATCTCAGACCCCCTATGTGGAAATTCAGGCCTCATGTTGGAACACCAAAATGTACCCTACTTTTTCTTTTGGGCCATCAACCAGCTCCTAAATCATGACATGGAGACGTATTATTAGTTTTCAATGTTTGACCTTAACTTAGGTCTTTTCTTGCTAGCTCTTATAACTTAACCTGCTTCTCCTCATTTAAGTTTTGCCTCAGGGCTTTTTCTCTTTTTTCTTTTTCTTTGTATCTTAATTTCCTGCTGTCTCTATGTCTGGCTGTTATCTGCCTGGCTTCTGGCCCTGGGTATCTCCCTCATTCTCTCCTCTCTTCTTCTTTCTCTTGTTTCTCTCCCTTCTCTTATTTATTCTCTCTGATGACCAGCCCTGCCTATCCTTTCTCCCGACTAGGTATTGGGCATTCAGCTTTTTATTAGACCAATGAGGTACCTTATGGAAGGTATGGTGAAACAAATGCAAAAATCTTTAGATAGCTAACCGCACATCCTTACATCATTAAAAAATATAGCATAAACAAATTTAACACATCCTTACACAGTTAAATTAATATTACACAGTACAAACATATGTAACTCAATTTGCCTAGTTAAATTAATATTCCACAGCAAATGTTTGGTATTTTCTCATTATATTTGCTGGTGATTTTAGCTCAATTCTGGTGGTGAAAGATATTAGTTTCTATGAATTTTAAATCACATATTTATTGAGACTCCTTTGAATCCCTACCTATAATCTAGTCTAGTAACTGAGCCTCTTATAAAGATATATACATACATATATACAGACAAATGTGTATCTAAATATTAATATGTACACAGGAAATAAATATCAATTATAACAGTTCAATCCAGAGCATTGTTTTGATAGACTATGTTCTATTGTTTTTATGTTTGCTTCATGATTTTACATCTATTAATTTTATGGGGCATACTGAGAAAGGGATATTATAATCTCTCTAGCCAGGATGGTGAAAACATCTATTTTTCGTTTGATTCTGCCACCTTAGCTTTAGAAATTCTTAATATACTTTTAAGTCATATTTTCCTTTTATACAATTACTTTTGGAGAATTTCATATTTAAGTGCTGCATCTACATTATTTACACCCTCCCTTCTCCCTATTCTGACAACTCCTTCCTCCATCTCAAATTCACTCACACACACATATATAACTACATATACATATGAATAAATACTTTCATATGTAACCAACTAAGTTAATTTATCTTTGCTCTGATGTGCATAGGTCGAGGGCTGACCACGTGAGATTGGACAATCTATTCTGGAGCTCATTCTTTGAGGCAACTGATTTTCCCTTTCTCAGCAACTGTTGACCTCCTACAGCTTTTTGTGTTCCGGTAGAACCAAGTGGAATTTCTTCTGCCTGCATTTTCTTGCCAAAAAAAGAATGAAGCCAAGACTAGAGGAGGTGATAAAAAAGTTTTATGATAAAACTTTTTTACCATAAAAAAAGCAAGAAAATAATGTATGTTCTAAAGATGTACATTTGCCTATTCCAAAAAGTAGGTATCAGTCAGAGATCTTGGGTTTCTCATTTTATAGATGCCTTTAATTACATTTATGAGGTAGTGGCATATTCATGAGGAAAGTGAAATCTTTCCCCTCAAAAATTATTGAACAGGTATTTCTTTTAAAATGTTTCTCCCTGTGATATTATTTAGAAGCCCGGAAGGTTGTGCCATTGGAAGTCTTGCTCAGGGAATACTTTGGATGATGGGAAGGAAGGAATATAAGAGACAGGGGGCTGAGAACATCATGAGAACATGGCCCACAGAATCAACTAAGCAGGGCTCAGAGGGACTCACAGAGACTGAAGTGGCCATCAGAGAGCCTGCATGGGTTTGTATTAGGTTCTCTGCATATATGTTAGAGTAGTGTAGCATGGTGTTCTTGTAGGACTCCTAACAGTGCGGGAAGGAGTGGTCATGTCACTGACTCTTACACCTGCTTTTGGGACCCTTTTCATCCTACTGGATTGCCTTGTCCAGCCTTGATATTAGGGTTTGTGCCTCGCCTTATTGTAAATGTTAAGCTGTATTTGTTTGATGTCCTCAGGAGACCTGATATTTTCTGAAGGGAAGTGGAGGAGGAGGAGTGGACCTAGGAGAGAGGGGAGGAGGAGGGATTGGGAGGAGTAGAAAGAGGGGGAACTGAACTCAGGATGTAAATCACAAGAGAATAATAATAATTTAAAAGCCCAAGGATGAAGTCACAGTGCTGATGATATCGCAATAAATATAGTCTTGAGGATGCAGATATGCTACAAGTATATCCCACTGATCGAGCAGTGCCTTAGCTTACCCTAAAAAAAAAAAAGCAACTTAAGGGAGAAACAGTATATGACTGCTTATAGATCCAGCATAAAGTCTGTAATGACTGAAAGAACGTGAGACCAGCCTGCCACATTGCACCAGCAATCCAGAAGCAGAGAGATTAGGGGAAGTGAACAGAGATCATAACTATTTCTTCCAGCTAGGGTTCTACCGCATGAAGGTTATATAACCTAAAACAGCACCACCAGTTGGAGACCGTTCAAATACATGATGGCATTTCATTTCACATTCAAGCCATAGTGTTTTGCCCTGAACCTCATAGGCTTATTCTGCAAAATGCATTTAGTCCAACTTAAAAATTATAGGTCCCACATAATTTTCAACAGTACTAACAACGTTTGCAAGATTGAAGTCCAAAGTTTCTTATGATGCTGAGGCAATCTGTTGACTGTACTAGCACATAAAATTAAACAAATAAATGAACAAACAGGAAGTTACAAACTTAAAATAGCAACAGCACAGAATATACATCCCTATTCTTAAAAAAGGAGAAACTGAGTCATAGCTAAGATAGTCAAATCAAAACAAAAACAAAAACAAAACGTAGCAGAGTAAGTAACAAATTTTGCAGCTCAGTGTCTGGTATGTAATGAAATAAGCTCAGCTGGACTCTGTATGGCTTAGGTAGCTCCACCTCTACAGCTCTACTATCTCCACACATACAGTGTTTTCTTAGGCTGCCGATGTTCCGCATCTCCATCTCTCCTTGGTGGACATCCCACGGGTCTGGCATTTACAACCCCAAGAGCTCCATGTAATGGCTTTCAGGGCCCCATTGCAGTCACTTCAAACTTTGCAATACATATAGTACCTCTACTCAGCTTCTCTCACATCTTTGATACCTACAAAACCAGTTCCATGTAGATGGTGCTCAGTACTCTCCTAAGTTCTGCCACTAGCCCATAGCCTTGTCTCCTTGTATTGTAGCTGGATCTGTTTCTGTATGCTGACTGTCATGAGCCCCATGTTGTGGATTCATCTGTCGGGGTCTAGCCTCTGTTGATTCATAAGTTTCAGGGTGGGGGCGTGTGGATTAGAAATATTAGGAAGACAAAACAGAGATACAAGAGAAATAAACCGACACAAAATAGAGTAGGGAAGGCAACCTAGTGAATACTGAATTTATTTTCCATTTGCTTATATACCCCAATCCAAAAGAGGGGAGCAAAAGACTGCTTTAACATTATACAATGAACAGAGTTATTACCTCTTCAATACCTGAAACATCAAGTGACTAGATCCTGAGTTAAGTATTCTGTTGTTTAGGAAGGACATGTAGTGACCATACCTCAGCCCAAGCATCCTATAGGCAGCTACTCTCTGGGCCAGACTTCTTGTCATAAACTTAAAGGAGCAAGAATAGGTCTGAACTCTCTGACCTTTGATCAAGGTGGAATAGTTCACATACATGGGACCTGACAGCTGGTCCTGCAGAAGCACCTTCTTAGATAAGTACTTTTCAGCAGCAAGTAACCCCTTTACCTTGAGCATTTTGTTGAAATGAATTTGGATCTACAAGAGATGTGGCATCATCCAAGTTTATTAGTGACAGTCTCTTCAGCACCAACCTGCATGTCATCCTGCCTTAAAATTTCCTCTGTCCAACAAATCGGATTTTTATCTTTAAATTCAGCTTCACTCAGGTTGTCAGGACACAGGAACTCTTGACCAAAAAAACCATCACCTGGTATGAGTTTTAGAAAGATCAGTGTGTGTTCTTTTCTATTAGGCCATCTCTCCAGCCCTTCAGTGACTTTTCTGGTTCAAATTTCCAAATTAGTTCACACTACTCCCCCTAACTAATCCCACATGCTGTATTAAAGCCTCACAGAATTATCACAATAGTTCACTTCTCATAACCAATTTCTTTTTTTAAGTCGTGACATTTTGCTGTGATGAAACAGCCTGATGGAATGAACTCAAAGGAAAAAGGATTTATTTTAGCTCACTGTTCCAGGTTACAGTCCATAATGGCTGAAAAGTCATGGCAACTGGAACCTGGGTTAGTCATATTATATCCATAACCAGAAACAGAAAGTAATCAATACATGCTCACTTTCTCTTCTATACAATTCAGGATTCCCTGTGTAGAAAAAGGAGTCGCTCATAATGGTCATGTCTTCCTACATCAGTCATTATAATGGAGATAATCCTCAACAGACATATTCTTTGGTCAAGTTAATATTGATAATACATCTTCTCAGGTGTTTGTATATTGGCTCAAATTGACAAACTATCACAAGCAGAGAGAGCCTTCCTGAAGATTAGGATAACTTGACCCTGGTAACACAATGTCTAACTCTTTGCCTAGCATTATTTATGTACAGCGCTCAGAGCTGAGCCTGTCTCCTGGAATCATTCATCTACCATCTTGCTTGTTAGGCACAGCTACAAAATAAAAACAAAAGAACACCATCATGAGATCAAAGCTATGAACAGGATTGAAGTAAATAAAAAGGATGAATCTTGGAAGGTATGTTGACATTTGTTTACAAAATTTCACTAAGTTCAATTTTAAATAAGACATATCCACATTGATCCAGGCATGACAGTCCACATCAGGCCTGTCATCCCAGCTCTCAGAAGGCTGAAGAACTTTGATCAAGAACTTGAGACAAATTTAGGCTACAAATTGAGTCTAGTGATGGCATGGGATACATACAACCTTGTACTAAAATAAAGCATTAAGTTTGTACAGAGTTGGCTAAATCCAACATGATGAGGGTAATACATTCTAACCAAAGTTAGAAGAAAAGTAAATGATACAGAGACAAAGTGTCTTGAGGTTTCTGAGAGTACAGGCATTCTAGTAGAGTCCTGGAGATGTGGAGAGAAAGAAAGATTAATTTTTATGCAGAACTTCCTTGCTTGATTAACTGTACATAAGATCCACTGCTCTTTCCTTTCTCAGCTCTAAAAGAATCAGACAAGGAGATCTATCATGATTCCGTGGTTATCTTAACAGAGAACTCAGTGTTCTAAGTCTGCTTAGTATTTCCTAAAGTCACAACTCGACTACAGAATTACATGTTGTAGAAAATGTAGTTTTGAAACACTGCACAATCACTGGGATAGTTCCAATATGTGTTAACACAGTAAAGAATTTGAAGCTTTCAGAAATATTGATTCCCTAAAGTGGGTTTTTTTTGGCCTAAAATCATGTCAATACTTCTCAGAACCCAAATACTTCACTTCAAGAAATAAAGTTTGTGAAACTGTTATAAGGTAAGTATCTATCTCATGAGTTATTGTCAATATTTTCCATCTTTTATGCACAGTACTTCTTTTTTTGTTTTTGCTTGGTTTTTGCATAAAAACTATAGATATATTATCTTTAATGACTGAATGGTCCTTGTTTAATGAAAATCATAAGGAAGTTTATATAATGCTTAGTTATAGCTTTTGTGTAAACTTTAGTTCTTTCCTGATGATAACTTTTAGTTCCCTATGTCTGCTGAAGGAAGTAATCTTATCCACAGTAGGTTACATAACATAGCTTTATTATTTTTTTCATTCTGGCATCTGAAGTCCATTCTGTTCTCATCTGTAAAGGAATGTCATAGGTAGGAAAATGACCTTCAAATATATCTATGTTCTGACCAAGAAACCTGAAAGTGTGTCACAGTATGAGAAAGGTAATCAGCCACTGACTGTTGACTTTAAAGACAGAATGACATCGTAGAGATAAGAAAATTAGACAGACTTGAAACTGGGAAATCTGACTGTCAATCCTCTGCATTGAAGAAACCATGAAACTTGGAACCCCATGAAACTTGGAAGATTTGGAGCTCCATACATATAAGATGCATTTCTTCATTGTTGTGGTTGTGATACCTGGAGTATTTTTTTTTTTGTCTTCTTAGTCTTTATCAGGGAAGAAAAAAATTCACTATAACATCAAAAAGGCAATAATAATTGTGAAAATGGCTTAAAATTGCTGCTCTTATAGAGGACTGGAGCTGAGTTTTTAGAATCCATTTCAGGAAGCTCGCAAAAGCCCGTCACTCCAGCTCTGAGAATCTTCCCTCCTCTTCTGGCCTCCGCAGGTACCACACATAAAAAGCTTAAACACAGCTGGTGCACTTGTAGAGTAATGATAGTTAATTCTATGTCAACTTGGCTAAGTCATAGGAATCAAACGTTTGTTACAAGTTAACCTAGCTACCTCTGTGACGGTAATTACGTTGAGGATAAGATTATCATCGAAGGCGGTTCAGAAATCTTTGAATAAGGAGGCAATCCCACTCATTGTAGGAGGGTCTCACTCAATCAGGTTAAAAAAAAAATCCTAGCCAATTAACTTTTCAGATAAGCTGCAACAGGAGCCTTTCCTGATTTGTCTGCCAGCTCTATATTCTGTACATGCAAGCCTTTACAATCCTGTCAGCAAGTTCTCTGGAACATTCCCTACTCCCCCATCCCTTCAGCCCACACTCTCACTACATCTCTGTGTGTCCCTGGCTCTACCTTCGTGATGCTGTTTTGCTCTCTGAGAGATACAGCAATGAAAAGTTTTAAGCTTTGTGGTAATTTTGAGATGAATAAAAAAATACTTAACATTGTTCTTTATAATGTAGCCACATTCTTTCTATGTTAAGATTATTTAATTAATAACCTTAATTCACTTTTCAGCCTTAATTTTATGCTTTGTTACACACATATTCTACTCATTGGGTCCCAAGATTAAGATGGGTTTTTTTTCTTTCCTGTGGGATCATTGTTTTGTCTCCATGCATCAATACATACAACTACTCAACTTATTATTATGAAGCAGACCAGTTGCATGCTCATTATGATGAATTTTAATACATGGAATTCTTTTTGCTTCTCAGTTATTCTTGATTTTCAAACTTTGAGTCTTTCCTGAATGGTACCTAGTTCGAAAATTTGGAAATATAATTCAAAATCAGGAAAACAAGAGTGTATTGCTTTATATTTTCTAAGATTAGTATTCCTTAAAGCTATTATTTAAAAGAGAAATTATTATGACCAAAGTTTTGTAATAACTCTTGTCTAAATTATACCATCTTTGGTCTATTCATGATACCTCAATGTGGAAATTTACATAATCATGTTGCACTAAATCTAAGAAGCTATTATGCCTTTTAAAAAAAATCTGTTATGTTGAAACATGCTAAAAGCTCACTTAGTGTGAGGGTAGTTGCTATTAAGACAAAATAAAATTCTCTTTTTGTTGTTAATTTGTCCTATGTCTGTAATCCAATATTGATATGTCATATTCAAGATATTAGTTGGAACATTAGTATTGAGTATAAAATATTTTAAATAAACTTCATATTTGATTGGCATAGTTCTAAAAATATTTTATGAAAATAAGAAAACATAATTTCTTTTTTAAGGCCAGTCTGGTAGTGGAATGACTGGCGTTCCTGTTTGACTGCAGGCTCAGTAGTAAGACCTTTGGCTGCTGAAAACCATGAGGCTTTGTGTTGAAGAGCATACCAGTGTCGGAGCTGGTGGCTTCTGACAGACAATAGTTTCTGAGTACATGACGTCACTTTCCAAGTTATCAGAACCAAGATTTGCTAGACAGTGCTTCTCATGTGGTTCCTACCTTCCCAGTTTATACACACCAGGAAGAAAGGACTGAATACCATTTACTATAGGACATTTAGCCAGTGCTTCTTAAAAGAATTTGTGTTTATATTAGATAACCTTAAACATTCAATACTTGGACTAATTTTATAAAAATAAAATTGTCTTTGTAACATTTTCATTTATTTTAGTGTATGTCTATGCGAGCCCGTCACAGGGCACATGCGGAGGTCAGAGAACACCTTGCAGAAGTTGTTCACTTCGACTGTGTGGGTTCCCAGAATTAAATTCAGGTCATTAGACCTGGCAGCCAGCACCCTACTTGCTGAGCTATCTCATCAACTGGATTAATTTTTTATATTTAAGTATAAGAAATTATCTTGATGAACTGGACTGCAGCTTTTAGTAGAAAGCCCTCACACGGAAGCTGTAATAGCGTATTTAGATTTAGATTAACACAGAGATGGTCTGTGTTGTGTAAATTACTTGTACTCTTTTATTCCAATTATCTTTCTTGGTAAAACTTAAAGGCCTTGAATACGGTGCCTTTAAGTTCTCTGTAAGTCCTTATTTCCCAGAATCCTAATTACAATTACTTTTCCTAACTCATAAGAATCACAAATATCTGTGCTTGCTGAAATGTGTACTTGGAAAATGTATTACCTTATATATGTTTGTAATCATTTCTAAATGTTTGACATAGATCACTGGTGGAACATAACAAATTTTTATTACTGGAACTCTTTCATAGCTCCTTCCTTTCACTAAATCAGTGAGAAAACTGCTTAGAAACACAGATGATATTCATTAAATTGAGGTAAACCCATTTCAAACATCTAATGCATGGGCATTTGCGTTATTTTAAGATATGTTTTAATTTTAAAGACTAAATTTTAAGTGTGTATGTGCCAACATCTCAGAGGTCTAGAAATATTCATCATTTTGATTGCTTATAATTAGCTAATGGGCTTAATACAACTTATAAGTCATGATCTTCTATCGTTCTCTTGACAGTTAATGAGACCCATACATTATCCCTTATACAGTCCCTCATTACTCATGTTTACTGTTAGTACAGTTGGATGTTGGGGTGCAATGGCCATGTGAGGACAAGGGATGGAGAGGTGGAATTCTGGGAGTGCTTGCTATGCAAAACAGAAGATCAGTCATCGCTGTGTCTCTGATGCGATGT
The DNA here is from genome assembly GCF_950005125.1 of Chionomys nivalis. Lineage (NCBI taxonomy): Eukaryota > Metazoa > Chordata > Mammalia > Rodentia > Cricetidae > Chionomys > Chionomys nivalis. The sequence goes on from NC_080095.1 coordinate 55,567,141, forward strand.
GAAAGTAGAATCATGTGCTGAGGTAAAGGAGAATTTGGTTATCAAATTTTCATTAAGATTGAGATTAGGATGCACATGAAGATGCTAAAGTTTCTAAGAAAAAAACCCTGTCTGCTTTAAGAAAATATTTATTTACTTATTTACTTACAGTGTGTGTGTGCATGTGTGTGTGTGTTCATGGGCATGGGGAAGGCAGTGGCTAACTTTGAGTGGCCTCCTCTACTGTTTACTCTCTGTCTTATTTGTGAGACAGGGTTTCTCTAACTGATCCTGGCATTTGTCCTTTGGTTAGATTGTCTTTGTTCAAAACTCCCAAGGATGTACCTATTTCTGTTCCTTTCCTCCTCAGTACTGGTGAGACAGGCAGGAACACCCCTAGCCAGCTTTTTGTAGGTACTGGGGACCCAAGCCGAGGTCTTAATTATGTTCAGAAAGAACTCTAATATACTCAACTATCTCTGCAGTCTTCTGAATCGGTGTTTTTGGAAAGGTACAGATCCTGAAAAGTGTTTTACAGTAGCCCAAATCCCATCTGAAAACAGCTAGATTGCTGTCTGAGAACAAAGATACAATGTGGGGAGGACAGAAAGTGTTTTGTTTGGAGACTGTGGGCACAGTGCCGTAACAGGGATCCTAAAATAAACAAGGAGTGGTTGAACTAGGGTAAAGCCCATACATGGTGATTCTTCTATGAAAAAGGAATGGTCATGAATAATTCTGTAGTTGTTTGTTCTTTGGGGGTGGCCACCCAGCTCTCAAATACATGGAGATTTATTCTTACTTATGAATGCCCGGCCTTAGCTTGGCTTATTTTTAGGCAGTTTTTCTAACTTAAATTATCCATTTTCTCTTTAACTATGTTTTGCTTCTGGACTTTTTACGTTTCTTTATTCTATACATCTTTCTTTCCTTCTTATTCCATGACTGGCTATGTGACTAGACCCTGGTGTCCTCCTCTCCCTGTCATTTTCTTGCTCCTTGCTCCTCTTCTGAGCCTAGATTTCTTCTTCTATTTATTCTTTCTCCCTGATAGCCCTGCCTATCCCTCCCCTGCCTTGCTAGTAGTTGTCCCTTCAGCTCTTTATGAGACCAATCAGGTGTTTTAGACAGGCAAGAAACACAGCTTCACAGAATCAAACAAATGTAACATAGAAGAAGAAACACATTGAATCTGTAGATTGCTTTTGGTAAGATTGCCATTGTTATTATGTTAATTCTACCTTCGCAAGAATATGGGAGATCTTTCCATTTCCCGATGTCCTCTTCAATTTCTTTCTTCAAAGATGTAAAGTTCTTGTCATAAAGGCCTTCCACTTGTTTGGTTAGAGTTACTCTGGGGTATTTTATGCTATTTGTGGCTATTGTGAAGAATGAAGTTTTCTGATTTCTTTCTTAGCCCATTTATCGTCTATGTAAAGAAGGGCTACTGATTTTTTGAGTTAATCTTGTATCCTGCTGCATTACTGAAAGGGTTCATGTGCTCAGCTATCACTCTCCTATCAAATTAATCACACAGTCTTCAATAAACAGGGTTTACATAGCACACTAAAGAAAGAGAAATAGAAGATGAAATAGAAGATGACCTTTAAAATTAGGTCAAATTTTATTACTATAACAATGTCCTGTTCCTCTTATGCCATTCTAAATCCATACATGTAATATCAACAAAACATATGTTTAATCACTTTTACACAGGAGCTTAAAACAAGATTTGCTTTATATCTATCCTAATGTTCTACTTGCATTTCCTGTCATCTTTTAGTTTATCAAAGCAAGCTAGTTTATAATCTTGTTCAAATTATGCTTTAAAATTGTAACAACTTTAACACACTCACTTTACTACTCTCACAGCTTTAACGGTTTGAAGTAAATATTTAATGATTTATAATTTAATAATGTCATTTTAAAAATTATCTTTCTGGTGTTAAATAAGGAAAAAGATCTTTAAAGCCTATCAACATGGATACATAAAAGTAAGATGTTAGTAAATGTAGACCTCAGATAACTTTTGCTTGGAAATCATTTTTGTTGGCTTTTTTTTTTTTTTTTTTGAGACGTAGTTTCTCTGTGTAACAGTCCTAGCTGTCCTGGAACTAGCTCTTGTAGGCCATGCTGGCCTAGAACTCACGGAAATCCACCTTCTTCTGCCTCCCAAGTGATGGAATTAAAGGGCATGCACCCCTACCTCCCAGGTGGAAATCATTTTTTCATAATAATGCAATGGCATATAAAAGAAAGAGTGAGAATCCCTTCTCTTAATAAATGCTTAAATATTTAGTAAATGAATGAACTATAACTTGATTAAGGACTAGGTCTACTTTAAAAATGATACCAGTACACACACATATGCACACACTGTGCACACTTGTATGTCTAAGCACACAAGCTTATGGGCACTACCTAGGGCTGCACACTCAGATGCGCTTACTGGAATTAGCTAATAAATCTAAATATTAAAGTTATCTAAGCTTTAATAAACATATAACAACAACTTATACACAAATTGTTGATACATGTTACCTCTACCTTCCTAAGTGTAAGTGAAGAAGTCTAAAACATGACTAACAGAAAACATAACGATAAATATACTCTTTTTGAGGTGATCAATATCTTTCTGAAAATGGGCTACAATAAAGGACATTAAGTGATAAAGAAATCAGTTGGTAATAAACTTTGATGGTTGTTTCTCTCCCATCCATCCCATTACAACATTTTACTTTCTGTACTTCCTCAAGGACACAACCTGCTTTGTATCAAGAGGGTGTGGCTATTAAATAAATTTTCACACCCTAACACTTGGAGTTGACAGGTGAACACTATGGAATTATTTGTTTGATGAGGAATTTTAACTTGACTCTAAACTTACCACTAGCTCACCTTTCTGAGCACAATCTTCTAAGAGGCTTGTTCTCTGCCTACACTGTCATTGAAATTTACCAGAAACATTTTATATGACGGTTGTGTCGTCTTTGATTTGTCTCAGTCCCAACTACCTTTAAGGTTCACAAAAGTAACACAATAGGAATGTAAAAACCCTGGTAGATGCCAAGGACAGCACAGAGATGATGCTTTCAATTTTTTTATACATTTCATTTAAATAAGAATCATTATTTTGTCATTTCAACACAGACAAGTGGTTTGATTAATCTGTGTTGAAAATTATGGTCACATATAGAATCTTTTTTTTTTAAAAAAAGGATGAATCATATTCACATAGTGTCAAGGTCCTTAATGGATGTGATCAAATGGAGTGCTTATAAGTGGACTCCTAGTTTACTACTGGTGTGTATTAGTGTGTAATCATTCTCTCGCTTTTCTTTATTATTAACTCAACACTGAATTAGAAAATTTTAAATCCTAAGTATAAAAGTTTATGGCTCCAGAGTTTTTGACAATATTTAGTGATTTTCAAACCAGTTCTTTATTTCAGAGCTTGCAATATGAGGGGATAGTTTTAAAAGTATAAGTGTAGATAAAATTAGTAATCTTATTTAAAAATTATATAATGGCTTGTCCTTTGATGTGATGGAATACTTGTTTGCAGCTGAGAATGTGAGCTTAATAAATCCATTTTCCTGGAAAAGACATAACTTTCTTCTTCATTCTTGCTGAATATATATTTGAGTGTTGTGTGTGTGTGTGTGTGTGTGTGTGTGTGTGTGTGTGAGAGAGAGAGAGAGAGAGAGAGAGAGAGAGAGAGAGAGAGAGAGAGAGAGATTTTCTTTATTCAGTTGTGGCTATTCTTGGACACCTATGTTGCTTCCAAAATCAACCTCCTGCAGGTGCTGAGGGCAGAGTATAGGGCTCCAGTACTTTTCAAAAGGACACAGTGAACAAGACAAAATGGAAGTCTACAGAATGGAAAAAAGATCTTCACCAACCCCACACCTGACAGAGAATTGATCTCCAAAATATATTAGTAACTCAAGAAAGTAGATGTCAAAATACTAAATAATCCAATTAAAATGGGGTACAGACATAAACAGAAAATTCTAAACAGAAGAAACTCAAATGGCTGAGAAACACTTAAAAAATTGTTCAACATCTTTAGCCATCAGGGCAATGCCAATAAAAATGACTCTGAGATAGTATCTTAAACCTGTCAGAATGGCTAAGATCAAAGACACTGATGACAACTTATACTGGAGAGGATGTGAAGTAAGTGGAACTGCTGGTGGGAGTGCAGACTTATACAACCACTTTGGAAATCAGTATGGTATGGTGGTTCCTTAGAAAATTGGGAATCAGTCTAACTCAAGACCCATCAATACCACTCTTGAGCATATACCTAAAGGATGCACACTCATACCACAAGACCATTTGCTAAATTATGTTCATAGCAGCATTATTCACAATAGCCAGAACCTGGAAACAACCTAGACACCCATTAACTGGATAAAGAAAATGTGGTACATTTACACAATGAAATATTATTCAGCGGTAAAAACTAATAAATGGATGGAACTAGAAAATCTATCCTGAGACAGGTTACCCAGATCCAGAAAGACAAACACTATATGTACTCACTCATAAGTGGATATTAGATTTAAAGCAAAGGATAACTAGGCTACAAGTGACTACTGATGGAGGAGTTATTTTCATTTAATAAAGAAACTGCCTTGGCCCATTTATAGGCCAGCCCTTAGGTGGGTGGAGTAAACAGAGAGAATGCTGGGAGAAAGAAGCTGAGTCAGGAGTCGCCATGATTCTCCCACTCCAGACAGACGCAGGTTAAGATCTTCCCTGGTAAGCCAGCTCATGGTGCTACATGGAATATTAGAAATGGGTTAGATCAATATGTAAGAGCTAGCCAATAAGAGGCTGGAACTAATGGGCCAGGCAGTGATTAAAAGAATACAGTTTCCGTGTAATTATTTCGGGGCATAAGGTAGCCATGCGGGCGGCTGGGTGCCGGGGACGCAGCCCCGCCGCTCTTATTACATCAGACTACCCCTGAGAAGTTAGGTGTAGCATAAATAGTAAAAACACAGAGGCAGATATTGGGGTTCAAGATGAAGTTCAGAAAACAAAGCAGGTAAGCCACTAGAGAGATCTTACATTATCAAGGCTCAGACAAACAAAGGAGATCCCACAATGCTTTCCACCGACCTTAGACTCCACACTCCAGTGAACTCTGTCTCTTCCCCTTTGTACTCCTCTCTTCACCCAGCTATATCACTCTTTTCTCCACCTTTCTAGTCCAGGGATTAAAGATGTGTGATCACAAGTGTTGGGGTCACCTTTATGTGAGGTCTGTCTCCAAGTCCTGGGATTAAAGGTGTGTGGCACTACTCCCCGGCCCATATGGCTGACTAGTATGACTGCTTTGTTCTCTGATTTTCAAAAAAAGCCTTATTTATTAAAACACAAACAATATATCACTATAGATAGGTAACAAGGAGGACCCTAAGAGAGACATGCATGGATGCCCCTGAGAAGGGGAAATAGATAAGATCTCCTGAGTAAATTGTGATCAGGGGTTGGGTGCTGAGAGGGGTGAAGGAGATGGGGAGGGGAACATGAGGGAACAGGATGGTTGAGTTAGGGGAGGGACAGGGAGGGAGAACAAGGAAAGAAATATCTTGATAGCAGGAGCCATTATGGGGTTAGGGAGAAATGTAATCCACAAGGATGACCCCAGCTAAGACTCCTAGCAAATGTGGAGAGGCAGCCTGGACTAACTGACAATCCACCCTAAATGTTATCATAAACTCTTCATTCAGTAACTGATGGAAGCAGATGCAGAGATTCACAGCTAAGCACTAGGCGGAGCTCCAGGAATCCAGTCAGAGAGAGGGAGGAGGGCCTATATGAGCAAAGGGTTAAGTGGTTAAGTTTTAAAATGTGGATAATGTAGGGTACATTAAGTGCAAAGTCTTCCCTCATAAATCAGTAAAATGGTTGATGTTAATAAATCTAAACAATAGGGTATACATATTCTGAGAGCTCGTGGTGCTAAATATTCATGGAGATTTTTCTTATGCTGACAACAAAATAAAGCATCTGTCCCGTGGAGGAACTTGGTGATTGCGTGAATTTTAAATTGAAATGGTCAGTTTTTCTTTAAAAGTAAATAAGTAAATAAACCCAAAAAGTAAAGCTATTTAAACTTGTGTATTAGGCAGATATACTCAGGATGGGTTTTAATGACATATTAAGGACCACCCTCCAAGTATGGGAAACAATTAGTAGAATCCTCTGGCTGAGGCTGTTTTTCCTCACTAAACCTATCAGCAAATCGTACCTATGAGACTCTGGTGTTGAGGTTGTCTTTGTTCTCCAGACAGCTTAGCTACCTCTCCCCTTAAATGCACAGTTACCCTGTGCTGCAGTTTTGGAGCCCATGACAAATGCATATTTGATAATTACTGACTTGATTTTTATAAATATTCCATTCCCTAATTACACATTTTCAGCGGCGTCTGCTCATTTCTCTTTCACGATTTCTTTCAATCCCCTTTCACACGCTTGTACTACTTAGGGTACTGTTTCTTTTTCTTCTTTAATATATTTTAGTATAAGATATATTCACTTTTACATACATTTTAAACAATTTATTTGTTTGATGCAGGATCTTACTATGTAGCCCTGTCTGGCCTAGTTATTGCTATACACTTCAGGCTGGGCTCGAATTCCTGATAACCCTGCTGTGCCAGCCTCTGAGTGCTGGGGTAAAAGACAAGTACCATCACAACAAGCTACCTAGTGCTTTTATTTGCTAGTGAGTGAGCTAGCTAATGAAAGTGTTGAATTAGAACCTTGAATCTTTAATTTATCATCATTTGCTGTTCTTATTTGCCTGTAAATATCAGAAACCCACCAAAAACCAAGACATCTCAAAGCACGTTTTTCTATTTCTTCTCTCCGATGCCTTCTTTCTTATTAGAAAAGCCATGTGTGCCAAATTAAACAAATACATCACACTATATATTAAGACCATTTTTTTTTCAAATTAGCACCTAATGCCATGGGCTGTGGACATGTATCAGATGGTAAAAAGCTTGGTGGGTATGAATAAGGCACCTAATTTGAATCTCCAGAACCTGTGTTATCGTTCGGTGTTGTGATGCATCCGAAAGTGCTGGGGAGACACTGTAAAACAAATATATTCTAGTGGTTCCCTTAATAATCAGTGTAGTTGAAATAGTGAACTAATGTGGGGAACAATAGAGAATGGGATCAACATCAGCACCAATCTTCCACATGTGTGTGCATGAGCAAGTACACTGGTATACACATGTGTACACGTATACTGCACACGTGTGCACACACACAGGAACCTAGGATACAATCTGATTTATGCATTTATATGTGATCATTTGTTTTATTGGTTTTATCGTTTTATCTTTATAGTTTTGCTTTAATTTATTAATGTGCTTTTACTACTAAGCAACTTTCATTTAGGCAAAATTTATACAGTATAAAATTAATCATTTAAGGACAGCCTGGTCTACAAGAGCTAGTTCCAGGGCAGGCTCCAAAACTACAGAGAAACCCATCTCAAAAAAACTACAGAGAAACCCATCTCAAAAAACTAAAAATAAACAAACAAAAAACAAATGAACAATTTAGTGTGCATTTAACAATGCAATGTTCTTATTTCCTAATTATATGACCACAGCCTCTATGGTCGCAATATTCTATGACTGTTAACAGAAATTTCATACTTGCTAAGCAACTGTTCACCATTGCATCCTCCCATTTTCACCTGACAACCACGAATGTACTATTTGTAAGGATTTACCTATTCCGAGTATTTTATAAAAAAAAAAAAATTATGAACCGCAACAATTTTCAGCATGACACAATAGCCCTAAGAATACAGTAATGGTACACTTATCTTGGCAGAAACCAACAGCTTTCTAATTAGATTTAGGATTAGACAAACAGTAGGGAAAATATACCTGGTACTGGAAACCAGTCAACTACCTAAGACTAGTGAAATCATGGATCTTGGAGGAGAATCAACAATTACCACTTACTAAAACAACATTATCCAGAACTACATTCTAAATATTTGTACTTACACCCACAGATAAGTGTAATCTTCACTCTTTATCAAGGAAACATCTCTTTGCAATAGACAGAGATCATTACAAAAACCCAAACCAATAAAATAATAGAGTAGCGGAACCTGGTCCCAATGAATACATCCACAAAACAACTCCTGCATCTGTGGCTCAGGCAACATGCGGAAGAGAAGGCAGAAATATTGTAAGAGACAGAGGATCAAGAAGTGTGCTATGAGACTCGGTGTCTTGTAATTAATATCAAAAGCTAAAGCCATAAGGTATCAATCAAACATGAGCCATTAAACATGAGCTGAATGAAGACAACAACAGACTTTTCAAAGTGGACAGAAGAGAGATCACAAGTCTCAAACCTACACAAAGAACTACAGACAACTAAGAAATGCTGAGATCGGGAGTACATTCAAGTAACATTATGAGGGCTAAGCAGGTTACATTTAGGAATGTATATGCATATAGATATATTCATATTTCAAGGATTAATGAAAAATGAGAGCATGACTGAAGGAGTGAAAGGAGATGCGTATGGCAGAGTTTGGTAGGAGGAAAGAAGAGGGAAATAATGTAACTGTATTCGAATCTCAAAAATAAAATAATTTTAAAAAGCTAACAGTAAACAGAAAGCAACATATTCTCTCACTTCCATCACATTTTGAAGTTCATGCTTGTATTAGTTCCTTTTCTGTTGCCATGATAAAATACCACCATCAAAATCAACTTGAAGAAAAAAAATTTTATTTCAGATTATGGTTCCAGAAGGATAGAGTCCATAATGTAAGGGAAAGCATGACATGATAGCAGGAAGTGGAAGCTGGACGATAATATTTATCAATCATAGTCAGAAGGCCGTGGGAGATAGTGATAACAGATGATAGATGTGTGTGTGTGTGTGTGAGAGAGAGAGAGAGAGAGAGGGAGGGAGGGAGGGAGGGAGAGAGAGAGAGAGAGAGAGAGAGAGAGAGAGAGAGAGAGAGAGAGAGATGGGGGAGAAAGAAGAGAGTAGGGGGAGGAAGAAGAGAGTAGGGGGATAGGGTAAGGATTTAAACCCTCAAACACTACCTTTCCCACCATCAAGACTTCACCTCCACAGGTTCCTCAACTTCTCCAAACAGCATTACACCTGGGACCAAGCTTTCTAACACCTGAGCCTATGTGGAATATTTCTCACTACATATTGAGGCATGTAGAAGAAATATTTCACATTTTACTCTATTTCGGAGGCAGGGCACAGGGTCTAACAATGTAGTTAGGCTAGCCTTGAACTTATGATCATTTTGTTTAGCCTGGGTGTGCTTAGGTTGCAGCATGTACCATCATCCTCAGGTGATTAAACTATAGACCGTAAGATATTGCTAGGCAATGTCTTTACTATTACATCTACAAACCTTGGAGTTGTATCTTGTGGTGACTATTCTTGATTGTCAGCTTGACACACCTCAGAAGAGGGAACCTCAGCCAAGAAAATGTCTCAATTAGACTGGCATATCTGTTGGGTATTTTTATGATTGCCAGTTGAGGAAACAGGTTGCATACTCCATTGCCTTTGCCACCCATGAGTAAGTGATCCTGAGTTATATGAAGAAGTTAGCCAAGAAGAACTATGAACCAACTCAGAAAATGGTGTGCTCCATGATTTTCACTTCAACTTCTGCCTCCAGATTCCTGTCTTAAGCCCTTGCCCCGACTTCCCTCAGTGACAGATCGTAAACTGGAAGTTGTAAGATTAAATAAATGCTTTCCGCACTGAAGATGGTTTGAATCAATGTTTCCTCACAGCAAACCGGAACACACTTTCAGCAATGCCATGGAAATAAATATTATCATAAAACCAAACAAAAGACAGAACTTTAGAAAAGTTAGGTAGTAAAAGAAATCATTAAGACAGCCTCTGGGTTTGAAGACAAGTTTGTACTGTTCGAATACAAGTCCATGAAAAGCAAACACCAGTCCTCCTAAAATAGATCTGCTAGGTCTCTTAAGAAATACCTTAAGAGAAGGTATCCTTGTAAGCGCTATCACTGGAGTCTTGGAGAATACTGCGTCCAACAAAAGACCTGAATGTATCTTCAGACTAGGAATGATGGATCTCATTCATTTGTGTTGTAATTTGGTTTACAGAAGCAATGATGTGGTAAGCCATTACCAGATAATAGAAAAGTAGAGAGAAAGGACTCACAAGCATTTCAGGAGCATAGTCCAAAGGAAGGAGGCAAAGTATCTGGAAGTCACTGATATTTATTCCACAAGGGAAATCTATTTTCTTGTGGAGAATAAAGAGTTCATCAGGCTTCTCCACAGACAGGATGATATATCACTCGAGACAATCTAATTCTCTTCACTCTAGTTCTATGCTCATCAAGAGAACTTGAAGTGATTTGTTTAGAAGTTTGATACTGTTAAGAACTAGTGTAGATAATAGACATGAGTATTTCCATTTGGAAATAAGCACATTGACATTCTGCGGACAAGAAGCCTGCCCCACTTTGGTTACTCTATTGTACCTAGAAAGTTCCTAACTTTAATTTTAACGCAATAGATGGGTGGTGGATCAACTCTAAAATGTAGAATGTTCATGATTTTTGATACCTAAAAATGATGCAATTAAAATTAGCTGAAGAAAGATATTCTTCACTCTTGAGCTTACCTTCTTGCTCTAATATAAATCATTGGAAAATCTGCTTACTACAATATTTAATCATGTATTACATTATTGGTAGAAAAAAATGAATTTCAAGCATATGATGAATATAGATGAATATTGGGGTGTAATTAGCATTTTAATGCAGCATTTTATATGATAAAAATTCAGAAGGAATTCAGGAGGTTTTCCAAATATTACCAGTCAGACACAGGATACAGAGTTCCTAAAAACAACTCTGCCACTCAATTTATCCAATGACTCTTCAGCTTTCACTCTGGAAAATACTTTCCACTTAAAAAAATTGCTGATTATAATTAACTCTGGAAAGCCTCAGATCCTGTAGGCTTCTTTTGGGTAAGAAATCTCAGGGATAATTTCAAGAGCCATTTTTAATAAGAGAGAATTATATTGCTGATTAGTTTGTTTTTGTCAAGGTTATAGTTTTATAATTTTTAATTTGAAGACATTTCTTCAACATCAGGCCAATATTTCAACTTGCTCAACATTCAACCCTCTAAGGTCCATAGCTACCTTAGTATATTATTTTGTTACCGAACCTTAGTACTATGGTGACTTTATCCCATATGATGACACATTTATTGAAAAATTTCTTTTACTGTTACCTTTGTAATAATTTCATTATAAGTACTTTTATTATATCAAGAGTTGCTAAAAATAGTTTTCTGCTCAGGTTAGTTAATTCCACTAAGTAAGAGTGAAGACCATTACCCAAATTCTTTGGACAAATTAAGCAAGCTTTATTTTCTGTCAGATAGGGCTATCTCCCTAAAACAGGGGTTCAAAAATAGCATTGAACACAAGAAACGGTAGGGCTTCTGTAGCCCCCAAACTGCAAGGTGAGAGGCTTTCCAAGGGTTTTGATTATGTACAAACTTGGTAGAACATTTCAAAACTATTTGAGAGAACAGCTTTATTTATCAGGGAGCATTCAATATGTGACAATCTCCATAGGTTAGGGAGCATGTCAAATTCCAGAAAAAGGGTGAAACACAGTCACCTTGAATTTTGTAAGAAAATGAAGTGAACTTGTTCTGACATTATAAGAAAATGGCTTCCATCCTTAAGATGGAGTCAGAATGGTCCATCCATTGCTTGTTGAGAGTTCTGAAGATTTTAGGATTCTTTCATCTGAGTATTTTAGCCAATTACAGTAAAGGAAACTTTTAGTGAACCCAAAGGCATGAGAGAAATGGTTAAAACTGAATTTCCTCAATGTTCAAAGTGCTTGATTGTGTTCTCTGAAATCCACAAAGGCCTCCAAAAAGGGTTGGAAACTGCATTTTAATTTGTTTCCAGTACCTTCCATATTGGCTGCCAATGACTTAAAGGGGTGGGCTACATTCAGAGAAAGTGAACACCTCAAACTGAAATTCCAATAAGATTTGGAGACACACCACAGACAAAGAAGTGTCTATCATTGGTTCTGGATGTCCCCTCGTCAGTCCCATCACTTTTACATCCAAGATCAACACACACACACACACACACACACACACACACACACATTCTTATTTTTTTTTTCGCAGATATAGACATGATTAATGTGATATGAGGAGAGATCTTGGAGACTTTTCAGAGTCCTCATAGAGAAGGAAATGTTTAAGAACCTTTTAAAATAAACTAGAAGCTTAGCAAAGAGATGAGCACATAAAATTTAGTTCAGGTATCTGGAAGGGATGGTTTGAAGGGAGAGGAAGGACAGAAATCTATGGAAACTTGGAAAAAACTCACAGTGGATCTAGAGGTCTGGAGGTCTTTGAAAAAAATATAGAATTCACATTTTGACTTAAGAGGAAAGCCCAAGAAAACAAAGATTATATAAAAGATTTTATAGCCTGCCCAACAACTTGGGACTGTTTATCTCCTTTTAGGAGACGAGCAAGTACAACAGGGTACTGAGTAGTCAATTTGTGTTCTTAGAAATTACACTGCCTAAGCATGTGAAGGACAAGTTGTGGGAAAGCATGTATAGATGAAAAAAGATGTGATCAAAAGATGTGTAGCTCAGGGTTTAGACTATAAAGACTATAAAGTACTTTGTTTGCTAAGTAGATTACACACTACTTACATATTTAATTGTTAGAAGACACTGGAGAAACCTGTACTTAAATGAATTTACTAGATATGTTATAAATAGAAAACAAATGTCTCAAATTGCTACTGGGCGCTTCAAATTCTTCACTTACTAATAAATCCAAACACTGAAGATAGGACTCAGCTGCTATTCTTGAAATGTTCTAGGTTTCTTTTCATTATGAAATTTCACTTTGTAAAGAGAGTGAAAGCTCTGGTCTTTTTATAGATCAGCACATGAAAATGTCAAGACATTGAGGGACACCAGGTCAGCGTTAGGACTTCTGTGGTGAAAAGAAGGAATTGAAGTGATGTGTGGAACCCTGTTAAATTACATGATAAAGGCTTTAGTCCAATTGTGGAAGACCACGGATGCCTTTCACATGAACTCACACATCAACATCAACAGATATACTTTGAGCCAGTAGATTGTGTCATTGTATTGGGGCTATTTCATTTTAATCAGGTTTATTAACTGATGAGCTCCAAATTTCTAATTGGAATATATTTGAACATAATCACATGTAATTGTTTTAGAATCTGGCTAATGAATAGATTTTAGTTCTTCCTTACTGGTGTTTTTCCTTCCTTAATTTATATTTTAAAATACAACACCATAATCTTTTCTTTAATACTCAAGATTACTCAATATTTAAGGATCAAGTTTCTATACATAAACTAAAAGTGAATGTATCCTAATAAGTGTTTGGTAGCCCTAGAATTATTTTTCAGCTTGTAGAAATAATCTGTAACTCAATCTCACCCTACCATCTCACTGTTTTATAAGCTAATTCTAGTTTTAATGAAATTATTTTGGGAAAATAGGGAAGTTAATTGATACAGAAAATATCTACATTTTATATGCATAATGTAAAAAATGAAGGAACAAGAGGTATGTAGATAAGGTATACAGAAAACATGACTAAAATCCAAACTTAAAATTTTTAATTTTGTCCACTAATTTATAAGCCCTACACTTTAACATTGTAATTGAGGTATAATTTGCGAATAAAGTTCTACATATTAGAGGTGCACATAATAATCTTTTTTTCAGTCATTACCAAGGTTTATTAGTTAAATATCATGACCTAATTACATAGATGACAATTTATCGTTGAAGTTCATCCTAAATTTGACAATTTTCAGACAACCAAATGTTCTGTTTTCTATAGAAAAGAAATGAATAAATATAATAAAGTGATCTCCAAGTCTCTATTGTTTGGAATATTAACACATGGATTTTACATCAAATATATTTAGAAAATTCTATATTGAAATGTCTTGAGTCGTAATGATTTGTAGGACTCCCTAACATTATACTTTAGTAATCTTTAAAGGTGATATACAATACTTGGCAAGTTTTAAAGTTCTTGACTTCTAAGTATTTCATTTTATAGATGATATCACAGTAACTCCACTCTGGGAAGTACAGCATGAAATTGTGTGTGTGTGTGTGTGTGTGTGTGCAGGCACGTGTGCGTGTTTTAGCATTTAACATTGCAGTGACCTACAGAAACTGCACTGGGCACACTAAGCATTAGATATGGATGTACACTCTACCACACAGTGATAGAAGGGACAATCGGATGTAGTGACATTTTGTTTGTATTTTAATAAATAAAATTTGTATGAGAATCAGAAAAGTAAAATAGCTTCACTGACCATCCTTAAAGACCAGGCAGCAATGAAATACACCTTTAATCCCAGTAATCACACTAGCTTGCCATAGAAACCAGTTGGTCGTGGTGCACGCCCTTAATCCCAGAATTTGAGAGGATTATAAAATTGGAGGAGACAGCTCTCACTCTCAGTCTCATTCTAAGATTCGTGAAGGCAGGATCACCATTTTGGTAGGATCAACCAAAATAGTGGCTGGCTAGTTTGCTCTTCTGACCTTCAGATTGAAACCCGATTTCTGTCTCTGAGTTTTTATTAACCTTGCTTCATCCAGGATTGACCATGCCAAGGCCTCAGTTTAGGATTTCCTTAGTGATTTCTCCATTATTGGGCAAGAATCTGGTTGAGAATGGGCCAGAGATGCTGCTGGGCCAAAGACCCAACTGGGTACTTCCTTTTGCTGATCTTAGCCTTGTTGCCATTGCAGGATTCGGTGTGATGTCATGGCCTTAGCCTGATGCAGACCCTTGACCACAGAGCTCCAGTCCCCTTTTTGAACCCTTCTGGAAAACACTGTGTTCAGATGCACTGACAACAATTTAAAGGTAGATGCTAGATTACTCGTTATTATTAAAAGTCACATCACATGGGAGGATAAGATTTCTCTGCTTTTTAATTTTGTTTTTTTTTAATTGGACTCCTGGGAACCCCTCCGGAGCCAAGCTTCTTGCCAACCCCAAAGTGGCTCCCTTAATTAAGATATCTCCTTCCCTGCTCCCATATCCATCCTTCCTCCATCTCAACCATCCCACTCCCCAATGTTCTCCCCAACCCTCCCCTTCACCCTTCTCTTTCCCCATCTCTTTTTCCCCCTACCCCATTCCCACCCCCTTGCTCCCAACTTTTGCCTGGAGATATTGTCTGCTTCAGATTTCTAGGAGGAACTATATATGTTTTTCTTTGGTTTCACTTTATTACTTAGCTTCTCTAGGATCACGAACTATAGACTCAATGTCCTTTGTTTATGGCTAGAATCCACTAATTAATGAGTACATACCATATTTATATTTTTGGGTCTGGATTATCTCACTCAGGATACTGTTTTCTGTTTCTGTCCATTTGCATGCAAAATTCAAGATGGCATTTGTTTATTTTTAACCACTGAGTAGTACTCTAACGTGTAGATGGGCCACACTTTCTTTATCCATTCTTCTGTTGAGGGGCATCTAGGTTGTTTCCAGGTTCTGGCTATTACAAATAATGCTGCTATGAACATAGTTGAACAAATACTTTTGTAGTATGATTGGGCATCTTTTGGTATATTCCCAAGAGTGGTATTGCTGGGTCCTGAGGTAGGTTGACTCCCAATTTTCTGAGAAACTGCCACACTGATTTCCAAAGTGGTTGCACAAGTTTGCATTCCTACCAGCAATGGATAAATGTTCCCTTTATTTCACATCCTCTTCAGCGTAGGCTATCAGTGGTGTTTTTGATTTTAGCCATTCTGACAGGTGTAAGATGTTATCTCAGCATTGTTTTGATTTGCATTTCCCTAATAGCTAAGGAAGTTGAACATGTCCTTAAGTATCTTTTGGCCATTTGCAATTCTTCCATTATGAATTCTCTGTTCAGTTCCGTACCTCATTTTTAATTTGGTTACTTAGAATTTTAATGTCTAGTTTTTTGAATTGTTTATATATTTTGGAGATCAGATCTTTGTCTGATGTGGTTTGGTGAAGATCTTCTCCCACTCTGTAGGTTGCCTTTTTGTCTTAATGACTGTGTCCTTTGCTTTACAGAAGCTTCTCAGTTTCAGGAGGTCCCATTTATTCATTGTTGCACTTATTGTCTGTGCTACTGGGGTTATAGGTAGGAAGTGATCTCTTGTGCCCATGTGTTGCACGCTACTTCCCACTTTCTCTTCTCTCAGGTTAATTGTGATCGGATTTATATTGAGGTCTTCAATCCATTTGAACTTGAGTTTGTGCGTGGCGATGGATATGGATCTATTTTCATTCTTCTACAGGCTGATATCCAGTTATGCTAGCACCATTTGTTAAAGATGCTTTCTTTTGTGCATTGTATAATTTTAGCTTCTTTGTCAAAAATCAGGTGTTCATAGGTTTGTGGATTAATATCCGGGTCTTCGATTTGATTCCATTGGTCAATGTCTCTGTGTTTATGCCAATACCAGGATGTTTTCAATACTGAAGTTCTGTAATAGAGTTTGATGTCAGGGATGTTAATGCCTCCAGAAGTTCCTTTATTGTATAGGATTATTTTGGCTATCCTGGGTTTTTGTTTTTCCATATAAAGTTGATTATATCTCAAGATCTGTGAAGAATTTTGTTGGGATTTTGATGGGGATTGCATTGAATCTATAGATTGCCTTTGGTAGACTAGCCATTTTTACTCTGTTGATCCTACCAATCCAAGAACATGGGAGATCTTTCTATTCCTTTTTCATGTGTGGTGCAAATCCTCTAGCTTTCCTGCTTAGCAAAGTATAAGCAGACAAGGTATTATTATTAATTACAGTCACTCATTGTCAATTAGGTCTCCAGAGTCCATTGTCTTATGACAGAATGCTTTACCTCTCAACAGCATCTTCCCATTTCTTATACTGCTTTAGCCCCTGATGACCACAATCCTGGCAGGGTTTTTATTTCTTTGTTTGTTTTCTTTATATATAAGTAAGTTTCTGTAATATTTGTCTTTCTGTGTTTGACTTCACTTAGCATACTACCATCTGTTTGCCTACATTGTCATAATTGGGATAATTTACTTTTTAAAGAAAATGCTAATTAAAATACATTTAGTTCATTTTTCTATCCTCCTTCCACCCCATCTCCAATTTGCATACCCATTAATACCTTTCAAACTCACAATCCCCTTTCCTAGGACTACTGCTGTTACAGAAGTATATAAATACAAACTCTTGAATCCATTTAGTGTTTAAAAGATGTTTTTAAGTTCAATAAAACCCCATATTCAAATATAAATATACATGACATTATCAGGTCTACTGTTGGAGGGTTTTTTGTGCATTTCACATCTTGTTTATTGTGTAAAATGCTATGGTTCTTATGAGAATGGAGACCATACTATCCGATACTGATTCCTTCCATCTAGATGTGTCACCAATGGAGAAAACACCATACTGTCTCTGAAAACAGACATTCTAAGTGATATTTTTACCAACCTTGGGCAGGAGTCCTTTTTCACTGCACCATCTAAGACACTTTCTTTCAACTTTCTGAAAATAGCTGGGCTAGCAGATGGAAGATGGTACCTCAGTCTGATTTAGATTTATATTTCCTGGATGCTAAATAATATTGAATGGTCTTTCAGTATACTGGGCATTTGTTTGCCCATTTTGAAAAACATTTATTCTATTATTTGGCACATTTTAAAATCATGGTTTTATTTTTTTTGTTGTTACATTGCATTTGTTCCTTTTTATTTTAGATATTATCAAATTATGATTTAAATTGCCCAGTTCTTAGGTGACTTTTCATTTTATTTATTGTTATCTTTACTGTACAGACACTTTTCAGTTTGATGTAGTGCCACTTGTTCGTCTGCTTCTAATGTCACAAAATAAGAACAGCCAGTACCAATGCCAGCATTGTGCTCCTTTATTTCTTCAGTAATTTTCTTGAAGTTCTTAGTATTTTTTTTATTGTTCTTTTTTTTTTTTTCTTCAGACATGGGTCTCAGTGTAGTTCAGGTTTGCCTTGATTGTGTGATCCTCCTGCCTCTGCCTTCTTGGTCCTGAGTTTACAGATTTGAGACACAGCCTACACATGTTTTAAGTCTTCAATCCATAGTATTGATTTACGCATATGGTACATCCACTTTTATTCCCATGTAGATAATCAATTTTCCCCTTACTACTTGCCTGTAAATTTTCTTTTTCCTATCTTGTGTTACTGGCATTTTTTTCGGGGGGGGGGGGTGTCAGCAACACAATGATGGTGAGTATAAGAGTTTACTTCGGAGTTCTATCCCTCTCGTTTTGTCTCTGTGCCTGTGGTTACAGCAGCAGGTTTCAGTTTTGTAAACTACAATTTTGTAGTATGTTTTCTAATGCCCACACTTCATTCTTCTTACTCAAACTTTCTTTGGCTATTCAAGGTGTTTTATAGAGCCAGATGAATACTATTTTTTTCTTTTTCTTTTTGCCACTTCTGTGGAAACTGCTATTGTTTATAATTTTGATAGAGACTGCACTGAATCTTCAGATTCAGTTTTGATATTAAGTTTTCTGGTCCTAGAAAATAGGATATTAGATACCTTTCATTTATCTGGGTGTTGTTCAATTTCTTCAATCTTAATGCTTTATAGTTAATATTCAGTTGATACTTTTATGTTCAAATACTCAGGAAAAGAAACATTAAAAGAGGAGAGACTATTTTTGGTAGCAAAACTGTTTTGTTTTTGTTATAGAGATTTAAAGCAGAGAGACAGCCTCCAGTTTCAGAACTTTTGGAGATTTTTCAGTTCAGATCAATGACCGTTGTCCAAATTAACCTATTTGGTTATCTTAGACACTTTAAAGTTTATTTAAAAAAATATAGACTCTCTAGTCAAATTACAGGGCACTGAAACAACCTATTAAGCAATTCTAGGTACAGAGGTAAAGCAGTCAAGAAAGGAGTTTTATCTTGAAATCATTTTTTTTTTTTAAATTCAAACATTTTATTTTATTTTTTTGCTTTGTAAATAATACCATTAAAAATTTCCTCCTCTCCCCTCCTCCCATTTCCCTCCCACTCTCCCACTCACCCTTCTCCCTCCCCCTTCAGTCCTAAAAAAGGGCAGGGTACCCTGCCCTGTGGGAAGTCCAAGGCCCTACCTCCTCCATCCAGGCCTAGGAAGGTGTGTGTCCAAATAGACTAGGGTCCCAAAAAGCCAGTACATGCAGTAGAAACAAGTCCCAGTGCCTTTATCATTGGCTTCTCAGTCAGCCCCCTTTGTCAGTCACATTTAGAGAGTCCGGTTTGATCACATGCTCCTCATTCCCAGCCCAGCTTGTCTTGGTGAGCGCCCCTTAGATCAGTCACACCATCTCAGTGGGTGGATGCACCCCTCCCAGTCCTGACTTCCTTACTCATCTTCTCCCTCTTTCTGCTCTTCAACTGGATCTTGGGAGCGCAGTCCAGTGCTCCAATGTGGGTCTCTGTCTATCTCCCTCCATCGCCGGACAGAGGTTCTATGGTGATATTCAAGACATTCATCAGTGTGGCTATGGGACAAGGGCAGTTCAGGCACCCTCTCGTATGTATCTTGAATTTAGACTGCTTTATACTGTGCCCACTGATCAAAAAGTGAATGAATAAAAGAAACAAAGAAAGAAAGCTATGCATCAATGGCTCTTTAGATTTTCTTTCTGATCCATGTGAACTGAAATCTATTCGCAACCCCAGGCCTATTGTTCTAATACACTCAATGCTAAAATAAGGGAGACGTGTAAAGAGCAATTGTCTCGCCAAGTTGATGTTCCTTAGTTTTCAAGGTCACTAAAGTAAATGGGAAACAAGTAGAGCCAGCATTTAATTATACAGAACTTCTAGGAGAAGAGATGAATGAAATCTACACTCATTTTTAGCTTGGGATCAGTTTCTCCTGTTCATCACCAATGACTTTCCCAACAACATTGTCCTGAAACTTATTATCCAATCTGATTAGTGTCTGCTCCTTAGGTTTTTTTTTTTTTTTAATAGGAATAGTGGCCAAAGCATAGCAAGATACCAAGTTAAGCACAATAAATTGGATAAGTAGAAAACAGCTTACATTCCTCTTATAGCAACCCAATGAAACAAAAACAGGGATAAAATAATACTTTTCGTGATATAGTCAAGAATGTCATCCCATTTCTTTTAATTCTTTTAGTAAGAGAGATAGACTAGCTCAGTGCTAGGACACATGTCCAGCATTTGAGAAGCCCAGGGTTTAATATCTATATACATACACATTTTTAAAAATAACAGTATTTCTTAAAACCAGGACTGCATATATTTGTTTATCATTACATAGAGTATATTTAAGCTAAGAATGATCTAGTACATCTATATGTCCATGTCTGCATATGCCACTGTGTGTGTGTGTTTGTGTGCTGATGTTTTAGCATTAGCTCAAAGAAGAGGAATTTCACGGCACCTGAAGAAGAGAAATAAGTAGAGACAACTCAAGAAGGGCTTGATGGATTATGCTGTAGAAGATTTGACAGGAGAGAAAAAGGCAATTGTGGGATAAAATCACTACTCTGGGGAGGAGAAAGAAGTGAAACCATTAAATTTAGACACCTCATCAGTGGCTAGATTGTGGCTCACTGGTTACGAAGAGAGAGAAGAAGAAGACAGAAGGAAGGGATAATAGAATTTTAAAATACTTAGTTTGAAAAGACTGGGAATAGATCCTTTAAGTTTCTATTGATTTTTACTGGACATAATGAAATGGGGGCCCCACAGTGAGAAGACCAAATTTCTTTTTAACAGTAGACATAAGTGAACATGGTTTATGTCTAAGACAATGATGTCTAGTTACTACCATTTTTGATAATATTATAATATATAGATTGCATTGTCCCTTGTTGATTTTAAGAATGAAACTATATAAGTGAACACTAACCTGTAACTTCGTTGTTTCCTCTTTTACTCTAATTATTGAATTAAAGTTTTTGCATACAAGCTCTTGCAATACCTCAGAATGATCAGTGTCCATGACACTGACTACTCAATTTTGTACTGATTAATAACAACATAATTTCTTCCAAATCTTTGACATTAAATAGTTAAAGCTACTGTTTAAAGATTATTTAGGTAAAATGTATATGTCTGCATTAAAATTTAGGTCAGGAAAATAATAATAGCATCATATTATTACTTCTTTCTTTCAAAAGCAAGTGGATTTCCACTATATTAATTATCTTTTCATAAAGTTTTGAAATATGTGTAAGAAAAGCATCAAGATTTAAAGTAGAATCACACACTTCAGCTACGAAAATTAGCTATAGCATTATTTTTTTTTGAAAAGTCATTAACATAGCACAGCTAATTAGGTGTAGCAAAGTAGGATGCCATTCAAGATGAGGAGAGAAGTTTAGTATGTTCAGGAGAGTGATTTTGATGACATTTTCTTAAGACTCTGAGGGTTTAGTTATTACTTATCTTGCTTAAGTATTGCTTTATTGGGAAAACAAAAATCAGTCAACTTTGCTTTTTGCAATTAGGAAAACAAACAAAAAAATCTGAGAGTTTTCCACCTGATATTCATGAGTTTATGTTTTATTTGTCTGAAGTGGACCCATTACCATTATTTATTGTAACTACTACCATAACATTGAAAATGTATCAATGCTGAATATGCATTTAAAACTCTAAGAATTACAAAAGTAAAAAGGAACTGTTCTTTTGTCTTTCTCTATTGCTTTAAAGGACTCCAGCTTTCTGTTTATGTGACAGGTTTATATTTGTTCTGCATAACGAAGATGACATGAGAATGGGAACACTCATCAGATAGATTTCATTTATAACAAGAAAGGTGAAAAAGTGATTCTCGAATCTACTTACTATTAACATCCAGATTAATCAAAATATTTCCCCCAAAACTGCGCATGTTGCAGAAAATTCTATATGATAATATGAACACAATGTCAGGTATTTTTTAACAGTAGCAAAATATCAGGGTAATTGCTTGAGAAGTTAGACATGAATTATTTAAACCAATATGCAACTCCTAAAAAGCACTGATATATTATTATTGGCTAAAAATATAAATTCTTCCACACAAACAGATGTGGAACTATGTGTCAACTTGATAATTTTTGTTTTGTTCTCAATCACTCAATTGCATGGTAATTTATTGAATATGCACAATTTTCGCCAGATGTAAAAGCTATATATGAAGTTGTAGGAGTAATTACCAAGTGTGAACACACCGATGTTCCATAAGGGATTAACAGCAG
Source organism: Chionomys nivalis (assembly GCF_950005125.1). NCBI lineage: Eukaryota > Metazoa > Chordata > Mammalia > Rodentia > Cricetidae > Chionomys > Chionomys nivalis. Next base: position 55,589,492 of record NC_080095.1, read on the forward strand.
AAATTTCATGTATTTCAGCATGTGATGGAATGAGGGTTTCAATTTACATATATCTGGAAAGTGACTGGGTAGCTAAACAGTGTTTTTATTTTTGTTTTCCCCCATCAAATGCTGCCTTTTAAAATTGATTTCCTAATACAAATATCTTTACAAATCAAGTCCTGCCTTCCCATTGTTCTTACTCATTTTTCTCCAAGAGATTTACAACTTGTTTGTGGTCCCTGCTCACAAGACTGCTTCCTGGAGGCTCATTTGGAAAGTCAGGGGACCAGTCATAATGCTCAGAATCATGTGATATCTCTCAAAGATACCAGATGACTGAAATCTTGTTCCTTATACTTTTGACAGTGTTTAAAAGTTATTTTGGGGGCGGTAGGTAAGATAAATCTAGTTTCTGTTTTCCCATTTTGTGTGGAATCAGAGAAGAAGATGGACTACTTTACACTTCATTTTCGCAAGTGCATGACAGATCAATTAACTTACCTCAAGTGAGGCGTGTATCTTACAATCATAGGCTGGAGATGCCTCTATGTCTCTTTAGATCCTGTTCATTTTCTTATATATTCCTAGCTGTTCCTATTGCTTCATCTGATGGCTACTATATATGGTACACACGTGGAAGAGATTGCACACATGTCAAGGAAATAAAGGCCTCGTAAGTAAGAAAGAGTACAAAGAATAGCACTACTCTCAAAAATGGCTGGCTGTGTTTCATTGTGAATTTTATCTAATTCTTTCTTCCATCTGTATTCCTCAGGAAACTCATGATGAACAAATTACAATTGTACCAAAACTTGAAACCCTGGTAAACTTGTCCATTGTTGATTAATGGCTCTATCATCTGCTGCCAGCCAGGATTCTACAGACATTAATTTTAGCAGGAACAGCTGGTTCTGGGATACAGGTCCGGGCTGCTCCTGCCACAGGATCTACCTGTGATATATTAATAAAAGGATGAAGCTGTAACTTTTCAGATGCTGCTGAAATTTCAAGTCAGTGCTTTTATAGAAAGGTAAATGAGTCATAACTTTCTGTATACTGTTCAATATATCATTTTATCCCAGGATCTTCCTGATTTCAAAACATAGCATTATTCTCTGTTATGAAGAGAAAAGCGGTTAAAATGACTTTAGTCAAAATAGTCATAGCTGCCAAACAAAAGCGCCTCAAATTAGTAAGGACATTGAAAACTAAATAGATTTACCAGGAAAACACTCACCTGTGTTAAATAAAAGTAACTATAAAAAATTTGAATTGAAAGTGCCATGGTGGCTGGAGAGATGGCTCAGAGGAATAGAGCACTGGCTGCTCTTTCAGAGGTCCTGAGTTCAATTCCCAGCAACCACATGGTGGCTCACAACCATCTGTAATAAGATCTGGTGTCCTCTTCTGTACTGCAGGATACATGAAGGAAGAAACTTATATACATAATAAATAAAAATCTTTTTTTAAAAAAAGAAAGTGCCAGTTTATGGTGTTAGTTCAAGATTTTGCTTTACTTTTGTGATATAGAGTGTCATAACCTCTTCATTAATTAGATCTGGCTTTATTTCCATAATTATTCCCTTAAGTGTCTTATCTATGATTGCCTAATAAGGAAATGAAACTGTCTTTAGTGTTTAAAATATATCTAGATATAAGATAATTAATAGTGTATCACAAGTTGAAAAAATTGAGAAAAAGCATAAACTCAAAATACGTAATGAGTTATGTATTATAGATGTGATATTTTAAAGACTATGAGAATTTGGAAGGCCATTTAAGACAGGGCCATTATCCCATGTCATGAGGTGCGCTGTGGTGTGCATCAGAAGAACAGCAAAGCACAACTGGTCAGGTTCAATCCCAAGGTCCGTGGTTTACCCTATGGTATATTAGTCATTGTCTAACTTTTAAAATCCTCGTGGTTCTTATTGTATATCAGGATTGATTTGTTTTTTAACTCCTCATTCCTTTGAAGATTAATGAAGAAATGTTTTCAGTGCTTGTCAAATTTTTCACCTACCAAGTATCAACATCATTCTTTCTTAAGTCACAGAGGACTAATTACGAAAACATCGCTTTCCTTAACATGTATGTATGTTTTCATAAAATGGATTTTTGATGGTTATTTTTTGGGGGGTTATTTCAATGCTATCATGATTAAGACACAAATATGCCTATATTTACTAAAGTGTCTGCTAAAGTAATAAAATCGCTTGGAGTCATGATTATTCTAGAAAATGAAGGCACGTGGGAAGCATAAGAGACATGGTGTTTAGAATCAGAAGAGTGCACAAAATTTCTGCTTTATTATTTTATAGCTGAATAAGGCCTTGTCCAAATGATGAGATATGAAAATGTCTAGCAATATCGTTGCTTTGCAGTTTGGAGAAAATGTTAAATATCATATTCATTTCTAAGTGCAAAAAAAAAAAATAACCTGCTTTTGCTAAGTTTTGTAGTTGCAGCAAATTAGGTAATATGCGTATGAGTAGTACCTCATCAACAGTGAATCGCTCCATGAAGTTTGCTTTCATTACCAAAGTATATGCTAGAGAACTTATTTACATAACATTTAGCTTAAAGATCCAATTCATAAACGTTTCACTCTGAGCATGGGAACTTCTTTCCTTGAAATACTTTATAGTTCTGTTACTATGGCAATTAGATGACTCTAGAAGCATTAGGGCCTCAACAGCAACAGGAATTGGAGCAGGTACCGTGGCTCAGAGCTTGCTGTATCCCTCTCCTTACATGCAAATGGAGCTATTTTAAACCCTTCTCTTCATGGGGAGAGTTGCCCTTAATTGGCACAGCAGACTCAGAATGAGAGAAAGAGAACTTTCTGAAAGACTTCTGCTGGCAAGAAACACTTAGACTAATTTATTCTTCCGTGGCAATTCCTTTGATATGGTTGATGATCCACTGATGCTGTCTGCCTGCTTAACACCTGTAGACGCCTGCTGGCTGAGGCAGAAACACTTTGAAAAGTCTTCCTGTGGAGAAGAGCCTTTTAATCTCATCTACTTTTGGTCTTGCTTGCTTTTGACTTCATTCCAGCTCCTACCCCTTGACCTATTTCTCTTTTTGAATTTTATATATACTGAAAACATATGAATAGGAATGAAACATTAAGAGTCACTCAACAGCAGCTTGAGTCCTCTCCTTCCCTGAGTAAGAAGAAATTTTCAAGAGGTGCTGGAAATGGAGTTTGTGCACAGCGTGACTTTTCTTCTCAGAAGGTAGGTTGTTGGGTATAAAATAAATCTCTACTCTCAAGCTATGAAGTTCTGTGAAAATGTTCAAAGAGTTGGCAAGAATCCTGGATACTGGATATTTGTAGATTTATAAATAGTGGGGGAAATGTACTGAGGGAACATCTCCAACTCTCCTCAGAACGCATCTCTGCCTTTTCTAGTAGGACAAAACTCAGCTCCTCCTCACTTCTACATTATGCTCACATGTTACTCTGTAGAAAGGTGAGCAAAGTCAATATCTGAAGTGACCTGTTGTAGGAGACCCCTCTATTGATGTCTTGAGCATACTTGATGGCTGCATACATATGCTCAAAACTATAGCATGTACAGCACACCCATGTGCAGATTGTCAACACTTATATAATGATCTAACTATCTATAACTACCAATTAGGTTAAGGATCCTTCCAGTTTCTGACCCTCAAATCAGCCCCCACACCTGCCTAAACTCACAAAAGAGCCCTGAAAAAGGAGCTCTAAAGCCACCTTGCCTGTGCTCGCTGCTCATGAACTGAATCCACCTTTAATGCTGCTCTCTCTTCTGAATAAAACCTTTATCAATTGGTCATGTGCACTTTTAAGATTCTCGTTTTGTGCTTGTGCGTGCATGTTTGTGCAGTGCTTTCAAACATCTGATGTCCTGATCTAAAACTCTCTGCCTTTTTATCTTGAATTATGCATGGTCTTTTACCGAACCTTGGGCTAGATTGGTATTTAGCAAGCTTCAAGCCATTTTCCCACCTCGATCCCAACTTAGTACCTAAGTACTAGAGTTTAAGAGAGGCTTTCAAGAATGTCTAGTATTTTACATGGGTGCTAGGAATTTGAATCCACATCCTCATATGTGCATAACAAGTGCCCTACCCACTGGGCAATAGCTTCACCCTGTTCTTACTCAGTTCTTTGATAAGAACTTTTAGAACTTGGAAACCTGATAGGTTAGGATATTCCACAGCAATAGATGGCAAGCCTGGGTAGGAGGTAAGTCTTCTGGGTAGGAGGGAGAGATCCTACTTCATCCCTATGACTACATTTTCCTTTCTCTTCTTCCTCATCTGCTGTCTTTATTAGGAACAGTCAAGCAAATAAAAGTCATTAGGGTGTTCTTGAAACTTCAAGATGTTCATGACAGATTCATGCATGGCTAGCTATATCTTACTTATACATACTGAACAGAAAAGAAAAACGTGTTTTTACTTCCATTTTTTTTTCTGAAATTACTTCTCTTAATTTTTTCTACCCTCCATGCTAGATTTAGGGACTTTAGTTTTCCGATCTTATTTGTAAATTGAATTTCACCATTCATGAGCCACATCCTGCTGTTTGCCTTGTTGGGAAGCCCCAGTTCTGACATCCAGGGGGAAGAGATCCTGTCTTTAACAGGCTCAAACTTATGTCCTTCCTCTACTAAATACTTCCAAGAGACAACAATAGCTGACTTACAGTTGTCTAAATCCTTCAGATTGTGAATGCAGGTTTTCTCTCTCTAACAAAGCCAGTTGCCTGTTTATTTTTATTATTGACAAACCCTAGTCTTCTTCCAGAAAGTCTCAAGACATATTGATGGCTAGTTATATATCAGATTCCACTAGAAAGAGGCCAGTTACTCAATTGGAAGGTTAGAAAGAACCATTGTAAATATCCAGGAATTTCCTAGTTGAAATGAGGGCTTAATTTATGAGGAAGATCTTTGCAGAAAGGGTGTAGACACTTAAGGCTGGAGATACCGAACACCCTGAAGGAAGATTCTAAATGGAGACTCACTTTCTTTGGAGTTTTCAAATCTAAACATCTATTGCTATACCTCAGAGCTCATCTCTCTGGAAGAAAATCAGGCCTATACTTCTTCAATCTTTTCTCTTCTCCACTGCAGGTCCCCATGGGGAACTCCTCTTTTTGTTCCCTAGACTCCTCTCTTTAGTGTATTATTAACCAACGGAGAGAATTTCATCAGTCAGCCCCTGAAAAAGGAATATTTTCTCTTACCGCAATACTGTCTGGTCTCAATACAAACTGGGGAATGGGAATAACTAGATCCAAAACAGCAGTCTTACCTGTAACTCTACAATTATATCTTTTATGTAGGATGCAAGGGAAACTGTCTGAGAGCTGATGTGTTTAGATTTTAATGACTCTGTATCAGAAGCTCTGGTAGAGCGAGCATAGGATCAAAGGAAATGACAGAGTACAGCTTGGGTATTCTGGATGACTCACTACTTCAGGGTGTAACAGCCTCTCAGGAGGAAACAAGTTGACACCTTACCAAGTACCTCTTACTGCTACCCTAAAACTTGACTCGCAAACTACATTTTTCAGTCCTGGATATATCCATAGAGGAGTGCCATATTCTGAGGCATGACATGTTCTTGCCACTAAGATAAATGACTGGAGTTAAATGATGATATGATTATGGCGCCATTTACAGTAACTGACATCTAAAAATCTAAGGAAAACAGGCAACTTACTCGAAGAATGGAACTAGTGGCTTCCAGACCCTGACTCTATCTTTCTTTCTTTCTTTCTTTCTTTCTTTCTTTCTTTCTTTCTTTCTTTCTTTCTTTCTTTCTTTCTTTCTTTCTTTCTTTCTTGTCAGGAGCCATGTCCCCCCTCTCCCCAAAATTATTATAGGGAGCATTGCCTTGAGAAGTTTGCAGAGGGCTCCACTTCCCAATTGTATTGAGAATTGTTTTATTGACAAAGCCTATCCCACACCCAAATTAACTGTTAATAGAGAGCTATCTGTTAGCGGAACCCGCCTCGCACTCTAACTATCTAGAGAACTAGGTGTGTCAACTTGTGACTTCCTGACCAAGGAATCGTGACCTGACCGATCGTAACCTCCTGGCCAACGACCTCGTGACCGGTTTGGACCACGCGGCAAGATCCCGTGTCCCAGCCCCACAAGCTCCTCATCCAGGGGCTATATAAGCTGTAACAATGACTCTAATAAACGGAGGCTTCGACAAATCTGCCTAGCCACTTTCCTCTCATCAGCCCATGTCTTTCAGGTGGTACCTCTCCGTGACCCTGGAATAACTGACCAGCCAGGCGGGTTACAGACCCTAGACAGAGTAACTCACCAAGGCGGTCGACACTTTCTTTTTTTTCCCCACTGCCCTGGAGAGATGTGCAGTTTATCTAACTACCAGCTGTATATCAATTGAAAAGGGACACAGTGTAAGAGCAACAGGGGAAGAAGCATACAAGATGTCTCCTAGTAATCTGGAAGGAAAACACCAAGGTATGAAACTATTACCTAATTGGTTTCATAACACTGATGGAAAATAAATAAGAGGGCTAAATTCCTAGAAGCCCCAAGAAGATGAATGAGAAAGGCAATAGTTAAGTCAGTTGATTACATCACAATTAGAGACATCATTCAAGGAAAAAACAAGAATCCTGCCATGTTTTACAGTCACTGGTTATTAGTAAAAGATTATATTTTTCTTAATTATACCATACCTAGACTTCTATTTCTGTTGTTTTGGAGTGGAAATTTTTTTCTAATATAAAACAATCATGCTATATGTGAATGGTACTTCCTTAGGGGATAGGAGATAGTCCACACTTTTTATCAGGGCATTAGTGGGAATTTGAAGTTGAAAGAGGGAGTCATTCTATAGTGTGTAAAGGATCTCTTGATATGTAGTTCCAACTTGCAATCTTATTCACAAACTATGCAACTCAGCCCCGACCACATTCAGCTTATTTATAATTTGAGTCCTTTGGCCACCAAAAAATATTGTTTTTTCCCTCTTGAAAATGCCAGGGTTGTGTCAAATTTGGATTCCCAATTCCTTTATGAGGCAACTTACGGGCCACAAATCAACTCACTGAAATGAACTTCAAAGACACAGAGGACTATCAAGACCATCAAACTGGATTTAATTCAAACCCCTTCTTGGGAACTCTTAATCTAACAAAAGTTTTTTGTTTTTTGTTTGTTTGTTTGTTTTCTTCAGAGAAAAACAGACTAGTCATTGGGGTTCTCCCAGGAGGTAGACGTGATCTGTGACCTGATCTGTGATCACTGGCCTGTCCTTCAGGAACACTAGACAGAACTTCAAAGGAATGGACCAACGGAGGGTGGCACCACCCACTGTCCTTTTGGTAAGGGACACAATCAAGATAATGTTACTGAAGGTTCAAATTCCCACTATTAAGCTATCCTGGAGGATGAAGGACATCCCTGGATGACAGGAGAATGAATAATCAATATTAAGGTACTGGCTTGGACATTTCCCATGTTGTCATAAAAATTGTTAACATTTTGAGAGCAGGGATTTGAACATTCGTGTGAACATGTTGTCTTTCCGATTTATCCTAGCATACACAACCTAACAGATGAATCATGGTCCAATCTAGAGGAAGAACAGTACGCGAACGGTGGTTGTTACATCCTCCAGAACTAAATACAGGCTGAGTATGGAATTATAGGTCTCAGCCGGGTGAATCAAGTCACAGGACATCTGCCCAAAGAGCAAAAGGAAAATCATTAACATTTATACTGACTCCTAATAACTTCCTTTGTTGCCATATGTTCATACGGAGATATGGAGGGAAAGGGGGTTGATGGCAGGGAAAGTCTTCCATAAGACAGAAAACGTGAGAGATTCGTTCACCACTAAAATCTGTGCTTGCAGAAAAGTGTAGATGATCTGCTGTAGAGGTCACCAAAAGGACCACAGATCAACCTCTGTAGGAAATCAAAAGGATGAGAAAGAGGTGGAAGCTACAGTGATGTCATCCCCTTTAACCCTGTGCCTATTCCTTCTCAGTCAGACAGTAGAAGAATCAAGGAAGACCCCATTAGAATAGGGAAGGGACAAAGAGCAATACGGAGTTGCTAATTGGTCAACTTGTTTTACTAGAATCTGGATACTGGAAAGCAAGACCCTACGTGACACTCACCACAGAGGTTATGATTCCACTGTGACTATGGCCTCCCATAATTTTACAGGGACCAGTTAATGATAACCACCCAACAGGTGTGCCCTGTGTGTTTCCTCTGTGACATTAACAACCTGGATCCAAGAATAGCCTCTCCGATTAACCTTGATGAAAGAAGGGGGTACTTATCCAGCTGAGAACTGATAAACTTTACCCATATGCCTGCCTGCCCAGGGTTGAAGTAACCGTAATGTTGGTAGATACCCTTACCTCATGGGTTGAAGTGCCCTTCTGCTCAGGGAAGGCAATTAGGGTGAAGTATGCTCTTCCAAGAAATCATTGCCCAAGCTACCTCTCAAGATTTAACTGCAAAGAGGTAATATGCTAGACTTTACCCTTGGATCACTCAGAATGACAAGGTCCTGATAATGAATCTGGAAAATTGTCTTCCCCTGAATTTACAAAGGTAATGGATGATTTGAGGTTGTCATATGAATTTAATGTTTGAAAATCGGGCTGCCAGTTATTGAGAAGAGAAAATAGGACAGGGAAGCAGATCCGGAAAGGTTGACTAAAATGCTAGAAAATTTGCATATGAAAAACATAAACAAAGAGGAAGTCTGAAATTAACTAAGCCTAACAGGCACTGACCAGAGCCACTGATGTAAGCACAGGAACACTGCAGAGTGTCTCTCTAAGGTGACTCGTGACTCATTATGCTACTAAAATGCGGACCCCTGGATGGAGATTTGAGATGCTAATGAGACACATGGTGCTTGGAGTAGTATGTAGAACTACTTGAGAAAAATATATCATGTGAGAGAGATTCCACTATGACTCTAAAAGTCCATCCTGTGCGCTATGAAAGCTGTTGTCTTTTGTGCAGTGGGGCCATGTGAACCACTAAACCTTTTTCCTCTGCTCAGGCTGTGGCTCTCCCATGTAAGAGTATCTTTCTCTAACAAACTGTACCTGCTTCTGCTATACACATGTCATGTCTTCTTGTTCTGGAAAATGTGAATTGAGCTTGGCTTCTCCCCGTTCCAAATTCTGACACCCACGGACATCGTTTCTTTCCTACTTTATAAAGTTTCCTTTGGAACATCAATGATAAAGCCAGGAGGAGAGTGTTCCTATAGTGAGTATGCCTTTGCTTGCAGGTAGCATGGCTGTGTTTATCTAGGGGCCGATGAGTAGGCAGCCTGCAGCTGCCTAATTCACCTTTTTAGATATCTTGTTTCCTGACACATTCCCACGGACTACCTCACTCCTTCTTCTTGTTAGGGCATTTGTACAAATTCTTAATTTCTAAAATATATTTTCATTTATCACTGAGGATAACAGATGGTTTAGTGAAATGCTATTTCATATACATATTCTACAATACTGAGCAAATGTTGCAACCATCTTCAAGTAAATATGGAACCAAGAGCAGAAATGGTTCTATACATCAACTAGGTCAGGGGTTGCTGTTTCATTTCTTTGAAAATCCTGGGTGAGCTAATGAAAGTTTTTTATTTGACTTTTAAACATTTTTAACACCATGCCCTTGATAGTCTGTTAAACCAGTAAGAACCAATACATGTACATATTTGTATAAGGAATTGAGCTATTTGATTATTTCTGCTTTATTGCTATTAATCTTTCAAGTTATTTAACATTTTATATTCCATGTATCAACCATAGTATATGCAGCTCTCTCCTGTTTAAAGTCACATATTTCCAGACGTCTTAGGTTTATGACCCAAAAGAAAACTTATGTGGGTAGGAATGCAAATTACATAAAGTTACCATTGGTATGTTTTGTCTTTCTTATATTACCTCTTTGGTTTGATTGAAATATAGTCATAAAATCTTAAATGGAGTATTATGAAAACATACTGTTACCTGTATAATATGTCTGGGTAATTTAGGTTATGTAAAGTTGAACTATAAAGTATTTTAAAGTAAGATAATATACCAACAGTCTTTCAGACTACCAAAAAAGAAAAGATGTGATATGTACTAGGATGTCACTTTGGACATTGTTAATTAACCATATTTGTTGGACTGTGTCTGGAACACCTTTTATTGTAAACTTCCTACAGTCACCTGGGATGAGAATCTCAATGAGGGATTATCTGTACATGTTTGTCTATAGGTGACAGTTTTAAGTCAGTTGATGATGGGAGACTCAGTCCACTCTGGGAGTTGTCATTCCCTAGTCAAGGGGCCCAGAACTGTATTAAACTAGAGAAATCCAGCTGAGCATAAGCAAGCACATAAGCAACATGAATATGTTTCTTTCTTTTCATGAATAGATGTGTTGTAGGAGGCTGCTTGTTCGTTTCCCAAAATAATCACAGAGAAACCATATTATTTGCAGTACTGTTTGGTAAATAGCTTAAGCGTATTTCTGGCTAACTCATATCCTAAACTAACTCATCTCTATTAATCTGTGTATTGCCACGTAGCTGTGGCTTACCAGATAAAGTTCCGTCTGGCGTCTGTCTTCTGAGGGGGCTGCATGGCTTCTCCTTGCCTCTGCCTTATTTCTCCCACCATTCAGTTTATTTTTCCCCCGCCTAGCTCTACCCTGCCCTATCAACAGGCCAAGGCAGTTTATTTATTCATCAGTGACATTCACAGCATCAGAGGGGAATCTCACATCATGGATGTGATGTGTCGATCGACTTTATGTTCCTGCCATTTTGATGTACCTGCTATGATAGACTAAGGCCAGGAACTATAAGCTGAAATAACCCCCTTTTCCTCTTAAGTGGCTTTTTGTCAGGATATTTTATCACAGCAACAGAAATGAAACTCAGACAATCACAGAACCAAAAATGTCCCGAGGTAGAAGAATTGCTTCATTTCACACTGTCGAAGGTTGTAGGTTATAATTCAGTTCCATTTTGCTACTGTACCATTTGAACTTCTACTGTACAGAGATTGGAAACCTAACAGTGACATGTCTTGGAAAATTTGGTTATGAGAGCTATGCATGCAATGACTAGCCAATTGGATGCAGTTATTTGTGTTTTGGAAGTAGAAGAAATGAGTGAAGTGAGCTAACTCAGCTGTTACAGACCACACTAGGTGTCTCTTGGTAGCAGAGAGCACCTTTAGCCACCCTCTGCTACTGGAAGCCTCAAGCAGTATCTGGACCTGATGGCTTCCAAGCTCGGGTTTATGACAGAGGGGTGGGAGAACCTCCTAGTAACCAATCACCATTTTCAGCTTCTGTTCACTCTGAATCATATGCATTCACCTTGGTAAGTAATTTTCATTACTAGGGGCATCCAAGTATATTTGAAATGATCGCTGGTGTCATTGTCATCGAAGGAGTCACAGGTGTGTGTGGCTTGAGGAGAATGTTATGAGTTGTTTTCCGAAGGCACCTCTAATGTCAAAAGTCCAGAAAAACTGACTTCAGATGAGTCTCATCACAGGTTAGTGACAGTTCACTGAAAAGTTTACTGTAAAATGATTTGTAGGCTGGGGTTTAAGAACCAAGTCTAGTGATGATTACAAGAGCTTCAGTGGGTGAGAACCTAGTTTCTATGCCCCAGCACAGTGAAAACGGAAGCACAGTAACAATGAGACCAACAGTTTTCAGAGAAAATGTTTGAAAACCGCATATTTGGTTTTTTTCCTCTTCTGTACTTTATTTTAAAATTACTCCTATGTGCTTAAAGAAATACAGGCATCTTCAATTACATGCTTTACATAGAGGTTTGATAAACAAGATTTGTATTTAGCTATACATATATTAAGAGCCTTTGTGACTACCTCTTAATAAAAATTCATATAACTTATGAATGATAAGTATTCATATCTCAACACAGGCATGTGTATAAGTGGTAAATGGTAACATTAATGTAATATTTACCATCTTAGTCTTTTACATGTCTGCTGGTTTCAAACCTTAATAAATTATAATCTTTTTTATTAAATGGTTTCCTACTAAGCTGTTGTGTTCATTTTAAAAATCCAATGATTCTTTTGTAAATCAATGCGTTTTCACTTAGCTTGTAGTCATTGAATTTGTGATTTATTATTTAGCACAATTTTAATTTTCCATTTAAAACCATTTTCTTAAGCAACTTGTCTGAACTCAGTTTCTGAGATCACAGATTTATTTGTTGATCCATACTACAGTGAATTTTTCTAGTTGCTGATACAATGTTACACATAGATACAAATTTATGCCTAGATCACAGAGTCCCCCACCCCAAACCAACTAGAAGACCAAGTCCTGTATGTAAAAGCAAAGAACCTTCATTCTTACACAAGTTTGCAAACTCAGTCTCTTTGTGTATCCAATGTATTAGAGCGATCAGAGAGACCTGAGCTCAGTTAGAGTTGGATTTTTATAGTAGCAAAGGTTGGGGTGAGGGATTTCTAAGGTTTGGGGCTCCTGATTGACTGATTTTTGTTTAGGGGTGTCCTGGCAAAAAGCAATGGATGTGTGCTGGCGGGTGATCTTATCTACAATGGTTGGAATTTTAGGAATTTCCTTTGGATAGTCTGTTCCTGGGTACCTGGTAGTCTCAGTTTGTGGTCTTTATCAGAATCAGGTATTTCCTCAGAGTAAACTATTGAGACTCGGGCCTCTATTGAGTTTGTCATGGCTGGGTCCTACACAAGTTGATAAATGCAAAAATTCTTTATAAACTATATTGTGGGGGCAAGCCATGATAACCTAAGACTGGGCAGGTCTCCCAAAGGAAGTTCTTTACCTCCAACCATTATCACCTGGGACTCTGGCCATTGATAAATTTAAATGGAGGCTGGAGTCTCAGTTGAATACCTGGAGACAATGCCTGACTGTAGAAGGAACCACAAACTAAGATCACCTGACTTCCCCCCTCCAAGAACAGACCATTCAAAGGAAATTCCTGACATTCCAAGCACTGTAGATAGAAATACCTGCCAGTGCACAATCACCAGGAAACCCTTAGAGGAATGTCAGCCAATCAGGGGTCTTAAAACCTCAGAAACCCCTCACCCCCACCTTTACTACTATAAAACCCTATTCTAATTGAGCTCGGGGCTTTCTGGTTATTCCAATACGTTGGACGTGCGGAGAGACCGAGTTTGCAAACTTGATTCAAATAAAGGCTCTTTGTTTTTACATACGGGACTTTTGGTTTCCTCGTTGGCTTGTGGGGATTGCGTGGATTTGGGAATAACATATATGTGAAGATATATATGATCTTACTTCACATATATGTGTATATATATATATGAGTGTATATATATATGTATATATATATATATATCTTAAAGTTTTATCTTTCAAAATACAAGTGAATCATTGGGAGTGAACAAATTTCAGCATTTTATTTAATGTCACAGCTTATATACAACTATGAACCTAAACAATAATACAACCTATGCTAAAAATAGCTAACACGTCTGAAATTAAAAAAAAATACAAATGGGATCTCTTTATATATTTCAAGTGATAGAAGCAGTATAATTATTTTTGAATGATGGAAATATTTTTCTGGAAGAACAAATTTGAGAAAATAAAGGAGAAGAAGGTTAGAACATTGGAAGAAATAGACCAGATAAATGAAATTTACTGTATACTGTTCAATAATAGGGTGCTTGGGTAGCCACTTAGTTAGTACGTGGAGCCACACTGAAAGGAGCAATATGTTTTTTTGATATATTTACTTCTCAGGGCCTTCCCTGAGTTCAATTTTCCTTGATGAATGGGTGATGGTCAGGTAGCTATTTAGAGTTGGTGGAGGCTGTTTTACGGCTATGGATTGGTGGACTGGGAAAGATTGGAGAGATGTTGAGGTAAAATGCAGAAGGAGCAACAGGGTGAAAGTAGTGAAAATGCCTCCAACGATGATTTTTCAGATAAAGAAATCCTGGTGGGCACATCAGAGAGTCTGGTTTATTCCAACAATGAGGATGTGAAAGGAGGTACCCAGGATAGGAAGGAAGCTGCATGAGAACACAGCTGAAAAGGAATTCAGGGCTGAATCCTTGTTCAGCAAGTCCTTCAAGGTGTCTGGTTCTTTATACTGTGTTTACAAGCTCTACCCACTTCTTTTATCAAACCTGCCCCCCCCCCCCAAAAAAAAAAAACTTTCCTTTCTTAATGGATAAGAATGTACTGGGCAGGGAAGTTACATTTACAATGATGTTGATGACTGCAGATTCACAGTTTAGAAAGAAGGACAAGAAAGGGTTCCTGTGACACCACCTTTGTCCCCAGTAAGAAACAGTCTAGACACAGAGTCATAAAAGATAACTCTTAAAAATTGTGATAAGGACACATCCATAGTTGATGGCACTGGCAGGCGTGCAGGTGGGGAAGGACTTGGTTTTCTTTAAAGAACTGGCCAGCAGAAGTTTGACCATGCTCCAAATGAGTATACAGGCAACACAAATTGGACTTCTTTTTTCTTCTTCTTTTTTATGGGAAGGTCACAAGTTGCGAGGTGGGAGGCAGACATGGGAGAACTGAGAAGTGAGTATGTTCGGGGTACATGATGTCAAATTCCCAAATAGTCAATAAAAATATTATATTGGGGAAAAAGTATAAACCAGGTTTTGTCCCCAAATCAGGTGCCTCTGACACTAGTTAAACAGTGTCTATTATGTGAGTGTGTGTGTGTCTGTGTATATACGTGCGTATGTGTTGTTAGAAATTTTGGAAAGTTATTTTGTGCTTACTACTTTGGTTAGTACCCACACTTTATCCCAGAAATATACAATACTTAAATAAAATGATATAATGTGTTGTGGGACATATGATAGGAATTTAGACACAGTAGGAAGTCACAACGTTCTGAGTGTGAAGCCATCTACTATTGTAAACTGCTATGGGACAATGCTCTTTACCCTGTCACTTGTATTATTTTAATAAAACACTGATTGGCCAGTAGCCAGCAAGACGTGTAGGATGGGCAACCAGGCAGGAAGTAAAGGTGGGAGGGATGAGAACAGCATTCCAGGAAGAGAAAAAGCTGAGTCTGCAGTCGTAACCCAGACTAAGAGAAAGTAAGATGAGAATGCCTCACTGACAAAGGTATCAAGCCATGTGGCTAATACAGACAAGAATTATGGGTTACTGTAAAATGTAAGAATTAGTTAATAAAAAAGTCTGAGCTAATAGGCCAACCAGTTTATAATTAATGTAGGTCTCTGTTAATTAATTCTTTGGAACAAATGGCTGTGGGACCTGGTGGGACAAAAAATTCTGCCAATAGTAAACTTTTGATTTTTCTGAAATTTAATCTAATTTCAATAAAATCACAATGAATGAACTAGGAATATAATGAATTCACTAAAAATTTCTCTTGAAGAATGCAGAGTTTTAACAAAGTTCCCTGTTAACTTTTAAGGTACAAAAATGTGTTTAATAGAATTGTAGTTTTGATATTTTTGAAGTTTGGGATTTTAATTTTGATGAAGAATAGGGGAATTCAATGGCTAAATCATCTTGAAAGTCTAATTAAAGGATTGAAAAGTGTAGGGAGGGGAAGAGGCAGTTAGGAAAACAATACTTACCCTTGAAAATGTGGGAAGTAAAGCATTTTCACCATTGAGGGATGAGAGTAATATTTATTAGATTTAGGGCTCTTGAATATTGTTTTGTAGAGAAGAGACTCATCATTTGTTCTCAGTGTGATTAGTTAGTATAATCTCAGTATGGATTATACTAACTATGATCCATTAGTAATGGATCAAAAATATAGTTTTAAAATTCAATTATATATTTATTTTGTATTTTAATTTTGAGCTGTTCAATTTGAAAATGTTGGTGAATATCAAAACAAATACTCATATCCTAAATGGAAGAAACCTATATATTTTTTCTTTTTTGTGATTTACTAAAATCATATTTTATTATTGCATAAGCATATATGCATGGACATTAGAATGATGTACATGAACATGAGAGTGAGAGTAAAACATCATGGTTATATTACCCCCCAAATTTTGAAGCTTTTCTTGTGGAGAATTCCTTTTCAGGACATTTCTGATTTTAGCCAAAATGAGATAATATACTGCCCATCATTCTTCTTCTGAAACCTGTTCTACAAGTAGTGATTCCTTTTTCTCATTGAAAATAAATTTTAGAGACTATTTAAATAGATGATACCTCATTAACAACCACAGATTACATCAAGAAGTCATGCCACACAAGTCTGCTCTAATCAAGCATGGTCCTGTTTTATTTTTTAAAACATAAATTCCCACACAAAATTACATATATATTCATTTATAATTGTAGCAATAGGAAGAAGGAAGAACAGTGAAAAGGAGCAAGGAAAACTAGTGAGAGGTAGGTTTTGTTTAAGACAGTGTTTTCAGCACATGAGAGATGCCTCAACAATCAGGTATTTAAACTGATGTAACATCTTAACCTTGTAAATTATTTTGAATTTTTCCAACCAAGGGTATTTGATTTGGTCTTTTGATACCAATAACTAATGTCATTAAAGACTCTGTTTAAGAACAGGTGTTAATATATATGAGAAAGTCACCTAGGACCAACACATAAGCACAATGATTTGATTATTCTCTATTTACTCTGAGAGAACACATTTCATTATTTAGAGATAATATGCATTATATTATGCCTAAAGAACTTAAAACATTAAAGTTCTGTTTAATATACCTTAAACAGATCCAAAGAGGATTTAAAATATTAAAAGATCAAATATTTTAAATATTAGGTGTTTTATGTATGAATGGTTTGATGTGCTAAGGAGCCTAAACACACATGGCCTTGTCTTTATATAGCAGCTTACTCAGAAAGTGGCTGAGACTTCAGTGTTAAAATGAGAAAATGGTTTCATTCTCCATGTCTGGTTGCCGTTAGCATCTTGTTTTTGGGAAAATTGGATCAACTGAAATAAGACAATTTTTTCCCTAAGAAGCTTTGCAAGATCTTTCTCAGGTTCCAACAGTTTTGATATCTATTTTCCTTAGACGGATAAAATGGAAGTTGGCTGGTAGACACTAGCCTGAAAGTCTGGGTTAACATTACCTGCAGGCTATGAGGTCCTGTTTGCATAGAAATAAAATTTGGATTGTGGAAATGGGAGACAAACTTTCAAACTGAGGTGGCCTGTCACTAGTGAGAAAAAAATGTGGAGATGTGTTTTCGTGTTTGTGGAAGGGGAATGATTGAAAACATTCCAATAACCCTTTCATTGTGATCAGAAAATCTGCAAGGGGAAATAAAACTACTATAAATTTTGATTAGAGGAGTAACAGGCATATTAGTCTACTAACAATGACATGAAAAGGCAGTAATGCTTCCTGAAGGGCCAGAAGCATCAAAGCTTTCTGTGTATTGTGTTGAAAGCTTTAATATTCTTACTCCTCAATTTGTGGTTTATTCTCGCAAGTGATTATAAGAAGGGCATATTTGAAAATTTGAGTAGAAATATTTCATCCCTTCCTACTGAAGTCAAAGACTGGATTCATATAGTCCTATGAGTCCTGATTCTAGCAATTTGAAAGCAGAGAACACAATTACAGATAATATGTATAAGGTTTAGTTCTGGGAAGTTTACATTGTTCTTATTGTTATATATACTAGTATTTTGAAATGTGAAGTTTATGTTTAGAAGATCAGATTAGAATTTGTAATTGCCTCAGGAGTTTTGGAAACGGGAGAAAAATGTAAACATTAAACTTTCAGATGCCTAAGCTGAAAGTGAGAGAAATGGAGGTGATAATCTCAATACCAGAGTCTCTGATGACATACTGTGCTTTCAATCACCTTTCTGCTATATAAAATTGATTTTTCATGGTTCTTTTCTGCTTTAATGTGTTTAGAGAAATTACTAGTTGAGTGTTTACCAGAAGTTTTAATATTAAAAAAAAAAAGAAAACTGATTGGCTTTTCTTGAGTAATACATAATGTATCCCAGTTACCGAGTTTGTTGCTGTACTCTGTTTTCTGAGATGTTAACTTTTAGGAAAAAAAAAAAAACAATCATGAACTCACCAATATGTGACAATTGTGTTAGCATTTGTGACTATGTAAATCAAGCAAAAATAATTTAGCTAAATTTGTATAAAACTGAAAGATAAAAAATAAATATTAACTAGGTCAATTTTCTATACACAATTTTGGTCAACCTTAATTCAGTTAAAATAATTATGGTTCATATTTTATGTTATATTAAAGCTAACAAAAATCAACTTACAGTGCTTTTAATTGAAATTCTGGGTATTTATTGATATTTAATCATATCTAATATTTTATAAATGGGTATGCTAAAGGTTAGAGCAGAGTCAACTTCATTAGAGGTAAAATACATAGTGATACTATATGGTGTGACATTATTCTTGGGAAATGTGAAAAAAAAAGTCAGCTCACCCTAGAAAGAATATCAAATGTAAGAACACAGTGTGGATACTACCAAATTCCAACTTAGTGAACCCAAGTATTTTACTGGGGTTATTGACCAGAGTATAGGTGAGAGGTTACTGAAAGGAACAGAAGTGACTCAAAGGCAGTTGCATTGCCAAAGATCACTCTAGCATGAGTGACTGCTCTTAATAGCTGAAAACAGTCTTGAAGGCAGCTTGACATGTTGAGCATCCTTTTTCAGACAATTCACTTTCCCTGAGCCATAGCCACCTGATTTTTGACAAAGACGTCAAAAATACACACTAGAGACAAGACAGAATCCCCAACAAGTCGTGCTGGCAATAAGAATGAAACTAGGTTTTACAGTCAGCACAAAACTCAACACTTAATTGATTAAAGGCTTCAACAAATAAAAAACCAAGTACAGGAATGATCTACCTCCTTTTTAGCTGTTGCCCAATGAGGTTACATAAACCAAGTATTACAGGATATTGACAATAACCTACATTACTGTTCAGAACTTGACAGTAAGATCCTGTTAAATATGGCACATGTTTGAGCCAAGAACATGGAGCAGTCAGACTAGTACTCACCTTGAAGCTTCATCTCTACTGGCTAGCTTTCATGGTGCTAGGCACACAAGGAAAAAAAGCAGTCAGTCTCACTCATCACTCACACCCAGCTGTAAACCATGAAAGCAACAACAACAAGTGACTGACAAGACATGTACATTGGTGCCAAAGTGGCGTGAATATTATGGTGGTAAGCAACCATTTTCTGATTGAACCTAAGGTCTGCTCAACTTGGAACTGATAAGGGACCAAGAGTCTTTGGGATAGCTAGGTCATAAATCCTATAGTAGAGTATAATTCTGTTATTCTGCTAAATTGACATAGTATTAAAACAACTTCTAATATCTTATTGCATGTCTACAAATCAGAGCATCTCTTAACCTTTATCACTGAATTTTCTTACAATAGATGACAGTTAACACAGAGATATTCAACTGTTCAATTTGCAGAGAAGATGAGATTGTGGGATGCTCAGACATAAATGGGACATACATATCACTTACTTTCCCCCAAGATTTAGAAACCATTATGAAAGGGATACGTGACGATAACAAGAGCAAAAAGTGGTAGATAACGCCAAGGAATCATTGTTTTCCAGAAACAACAAGACAATTGCACATATAAACTCTCAACAATTGTGACAACCTGAGCAAGACCTGCACAATTAATACCAGTAAAAATCCTAGTATAGAGGGGGATAGGTGGTCATAAAAACCCCACCACAGCTGAGGAGCTATTGGCATTTGCCAACCACTGAGAGTAGGAGAATCAGTTTTCTTTAATGATGTAAGCCCTAGTAGGTTGATCACACCAAAACTTGTTGGATATTACAAACTGGAATCAATGAGAAAGAAGAAGAGGAAGAATATGTGAAAGGAGGAGGAGGAGGAGGAGAGAGCTCAAAGTTGTTATGGTGGAAATAATGTTTATAGGAGGAGTAGGAAGAGGAGTTGAATATATTCAAAGTATATTGTGTGAAATTATCAAAGAATTAATTAAAATAGTTTTAAAATTTTGCCAAGTGAGAAAAAGATCCTAGATCCAAGAGGAGAAATGAAAACAGAATCTTAGGTGAAGTTATTTTATCATAAGTTTTATATGACTCAGTACAGTAAAGGAAGCCTCGAATGAACACACTTACAAGGAGATCCATATATTCATTTCACAATACCAAACAAGGCAAAGTGTCTCCCCCAATGTCTTTATTTTCTTTTGTATTTTTACAGTACCATGAACACCAGTCTGTAGGTGTGAAGGGTCTAGTTAAGTACCAGCTTGTTTTGTCTTCTAAGGTCGAAAATGAAGCAAAGCGCAAAAGAGAATGGATAGGGCTAAATCTTATCATTTCAAATTGTAATAATCCCTAGAATAGAAATACATTATGCTATAAAGTAATTAAATAAAAAATAAAGTTCCTGAACTAAATAATGTACCTGTAGATGTCAGTTTTTTTTTATGAGGTAGCCCATGAATAAAAATTTTATAGTAAAAAATAATTAGTTCTGTGTAGCAGGCTTTCTTTTGGACCACCAACCAGCTTCCAAATCATGCCATGGAGACTTACTATTAGTTTTGCGTGCTTGCCCTCATATTATGCTTGTCCCACTAGCTCTTAAAACTTATATTAACTTATTTATATTCATCTACATTTTGCCTTGGGACTTTTTTTATTCTGTATGTCCTATATTCCTGTTTCCTCTATGTCTGTCTGTCTGGTAGCTGCCTAACTTCTGGCCCCAGGAGTGCCTCTCTCTTTTTCTTCTCTCTCTAGATCTCTCTGCCTGCCAGGCCTGACAATCCTTCTACTATCTAGCTGTTGACTGGTCATCTCTTTTATTAGACCAATCAGGTGCATTAGGCAGGCAAAGCACCACATCTACACATGTTAAACAAATGCAGCATAAACAAATGTAACACATCTCTGCCTGGATAAAGTAATAATCCACAACATAAATAGGTGTAACACATCTTCGCATCTTTACACAGTTAAAGTAGTAGTCCACAACCATTCTGGAGAGTTACCAGAGAACCTGTGGGGAAAAAAAGACAGGGAGGAAACATACTGAGATTGCAGTGCCTAAATTCCAAAGTTAGAATTTTCAAGGTTGTTCTGGGACTATGTTACCAAACTTTCCTGGTGATGGTTAATGACCTAAAAACTGAATAAACACTGACAGCTCCTGTAAGTAATTATTAGGTGATAATTATTTTTTAGATATGACCAAATGTTAATGGTAAATCTTTGGGGGAAGGTTTAGAGTCAGGAAACTATATGGCTCAAAGAATATTTTGTTTTCTGTAATGAGAAACTGGACAGGAGGGACCAGTGTGGAGAAAGGTGTATTACTGTAAAATAAACAGGCGTGGTGGGGTGCTCTATAGACTACATTGCACGCATTGATGATTGTTTTTATTTTACCTCTCTCATTTTAATTATTTTTAAGTTTTGAAATTCACTATGTATGCCAGGCTGGTATCATATCTGAGATCCTCAGACTACAAGCATGCACCATTATACATAACTACCTTCCTGTGTACTGAGATTACAAGCATGTTCCACTATGCATACTTAATGTCTATGGTTTTTTTTTATGAGTTTTATTGTTTGTATTTTAGATGTATGACATCTTTGTCCAATTTGTGAAGTTTTTTTTAACTTTAATGCATATCAGTATTTTTTCTATGTGTATGTCTGTGCAACACTTATGAGCCTGGTGTTGGAGACCAGTTTTTTTTCCCCTAAGATTATTGGGACATGAAAGAGAATTAAAAAAGACCTCTTTACACATTGAGTTTCTAAGGAACAATATAAGATGACTATTTTATATCAATCCTTACAGATTGATTGGAACAAAATGAGCACATTTGAGACTTGAATACTGAAAAAATATGTTAATATATGACCAATATAAAAATGATTTAACAAGAGAAAGCTCTCTCTTTCTTTTCTTTTTCTTTTTACTTTTTTTTTTTTTTTGGTTTTTTGAGACAGGGTTTCTCTGTAGCTACGGAGCCTGTCCTGGAACTAGCTCTGTAGACCAGGCTGGCCTCAAACTCACAAAGATCCGCCTGTCTCTGCCTCCTGAGTGCTGGGATTAAAGGCGTGCGCCACCACCGCCCGGCTGAGAAAGCCCTTTCTTATGTTTTGTGTCTGATCATAGCACTAAATGCTGTAGAAGACAACTTATAATCAAAGCATTTAGACATTTAGAGTTAATTTACAGAAAAAAGAAAGAATTATAATACTTTTTTGGGACCATCTATGAACATATAAAATTTTAGTGGAACGGGGTAGAGATGGTATTATTCAGGACTCAGCTAGAGAAGCATTAGTGTTTATACAATGATGACACCAATGGACATGCTAACAGAGAATGGGGAAAGTTCATGGTCCCTTGTACCTAAACAAAGACCAGGCAACCAAGGAATGCCAAGAAAGGGAGAAATAGCCTTCCCCAGGAAAGAGCTCTTCAACTGGTGATCCAATACCAACTGCGCAGCCTTGTGATCATATACAAAGAGGCAGTAATACACAAACTGAGCAGTTTGTATTCACAAAACACACACACACACACACACACACACACACGGATATGTGTGACAAAAAAGAAAGAAAAAGAGGTCATGGCAGGGGGAAGTGTGATCACATGATATTTCTTGGAAATAAAACACTAATTTAAAGTCACTTGAAAGCAAGATTCTCTTTAACAAAGTTGTCTTTATTTTAGAGCTACTGCACTATATCAGCATAGTTTTCAACAGAGAAAAGTGTAGTTATTTGATAGAAACTGCCAGAGCAATTACTGAAAAATAAGTAGCATAAAAGTACAGAAACCCAATTTTGCAACGGAAAGGCTCCTTAGTAGCTATTCACTCCTAATCAGTTTCAGGTTTATACTGAATAGAATAATATGCACTATTAGAATAATTCACTATTCACTAAGAATAATAAACCACTTAGAATAACAAGACTAAAATAATAAGCCAGTGTTCAAACCATGAAAGAAATGGGGGTAAGAAAGGATAATTCTTAAAAGAAGTTGAGCTTCTTGCTGCTGGAAGCTGTTGAAGGGGGAAGGAGAGTATTTTTAATTATCAATTTTTATAGATCTTCTTTACTTCCCTTCTATTTAACCATTTGCTTCTGCTGCTCTTTCAATCTAGAACAGGACTACTTTCTTTCTTTCTTTCTTTCTTTCTTTCTTTCTTTCTTTCTTTCTTTCTTTCTTTCTTTCTTTCTTCTTTCTTTCTTTCTTTCTTTCTTTCTTTCTTTCTTTCTTTCTTTCTTTCTTTCTTTCTTTCTTTCTCTCTTTCTCCCTTCCTCCCTTCCTCCCTACCTCCCTTCCTCCCTTCCTCCTTCCTCCCTTCCTCCCTTCCTTCCTTCCTTTCTTAAAGATTTCTGCCTCCTCCCCTCCACCGCCTCCCATTCCCCCCATCCCCCAATCAGGTCTCCCTCCCTCATCAGCCCGAAGAGCAGTCAGGGTTCCCTGCCCTTTGGGAAGTCCAAGCACCTCCCACCTCCTTCCAGGTCTAATAAGGTGAGCATCCAAACTGCCTAGGCTCCCACAAAGCCAGTACACGCAGCGCAGTAGGATCAAAACCCAGTGCCATTGTTCTTGACTTCTCAGCAGTCCTCATTGTCCACTATGTTTAGCGAGTCCGGCTTTTTTTTTTTTTTTTTTTAACCAGTCCAGCTGGCCTTGGTGAGTTCCCGAAAGATCATCCCTCGCGGTCCTGAGTTCCTCTCTTCTTCTGCTCCTGATTTGGACCTTGGGATTTCAGTCTGGTGCTCCAATGTGGGTCTCTGTAGAAGAGGACTTATTTCTAACGTCATCTCTGAAAAGTCTTCCCATCATTCTTGGCTCAGTTCAATTGCCATTTTGTTATTTATTCTTCTCAAACATACCTCATACACACCAATCCTTTCTTGTCAGAAGAGGGAAATATAGATACAAAAGGTATTGTTACTCAGTCTAGCGTCAGTGTCTTACTACGAGCAACACGGAAGACCAAATCTTGAGATTTTCACTTAAAGGAAGATTTTCCTTTCTAAATAAGTAATAATAAGGTTTCTTCTAACAGTAGAATACCATGGACCACATAAGTATAGGGGAGAAGTTTAGATTCTTATTATTATTGTCGGAGCATTTAGACATTTTTATTTCTAATTATGTGTGCATCTCTGTGTGGGTGTGTGCACTACAGTGGCAAGTAGAGGCCAGGCAAAGGTGTGAGATCTTCTAGAATAGCAATTTGTCAAACTTTGATGCTGGGACCTGAACTCAGGTCCTCTGTAAGAGCATTAGGAAATCTTAACCCCAGAACAATCTCTCCAAAACCCTTTGACAGTTAGTTTTAATTGTCCACTAGTTACAATCTAGAATAACCCAGAAAGAAGGAAAGTCTCAGTAAAGAATTGTCTACATTAGGTTGGCCTAAAGACATGGGTGAGGGGTTGTCATGATTACATTAATTGCTGTAAGAGGACATAGCTCACTGTGGGTTGGTTCTAAACTGTATACGACTGAAGAAAGCAAATTGAAAAACAAGCATGCATACATTCATTGCTCTCTGCACTTGACTGCGGGTCTGATGTACCCAGCTGTTTGAAGTTCTTGTCACTGCGCCTTCTGTGCTGTGATGGAGCATAATGTGTGAGCTCAAATCAACCCTTCCTCTTATAAGTTATTTTAGATAGAGTGGTTTGTTTTTTTTAAATCACAACAGTAATAAAACTAGGACTTTGCCCTATCAATTGATTCTGTGGATCAACGATGTTTTCAGTTTTAGGACATGTTAACTGATTAATTTACAATGCTCTTCAATTTACACACACACACACACACACACACACACAGCCAGACTCTGTGTGTGTGTGTGTATAATATGTTAGCACTAAATGAATATTTGAATAAGTTAATGATGTAATTTTAGTGAAGTATTTTGAAAAATGTGTTACATAAATGCACATAAATATAAAATATTACTGCTATTAGCTCCGTTATCACACTTACGTATTTGTTTCTTTAAGCCAAGCAATGTGGAAAAATTAATTTAGTGAGGATTTTTAGTTTGTTTTAACTATTAGTGTGTTGGTATTCTTAAAGTTCTACCTGACATAGAATTCCTTTACAGTTTTATACATTTGAGGATGTTATGACTTTATACATGGGGCCTGATCATATTTTTCTTTAAAGGAATTCCTCTAAATAATTTTAAATAGTGAAAAGCATTAACCTTCTGAGAATGAAACCTTTTAGTGTCTCTCACAGGAATGAGCATACAATAGGTGCCTTAGTTTGGGTTTCAAATTCTGTGATGAAAACCATGATCAAAAGAGCAAGTTGGGAAAGGTTTATTTGGCTTGAATGTCCAGATTCACCACTGAAGGAAGTCAAGATAGGAACTCAAACAGAGTAGGAACCTGGAGACAGAGCTGATGGCAAAGTCATATAGAGTTGCTGCTTATTGACTTGCTCCCATAGTGTGCTCAGCCTTCTTTCGCATAGACCCTAGGACCACCAATCCTGGGATGGTATCACTCACAATGGGCTGGACCTTTCCCCCATCAATCACTAGCTAAGAAAATACCCTACAGCTGTATTTATTGAGGCTGTTTTCTTAACTAAGGTTCCCTTCTGTTGACATTAGCTAATTTCAAGTTGACATAAAACCAGCCAGCATAGAAGTAAAACGTATTTAAAGATCAATCACTCTATCTCTGGGTTCAACTTGGGTAACAAAGGCAAGCAGTTTCTTTGGTAGACTTAATTAACTAATGGTCACCAATTTCTGCTCAGTTTAACCCAAATACCACACTTATAAATAGTGAGGAGATAAAAAACCTCTGGATGTTTTAAATTAGGAGCTATTTATTATTATCAAAACCATTTCAAGGGCTGGCAAGGTGATTCAGTGGGTGAAGAAGCTGTGACTGAATATGATGGCCATGAGTTCAATACCCAGGATCCACATGGTGCAAACATAGGGCCAGCTTCTGCAGGGTCTTATCTGACCTCCACATGTACACTTTGCCAAGTACACACATTTTGTGTGTTTTTGTGATCTTTATCCATTTCTTTTCTTGATTACTGGCATGTTCATGCATAAATATGACAGGAAAAATCATCTGGATTACAAAGAGTGTCTATGGTGAACTACTGCTGATAGGGATGAAGATATTTTGGTGAAATGTGCAAACATATATCACCATGGGATACATGATAAATAAGGAGAAACAGTTATACTTTTATTGAAAGTCTTTCAAGTTCTAATTTGTTCTCTACAAAGTATTTTTTTGCTATTGTTAAATTCAATGACCAAGCCCCTGAGCTATATTCTCATTTACTTTTGCTCATAGCCAATGTAAAAAAACTCAGTGTTCTTATTGTATGAATCTTGTTTGACTAAATAAATAAGTCTTAGTATGGAAAACTATGCCCTGGATTAATTGTATCCTTATTGTTTTCACATCTTTATTTAGTGCATTTCTTTCTGTGTGCATGCATGTATGTATTGCATGCATGCAGCCAGGTGTGTGCACGCATACGCATGTGGAGGCCAGACGATAGCCTTAGGTATTGTTCCTGAAGTGCTTCCACCATAGTTTTTGATGCAACAGAAGTTTGTGATGCCAGGTCTCTGTCTGGCCTGGAGCTTGCTAAATAAGTTTCAGAGCTTCCCCATGTCCCCTCCTCAGTACCGAGATTATAAGGCCTTGACTCCAGATTGGTTTTTCACTATAAATTCTGGGGAACTAACTCAGGTCCTTGTGCTTGCAAGGGAAGCACCTTAACAATGAAACCATCTTCTTACCATCCTGCAATTCCTAAGTAGTGCCTTCCAATACAACTTGCTAATTCAAAAATAAGTTAAATATTTCTGAGATGTTGAATTCCTTGGAAGGAATTGAATTTGACCTAGACAGATCTGTAAGAATTGGACAAAAAGGAAAAGATGGGAAATCTAACAAAGATAAATTAAATATTTTTACAAATTTGAATAATATAACCTAACATCAAATTAAGTATGGACAAGATGTGTTTTGTGATGCAGAGTGGTAGATGAGATGCATACAACTAGAATTATTTTATGTGTCAGGATGAAGATGTCAATTAAGAATATGTAAACAATTTTAGGGAATTAATTATGTTTTTGCAATTATGGCATTTTTGTTAGCTGCTGTACTGTAACCTAATAGAAATAAAAGATTACAAAATAATATTGGTACATGCTACAATGATTTTTATAGTATTTAATTCATTCTTACAGTTCTTCAGTAAGGTTCTATATTGATTCCTGCTTTTTAGGAAATGAGGGAAACCAGTGTCCATCATAAGTAGAAGAGCCCTGTGCTGCTGAGGCCAAGAGATGCACATGGCCAGGTTATGCAATTGGTCTCCTGGGACTAAGGGAGACCTTCTCAGGAAGTCTCAGACGTTTCAATGCCTAAGGATTGATGTTGTTATTCAATTATCTACATGGGACTGTATGTCACTGTGCACACTTAGCTGCTCTCAACAATATCTACTCCCCTCTTTATAACTATTTTAACGACCAGATAAAACCCAAACTACAAGTCTTCAAGACTTCTTCCAGATAAATATAGGACTAGAGTTGTCTTTACAGTCTAGATTCTTGGTTTGAGCTTGTAAACTGGATTTTGAGTATGTCTTAGAGAATAGCCCTTCAATGAGGTTCATTCCCATCAGAATGAGTAATAGCTTGTTCCTTCTTTTTGCTTGCAAAACATGTTCATATGTCCATACTTTTGTATAAAAAAAGAAGCGTTGCTTTTTTTGTCCTCTCTCCCTAGGAGAATTACTAAATGACAGAGCATTCTATTCTTCTCTTCCTGAGTTAATTGCATTTAATGAAGAACACACCATGATGTGTTCCACTGACAGAGAAACACTCCTTGATGACTCGAGAAAGAGCAATGAAGCTAAAAGGGAAGAAGCTGCAGCACTTTCCTATTTGGCCTGCTTCATTGTCAATTAAACACGACACAAAAGAAGAGTGCCCAGATTGCTTGCTAATTAGCAACAAATGTTTCGAAGATGTACTAATTGAGGCTAGCAAGGGTGACACTGATTTTTCAACTTTGACACTAGTTCGAATCATAGTCTGCATCATAGGTAACACTGCAGTGACAGAGGTGGACCAGCTTAAGAGAAGTTTTAAACAGCACATGTTCTCATATGACCAGAGTAAACTGTCTTGTTCCCTCAGTTATTAGTGATTATAATGGAGGACATTTGAGGAAAAAAATTTCTTGATAGCAAAGATGATTAGTCAAAGTTTCAAATGAGGAGGTATTTGATACATATGGGAAAGAAGGAACAAGGATACTGATTTGCTAACATACCTGTTCATAAACTATCAAGAGATCAGTCATAGTGGGAATCATGGAAGAGAGTTTGTTTGGTAGGAACTGGACTCCTGAAGGGTGGCAGCTGTTGAGTACATGATGCTAAAGCTAGGAAGAAATATTCATATTTTTTTTCTATGACTCTCATCTTCTACACATGCCTGTTTATGTTTTCTCAGTCTTTAAGACAGGTCAGTTGACAAAAGAGACAAAGAAGAGTTTGTCTTGTCATAAAGTGCATTACTGGAACAGGAAGATGGAAGGTGGTGATAAACCAGAGATGTATTGTGTTTGATGGGTTAAATGTCAACTTGATTAGGAGTTAGATGCCCAGGTATTTGGTTAAGTTTTTTTTTTTTTTTTTTTTTTTTTTTTTTTCTAAATGTGTCTGGGGTGATGTTTCTGGAACAGATTAGTATTTGAAGCACTAAAATAAAATAAGTAAATTAAAAGTTGTTAGATAATGTGGGTTGACAATAATCAATGTGTTGAAGGTTTGATATTGTCCTCTTCCCCTTTCCTCTATCTCTTCTCAGATAATACTGACCAATATAGGCTAGCACAACTGAAAGAGATTGTAATTGTTCTTGTGGAAAAAGCCAAGCCTAGAAAGATTGAGTGACTAAAGCTCACCTAGAAGATTTAGTACATACTTTAAATTGCACACATTATAACAAGTTATTTAACTATGTAAGAAAGTGATGACTAGAAGTGAAAATTTTGAGCATATAACACATATAAAGAAGTGTAGCCCTCTGTTTTTATTATTTGTCCTCTAAAAGCTGAACAGTGACATCTGATGATCAATGGCCCTGCAGGTACTATGAAGAATGTAGTTATACAAAGACCTTCCAGTTCATTCTCTTAAAGTGAGGTGACTTTCAATTAAAAT
The DNA here is from genome assembly GCF_950005125.1 of Chionomys nivalis. Classification (NCBI taxonomy): domain Eukaryota; kingdom Metazoa; phylum Chordata; class Mammalia; order Rodentia; family Cricetidae; genus Chionomys; species Chionomys nivalis. Next base: position 55,618,793 of record NC_080095.1, read on the forward strand.
AAGATTTTATTGTACACCATTAAAGTTTCATATATTCATAATATGAATATCTTGTGAACTCATGGAGTCAGAGTTCCAGCAGACTTAAATATCTGAACTACTTTTTAGAGGCTCACAACAAAAATTAAAAAACAAAAAGGTCTTACAATGAGTAGTCTTCATTTCTTTGGGAATAATATCAGTATGAACAAAAGCCCAGAATCTATTGACTTAGAATTTGCATTATTCACAATATTTTCATGCAGTCAATGTTTTCATTAGCTGCCTAATAATCATACTAGTTTATTGAGATACAAATGCTCAGCTTTCATATTCTATTGCAGTAAATGAAAATATTATCAGATAAATATTTATATAAAACTGATAAAGTTCATGAAAGGAAACCTATGAGTATTTGTTATTAGAGTATTTATACTAATCTTTATGCTTCATTAACAAAATGTGTGATACTTGGAAAACTTTAAAAGAACAAAAATTTATTTTATACAGTTCTGAAGAAGTTCCAGGCAGCATCGGCAGACTGTAAATCTGGGGATGGACTGGATGTATGCATTATGATGCCTTTCTTTGTCTTCAAGGTTAGGGGAGAGTGTCTTCAGGTGGTAAGAAAAGTATAAACGTATACTTGATTCTTTGCTAATCTCTTCTATACGACATCAATCTGTGAATGAGGGTAGTGTTCTAAATAACTCCAGAAGGACCTACCTCTCAACCTAGTTGCACTTGATAACTCACTCTGCCTTGAGGAATTTGATGTGCCATGCTTTGCCCAAGCCCATGGGAAGCCTATCCCTTTCTGATGGATATGGAGGAGTCGTGGATGAAAAGGGGATAGATGGGAAAGAAGAGGGAACAGGAAGAGAGGCAGGAGGGAGGAAAACTGGTTGGTGTGTAAAATAAATGAAAAAATATTATGTAAAGATTTAAATATTTCAGTAAATGGCCTTTAAGGGGTAGCTAAAGAAAAGTAGAAGATAAATTTTGAGCTGAGATCTAAGGCAGAAAAGAAAAAAAAAGGATGCTTAAGAAATAGCCTTTACAAACTTAATTCCTGGAGGGGCAGGAAAAATGGAGAACTTAAACAACAACAGCAACAAAATACTCCTGAAGAAATCAAAACATCTTTGTGACCTGAACAAGACAAGTTGCTGATGGGTCACATGAAGAAGAAAAAGCTATGGGAGGGATTTTATTTTTAATTTCTTTTTGAAAAGTTTGTATTAGTTCATTGAAAATTTCATAAATCTGTTTTGATTACATTAACCTTCTTCCTTCAAATCTCTCTAGATTCACACTTTGTTTTCTGATCTACTCAATTTGTATTCTTTTTTTAAGTCAAGACTTATACATGCTTCCCAAATATCCTTGGCTATGTGGCCTTCCCTGAATTTTTCTCTTTCAGCAGCCCACACCTGCCAATATCTCTGTGGCTAGGGTTGGGATTTGATGCTCAACTCTTGCATCTGGGTGACGACTATAGACTGGCCTTTCCTCTTCCCAGAATTCTTCTGTTCTGGTTGCTCCGCCTCTACTTCCTGAATGGTCATCCTGCCTATACCTCCTGTCTGGCTACTGACCAATTAGCATTTTATTCAAACAATACAATATAAGTGACAGGATAAAAGACCATTGTCCCACAGCAATGTAGCACCTTCCAGCACTATAAACACTAGCCAGTAAGAAGGAAGTTCTCAGGTCAGGAACAGCTTGATTTATCCATGTTCAGTGACTCAAGTATGTGGTATCTTCAACAATAGTGTCTGCTTATCAGGTTATTTAGGATATCCAATAACATTGCCAGTCAACTGTGTCTTTGGTGAGGCAGACTATAGGACCTCACTAAATCACAACTCAAAAAGATGTAGCCTACTCCTGGCACTGATTTTTTTTTTTTTTTTTGCTAGTCTTTGGTGTTGTATTGTTATAGAGTAACACCATTTTAATTCCTTTCATGTATGTCTGCATATATAAACACACACAGACGCATATGTGTACATGCACCGTGTGTGCGTGTATGTGTGTGTGTATGGTGTATATCTTTTAGAACATCCACAGTAAGAAGTTTCCATATGATTTTTTAGAATGATATTTAATCTTTATTTTCAAAAGCAGTAGAAAAACTGATGTATTTATAGGGAAAGATCATGTTTGTGAGTATAAATGATGGATTCACTAAAGAGTATGTTACTTGTAAGCTACATAAATGATGTGTAGGTAGATATGCCAAGTAGAAAATTCAAAACTCTTAAAAATAGCATGTGTGTTATTCAGAACACATAAATTATACACATATGACTAAAAAGAGGTTTGATTGCTTCTGAATGGGAAAATATTATGAAATTGTACATTTTCATTACAATATATAATTTTTCATTACAATATATACATTTTCATTACAATATATAATTTTTCATTACAATATATACAATATATACATTTTCATTACAATATATAATTTTTCCTCTGTACTGAATACAATTTAAGAACCAGAGTGATAAGTGACTCCAAGGAAACACTGTCTTCTAGACACACCATGACAGATATAAACATGAACTCACAGAGACTGTGACATCACACACAAGGCCTGTGCAGATTCAAGCCTGACATTTCTTTCCTATCTATTCATTACTGTATATTTTATCCTTTTAGGACCGAGCCTGCTTCTGGTTAAGAAGATAAAACCTTACTAATTCTATAAAACTCATTTCCTTTTTTCACTCTACAATATTGTAATCAATTTCTTTCTCTCTTGATATCGCTCTACTTGCTTTCCTCTACTTTGCAGACAGCCAGCTTGCCAAATGCCTCTACATGTGCATTATGCAAAGGGACCTACCAAAGTAACAGCCACAGACTGAAATCTTGCCTGCCTTCTTTTTAATTAGCAGTATTATTAAAGATAGGCAAGGGGCTATATTTTTTTCTTTTGGGGGGTTATATTTCTTAACAGCACCAATTAAAATGAAAAAGGATAGATATAACTCATAAGCAAACTATCTGAAAATTTGTGTTTAAGAAAAATGACTAATAATACTTAGTTAAGATTAAAATGTAAAGTTAAAATTCCAAATAATATGGGATTTATTTCTTTTTGTGTGTATGAAATATGTTTGTCATTCTATGGAACTATGTGTTTAAGATTCATTGCTGCATTTTCTTTTTCAAAAATGATCCGTGAACCCTGAGAAAATACTAAAAGTCACAAGTTCATTTTTGCTAAAACACATTCCCTTGGGCTCTATGGAAAAATTTTAGCTCTTATGCATGCCCGGTGTTTGATTGACACCAGCATTACTTTTGTAAAGTCTCCTGTCAATCCAATGAATATTTCTTCATAAAATAAAATACTAAGATCTATACCTATATGGAGTGCTTTCTTCTTAAATCAACTGGTATGGATCTCATAATGTTATTTTACTTTCATAGGAAGATGAAAATTAGGCTTGAGCCACTTGATATCCTGAAATGTGTTATTTGGCTAACAAATAAGGTACTTTTAATTCAAGCTATGGAACCTCTTTTTACAGAATCAAAGACTAATATCCGAAATTTCTTTTCTATCATTGGCTGAGGGTTTTTCCCAGGAGAGGTGAGCCTGTGAGACTAACAGCTTTAGTGCAGGATTCATCTCCCCTTCTTGGCTTTGGTTTACAGAGTGCTTTTACCTCCAGCTGCAAACATGAAAGAAAATTTTAACCGCAGAGTGTCGAAAGTCAGGCTAGAGCTCGGATTACTGACAGTTTAATAAGGATGTTCTTTCTCATGCATCACAGGTATCTTCATGGTTCTGATGCATAAACTTCAGAAGGAATGGCTTACCCAGTGTAAAAAATTTATTGGAAAAATTACAGGAGACCCTTTACTCCTTTTTTCTCAATATTGGCTATTATACAATGTAGTTAATCCTAGACTGGCCCTTAAGTTCTGAATCTTTTCTGATGGAGATGTGGCAGGGATGGTTTTGCCATTAACACCTTCCATTGAAGGCGGCATAGTAAGATTTAGGAGATAAATTTAAGATTTAGAAGGCCTAGAAGTTGGGGGAAAATGTCTGAAGCTAAAATAATACAAGATGGACATGCATCCACACACCTTCAAAATTTGAGAAAATCAAATATATAATAGATTAAAATATTTGACTTTAAAGAAAAGTCATTTTTGGAGAATAGAGAAGCATCTCATTAATCAATTATACTAACCCACTCATGATAGCATTGTGCAAACATTTCAAGCCTTCCACATTGGTACTGATAACCTCAGCCTTCCTCATCACTACAATGTAAAGACACATTTCTTGAACACACAGAGAAACCTTTTATCTTGAAATATTCCTACAAACTGAAATCTAAGACATATCTGGAATGGCTTCATTTTTGTTCTCATATATGTATATGACTCAAAAGATATTTGGTATTCTCAATTCTCCTTCTCTGACTACTTTACAATTTTTCTTATAATTATTTAAAATTAGAATATTAAGTCATTTACCTTTACTGATTCTACGGAACAAAGGTAGTGCTTAATTATGACTAAGTAACCTTTTACTTAATAGTATTGGAGAGTGGAGAGTCCATTTATAACTAGAAATCAGCTGTAATTCCTTAAAAATTTCTAGATGTGTGATTAAATATGGAACTGATAAGAAATATTTATTTCCAGAAAGCTGAAAAGTAAGTGAAAATCTTCAGCTCTATATAGGCCTACAGCTCTATATAAGATAAACTGTGACTTGTTCATTTATCATTATGAATTGTGTATAATTCTCCTGTTAAAAGTTTTCTCCCTTTATAATTATAGGAAGCCACTGAATCTGTAGCAACTTTTCAAATTTTTATGAGACTATTTCTGGAAGTTTTAGATAATTAACTTTCAAACAAATTCTGCTAATAATGAACAATTCGATTGCACTACAAAGTAATTCCTAATCATTTCTATCACATCCTTTAACAGAGAGATGAACTAAATGGCACACACACTCTTTGAACAGTATCTCAAGAAGAACAGATAATGAAGATATAGTACATTTACACAATAAAAGTGAAACTGTAAAATTTGTAAGTAAATGGATAGAGCTAGAAATGATCACCCTGAGTGAGGCAACCCAGATTAAAAATAGCAAACATTGCATTTTTTCTCTTGTATGTGAATGTCATTTTTTATGCTTTAGATATCTGTGTTTCAATCCAAATAACCAGAGGGTTTTTAAGTTAATAAAAAACTAGGGTATGAAGTGCATCACTCAAGGAAGGAGAAAATGGAGTGCTATGTTATGAGGAGATAAAGGGAAAACTAGAATAGGAAGATTAAATAAAGAGGTTGATGTAAATGCAGAGTAAAGGAGGGAATACAAGGAGGAGCGACTAACCCTAAAGGCCTTTAGAAAAGCCACATAGAAACCTAGTACTGAAGATGTTTCCTAAAGTAGACATATATGAAAGGAGCTTAAATAAAGTCACTTTGTAATGGGGAAGACAATGTGTAGATGGAACTTTCAATCCAGCCCAGTCCCACAGCCATTCAGTCCCAAAGAAACATGCAGAGGCTTACAGTAGTTATAAACTATTTGGCCTATTAGCTCTTTTTTTTTTGTTAACTAGCTCTTACAACTTAAATTAGTATAATTCTTGTCTATGTTTATCCATGTGGCTTGTTGTCTTTACCCAGGAAGGCCTTCTCATCTTGCTTCCTTTGCATCTGACTTATGGCTGACTCTCTGCCTTTCCTCTTCCCAGAATTCTCTTAGTTTGGTTGCTCCACCTATACTTCCTGCCTAGCTACTGGCTAGAAAGTGTTTTTATCAAACCAATGAGTGACAAATCTTTACATGTACAAAAGCATTATCCCATAGCAAAAATGCCGCAACTAGATGTCTTATGTCATCAAGTAAAATCTGTAGTTATAGGAATGGAGTATAAGTTACAGGAATGGATTATATGTTGTAGAGTTATTGGCCAGAGGGGTACCATAGACCATTCTACCTCCAAACATCACAGGATATAGCCAAGACTATTAGTTACTCTCCACAACTTGATGTTAAGGCCCTATTACTGAGGATAATGCTTAATTATGTCATCTAACATGAAAAAGTTGAGCTAGTCCATAACTAGCAGCTTTCCTCTAACTGCTAGCATTCCTTGTGCTCTTAATGCTACAAAAAGAGAAAAGTCATCATCAGTATCAACCAGATCCAAATCCTGTGACTTACTCCAATGACCTGCTTGCAAGGTGTACTATTGTAACAGTGATATAAAAGATAAGGAAGTAGTCAAGCACCCTTTGATTGGGTTTAAAGCCTGTTCCATGATGAAATCCATACCCAACATTGCTACAGTATTCAAGGACTTGATTCTAAATAGTTCATGGGTCCTAGGAAAAAAAATCTACTAGTATTATTCTGCTAAAGGAACACAGAGATAAAATGATTCCAATGGCCTATTGCTATTCACCTAGTTCATATCATTATTGAGCCTTCAATCCAGAGGCTTCGTGCATCACAGTTAACACAGAGACACACAGCTGGAAACTGTGTAAAGAGTGAGAGACTTTCGAGCTCTCTATCTTAAATGAGAAGACTATCACATCCCTTCCTTCAAGGCTTAGGGATCTATACAGTTGAGGAAGTAGAAAGACTATAAGAGCCAGGGATTGTAGATTATGCCAACAAATGAGCATCTTTTAAATATAACAGGCCTAATACACGTATAGATTTATGGACACCACGACAGCAAGCATAAGACTGAGCAGGTATAATAATACCAAATATCATCACTGAGAAGGGGAAGTAAACACAGTCCCACCCTAACCTAGAAAATATTTGGAACTGATGCCTGTTAGGAAAGGGAGACTTCAATGGAGTGTCCCTGGGTTATAAACCACACTCCAGGGCAGTCCCTCTGATCAGCAATGATTCACTAACATAAAACTGACTTCATGTTTTATTATTTGCTTTTTGTTTTTTTATTTTTTGTCATTTTTTTGTTTATATTCATTTTCTTCTCCTTCTTTCTGTTTTTGAGAGACAGAGGAGGGAAAGAAAGACCATGAAGTTGCATGGGATGTAAGGCAGGGAACATCTGGAAAGATTTGGGGGAGGAAATCTATGATCAAAATATACTGTAAAGAAATTTAAGTTTAAAAAGTAAAATCAAAATTCCAACTGAGTTTTCGAGAAGGGAAAAGCAAACTATTAATAAGTAATGTGTAGTTGCTAACTTGAATATCTTCATATGTCAGATCGAGGTCCATGTACAAAGTTATCACACATATCTGGAGCCTTTATTCTGCACATAAATAGAAGAAACAAGAACAAACAAGGCTTATGGTTTGATGAATTCATTAAACTCAATGCTAATAAATTTCTGGTTTTATTGAATAAGTATCTGATAACTGCTTACTGTATACTTAGAGTACTGAAAATTTCACAAGAGGAATAAAACAAACAACTATTTCACTTTGCGTGGTACTTTAACCATAAATGCTGCCAATTGGACACACTGTTCTAGCTGTAGGTGTGCCTAGTTAGTCAGCTTCCTTTGTTGCTTTCTATACTGCTTATGCTTTTAACATTAAATCTATGAATCAAGTAGGCAATGGTTACCGGTGGGAAAGTTTGGGAACTGAAGGAGAAAGAAGGGAACAAACTGGCAATTACTACAACCATTATTAGAAACATTAGGAAACAAATTTGATTGTAAAACAGTTCGTGGAAACTATTGAATCCATATAAATAAAAACAGCTCAGTCTTACAGGGGCCTCTTATTTGAAACAGGTGGTCAGAGATTTCTTCATGACGCCGACTTCACACATCTGTCCCAAGTCATCAGACCTGTTGTGAGCAAGGCTCCCTACACTCTTCACCTGCGTATTCAGGACAATGGAGACCTAGTCTGGTATAGCTGTTTGCCACGCTTAACACTTTCAATTTACTTGGTTGTTTTCCTTTATTAGTTTCCTTGGAAATCAATGTATGAATCACTTGCATTCAAGTGTGAAAATGGAGTTGTCATGGTTGGGATCAGAATTTTGATTGACATATGTTACCTACATCATAAAGATAGATGCCTGTGTGTGAAACAAACATGTTCCCAAAATTGGCTTTATTGTAAAAATAGCACAGACACTTGAAGGCTATAAGCAATATACACTGTTACATCTCTTCTGAACATCTGCCTGTGACTGAAATTATATTGAATTTTGCTTCTTTAATAGAGTGCTTTTTTGTTCAGAAACATTCATCTTCTGTTCCCTGAAATAGAAAATTCCCCAAGGATGTCTCACTCAAACCAAACTCAGGCTCTTGGCCAGGTTCATGGTTTACTGACCATCTGTTGTGCAAGCCAGTATTTGACATGTGCTCTTCACTCATAATCAACAATATTTTTAATTATTTTACTGATAAGTACTTCAACATGGAAACTATCTGATATTATAGCACTGTCTAAAGTAAATGTGGTATCAGTTTTTCTTTCAAAACTTAAAGCAATATATTTTGAAGCAAATTTACGTTTGTGAAAGAAATACTATGATGCTGTGCTGGTGCTGGGCAGGAGCATGTGCTCTAGCTAGCTGTCTCATCCTTTGATAAAAGGTTATTGAACCATTTTCATGAACTTTAGAGTTAGTCGTTATACAACTTCCCATTAGAAATTTGCCATGACAAAATTTAAAGCACAGTTACTGGCCAGTGCTATCAATCCAATCATTCTCTCTCTCTCTCTCTCTCTCTCTCTCTCTCTCTCTCTCTCTCTCTCTCTTTCTCTCTCTTCTCCCCTCCTCCCACTTCCGTCTCCTCCCCCACTCCCTTTCCCCTTCCCCTTCCTCTCCAGTCCAAGGAGCAGTCAGGGTTCCCTACCATATGGGAAGTCCAAGGTCCTCCATGCTCCCGCCCCAGGTCCAGGAAGGTGAGCATCCAAACAGACTAGGCTCCCACAAAGCCCATCCATGCATTAGAATCAAAACCCAGCGCCATTCTCCTTGTCTTCTCCGTCAGCCTCCACCATCAGCCACATTCAGAGAGTCCGGTTTGATCACATGCTCCATCAGTTCCAGTCCAACTGGCTTTGGTGATCTTCCATTAGATCAGTCCGGCCGTCTCAGTGGGTGGACACACTCCTCGCGGTCCTGACTTCCTTGCTCATGTTCTCCCTCCTTCTGCTCTTCATCTGGACCTTGGGAGCTCAGTCCAGTGCTCCAGTGTGGGTCTCTGTCTCTATCTCCATCCATCGCCAGATGAAGTTTCCCTCTGGGTGGAACTCCTCAGCACTGAAACAGGGATCTTTTCTCTCTCTTTCTCTCTCCTTTCTTCATTTTGTGGGGGAGATGACAGTAGTAATAACAACATTGATGATGATAATGATGATAATAATTATACAACTATATGCAATATTTAATTTTCATTGAATTATAACTACAGGAGATATACACACATATATATTCCATATATGTGTCAAATTCCATATATATACGCCTCCTTAAAAATCCTACTTTTGGTGCTCAAAATATTTCTAAATTATCATGTATAACATCATACATACCTGTTATCCATGTGTACCTATCTGTAGTTAAATACCCAGTTGTTCTTGCCTTTGTTATCTCTGCTATGGCTTTATTTTATTTGTTTGTTTATTTGGTTTGCATTTTTGTTTCTGGAGAGAGTTGTTAAACATTTGCCTGCATCCTTGAGGATTCCTGTAATCTCCTCAATGAAATTGCTCTTTTTTTAAAATCTGAAGTAAATGTAATTATTCATCGACTATTCATTGGGTGTCTTCTACATTCTTGGGAAAATCTCATACCCTGGATCTTAGTCCACTTGTGAATCTGTTTATTTTAAGAGGGGCACGATGACTTGACATGTGAAACACTTTAGTGTGTGAAAAAGTCCCGCATTCAGGGCGTGGGCAAGTCGGAAGAGACCTTTGCAGGCATGATCTGCTAATTTAGAAACTCCTCTGTGATCGGCTTATGCTTTCTTCACTGGGTCACGTGGCTTTTACTTTCTGATTTTAAGGAAAAGTTATCTTTATTTTCTGTTCATTTTAAATCTCTAGTCCAATATTTTATGTCCTTCAAATTGCATTACACTAGAGAGATCATGATGTAATCCCCTTCTGGTAGAATCTTCATCTTGGAAAGAACAATACAACTACAGGGGACTGTACACGGAAGCGTGTACTCAGAAGTTGAAATATGGAGGCATGGTTTTGGCAATTTTTATTCTGCTATACATCACCCCCCCAAACCGAGTTAAATTGCTGAAGGACACTGCATGTATTCTTCTTATAAGACTACTATAAGGTATATAATTTCATTATTATTAGTGATATATTTGCATGTCTAACGTAGCTCTGATATCAAATAACTAAAAAGAATAAACAATTATTTGATCTTGACTCTAGATCAACTTAATGAGTCTAGGTCCACTCTCCAGAGACAGTCAGACACCTTTCTATCTTTCTTCTCTCATTCAAGTATTAACTAAGCCCAATTCTGTTCAGTTTCCAAGATGAGATGAGATCTGGTGCTTTGTGGTCATATGGCTTTTGCTTTCTCTTGCTTTCATAATTTTCTTAAATATGTTCTACATTTAATTGCTTAGGCTGGATCATTGAATCTCAGTGATGTGCCTTCTTCTTTCGATAGACTGCTCACACATTTCCCATATCTGTATGTATCAGAACTGTTGATAATGACTTGGTCAACTTAACCTTAAAGAATTCTGAGAAATATGGCCATTTAACTAGTAGCAATAGTCATCAATTGTGCTTGTCTGTTATGAACGGAAAGAATTGGTGAAATGGCTATGTGAATCCTGGTACGGGTTACACGTGGTAATCAAAATGATGAAGACTTCAGATCCTGACATTCAGTCACAGAGCAGCATTAGCTAAAAGGAATACTAGTGAGAAAAAGGAGTATTTCCTTTCATTGCCAGAGAAACACAGGTGGAAAGTAATCAATATTTCTCAGAGATAGTGAGAAAGATCATGTCCCTGGTAACAAAACAAACATTTATAATCAAAATAAAATATACTAAAGTCTTATAGAGATATGAAGGAAGATGTACCAGTGGTTAGTTTTGAGGAAAGCAAGCCTCAATTTTGAGCTCTGATTCCCAGAATCACTGATGGGGGGATTAGACACATGCTATTTAATTCCTCCGTTTCCTTGCATTAGTTCTCTGCTTTATGATTTTCTTTGTTTCTCTCTTTCCTTTTGGCTGTATGTATGTGATGCATGTATGGCTACACTCACGCATGCATAGGCATGTGGAGAAGTTGTCCATCTTCTTGCTCTCAGTTTTATTAAAGATGAGAGTATCAGAATATATTAACACCATGGTGTATCGCACAGTCTACTTGGCTTTCTTTCTTTCTTTTAAACTTATTTATTTATTTTGCATCCCAATCTCAGTTCCCCTCCCTCTTCTCCTCTTATTCCCTCCCCCACCTCCCATCTGCTCACACCCCCAAATCACTCCTCCTTCTTTTTTTTTTTTTTTTTTTTTTTTTTTAGAAAAGGGCATGCCTCCCATAAGTAGCAATAAAACATGACATATCATGACATATCAAGTTGAAGAAAGACAGGCACCTTCTCTGGTATTAAGGCTGGACAAGGCAACCCAGTATGAGGAATAGGGTCCCATCTATCTATCAGTAAAAAAGTCAGAGATAGCTCCTGTTCCCTCTATGAAGACTCTCACAAGAAGACCAAGCTATATAACTGTAACATATATGCACAGAGCCTAGGTCAATCCCATGAAGGCACAAAGGTTGTCAGTTCAGTCTTTGTGGGCTCCCATATACGCCCAGGTTAGACGATTCTGTGACCTTTTTAATGATGTTCTCTAACTCTGACTACTCCTTCCTTCCCTCCTCTCTTCAGCAAGATTCCCTGAGCTTGGCCTAATGTTTGACTTTGGGTTGCTACATCTTTTGCCATAAGTTGCTGAATGAAGCCTCTCTGATGACTATTAGGCTAGGCACCAGTATATGAGTATAACAAAATATTGTTAGGTATCCATGTTCTGGGCCCAGGCATTCCAGGCAGTGTCAGTGGTGGGCTCCCTCTGTTGTTATGGGTCTGAGGCTAAATTGGTCATTTGGTTGTCCACCTCCATAATCTCTGCACCACCCTTACCCCAGCACATCTCAATGCAGGACAGACTGTAGGTTGAAGATTATGTGGCTGTGTTGATGTCCCAAGACCGCCAGTAGCATTCTTGCTTGATCTCAGGAGATGGCCAGTGCTGTCCTCTTTTTAATGGTTGACACCCTAGTCAACGATTGCAACTCTGCCGCTACAAGCAGCAACAAGGCTTCAGGCATGAACTCTTTCGAAGCTACTAAGAGAACTTATCTAAATCTCTGTCCCACTAAAGAACTCAAGGTTCAAAGGTTGAGGTAGAATCCTGCTTCCCAGAGAGGCTGAATAGCAAGCAGCTCACCTCCTCCAGTCTCCTTCGTCAATGTGCTTTTTCTTGCCCCTCCTTATAAACACTTCTCCACTTGGCTCCTCCCTACAACTTCCTGTCAGCCAGACTATGGATGAATTTTATTTAATTAAATTTTTAATTGCATCATTAATCAAATGTTCCAGAGTATAAACAAAAGTAATACACCTTAAAATAATATTCTACAATTCAGTCCAGTTCAGACTCTATATCAGCTATTGCTAGGAGTCTTAGCTAGAGTCATCCTTGTAGATTTGTGAGACTTTCCCTTTCATCACATTTCTACATCTCTTTCAGTATTCTCTGCCTCCCATCCCCACACCTGATCCCTCGTGTTCCTATCCATACCAGCTCTCAGCCTCCCATGAAATCGCTTCTCTTTCCTTTTCCCGGGGAGATTATAGAGTCTGCCCTTGAGCCTTCCTTGTTACCTAGCCTCTCTGGATCTGTGGAATTATAGCACAGTTATCCTTTGTTTCATAGCTATTATCCACTTGTAGGTGAGTATAGGCCATGTTTCTGGGTCTGAGTGATTTTTTTTTCTAGTTCTTCAGTTGAGGGGCATCTAGGTTGTTTCTAGGTTCTGGATATTTTAAATAATGCTATGAAGATAGTTGAACAAGTGTCCTTGTGGTATGATTGAACATCTTTTGTGTATTTGCCCTAGAGTGGTATAGCTGGGTCATGAGGTATATTAATTTCCAGTTTTCTGAGAAACTGCTATATTGGTTTCCAAAATGGCTGTACATGTTTGCACTTCCGCTAGAAAAGGAGGCGCGTTCCCTTTGCTCTGTAGCCTCTCCAGCATGGGTTGTCACTTGTGCTTTTGATCATAACCATTTTAACCAGTATAAGATGGGGTCTCAGAGTCATTTTGATTTGCATTTTCCTAATGGCTAAGGATACTGAACATTTCTTTAAGTGTTTCTTGGAACTCAGCTTCTTTAATAATTTAAACCAATATTGCTAATGTTTCATTAATTTGTACCTTTTGAGATCTGGGAGTAATTTTTATCTAACATGTGTTTCCTGTTTTATTAGGCACATTGTTTGAGACAAGGGGTATCAGTTAGCCTAGTCAGCACCTCTTGTTTCATGTGGTGTATCCCACTCGGGATCCCACACTTAAACAGTATGCGCTTTACCCACTGAGATGTCTCCCAATTAAACTGTTTGATGCTTTCCTTTTGATTTGTGAAATACCTTGATGATTCAGCATGCAAATATCTTTGTAATTTTCGAGTGATGTAGCATTTTACTGATTTTGCAAAAACAGGTATTCTGTGGCTAACTTTAGCCATACTATCCTTTTATACAAATCTTAGATATATTGAATATAATTTACTTAGAGCTAAGTATTTGTTTCCATTTTTATATTTGGTCTAAATACAAAAATGTGGTTAAAGTGGAATCTTTTAGTGTTTCCACTGTAGGTAAGATTAGAAGACTGAGAGACAGATACTTCTCCCCATCGGAACAACTTCATGCTAAATACTTAGCTCAAGTGCCCTTCTCCATGATTTTGATTGAGGAGCTATTTTTCATTCATGTTTTCATTAGGATAAATTACATGCTTCATTACTTCTAGACAACTGCCATTGTTATAAGAATTAAATTGTTCTGTATTCAATCATAATTTTATGTAAATTTAATGATGTAACTATGCAGAATATATTAAACCACGGCATATCACACAGTATACTTTGCTTTTTAAAGTAATTCAACCAATATTTTTCATGTTTATTTCATTTCTATCTTTGCCATCAGAAAGTAACACTTATTTGCCACATGGTTCTGTTTTATTTTACAGAACAAACGTGATGTATATGATTTCTATCTAACACAGTCTATTGTCTGGATAAACTATTTTTGGAGAAAAAAATAAAAGATACCTATAAGTAATGTTACATGTAAATTATTGCCCATTGCTTAGACAAATATTTGATTTGGAAATTGACATATGGGATTTGTAATCTCACAAAATAGAATCATACTATATAGCAATTTTTGATTTGTGGTAAAATTATTTTATTGCTTACTAAAATTGTTAAATTTCTTATAATTATGATAGATCCGACATTAAAGGAAGTGTATAGATATCAATGCTATCCTGTGTGAAAGTAGAGGATGTGTTTTACTAGAAAATATGCTTATGTGTTTCTGGAGAAGAAAAGCAAAGAGTCGCCTATGGCTGACAAGCTCTGCTGATCTCGGTAAGCTCTGCTATGGACTGGGCGTTGGTGAGTTTGCACACTTCATATCAAACTTTGATCACACGACAAATACGGAATATTTCACTAGGCACAACAGGAATAAAATGTAATCACATATAACATAAATAAGGCATTAAGATTCAGTCTCATTTAACCACTGCCTTCTTAACTACATAAATGTTAATAGCTTACAAGCTATTAAATGCCAATAGTGTATCCAAAGCCTATTTATTGGCACCCAAGCAACTCTAGCTAGTTTCACTCCAGGTGATTTTAAATTACCACCTGCATGAGATTCTTTTACTAGCAAATTAGAGCAAAGGAACTGAATGGAAAGCAAAAATACTGGCCTGAAATGTGTAGCACCTGTGGATATATCGACCTATTTGATACACGCTTAACTGAAATGTTACACTTATGGATGTATCTAACTATTTGATACATGCTGAACTGGCTCTAATGGCAAATTTGTGAAGTCTTTTTAACTACCAGTCCTGACTTATTAGGGAATTGGAGTGCTCATTAGAGACATCACCACCAGAAACAGAGTTCAAGTCCTGGCCTGGTTCCAGAATTACTCTTCATTTTTAAGGTTTTTCTAGGCAGTTTCTATGCTAGATATAATATATAAGTTTCTGTACTAGATATAAAGAACCCTCAGAGACAGCCAGCATGCACATAAACAATTGGATATTGTACATTGGTGAACGTACTGTGCTTCTCTTAAATTTCTGTTGCTCCGATCCTTTTAGTTTTTGTTCCTGGCAGCAAACTTAAAGTGACGGAGATATTTATTCTAAGTATTTTAAAACATGACATTGCTGACCCTCAAATATCCCAAACCTAAATCTAAATTTGAACATGGGTCTTATTTTGCTTTTCAAGGTCTACCCTTTAAAACTATAACACTTATATGGGTAGCTAAAAATTTAAAGAAAGAAACATGTTAATACTTTTAGGTAAACAAAAAATTATTTGCAAGTGAGAACTACTGTCAACGACTTTATTGACAGCTGGTACAACACTTGATACAGGACAGATTTTTATGTATATCAGGTAATTAAACACTGAGACCTTAGAGGCATCCTCGCTTGTCTCACTCAATAGAATTCAGTGTCATGGTAGAGAGGGTTCACATGGGTTTATAAGACTCAATTATACAAATCTTCTTCAGTTATAGATTTGGTGACCTCATTTATAGCTTGAAATAAGGTACAGTGGGAATGTTTGCACACACACAAAAAGAAAGAATTACCTGAAACATGAGCCTTCCTTTTCTGAAACTTTGGTCACTGTCTTTGCTAGCAAGCCATCTGTAGCAACACAAAGTTTATTTTTATTTTTATTTATTTATTTTTTTTTGGTTTTTCAAGACAGGGTTTCTCTGTGGTTTTGGAGCCTGTCCTGGAACTAGCTCTTGTAGACCAGGCTGGTCTCAAACTCACAGAGATCCTCCTGTCTCTGCCTCCCAGGTGCTGGGATTAAAGGCGTGCACCACCACTGCCCGGCCGCAACACAAAGTTTAAAGCACACACATTTATCTTGGTGGGAACCAGAGATGCCACACTTTTATGTGGTTAAATATTCTCAAACTTTTTCTTCCAACTTCCTGTCTTTCATAGTCTGATTATGGGTTCTGCCCAATATGAAAGGAAGCCAAAGGGACTAGAATCAATCAAGGATCAACACTTTCTAGGAGCAAGAGCTGACCTCTTTTTGTATTTCCTGTACTTCTGTTTTAGATGGTTAAATGTGATTCTTAAGAAAACTAATGATTTGCTAAATCATACCATCAAAGCCAAGAGTGCCGGGGTATTGAGGATGTAGTTTCAACATGAGAGCTGGGTCAAGTAGAATACTGGAAAGAGTTGATAGAAGGCTCTGGGTATGTGTTGTGCAGTAAAGGTGCAACTCAATGAGTTTAAATTCCTTAAATTATGGGTATTACCAAGGAAGAAGTAGCATCTTACTAACTTCTGGATATAAGGATATGGTTTATACTTGAGTCCAAGAACCATGCCATATGGTTTATTTTATGAAAAGGATTATTTTGTGGGCCCATGCATCATACTGCATGAGTTTAATACTGCATGTGGGAAGGGCTGAAAACTGGAACATTTAGGTCATCTGGGTCTGTCACACTAATAGGAGCCATCATTTTGAACCATCCCTAGTCTATACAGTTCTACTAACCTCCACTTGTTAGGAGAATTTTATGACTGCTGTCACGCACATTGCCGGATGTTACTAACACTATCTATCCCACTCTGATTGGAGCTCAGGCAACCCAGACTGTTATTCTTTCTCTCGGGTTCTAAAAATGCATGCTCTTAATGCAATAAACCATAACATGCTTATGACATTTTTTGTAGGTTCTGTTCACTATTCAGCAAAAGGATGCTCTTGTATAGACCCCCAGTGTCTTCTGGGAAAATCTCAAGCCAGGAGTCAGGCATCATTTGGTTATCCTGCATTCTAAAATGAAGCATCTATCACAGAAGGCCATCTGTTCCCTTTGCTCAGGTCTTTTTTAGTCAATATAAAGCAAACTTATGGGGTTCCTCAGTTCAATTCCACATCTGATATTCTGTGATTTGCACCTCTGCCATTTATTTATGGGATTTCTAAGACAATAGCTCCAGAGGCCTTCATTTGGCCATACATAAGCACACCATAGAGTAGCAGTGGAGACTGATTCAGTTTTGTTGCCTTAATATTCACATTTAAATGGTGGGCTAGACACTCGTCTGCATGATATTTGTTCTCCCTACAAATATTACAACGTGCCAAGCACTATGAACAATGGAGATACTTACATGTAAATACAATATTATATAAATTATACCCACTATTGTTAAAATATATAAATTAATTTTTTTATTTTGCTTTAATATTCAGACTGTGAAGCTTTCAAAGGATTATGGAATAGATCCTAGCTTATTCAGAGCTCTCTAAGAAATATTCATAGAGTAACTTGATAGATGATAAAGAATCTCAGAATGCATTAATAGTGCACATTTGTTATATTTCTGCATTAACATTGGGTACTAAGTTGCCAACAGGTGTGTCCTTGTTACACAGCCTTCATAAATCTTTTTATTAACAGTTATGACCTTGTCATCAATGGAGGCTTTTCAGATTTAAAAAAGTAAAACAAGTTTTGATTCCATTGAATAACAAAAAACTCCCACAGAACAAAATGTGTCAGTAACACATAAATATTAATTAAAAACAATTACTTAAACGCTTATACAATATTCAAAAAACATGCTCAGTTTCATAAGACAGTGGTAACAGTGAATGTGGTCAATTAAACTCCACCCAAGCTGTCAATTCTGTCTGTTGTTCTTGCACTTATAAGATATTTTTTTAATTTTTAAGATTGCAATTTTAATTTTTGAGATTATAATTTGATTACAAAAATTTCCCTTTCCTTTCTGCTCTCCAAGATTTCCCATATATTCTCTCTGCTCTACTTAAAATTCATTGCCTCTTATTTTGCTAATTGTTGTTGTATGCATATACTAACCATATGACACTGGGCAACCAAATGTGATGCTCTTCTCTGGGGAGGGCACCTCTCCTGCTCCTAGCTCCACTCAGTTGCTTGTATCTTTTGTGTAGGACTGCTGCCTCATGGACTTCTTTCCATCTAGTTTGGCATTACCGTTATCCTTGTTCAGCTCACGTTTGCACAGTCACGTTGATGAGATGTTACAGTGTAGCTCTCATATTACTATGAGACATAATCTCACAGCAAACTCCCTGATCCTATTGCTTCTACAATATTTCCAGGCCCTTTTCCACAATGTTCCTGAGCCTTAGGTGCTGGAGTATTTTGTGGAGGTACATATTGGCTCCACAACTTTACATCTTTCCAATTGTAGAATGACTAAATCAGGAATGATTCCTTCAAATTTGATTTAAAAAATTCATAAAAATATGAAATATGCCAATATAAATTTCACTGAAACCCAAGCCCCCAGATTTCTAAAATTTTACTGAATAATCCAGCCTGTTGCCAATATGATGTATTACTCTCCACAAATTGACAATAAAGATCCATTGCTGAAGACAACACCTGTACAACTCATTGAACAAGGAGAAGTTAAACTGATGCTTAGCAGAGCCTTCACGCTACCTTTCAACATTTTTAGTAAAGGGAAATATTCTGCAGGTTATCAAAAGAGGAATATAAACACCAAACTGAAAAACTAGCCTGACTCCATCTTGTTCCTAGGAGTCATTTTGAGTCTATAACCAAGTTAAGTTTCTATTTACTATAAATCTTGAGTTCTCAGAGCTGGGCTATGCCTTACCCCAGTACCCATAGGACTTACAGTAAATCAACCCTCCAAAAATGCCTGTTCTCAAAAGTATTTTATACATACTGTTCATAATTCACTTTCCCTAACTGCCTTGTTTGACTTTTGTATCCATGCTTATGTGCAAAATCCACCATCCTAAACTTTTGTCCTATAAAAACTACTTAAGAAATTATTTCAGGGCTGACTTCATAAACCCTGCCTTGTGGAGAGAGAAAGCCGCCCATTCAACTCTGATGTGTTCACAAATAAAGCTTGCTTTAATTTGGCAATAATTTAGGTCAGTGTTTTTTCTTCTCCATTCTATGGGATTAACAAAGCCACAAACTCTTTGATGTTCAATGGTATCCTGCCTGCAAGATATGCTAGGGCATGGTTGCACAAAACTTGTAAGTGTAACCAATAACAAGTTTTACTTCAGGCCCACTCCACAAGATGGAGCCTGTACCCAGCACTGTTTGGATGACCAAGAACCAGGATCTAGATAGACCAGGAATCTATAGTAAAACCAAATATTATTCATCTAAAAATAAGAAAAAGATGCAGTGATAAAATGACTCCTAACAATTCTGCTATACTCATAGACCAGTGTGTCATTACAGCAACTTCCTCCTGCAACATACAATAACAAATATAGAGACTTACAGTCAGACACTACACAAAGAGTGAGAGATCGTGGAACTCTAAGTCCTAAATGGGATTTCTCCATCAAATTCTTACCCCCAGAGCTCAGGGAACCCCTGGAAGAGGAAGCAGAAAGGCTGTAAAGAACCGATGGAGTAAGAAACACCAAGAAAAAGGCCCTCTAAATCAACGTGAACAAAGCTCAAAGGAACTCACAGAATCTGAAGCAGCAGGCACAGGTCCTTTACAGGTCCTCACATGTCTTCTGGCTATGTATGTATTAGGGCTTCCAGTGTAGAGCTCCTTTGGGATTCTTTTTTTTTTTTTCAATTTATATTAAAGATTTCTGCCTCCTCCCCACCACCACCTCCCATTTCCCTCCCCTCCCCCAATCAAGTCCCCCTCCCTCGTCAGCCCGAAGAGCAATCAGGGTTCCCTGCCCTGTGGGAAGTCCAAGGACCACCCACCTCCATCCCGGTCTAGTAAGGTGAGCATCCAAACTGCCTAGGCTCCCACAAAGCCAGTACGTGCAGTAGGATCAAAAATCCATTGCCATTGTTCTTGAGTTCTCAGTAGTCCTCATTGTCTGCTATGTTCAGCGATTCTTGAGTGTGTGAACTAGTGGATCTCTGATTCTTGTGCCTTCACTTGGGCTCTGTTCTTCCTGTTGGTTTGTTTTGTCCAACTTTGATGTGATAGCTTTGTTTTACAATATATGTTTTATTGTGTTATATTAAAACAGTGAATGAGTAAAAGAATGAATGGAAACTTAGTCACTGGTGTAATGGCTAACAACTGAACTGCCATTTAAATCTGATGAAAGAGAGAAAAATAAATTTCCTACAATGAAGTGTCATTAAGTATATAAATCACTTCTGGGCTTGATATACCCAGATGACCAATTTATAATAAACTGCACAGATTATTTATGTGTAATTTTATTTGGGTATAACTTGGTGATAGTTTTTGGTATTGCTTTATTATTTTCGGGGAAGATAGTTGTGTTGAGTTATTTTTTGGTTTTTGAGAAAGAAAATAAAGTTGTATAGATAGGGAGAGAGAGGATCAGGAAGTATTTGGTTAAAAGAAAGAATATGAGTAATTATATTTGAATTTAAAAATTGTTTCAAATAATAAAAATATAGTAAAACCAAAAATATTAAAAATACACTCATAATTGCTCACAGTAGTCAGTGACATGAAACAATGTGGTGTGTGAGACCAGGATTTGTTTTTGTTGACTGTTAAACTGATTTAAATTAAACTACTAACCACATCACAGTTTATACAAAGTGTCTTAAAGTTGACATAACCTTGAATAAAAATAGAAGACAGAATTAGCACAGCAAAGTACTGTACTATGTGATAATGGAGTCTACCAAGCTTGAACACTGGCTGCTGGGCACAGTCTAGGAGTAGGGCCACTTGTGGTAAGATGGAAATTGTGATCTTTTTTGTGGTCTCTGTGAGGAAGATAAAAATCTCTGGGTATCTGAAGTCAAGTGCCTTTTATGTATTTGCTGTAGACATTGTTTACTGTGTTCTATTTCACACAGTTCTTAAGTCTCATAGCCACCAAGCATAAACCATTTTGGAAGATGCAACAAAAAACTCTGAGGAGAGATGAAACATTTCTAGACTTTAAGAGCAATGGGCATGTGAGAGGGAGGATGGTTGGGACTTCGTGTGACGGACTTGTGCCCACGTTCACACTGGAGCCTCCATAAGCAAGGTTATGAGAGAGTTCTAGACTGAGAAAAATGTACAAGCTGCTCTTCTTTGCTATTCCTTTGCTCAATCAGATCTTGAGAAGTTTGCTTTCTTCATCCCTTAAGCAGATGCATGTAATTGTCAGTGAGGCACCTATCAGCTGACCACTGTGTCATGTCTTCTTTAGGTTCTATCATAAATGTGGCACATGCAAGCTGCCCAACATAGAAATGTACCATTGTTCTTGTCCACACAATTTTATACTTGAATTAAATACCCTGAAATGGTTTATCAATATTGTCATTATTTCAAAAATTAATTTTAAAATTATAATACCAGAAAAAGTAGCAGTCCTTTGATAGCCATGTTTCTCATTTCATCTTAGTTAGGGTTGCTAACCACCTGACCCACCAGTTCTAAGATATTCACCTTTGTGCTATCTTCCTTGATCCATTCAGCCAACCAAACAAAAGAACGTTCTAACGATTGGTGTCACTCCCTCCCACAGGACTTTGAAATGGGGAATGATGAAAAATGATAGGTCAATGCTAAACATCAGGTTTTGGCAACAAATCTGACTGCTTTGTTTTGGGAAGAATTGTAGAAGGACTTTGGAAATTTGATCAAGAAAAGTCATTGAAAAGCTTGGTGAGCTGTTCTGGGGGAATTGGGAGTAGGATGTTGAGAGAAATGCAGACAATGAAGGTCTCACTTATGAAGTTTGAGAGGGAAGTTTGACAGTTACTTAAAGCATAGTGGAGCCATTGCATATTTGCTATTTTCAATTAAGGTTCTGCCATGCTGATCAGCTGGGGCTGAAAAGGCAGCCAGGATTAACAAAAGACCAACACCATTAAAGTCAAACTTTTGCTTTACTTGACAATGGATGCTGGTTAGCTAGATCTGAGAAATCAGCAGTGACTAAAAAGAAACAAGCATCCAGGAGGTGAAATTTTCTGTAACGTGTTTCCTGAGAGTCAGCACACACAGGCCGTGTTTCAGAGGCACCCGAGGTCTACTTTGTGCTGACAGCTGAATGTGGTAGTTTTAGAATCACCAAGGTCGTACTCATTTTGAAGGCATCCAGGGTTGGCACTGTGAGAGGCCAGGAGGGGTCATTGGGGTCATTGGCAGGGGTTGACGGCCCGGGATTCCAGGGTCATGCAGAGTAGTTGAGGCTTGGCTTATTAAAAGAGCCCAGGAGAGGCTACTGGTGAAAGTGCAGTCCATTTTAAGCAGAAGACCTCCACATTTTGGCGATGCTAGTACCAAAGGATGACCACTAAGAGTAGAGAGCAGCAGTAGGGTGTGGTGCCAGTCAGGGCTTAGAAGAAAAGCTTTGTGTGCTACAGAGAGCAGAGCCAGAGAAGCAATCGAAACCCTTTGGAGGAGCCCAGCAGAATCATGAGTGAATCCCAGACAGTCTTTTACACAGTTGGGAGTCACATTTTGCTTTGTTCAGATTGTGACTGTGCCCTGGTTTTTCCCATTTTTCCTTCCTCAGGTAAGAAAAGCCATATATATATATATATATATATATATATATATATATATATATATATCCCAAATCGAGAGACTTTAAACTTTAAAGTTTGAAGTTTTACAGAGATTTTGGAGATGAAAAGAGATTGAGTATTTTTAAACAGACAACTTTAAAAGTGTTTGAAATCATAAGACTGTGAGACACTTTTAAGTTTATTAGATATTTTATATCATAATGTTTTCTTTAATGTATGATCTCATGGGTAAACAAGAATGAAAAGATTTTGGCTTAACAGTGATTTGTTTGTATGTCAGGTACAGAAGGTGTCACTATTTAATCTTTGTGTTACTGTGGAGGTGGGCTTTGAGGTCTTATACATGCTCAAGTCATATCTGGTGTCTCAGTTCACTCCCTGTTGCTTGCAGACCAAAGATGTAGAATTCTCAGTTCCTTATACAGCACCATGCCTGGCTGCTGCACACTACCACGTCCCACCATGATGATAACGGACTGAACCATAAGCCATCCAGTTAAATTTTTTCCTTTCTACGAGTTTTCATGATCATGGTGTCCCTTCACAGTAATAGAAACCCTAACTAAGACAGATGAATAGCTTAAAACAGTTGTCCATCTTTCTTCCACACATCCCTCTCTTATTGTTTCTTTAGATGACAAATGTATGGTTTAAATGTGCAAATAGTTTTGGTTATTTTCCAAGTACCAAACAGAATTATCATGATATTTTGCATTTGCCTTATGCTAAGGTATAAATTAAAGCTTGAATGATTGAGAAATTATTTTAGTGTTGAATACAGACCTCTCTGAGACTTGAAGCATTCATCTTCTGAAGTTCTCCCAGTACTTCACGGAGTGACAGTATAAAATACACTTCAGCAAAACAAGTAAGAATTATATATGCAGCTTGATTAGTTTCTAAAAGCTTGACAAATTTCATGTCACTTTGGCTGCACATCCAACTATAAAAAGAATCCATATATTTAGTTCATGGATGTGCCTCATAATAACATTGACATTAATGACACTGCTAATTTTTACACACAATCTATAAAACTTCAAAAGAAACTTGAATAGAAACCATGAAAAAAATTGAAGTTGGAGAAAGCTTATGTAAGCCACAAATACACTTTTCAGGATGTGTTAAGAAGGATAGGTCAAGCTATGATGTTTACTAAGTTAGGATTTTTAAATGTCTCAAGTAATGTAAATTGTTTCCTTTTGCACAACTAGGTCAGCAGTCCTCTCTATGAGTGACACACAAAGCCATGTTTTTTTTTTCCTTAGGAAATAATCAACCTGGAAGCATGGGAAGCTCCGTAGCACTCATCCATCAGCCTGCATGTCTTCTGCAGAACACAAGTCTCACACCATGGGTCAGGATTATGGAGATGAAATATTTCCATTACTGCTTGCTCCCAGGTACAATGTAGACCAACCTAACAATGGTCTTATGTCTCATCCATGAATGAGAGTAGGGTATAAATACTTACTATAAATTAATGTTAATTCCTTTTAAGAAAGTCTACCACTAATACTACTTGATAAATATCACAAATATGCATCTAGATACAGGAATTACCTATGGCTTTTGAAGTCTGATATTCATAATAAGTATTTATATTCAAATGAAGAATGAAATATAATAGTCAGACATTTATAATGACTTAACTAGACCATTCATAAATTTTAATTGTAGCACATAATTGATGAAGGTCTGAAAAGTAAACTGTACCTGAGAATTCTCCATTGTTGAAGAATAGAGGTATAGTTTTTTAAATTCTATCTGTTTACCATCTATCTATCTATCTATCTATCTATCTATCTATCTATCTATCTATCTATCTATCATCATCTATCTCACTCTTTGGAGGTCTGGCATCCAGCTCCCAAATAAATACACAGAGACATATTCTTACTTGTGAATGCCCAGCCTTAGCTTGACTTGTTTCTAGCCAGCTTTTTTAACTTAAATTACCCCGTTTGCCTCTGGGCATTTTTCCTTTCTTTATTCTACACATCTTTCTTTTCTACTTATTCTATGGCTGACTGTTTGACTGGGTAGCTGGCCCCTGGCATCCTCGTCTCATCTTTTTCTCACTCCTTGTTTCTCTTTTAGGCCTAGATGTCTCTTCCTATTCTCTCTCCCTGGCAGCCATGTCTATTCCTCTCCTGCCCAGCTATTGGTCATTCAGCTCTTTGTTGAATCAATAAGGTGTTTTAGGCAGGCAAAGCACCCCGGCTTTACAGAGTTATACAAGTACAACATAAAAGCATGCAGCACATCTCTGCATCATTAAACCAACATTTCACATCATAAATGAAAGTAACACATCTTAAACTAATATTATACAACATAGAGGCTCTGAGAATCCATGAGGCTGGAAATCCATACCTATTATTCTTCAACAAAATGTTTTCTTCTCAACATTTCATCATGGATGGGTGATGGTTTAATAAGGCCTCACTCCCCACTGAGAGACTACTGGCTCTTAGTGGCTACTGCAGGAGGTAACATTGTATTCTTCAACAGTATGGCCAGTAAGACTTTGTTCATGATCCTGTAATTAACCTTCAATTAACTGCTCATGCAAGCAACCCTCATACAAGAACCCTCATTAAACTCAGTAGTTTACACACATAAAGATATTAAAGTAGGAGGGTGATTGCTTGGGAATAGGGAATACAAATTGCTTCAAGGAGAGAGAGAGAGAGAGAGAGAGAGAGAGAGAGAGAGAGAGAGAGAGAGAGAGAGAGAGAGAGAGAAGAGAGGCTAATAGGGGTGAAATTGACAAAAATTTATTATATAGGTGGATGATACTGTCAAGAATAAAAAACTAAAGTGTTTTCTACATATATAAGGGCGTTATTCATGTACTTTTATAGTTATAATAAAAGTAGTGACAATAGAAATGCTATTTGTGTGAAACCAGGTCAAAGTAAGAAACAATAACACCATAACAAGAATATAATTATAACAAGTTGTATAGTTGTAAATTACAATTATAACAAGTTGACAATTATTTATATCAAAGGGTTATCAATTACTTTAGTGTTTACATTGTTCATCTGTTCCATGTCACTAAAAATACATAGTTCTTCTATGTATCTGAATTCATATAAAATCTCCACTAGATATTCCAGAATTGTGGGTAAAGGTTTGCAATACCCATAATAAATTTTCAGAAGCTTATGAAGACAGATATGAGATAGTTAAATGTAGAATAAATGTAAGCCATCATATATACTCATTCAAAGAAACATTTTAAAATGCTTAACTATCTGGCACTTTATAATTTAACATGTAAGTGAAGAACTTTTATTCAAATTCCAATATTGTAAATTTACTTCAATCTCATAATTACACACTTAGAACATAGCACAGGATAATTTTGATGCAGGATCACTTTGACTCTAATTGCACACTAAGATTTGGTAATTTATTCTATATGTATGCCTGACAACTGCACCTATGTATAGACAATCATAATCATAAATTGACTCTTCTCTGTGTGCCTTTTCAAAGAGATTCTAATGAAAAGATTAACCCATTTTTTTACTCAATGAAAACCTAGGGTGCCAGGGATCCACTTGTTAATAATAAAGAGCTTATAAATTTTTCCAACAAAGTTTCTGACATAAAACCAGCAGAAGGAAAAAAGAAAAATTACTCCAGTACTTCATCTATGAATGAGCAAGTAGTGTTCAGACTACAAAAATTCTGTGTGGCTAATTCTACTTTGTTTTTTGAGATAAAATTGTCCAGTTATTATTTTTAAATGCAGACAAAATGTTTCAGTCTTAATCTTTTAAAACTTTATAACATATTCTTCATTGTTACTATTATGATACCTTACAGAAATACATGAATGGCCTACAAGATTGTCAGCTTTGCCTACACCTACATTCTATCAGGGGACAAGGCTTCATATGTCATGTTGATCCAGAGACACAACCTGAGACTTGTGCACTGAAAAAGGTTGCTGGGATATTGGCAGAGTTTGGTAGAGCTGCCCGTGCTCTCAGGATGGTTGTCTCATGAGTAAGAGGATACAAGAAACATACCTAAATATAATAAAAGGAAGATACAATAAGCCAACAGTCAACATTAAACTAAATGGAGAAAAACTCAAAGTGATCCCACTCTCTCCATATCTATTCAATATAGTACTTAAGTTCCAGCTAGAACAATAAGACAACAAAAGGAAATCAAGTTAAAAAAATGGAGACGAATGAGTCAAACTCTCACTATTTGCTGATAATAGGTTAGTGTACATGATTGACCCCAAAATTTCTACCAGGGAACTCCTACAACTCATAAAAACATTCAGTAGTGTACCAGGATACAAGATTAACTAAAAAAAATCAGTAGCCCTTCTTTATACAGATAATAAATGTGTTGAGAAAGAAATCAGAGAAATATCACCCTTAACAGTAGCCACAAATAACATAAAATATCTTGGAGTAACTCTAACCAAAAAAGTGAAAGACTTGTATGACAAGAGCTTTAAGTCTTTGAAAAAAAAAGAAATTGAAGAAGACAACAGAAAATGGAAACATCTCCCATACTCTGAGGTAGGTAGAATAAACATAATAAAAATAAAAATGACAATTTTACCAAAACCAATCTACAGATTCAATGCAATCCCCATCAAAACCCCAACACAATTCTCCACAGACTTTGAAAAAAAAAACAATATTCAACTTCATATCAAAAAAAAGAAAATGAAACAAAACAGGACAGCCAAAGCAATCCTACACAATAAAGGAACTTCTGGAGGCATCACCATCCCTGACTTCAAACTCTACTTACAATTACAGTAGTGAAAAAAAAAGACAGGAAGACCAATGGAATCAAATCAAAGGCCCTGATATTGATCCACACACCTACAAACACCTGATTTCTGACAAAAAAAAAAGACCTAAAAATACAAAATGGAAAAAAGAAAACATATTTAACAAATAGTACTTTTGTTGACCCTTATTCTCCTTATATGTCTCATGCAGCAGATCTGGAATCAGCATACAACCACTAAGGTAACTCTTCAGGTATTAATGGCTCTCAGACATCCTTCTCACAGTCCTCCATAGGAGGTTATTAGAAATTTAAAAGGCTGTTGCCTAGTATCCTCACCCTGGTATGAATGCTCTTCGAGAGCTGATATTCAAAGACTGGTAAGAGCTGTTCATCGCCTATATTGTCCTTCCATTTATTGTACTATGGATGTGCTCTGGTAATGATAACCTTTGAAAGTTATTTGATTCTTATACAAATGTCTTCTGTGTTTGAAGTAAGGGTTTTACTATGTCTATATTTCAGTTCCACTGACTTGGAACCCCTCCCTTGATTTACTTGTTCAGTGAGCTTTCTTATGGAAGTCAGGATCACTAGCACAGGGATGGGACCACCCATAATGCCCTGAATCCTACTCTGTCACTCAGTGATTCAGAAAATGCCTTACATACACCTGGATCTCGTGGAAGCATTTTCCCTGAGGATCCCTCTTTTAAGATCACTCTAGCTTGTGTCAAGTGTGGCATCTCCACTACCAACTCTATTTTCTGTCTTCTGCTCCTTATATTGACTGTTCTATTAGCTTTTGTTCTAATTTGGCTACTATTACTACAATAAGTAGCATGACCAAAAGCAGCTTATGGACAGGAGGCTTAGTCAAGAAAAGTTAAGGCGGCAACCTGAAAGTAGAAACTGAAATTGAGAACACAGAACACTACCACATGGCTTGCTACTAGTGGCTTACTCATTTTATATTTTTCTCAGAGTTCTATATAACAGTTCATTATTAAAAGTACTGGGCAGAAACTCACATAGGGCAGGAACCTGGAGGCAGAGGCTATGGAGGGATGTTGCTTTCTAGATTGCTCCCCATGGCTTTCTCAGCCAGAATTTTTATAAAACCCAGGATCACTCTACAAAAGATATCATCACCCACAATTGACTTATCCCTTTCCCATCAATCACTAATTACGAAAATGATCTACAAGATTTAATGGAGGCATTTCCTTAATTAAGGTTCCCTATTTTCAAATGACTTTACCTTGCATAAAGTTGAAATAGAACTATCCGGCCCATTAGGGTCACAGAAAGCAAGAATTTTGTTTTATTCTTTCCTTTCAGTCTATCCTTAGACCACTACCCAGCTTTACTCACTTGATGAATTATTGATAGATTCAATTGCTATTTATGTTTTATAAAACATAGGATATGAATTCATAAAACTAAAATTTTGAGTAGGTTAACAAAAATGAATTTAAGAAACTTTAGGACTTATGCTAAAAGTGCAAGCTACCTACTTTCAAATAATTTCCTGTTGCCAGCAAAATATATGCAGTGCCGCTGTTTAATGCTCCCTAAAATACCTTATGTTCTGGAGGTTACTTTTGAATAATTAAAATATACATGAATAAGCAAAGTTTTCACTCAAAATCAGATTGCTAAAATCCCCTAGTGAGTGCACTTATGGATGCTCTTGGCTATGGTCCAAATGCAAAATATCAGTGTTATTAAATGTATTTGTTGGTATTTAATCTGCTAATTATCATTTAACATCCTTGACATTTTAAGGGTTCTTTCCAATCACTGATGCTAGATTATACTAGATTTCCCTTCCTTCTAAAAAAGTCCTTCCTTCTAAAAAGTTATGTCAGCTTATTACATCACATTGAATAAATATGCTCATCTAGATAGAATAACTTCTGGAATGACAACCTGTGATACTTAAACAATACATGGTTCAAGAATGCCTGGGGCACGGAGTCACTCACTATCTCTTTAGGATGTATTCTTTGGGTGAATACAGTCAGGATGACAGCTTCAGTGTTTCAGAGAGTGATTGATTAGTGCAAGTACTGCCTCTTAATTCAAGCTCTCATCTACAGACCAGTGAAGTAGAAAGACTCCTTGCAGAAATCAAACTCTGATATCTCATTTTTCTTCAATTATAGCCAGTGCCACATATGTTCTCAAGCAAGTTTGTAGACTCTTCAAATTAAAAAAATATTTCAAACTTTAGAAATACAACATGCTTAATAAAATACTGACAGGAAGATAGAAATCAATCGCAAATATAAGGTACTTCTTCGATTCTAATTGAAATAAAAGTTAGAAATATAAGGCACCTAGGGAAACTTGGAAGCTGAATAGACTTCCCCCTGTTTTTACATAGTCACAGTATTGGAGATACAAATGAATGATATGAAATCTAGAATTGTCTTCAAACTTTGCCGGTAGTGGGATATGAAGAACAGGGTCAGTGAAAATGGCCGAGACTGATAATAAGATGCAGTCACTGGAGCTCTGCAAGGTTTGTCAGGCTCATTGAAGAGTTATTTCTTTTTGTATGTACTTTGCTGTATAATAATAATAATAATAATAATAATAGTGATAATGATAAAATCAGGAGTATAATAAATGTATCACATATTGAAGAGAACTAATGAGAAAAATATTATTTCATTGTAAAGGTATATTGTTATAAATAGAAAACTACTCAGTAAAACACAGCTCTTTCTCAATTTCTGAGGCAGGAACTTGGAGGCTATATACATACATACACACATACATACATACACACACACATATATGGTATATTTTTGAAGTTAAATTTTTACTTTGTGTATGTATGTGTGTAGGCACATGAGTGCTATGATTCTTGTGTGGACATAAGAGAACAATTTGTCTGGACTCCTTATGTCCTTCCACGTCGTACAGATCCCCAGACTCTACGTCAAGAGCCTTTGCCTATCAGTCTGACACAGCCAGTAATTTTGTATTTCTTCTCTCATATTATCTACTTGACTTACTCTTTCAGTAAAAGGTTTGGTCTCCTTTCCACAATACAGTAGCACATGCATACCATTACACTTTTCAATAATAGTTAGCTAGAAATAATAAAACAAAAAGGGAATTTCTATCTGCAAAAATCAGAGAATAAAAATAAAAATTTAAGGCACTTTCTTTTAGCAGAAGAAAATTTGAAAAGGCTTTTATTTTAGCAAACTATCCCAAACCTGAAAGAAAAAAGCAAAAACCAGAACAAATGTATAAATTGTATCTGGCAAAAAAAAAAAAAAGAAGGAATTTAATTAGCAAGATAATTTCAGTTAGGCATACAGAGATGATGGAAATATAAACGGATGAAATGAAGAAGTGTGTTTATTTAATGTTTTTTATGCATCAGATGCCAATGCAATGGTCAAATCCAACACAACAAAGGAAATAATTGTCATATTTTCATGAAGCTATGTTAAATAATTAAGCTTATAAAGTATTTGTCTTACAAGAAAGGGGTGCAGATATTTAAATTATAGAGGCTTCACTGGCAGCAGATGGGAGCTGGTACAGAGACCCACAGCCAGACATTGTTCCCAGAGAGAGTCTAAATTGAAGGGCTCCCTCAGATCGCTCCCCTCTGAGACAGGGAACCAATCCCGTGGAAGACTGGTAAGAAATACTGTAGGAGTCAGAAAGGATGGAGGGCACAAGGAAAATACGGCCCACAGAACCAGCTATTTAAGACTCACTTGGGCTCACAGAGACTGAAATGGCAGCATGGGTCCTGCATGAGTCTCAACTAGGTGATCTGACTAAGGCGGTTCTTATGGCTGTTAGCGCGATGTGTTTGTGGGGCCCCTAATAGTTGAAGCAGGTGTGTCTCTATTTTGTCTGCTCGTGAGACTCTTTTCCTCCTGTTGGATGGCCTTGTGGAGCATAGGAGGGCTTTTGCCCCGTCGCCTTATTGTATCCGTTTTTGTCCTGTTTGTCATCTCTAGGAGACTTGCACTTTTCTGAAGAAGAAGCGGAAGGCGACTGGCTGTGTGGCAGTGAGGAGGGGAGGAATGAAGAGAGGGAAAATTGTGACTGGGGTGTCTTGTATGAAAAAAGAATCTATTTTCTATAAAAAATTGAAATACTTTGGGAAGTGGTAGTTCCATTAAATAAATTTACATTTAATTTGAATTCTTTAAAATACATTTTAAATTTCATTGGTGCCAATTATGAAGTATTGGCAAATTGCTAGCATACTTGGAGAATTTATCTAAAAATTTAAAACTTGTATCATTGAATAAAATAGCCAGAAATCTTCAATAAAATATTATTTGCATTTAAATTTTTAGCACCATGAAAGTACTTCCAGGAACAACTCTTTTTCTTTTATTATATCATCTGTATATTATCTTACATTATACTTTTATATTCAACCAAAACTGCTGCTTTGCTAGGAGTGAATTATATGCACTACAATGCCTAGTCTTAGTTGTGTACTTGACCATATATGGAATAAACTATAATCTAAGAATCTGGGCACACCTTTGAGAGTTTTCTTGATGGGATGGTTAGTGTTGGAAGATCTGCCCTAAATACAGGTCATTTGAGGTCCAAAGATCTATCCTAAACCAAGGCCACGCTTTCTGGTGACAGGAGCATATGAAGGGCACTTAAGGAGGAAGCTGTTCTTGCCTGCTTGCCTTCACGCTTGCTGTTGAGCTTATTTGCCATGCTTCTGAGACAACCCTTCACTGGGAACAGAACCTGCTTCTTTGAGACTCCAACAGAGATGCAAGACCAGCAGAGACACCCAGCCTTGTGGACAGAAAAATCACCAGATTCTTGATCTTTATTTCAGGAGACAGTTATTATAGGACGAGTCAGGCAACAGCTGGAAAACCACTCTACTAAGTCCCCTTTTAATATATATTCATTTTGTCACTTCTGTTGCTCGAGAAACCACTGGTTTAGTTTATATTGTACACTACAGATGTCTTGGCTGAAGTCTGAAGGACTTAATTGTTCGGTTGTTGATTCAGCTGTTGACTACCATTAAAAAGAAAATGTTTAGGGACCCTGAACACACCATTTTCAATGTCTTTCCTAGGGTATTTTCATTCATTCAGTTACAGTGTTCAGTTAGGGATTAACTGACATGTCTTTACAAGCAGTTATGAACAGTGATATAGATTATAATTGTTTGAAAGAAAACAGACCCTATAGGGAGTGGCACTATTAAGAGGTATGACTTTGTTGGAGTTGGCATGGCTTTGTTGGAGGAGGTGTGTCACTGTGGAGAAGGACTTTGAGGTCAACTATGCTCAAGACATGCCCAGTGAGACAGTTCACCTCCAGTTGCCTGTGGATTGAGATGTAGAACTCAGCTCCAACACCATGACTGCCTGCAAGCAGCTATGTCCTGCCATGATGATAATGGACTTCTGATACTAGAAGATAGCCCCATATAAATGTTTTATTTTATAAGAGTTGTTGTGGTTATGGTATTACATCACAGCAATAGAAACATAAATGAAGACACATATTATATACTATTATATGTTATATAATTCATGTATGTTTTATATAACATATAAAATAAAAATCATAACATATATGACATTTTGTGTCAGCAATTGTTACATATATGTGTGTGCATGTATGTATATAAAATCTCAACACCAACTTCCTTAATTTACTGCCAATGCTGCTAAAAAATAATACTCTTCTGATTTTAATGCCCTAAACAAAGACTATAGGGAAGGGTCAATTTACTATTTTTTATATAGTTACAGAAAGATGTAACCATGTTTATGATTAAATTTAGAGATTTTCCTTTCTCACAGAAAAATCCCAGACAATTCACAGTTTGACAACCCCTCAGGTGTAGATTTCCAGAATTTCTCATGAGGGTGACACTATGACATCCCTAAAACCCTACTTCTCATATATAATATAACATAGAGCATACTTGGTGTGTCATTGGTGACAGTTGGCTAACATTGAACTGAACCGAGATTCCACATTTTGTCGATCCACTCACTGAGTTTTGTTGTTTCTGGTTTGGACATACTATGAATAATTCTGATGAGACTTTGGTGAACAATTTTTGGAGAATTTGAGTTTTCCTGGTTAGAAGACTAGAAATAGCCTGCTCAGACAGTAGAGTGTTCCATTTTTAGCATTTTAAGAAACCAAATCTTTTTTTGTCATCTTTTTTGTTGTTTTGTTTGTTTATTTATTTTAAATTTACTTATCAAAATTGTTTTCCAAAATAACTGCCTTTTAAAAATAGTTCCCTTAGCAAAGAATGAGTTCTTTCCAAACACTTGTCAATCTGTAAAAGAGGTATTTCATTTTCCCTTAGGTTGTTATTTCCATTATGATGAGGTTATGGTATATTATCTTTTCATTTTTTTGGTTAATTATCTATTATGTCTGCAGGGTTGTTTTAGTGTTGTGAAAAGATACCATGATTATGGTAACTAATAAACAAAAACATTTAATTGAGGTGTCTTGCTTACAGTTGCAGAGAGTCCATTATTATCAGGATGGGGAGCTTGGCGGCTTGCAGGCAGATATGGTGCTGAAGCTGAAAGTCCTACATCTTAAAGCTGACTGTCACCCTGAGGGAAGCTTGAGAAAAAGTGACTTCAAAGTCTTTCCCCACAGTGACACACTTCCTCTAACAGGGCCACATCTCTTAATAGTGCCACTCCCTTTGGGGGACATTTTCTTTAAACCACCACAATATTCTTACCTAGATAAGGTGTCATAATACCTTACCTTTTACCATGGTTTCTTTCAATCATATGCATTATGATACCTCCATTTCCTTGAAAACGCTCAGTAGCTCATTTCATGTTCCTCAATCTACTTTACATTGTATGGATGAGCTACTGTTTACCTATTATTATCACCTTTTGAGGAAAATCTTGGATATTTCCAAGTTTTGAAAATGTGTAGGGCCGGGCAGTGGTGGCACACGCCTTTAATCCCAGCACTTGGGAGGCAGAGGCAGGCAGATCTCTGTGAGTTCCCTACAAGAGCTAGTTCCAGGACAGGCTCCAAAACCACAGAGAAACCCTGTCTCGAAAAACCAAAAAAAAAAAACAAAAAAAAAAAACCGTTTAGACGCCATACTTTTTCTCAAGTCATTTGAATAAACCTTTAGTACCATGGTTGCTGGAACAGAAGGAAAGAGCTATTTTATAAATTAATAAAAACAAATATCTCCCAAAGAGGCCACATTAGTTTGTATTTTCACTAATAATGAGGAAGAGTTTCTATTGCTCCTCACCCTCGTCATAACTTTACGCTATCATTGTTTGGGGGTTTATTCATTCTAATATGTGTTTAGTGGTATTTCATTGTTGACTTAGTTTGCAGTTTTCTAATGACATGGTGTGCTTATTTTTCAAATGATTTTTTTTTTTTTTTTTTTTTTTTTTTTTTTGGTTTTTCGAGACAGGGTTTCTCTGTGGTTTTGGAGCCTGTCCTGGAACTAGCTCTGTAGACCAGGCTGGTCTCGAACTCACAGAGATCCACCTGCCTCTGCCTCCCAAGTGCTGGGATTAAAGGCGTGCGCCACCACCGCCCGGCCAAATGATTTGAAAACAATTGTTCATTGGTGAAATGCTTTGTCAGATCCTTCCTTTGCTTGCATTTCCTGTTATTGCATTTAAAGGGTCCTTTGTACATTTTGGTCACAAACTTTGTATCAGATCAGTGCTTTGTCAGGAAATTTTTCCAGTTTCTGGCATGTCTTTTTCTTTTACTTATTAAGCAGAGAAAATGCTCTTAATGTAAATGTAAATGGGGGATCCATTGTGGGGTTAGGGAGAAACTTGGTGCTTGGGAAATTCCCAAGAATCCATAAAGGATGACCCCAACTAAGACTCCTAGCAATAGTGGAGAGGATGTCTGAACTGGCTTTCTCCTGTAATCAGATTGTTGACTAACCTAATTGTCATCATAGAACCTTCATCCAGTAACTGATGGAAGCAGATACAGAGATCCACAGTCAAGCACTAGGCAGAGTTCCTAGAGTATAGTTGAAGAGAGGGCATTATATGAGCGGGGAGGGGAGCGGGGGAATCAAAATCAGCTGATTCCAGTTAGAGCTAGTGGGAACTCATGGCCTCTGGATTGACAGCTGGGGAGCTGGCTTGGGGCCAAACCAGGTGACAGTTGTTTGACTTGGTCTGTTTGTGGGGTCCCTGACAGTGGGACAAGGATTCATCCTGGTGTGTGCACTGACTTCATGGAGTCCATTCCCTGTGATGGGCTACCTTGCTCTGCCTGGATGCAGGTCTTGGTCCTACCTCAACCTGATATGCCAGGCTTTGTTGACTCCCCATGGGAGGTCTTACCTTCTCTGAGGAGTGGATTGGGGGTGGTGGGAGGGGAAGTGGTGGAAGTGGGAGGAGGAGAGGGAGAGGGAAAATTAATAAAAATGATGGGGCTCCACATTTCCATCTTTTCATCATGAATTGTGCATTAAATACAGCACAGTATTACCTTGAGCTTATAGTGTCGCCTCAGGCTCCTGAATGTTGTAATTACAAGTGTTAAGCCACTACATCTAGCTATGTTGTTTTATTTCTTACTTATATTTCTAATGATTATATTACACGTCTATTTACCTGTTCTAAAAAGAATAACAAGTATTATTTACAAGTATTTTTTGTCTCCACACAAATTATTATACTTTTTCATTTCATTGGTATTATTTAAATAACAAATGTTAGTAATTTTGAAGTCCAAATTACTATTATTTTTTTTTAATGGATATTTGTTGTTGGTTATTTTGTAAAACAGTGTGCGATGGACCTTGGTGGGCAAAGGGGCCATGTGGTGGATGAGAACCCAGAGCAGGTGATTGACAGACACCCCATGTAGGCAAAACTTATGTGTGAGTTTTATTGAGATAAAGGGATTTGGGGGAGGGAAGGGAGAAATAGGGAGATAGAGATAAAGAAAGAAAGGAAGAGAAGGAAGAGGCAAACACCAGCTTGCCTCTTCAGAAAAACAGCAGGAGAGAGTGGAAATGGGTGGAGCTCGTCTTTTAAAGGGATCTTTTGCACCTGCATATTGACTGTGTAGTGACAGATCAGCCTTAAGACACTGGGCACATCCTGCCAGGTGACAGGGACCAGCATAATGCCTAAATCCTAACAGTTACAGCTAAGAATCTAATCCAAGCCAATAAAATTTTATTTCTGTTTCCTTCTAAGACTTTTGTGGTTTTAACTTTTAATTTCAGTCATTTTTGAGGCATTTTAGAGTATGTATGACTTAAGATACAGATTAAAATTAGTTCTTGTGCACATGGACATGTGATCATCCTAGCACTATTTCTCCAGCAAACTGTCTTGACACACCGGGCAAATAACTATCAGACCCACATTAACCTGCAGGTTTTGCCTGGGCCCTCAATTCTGTCACTGATCGTAGTGTATGTTCTTATGCTTGTGCCAGGCTGTCTTCATTGTTGAAGTTATATAATATATCCTGCAATCAGAATGTCTTTTCTACTTTTGTTTTTCCTTATAAATATTACATTGGCCACTAGGAATCCCATGTGATTTCACATGAATCTTGATATCATACTGTTAAATGTTATATAAGAGGCATCTAGAATATTCAGGGAGCCTTAATTCTATTTGTGCAGCAACACACTAATTTTGTAAACATTATCATCTTAAAATACTGAGTATTTTTCCATATTCATATGCATGATGCCTTTCTACTTATTTATGTTTAATTCAACACTATATTGTTAATGTATAATTCTTATACTTTTCTGCTAAGACAATTCTTATTTGGGTTGATAATTTCTCCTAGAAGAAATGCAATTATTTGATATGTTGATCTTGATTTCTGAAATCTTGTTGAAGCTATTTTTTTTGCAAATAACGTGTTTTTGTTAGTGAACCACCTAGGGTTTCCTTATGCAGTATCATCTCATTTATCCACAGATAATGTTGCTTCTTTCTTTCTAACATGTTTAATTTTCCATATTAAATTGTTGTAACTGGAGCCTACAGTGTAGACTGACGAGAAGCAGGAAGAGTGCTGTGTTATCTTTCCTGTCCTTAGGGGAAGATATGCAGTCTTTCACTGCTAAGGAGCACATCACTCCCAGGTTTTTTACTGATGGCCTTTACCTCCATGTAAAAGGTCATTTCTATTTATAGTTTGTGAGCATTTTTATAAGTCAACTATATTAAATTTCAGCATACCATTTTCTGTCTATGTTGACATTATCAGACCTTTTTGATTTATTAATATTTTGAATAATATTTGAGTGATATAGCAGCATTGTTTACCTGAGGAACAATATTTTAGTAATGTTATAATTTTTAGCATGTTATAAAACTTAATTTCTAATAATGTTTCAGAATTTTTCCATATTTATCTTTAAATGATTTTTTTTAAAAAATAGAATTTTCATTTTTTATGATGTGAGGATAAAACTGGCCTCAGAGAATAAATTACAATTTATTATTTTCTCTTCTCCATCACGTTCTCATTTTGAAGATTTTTTTCAGGATTAGACTTTTAAAATATCTTATCTAGAGTTCCTTTGTGAAGATATCTGGGCTGGGTTACTGTGCTGAGAGAAATTTCATGAATATCTTGACTTACTGAGGGTCCATGTAGAACCTTGACTTTTCCTTGAGTCATTTACAGTGGTTCCTGTATCTATGGAAACTGGTTGATTTCATTATGTTTCCTGATCAACATTTATTTTAAAAAATAATTACTTGTATTTTTGTAGTTATGTGCATGCATGTGTTTTTGTGTGCATATGTGTATGTGTGTACATAAGCCTGCAGAGGCCAGAGGTAGTGAAATCTC
This sequence comes from Chionomys nivalis, assembly GCF_950005125.1. Lineage (NCBI taxonomy): Eukaryota > Metazoa > Chordata > Mammalia > Rodentia > Cricetidae > Chionomys > Chionomys nivalis. The sequence goes on from NC_080095.1 coordinate 55,657,261, forward strand.
TGAAAGTGGAGTGATAGGTGACTCTGAGCTGCCTGATATGGGTGCGTGGATATGAATTCAGGTCTTCTGCAGAAGCAGCCTACAGCTCAAGCCCTGAGCGATCTCTCCAGCCCCTGTGTACCTCCTGATTTCAGTAGTACTGACATTGCTTCTGCTTCTTTGCTCTTTTTACATGTTCCTATTATTTAACTATCTGTCTATAATTTTGCATATATATACATATATGCATACATACAAATATTTATTTATTGTGTTAAGATCATGCCAAGACCTCACCATGGCTCCATGTGGCAAGCAGGTCATCCACTTGGCTGGTTCCTCACTGTCCCCTACTCTTCAGATCTGCCTCTCGTCTCAGCACATGAACCTTTATGCGCCCCTCTATCCCTTTTCACTAACATATACTTGCTAACCACAATGGTGGGCTCGTGGTTGACCTTTAACAAACCAGGGCAAGTATCCCGGGACAGAGTTGTAGCTGTCCTCCAGGAGCCTGGCCCTCACAGCACCTGGCAGCTGGGCCTTGATCCTTCTTGTTTGAACTGTAATATTCTTTTCAGACATTTTTGCTTTTCGACTTATTGTTTGACTCAACTCAAAAAGAGCTTATACCTCTTAAACATTTTATCTGGATCACTTTACCACCTTTTTATCAATTTGATACATCTTACCTTTTGGAAACTTTGTATGTTGTTGCAACTCTGATTCCTACTCTACATCTGGACATCTCCCAAAGGTGATTTCGGTACAAATGAATATTCAGATGGTTATTTGGCAATAAACAGTGGGCTTGGGGATTCCCCTCAACATCAATTCTACAGCTGCATTTCCTCTTGTCTACTTTGAGAAGCCTGTTATGACCTGTGTAATTAATGGTTTACCAGTGTGGTCCTGAGTCACGATTAACTTGGAGAAAGGAACAAGAAAAGAGATTTGTTGTCTATCAAATGGAGCATGGATGAGTGAAATAAAGCGTATTTTATGCTGTGTGCTGCAGGGCATACTTGATACACTTATAAAGTTATTAGGCATGAAACTGTGGACCTGTAATATTCTTGTTCTTTTATGCTGATTTTCTATTATGAGCAGATTTTGTAATGTTTATCATTATATTTATATATTTTGTAATAATATTACTTACAATTATATACTGGAACACTTGACATTGAAAAGAAAAATTCCACACATAAAAATGTGTTTAATTAATAAAGCATTCAAAATAGATTAAATATGAGTGAAAATATAAATGTAAGTAGAAGGTTTTTTTTTTGTTGTTGTTTTTTCGAGACAGGGTTTCTCTGTAGCTTTGGAGCCTTTCCTGGAACTCTCTTTGTAGACCAGGCTGGCCTCGAACTCACAGAGATCTGCCTGCCTCTGCCTCCCGAGTGCTGGGATTAAAGGCGTGTGCCACCACCGCCCGGCTAAGTAGAAGGTTTGATGGGAACTGAGGATGTCGCTCGTTTTGTTGAGCACTTTCCTAGAGATCGTCACTTCCTAGGTACTAGTTTTAGAGCCCCGTGACTTAGGCACTACAGCAATCCTCTGCAATCCTAACACAGGAGAGGTAGAAGCACAAGAATCAGTGGTTCAAATTCACCATCACTGATACAGCAACTTGAGGCCAGCCTGGGTGATGCAACTTTTGGAGAATATTATTTTCAGGTGTGTGACTTTTGTTTACATTGCATTTGTTTAATTCTGTGAAGCTGTGTTACTGTGCCTGTCTAAAATACCTGATGGTCTTAATAAAGAGATGAATGGCCAATAGCGAGGTAGGAGCAAGGATATGTGGTGCTGGCAGGCAAGAGAGTACAAAGAGGAGATCCAAGAACAAAGAGAGCAAGGAGAGGAGGATACTAGGGGTCAGCCACCCAGCTACACAGCAAGCCATGGAGAAAGAAGCAAAGAAAGGTATACAGAAATAGAGGAAGATAAACACCCAGAAACAAAAGGTAGTCGGGTTAGTTTAGGTTAACAGAAGCTGGCTAGAAGCAAGCCAAGCTAAGGCTGGACATTCATAACTATGAATGAGCCTCTGTGTGTGATTTATCTGGGAGTTGGGTAGTGGGCCCCTCAAAAAGCAAAAAGAGGAAAATGTCCTCTAATGTTCAACAATGTTATATTAATTTTTATAATCATCATCTGTTTTTTATTATAATATAAATGTACAAAGCAGTGAGTTTCACAATGACACTTTCATGTATTAGTTTAAATTCCCTCTGCCCATTTCCCACACTTTTGCCTTCTCTCCATTTCCTGTTAGGCCTTTAACTCAGATTTATGTCTGCTTCTTAAATGTATTGATTCTTTGAATACTTTTTCAATTCATAAAATAGATGACTAACAGGACCAGAAATTGAAAAGTGTTTCCACTCTGTCAAAAATTCTCTTAATTACATGAATCAGTTTGGTTCTGACAATGTGCTGTTTCCTTTATCTGCAGGTTAGCAACAGGGCAGGTCAAGGCAGAAAGTAAGACTGCCTTCTGAACATCAAGTTCACTTTACAGGAAGCCCCATCTGTAAATTAGGCATTCAATTGGAGGCGTCTTGATTAATCATGTTGGTTGTACTTTGAATGGAATGTTAAACTTAGTATATTTTAATAAATGCAAACATCAATTTTAAAAACACAAATAACCTTTTAAATGACAAGAATGGATTTATCAGGGAGTCTTGGGAATTGTAGATTAAAAGTAAGCATAGAGAATATGTGGATAATTGATAACTGGTGCTGGAAAGAAGTCTCAATTTCTCAGACTTCTTGCTAATTTTCTAAGGGCCTATAATTTGGCTTTTAACACCCAAATAGATGTCTTTCAATCACTAACATTACCACAGGATCCAATACCTTTTCTTTTTGTGGGCCCTCCAAGACACCTACACACACACGCACACACATACCACAAACACACACCACACAGAGGGCAGGGAGGAGGAAGAGGTGATGGGATGGAAAGAGCAAGGAGAAAAAGAAGAGAAAAAAAAGGAGAAGGAAGAGGAGGAGGAGGAGGAAAAGAAGGAAAGGTACATGTGAATTAAGTTTAAACAAACACAACAAAATACTTAATGAGCAAAGAATGCCCAATAAAGCACAGTTTTCCAGCAGAATCATATCAGGAGAGTCACATCAATTGGCACAGGAAGTCCAGCAGATGCAGTGTTAACAGCTCTTGTTCCATATACATCTATGTATGACTTTTTGCATAAAGAAATTGAAATATAATTAAAACAAAGATAGTATTTTATTCAGTATTTGTACCTGCTTTACATTTATACTGACTGAAATGTTGTACCGTATGAAATTGTGCCAAGAATATTCAATGTCCAACAATATTTTTACAAATCTAAAAATTCTATATTTGCTTTCTAATTAATGATAAAGAGCAAACTTCTCCCATGCTCCAACACAGATGGGATATTAATGTGTGAAGTATTGCTTTAATTCTTGCTGGCTTAATTAGCATTTCAACAATATTTTTACTACTGCTAATATAGTCCCAAGACTTTGATTATTTTTTTTTAACCACATACACCATTTTTCCCAATATGGCACACTTTACTCTGTTCTTAACACTGAAGTTGACATAAAATTAACTTACCAAACAAGATGATTCATTTAAAAAATTAAGATGAAACAATAAAAGATAGTGATGACAGAAGAGAACATCCTCTTCAAATAACTGTTGTTCTTGTTTTCTCTAAGAATTCAGAGAATTCATTAACTTCCTGAAAAACACAGATATCTTTCCTAAACAGCACAAAGAATAGGCACCGCTTTTCAACAATGGCATTCAATCACTGATAATTATCAAAAACTGAGTCCAGAATTTCCTTAGAAATCCTTCTCCTTGCTGCAAACCATAAATTAATGAGCTTCACAGAGAAAGCCCTAAGGATGCTATATTGCTGTCTGGGTACTTCTGGCATGGCACCTAACAGACTCCTGCTATCTACTCCTTGCACCTTGAAAAATAAGATTATTTATGCCAGGCTCTCAAACAAGTACACAGCAATTTATCAACACAAAATTGTTTTCTCAGCCTGTCTTATCTCATCGTTTTGCCAGTTAATGAACAGCAACTTGGTGTACCACATAGCCTGGAATAAATCACTGGTTGTTCTTAACAAGTGTCAGCAGGAGCATCATTGAAGTTGGTAGCAAACATTCTAAGCAGTGGAGAAAAATATTAGCATTCATTTGTTCTTTAAATGATACAAGCATTATATCTCGAACAAATGATTCATTTGCCTATGTAATATCAAAATTTTTCATTATGATATATTGATCTCATGATTTTTTTCATTCTTCTCAAAACTTCTTTGAAAGAAGAAGGAGAAAGAGGGAGAATAAAAAGAGAATAAGAAGAAAAAATAAGAATAAATAAATAAATAAATAAATAAATAAATAAATAAATTCTGAGTTCTACTTCCAGGCACAGAAAGTTGAGAGCCACCACTGAATTTTTTTAAGAAGGAAAAAGCTGAATTAACCGAAAATACAGCTCTTTTGAGATCTTTCAGAGAGGTGAGGTCATAGGGCAAAGCACTATGCCCCACTCAGAAATTAGTTGCACCTATGAGCAAACAGGGAGAACCACAGGTTGCAGAAGCAGAAACCCATGAGTGCAGCCATCTGTGAGAGGTTCTGCTGACACAGGGAAGTGTTGGCTGTAACTGATGTACTGCTCGTGGTGCAGCCTGGATGGCTGCTGCATCTGAAGAAAACCACAGGACCCCGTCATTCTGAGCCACTGGCTTTGTGAGTTTGACCTGTAGGAGCTTTCCTAGTGTCTTCCAATGAGTACTGGAGAAATAACCTCTCATGCTCTGGCAGAGGGAGAGGAAATGTGATCATTTGAAGTATACCTGAACATTCTATTAGCAGTATAAATAAGTTAGTTAAACTGAAAGCCTGTCTTCTGTAGTTTTATCAGTCTAACTTAAGGAAGGAAAAGAATGAGTCCAAGACTACACTAGATTTCCAAAATATGTGGTGGTCTGAATAAGAATGGCCCCAATAGATGCATATATTAGATACTTAGTCTCCAGTTGGTGAATTGTTTGGAAGAATTAGTAGATGTGGCCTTGTTGATGGACTATGTTCTGGGGTATGGGCTCCAAAAGCCAACCCCAGGTCCAGTGTCTCTCTGCCTGCTGCTTGTGGATCAGGATGTAAAGGTCCCAACTACCGCTCTAGCAACATGCCTGCCTGTTTTTCCTGCCATGGCGATAAAGGATTATTCCTCGGGAACCATAAGCAAGCCCCCAATTAAATGTTTTCTGTCATAAGAATTGCCTTGGTCATTGTGTCTCTTCACAGCAACAGAATGGTAACTAAAAACAAACACTGAGGAAGACAATACAAGAATAAAACAAACCCCAAAATGAAGTCCCATAATCTAAACTCCATACGCTGAGGAACTGTGAAAACACGAGTTCCTAAGTTCCTAACATCAAACTACATATAAAATATTACATGGTAGAGCCCTTCTGCAATCCCACTGTTCCTGCGGCTAGACAGGAGGGAGAGATGGGAGGCTCTCCAGAAGCCCATGTGCCAGTAAACCTGGCAGCCACCGTGGTGAAGAGACCCTGTCTCAAACAAGGTGAAAAGCATGGCCTAACACCCAAGGCTGTCTTCTGACGTTTACACCTGCTTCATGGTACATGTGCCCCTGCACTCACCATATACACAGAAAATATATTTAAATCGTATAAGCTTAGTTTGGTATGTGGATGTGGATGTACATGTTTCTGTGTATATACATGTGTATGTGTGTGAGCATGTGTATACATGTTTATGGATGATTGGGCATGAATGAACATATAGGTATCCATGTGTGTATATGTCTATATATGTGTATTTGAGCACATATTCACAGTGTTTATATTTATGCATTTTTGTGTATATAGGAAGTAAATATTTTGAGTATGTACGACTCTAGAATTTTTATTAATTGCTCCAGTATCAGGAACTACAAATACATCTTTTAACTATGCTTCCGGCAAAGTTGTGTTTGGAAAGAAAATGAAGATTGAAATGTCCAAGGAGTACAGTGAACAGTTCAGAATAATTTAAACTTCCATAGCTGAAATAATTAGTGAAATATGCAGTTTACATCCACATATGATTTCTTAATTTAATTTTCTATACATAATCATAGTTTTACCCTACCAAATAGTTTTTCCCTAAGAAAGACAGCTTTCGTAAATAGCCATGTTTTTAATCAGACTTTTCCCCCTTTTTCTTGGATCACGTCCTAGAAGAATTATAATAAGCAGAAAATTTGGCAAAAGAAAATAGAAATGGAGCTGAGCTAGATAATCCATAAATTGCACAATAAGCCTAAGAGTAATTGAATTGATTCTGATTCAGAAGTGGTTTAGCTTCAGATACGCTTCCCTGTCTGTATTCTGCATGTTGACATTTGCGTTTCAATAGGAATTATAGCCAAATAGTTTGACAGAAATGTCTTACTATATTATCATCATTTCAATGATGACTGGTGCCTTTGCAGTTTTCTTAAAACCAAAATAATTAATCACTTCTTAGATTTGATTAGAGATACATTAGTGGGGAACAACTGAAATGTAGAAACATCGATTGGTGAGGGCTGGAGGGATATGGTTATGAGAAACTTCTGTTCTCCCAGGGCACATGAGTTTGATGTTCAGCATCTACACCATGGCCCACTACTGCCTGTAATTCCAGTCCCAGGGGGTCTGGCACCTCTTCTGGCCTCAGAAGGTATCAGGCACACAGGCACACATGCAGGTAAAACATCTACATGCTTAAAAATAAGAAAGAATTGATAGATAAAATAAATATCCTACATGAGTGTAATAATCATGTATGTGGCAATGTGAACAAATGAAGGGCTTCAGTTTTCCACTTTCAGTAAATAACATAATATAATTTCATACGTACTATTCACATGCTGCTGATTTCTCAATTTGGGGTTTATTGCACACATGGCCCTGTGTGGAGCTTCTAGCTTTAGCTTTCAAGACACTCAAGTGCTATAGTCTCTACCTCATGATTGGATCCATATCTTATAGCTTAAAGAGAACTGTCCTTGGAAATTACCCCATGCCGGTCCTGTTTTCAGAGTCATTTATATGTCTGTCTCTTTATCTCCATAGCTACCTGCTATCTGCCCTTCATCTACTTAATGTGCTTTGACATTTACCAGGGAATGCCATTTTGACATCTCAGATATTATGTTCCAAAACAAAACTTTTGATTTATTTTCTAATAACTGATATTTCTTGCATTACTCATTTTGAAAAATTTTGCTATTTCTCATCTTCCACATCCTCCATATCAGAAAAGTATGGCTTTTTCTTAGTCATTTTCTACCTACATCTAAATAACTCAGAGTTTTTTTTTTTTTTTTTTTTTTTTTTTTAAATTAAAGCCTTACTGCTACACTTTTTGTGCAGGCCCTTCTATGTCATTATCATGTTTTATTTTACTTATGATGAATGCAAATCTTATTACAGATATTCCTGATAAAATGAAACATTTTCTGTGTCTCCTAAAACTAACTTCAGAATTACTGATAAAATACCAACGAAGTCCTGCTTTATTTCTGTAACACAGAATGGCAAGACTGCCTCTTCTCTATTGTGACATGTTTCCTTCTTTTTATCCTTAAAGACTGATTGTTTTAGTGCTCTTATTCCCAATTATTTACTTCTTTTCACACATCTAGCTGCGTCTTATGCCTGATGTAGTTATATTTATTATGTAAGTTTCTACTGAGCATCATTTCCTTAAGAAGGCATATTTGTCAAAGTTCTCTGATACAATGAGTGTGTGTGTGTGTGTGTGTGTACTATAAAATGTACCAGACTTTTTTTTTAGGCCACCAACCAGCTTTCAAATCATGACTTAGTTTTGAAGGCTTGGCCTAGTTTAGGCTCATTTCTCACTAGCTCTTTTAATTAAATTAACCTGTTTCTTCTTATCTACCCCATGCCTTGGACTTTATACTTTTTCCTCTCTGTAAAACTTACTTTCATTACTTCTCATGTCTGTCTGTCTGGCGGTTGCCTTGCTTCTTGCCCCAGGTGTGTCCCTCATTCTCTACTTCTCCTTCTTCTCTGTTTCCAAATATTGAGCCTAGATTTCCTCCTCTTTATTTTCTCTTGTATGTAGTAAGAGGTTGCTTGTTTGTTCCTAGCTTCCCAGATCACAAAATAATAACACAGAAACCGTAGTATTTGTAATAATGTTTGTCCAATAGCTTAAGCATATTTCTAGCTAGCTCTTAGATCTAGAGTTAACCCATTTCCATTATTTTATATTTTACCATAAGACTCATGGCCTACCGACAAGGTTTTGGCTGGCGGCTTGGGTTTTTCTTCTCTGGTGGGCCCATGACATTTCCTTGACTCTGTTTTCTTTCTCCCAGAATTTAGTTGAGTTTTCCCTACCTAGTTCTACTTTGCCTTACTCAGGCCCAAGACAGTTTCTTTATCTATTAACCAATAAAAGCAACACATATACAGAAGGACCTCCCACACCACTTGAACACTATAAAGATTTGTCATTCATATTGGTTTAATAAAATGCTGATTGGAAGGAACTATAGATGGAGTAACAAGACTAGGAGAATTCTTGGAAGAGGAAGGGCAGAGAGTCAGTCACCAGCAAATGTAGAGGAAACAAGATGAGAATGCCTTACTGAGAAAAGGTACCAAGCCAAGTGGCTAAACATAAACAAGACTTATGTGCTATTTTAAATTGTAAGAGTTAGTTAATAATAAGCCTGAACAAATATACCAAACAGTTTGTAATTATTATAAGCCTCTGTGTATTTGTTTGGGATCGAACAGCTGTGGAACTGGTCAGGACAGGAACTTCTGACTACAGCCCTGTCTATCCTTTCCTGCCTATCTATCGGCTTTTCAGTTGTTTATTAGAACAATCAGGTGTCTTAGGCAAGCAAGGGAAAACAAATGCAACACATCCTTACATAATTATGCAAATGCAACACAGACAAAAGTAACACATCTTTCTATCAATAACAAGTGTAACACACCTTTACAAAATGATATTCGACAGCATAAACTAATGTAACACATCATCTTTGCCTAGTTAAAATATATTCCACAATAATATATATATATATATATATATATATATATATATAATTAACATATATATTAAAAGGAAGATATTTTACAGGATACAGTCCAGGTATTACAACAATGCCTGCTTCAAACTGGGAAGGCTGAGACTCTGTTAGTTGTTCTTTCTGAGAGTCTAGATGTCTGAGCAGTCCCACTCTCGTGCTGAGGTCTGGAAAATTCATAGAGAGCTGCTGATCTTTACAAAAGAATATCAAAGGTGTTAGTTCTAATATTAGTGAGGAAAGGCAGTATCAACACTATAGATGAACTTGCCAGCTGGAGTGAGGACAAACCAACCAAAAGGTAAGTTTCCTTCTTTCCTCTCCCTGTATGAGGACTGCCACCGGAATGTGACCAGGTTGAAAATGAGCCTTCCTGTTTCAAATAATCTGAAAAATAAAAATTCCTCAGAGGAGTGGTGTCTAGCAGCTTGTGTTTTAGTTGATTCCAGATCAAGTAAGATTGACAATCATAATCAGCCATCACAGAAGGTAGTATCTTTGGTATAACTTACAAAATCTTTATTAAATTACATCTTCTCTTTCTTCTATTTCCTAGAATCTGAGGTTCATTATAAGACTGATAAAATATTTAATTATGCATAGTTTTGGACCTTGTTGTTAGAATTAGTCATTAAGAGAAATTTCTTGAAAAGCTCTAAAATTAGAGGCACGTATTTTATCTTTTATCAAGGTCAAGTGGGTCATTCCTTCAAAAAATAAATGGGATACTGTATTTCATGGAAATAACCTTTAAAAATTTATTTTATTAAAAATATGTGCATGTGCTTGTGTGTGAATGTGCATGTTTGTAAGTGTGTGTGTATGTGTTTGTGTGTGAATGTGCATGTTTGCAAGTGTGTGTGTGTGTGTGTGAATGTGCATGTTTGCATGTCTGTGTGTGTTTGTGAATGTGTGTATAAATATAGGTGCTTGAGTAGTTCAGAAAAGGTATTGGATCCCCAGGAGACAGAGTTACAGGTGATTTGTGAGCCACCCTACATGAATGCTAGGAATTAAACTCATATCCTCTGCAAGAACAGTACATACTCTAAACTATTAAGCCATCTCTCCATCCCACTGAAGGAAATTCTGATGTCTTTGAAAGAGGCAGGGCTCATATGGGTTACTAGTAGTCCTGCAAGACGTATCAGTAAATATCCTCACTCTTTCCTCCTGATTGTGCACCATGCTGTCCATCATTCTTCATTACCTTTGAGTTTTTATTCTGTGTTGGCCTCTCACATCAACTCCTGCAGAATCTGCGTGATCTCTCACATAGGCTGTCACACAAACTTTAAGGAAGAGTGCCTGTAGAGAAGGTGTGTGTGTGTGTGCTTCCTGCATTGGAGCCCTTGCACTTTTTGCATTACCTGCTTATGTTCTAAGGAACACAGTCCTGTTCCTTCTGAAAGGGAAGATAGTATGTTTAAGTTTCCAGAGTCTACTGATGAGATATTGCCATATACCGAAGTATATATATGATGCTAATGGAGGAAGATGGGTTAACATTTAAGGTAAAAAGGTTTCCAGATTTAATCTGGTGCTTAGTAAATAAACAACAAAAGGCAAACTTAATTAAGCAATTAAGACAGATTCAACAAAGATGGGATAAGGATAGAAGAGAGAGATAAATGCCTGTAAAGTCTTGAGATTAGTTTTGGGGAAGGTTTGAAAAGGAGTTAGAAATACGGAAGAGAAGGAAAGAAGTTCTTCTGCATAGATTGCAGAAATATAAAAAGACTGTAAACTATGTGACTATTAACCACAACTGCTTACCCTTAGCTCAAAATGCCATGAACTCGTAGCCTAGATAAAGATTTATATCGAAACTAATGCCAAGCCATGTCTAGCATGACCAACCGCAGACTCCCACTGGGGACATCTGGCTGATGAAATTCTATTCTCATATATCAGATATAATGATTCTAAGAATAACCTGTATCACATGAAAAATAATACATGCTGTTACCCTTAACTTTGCTTTTATTTTACTGTTGTTTCTGATTTTTATTACATTTCTTTCATTAATATAAGTTTTTTGTTTGAGATTCTTTTATTTGCTATCAAACTGGCCTCCTTAAGCAGGAAAATGGGAGCATTTCTTTATGCATTTGCAAAAACAGATTACCACTGATTTGTGAAAGCTACAAAACTGATCAACTAATTCTGTAATATTTGTTTACTCAGACTGAAAATGATAATCATTATATAGGACTTGTAGGGGAACTAGGTGACATCAGAGAACATGGAGGGCTAAGGCAGAGCTGACTCTTCTTGTCTGCTCTTCTGCAACCAGAGAAAAACATCCCAAAGCCCATGATTGTTCTTAATTATATTGAGTGTCAGTGCTGGTTATAGAAAATAAAGTCATATAAAATGGTAAATTACATGCCACCACTTGCAAAATGACCCATTATCAGGTATAAGGCATATTGTTTTTTAAATGTATGGTAGTGAGACTATACCAGCTGTGGAGAAACATGTTTTACAGATGTGGATGCTAAGTGGAGAACAGTATATCTGAGATAGAACAAATAAAAGAATGTTTATGCTTTTACATTTTACCTAATGAATATTGGCATCATAGAACAATTAAGCTGGTGAAATTGATTAGGATGTGAACTACCTAGTTATATATTTACATATATATATATATATATAATTGATAGACACATGTTCATTGTATCTTCACTATTTTCCTATAACCTATTAATTAAATATTAACAGTTTTTTTTCTGGATTTTAACACATTTTGTATTGGTTTATTCAACAGAAGTTAGTTCTGCTATCTATATTATTTGATGCATTTGTTTTATTATTTGAAGAATATTCATTATAGTGTAGATTTACAACATATAAATGAAATTGTATACTGCATTAACACCTGCCTTTTAAAATTTTAAGATTAAAAAAATTATGCTAAAACTTCAATTAAAATTAGTGTATTATAGGCCCTCAAATAAACTCATCATTGTAGAGTTACTATTCATCTCCACTATTAATTTCACTTATATGATTGGAAATAAGCTGTACTGTGTTTTGCCTGTCTTTCAGTGATTTGCACATTATTGTTCTCATTTTTAGTATTACCTAGATCTTGAGAATATCTTAATAATTTTCAAAATCAATAACATACTCTTCCATTATACTTTATGAAAAAATAAATAATGTGCTTTTTCAATTATTAATTCACTTATCTTTGTATTACTTGATTATGTTAGAATTTGAGGCATACTACAGTTTACATAATCAACCTTTGAATTATGCATGCCACTCTCTATGATTGGTATATTTTTAAATTCTCATCTTATTTGAGTGACACAATCATTCAGACTTAACTATGTGTTTAACTCCATTAATATTTCATTAATCAGTCAATGCATCAATAGAAAAAATTTCCTTAATTTCATTGTTTTGAAGCATCAAACATTTATTCCTGCTCGCATTCTGAGAGAACCATTAGGCTGAGTCTGTTCAGTTGTGTGGCCCTAGCTGCCTTCAGCAAGACTCAGTGTCAGATGTCATGTCAGTCCAGGATCAGATTAAGTGAGTGGCCACTATACATGCTTTCCCATGGAGAGCCAGGGGAGGGCAGAGTCAAATCCTGAGAGGACATGGAAACTTTGACTTGGACGATTAATATGTCTGCCAAGTCATATTTTAGTTGACAATGGAAATCACAAAGTCAAGGCAAAGGTCAGTGATAAAATATGCCCTTGCTACAGGAAAATATGTCCTGGCAGGAGGAAATCATTTTGAATCGGCAGTGTACCAACTGCAATTGCATAACACAGGAATTTTCCAGCCGAAATGTCTATGGTTTTTAAAACCTGTCTTTGATAATACATCTGGCCCTTGAATCTTGAAGAGATGTGTCCTGAAGCAATTCTCAATTCATTCTATACACAGTAATTTGGGAATACACACACACGCGCACACGCATGCACACACACACATTTGGATATAGTAAGTATACCTCTTGGTACATTTAATTTAAAATTAATAGTTTTTTTTTAGATTAAAGGAGAAAATCAAAACAAAAGAGTTAGTCAGGTCTAATATAGTGGATGAAATTTTCTTGAAATAGCTAAAAAATAATAACAGTAAAAAAATGAAAAATGGTAGCATGTATGCCAAAGAATTTCAGTTATAATTTTATCATGGAAATGTTAAACACTTCATAGAGTCAAACATAGTGAAGACCAAATTAATGATTTGATAGAATCTATTAGTGTTATTGAAACTCTTTTTCCTCCTAGTTGATTCTTTTAAAATATTATTTTATTTGTTTTAATCCTGGCCATAGCTTTCCTGTCCTCTCCTCTCAGTGCCTCCCTCACCCACTCTGTGTCCACCCCCAATCCACTCCTCCATTTAGGTTTAAGAAAGATCAGGTTGCCGGGCAGTGGTGGCGCACGCCTTTAATCCCAGCACTAGGGAGCAGAGGCAGGCGGATCTCTGTGAGTTCGAGGCCAGCCTGGTCTACAAGAGCTAGTTCCAGGACAGGAACCAAAAAGCTACGGAGAAACCCTGTCTCAAAATCAAAAAAAAAAAAAAAAAAGAAAAAAGAAAAAAGATCAGGTTTCCCATGGTTATCAACAAAACTGGCATATCAAGCCTTAAGACTATGTACCTCCTATGTATTAAGGTGGGTAAGGTAACCCAGTATGAGGAATAGGGTTCTAAGAGCCAGTAAAAGAGTCAGAGACAGCTCCTGTTTCCACTGTTAGGAATCCCACAAAAGGGCCAAGCTATCATAACTTTAACATATATGCAGAGTTCCCAGGTCAGTTTGATGAAGACTCCCTGGTTGTCAGTTCATTCTCTGGGAGCCCAGTTCAGTTAATTCGGTGGGTTTTCTTGTGGTATCCTTGATCCCTCTGGTTCCAAAATCTTTTCTCTCCCTCTTCTGCAGATTTCTCTGAGCTTGACCTAATGTTTACTATGGGGTCTTCATCTGTTTCTATCAGTTGTTGGAAGAAACCCTTCGGATGATAATTAGGCTAGGATCCAATCTACGGGTATAGCAGAACTGTTAGGTAACATTAGATCAAGTCGTATTCAATTCTATTCTAGAATTTTAGGTCAGCCAGCCTGTGTATCATGGTGCTCCAAGCTTTGTCAGGGTAGGGTTTACTTTCCTGGTATGACTTTTAGGCTAGACCAGCTTTGGTTGGCCACTCCCTCAAGCTCTAGATCTCTCTTACCCCAGCACATCCCATAGGCAGGACAGAGGTCGATGTTAATGTGGCTGGGTGGTTTTTCTACTTCCTCCACTTGAAGACTTGTCTGGGTATAGAATGTGGACAGTTCAGGCTACGGTTTTACCATTGTATGGAGTCTTAGCTGGGTTTATACTTGTAGATTCCTGGGAAATTCCTTATGACAGGTTTTTAAAAGCTGACCCTGAAATGGCCCCCTTTTCCAAAAGTTTCTTTCAATGTTCTCCTCTTCTGCCCGTTCCCTGAACCTGATTGCCTATGTTCCCATCTTTGCCTGCCCACAGTCCACTCACGAAATCTCTTCTGTTTCCGCTTTCCAGGGAGATCTGGGAGTTCACACTTAGAGCCCTTCTTGTTACCTAGTCTGTTTAGGTTTGTAGAATGTAATATAGTTATCCTTTATTTCATAGCTAATATTTGAGGGGAGTATATCCTGAATAAATTATGTAATATAGGCAATTCAAGACAGTATGCTAAAATATTGGATAAAAAAGAGAAGAACTGGGAGTGGAGAGATACTCAGTGATTAAGAGCATGAAATGCTCTTTCAGAGGACCGGGGTTCAATTCCCAGCACCCACATGGCAGCTAGCAACTGTCTGTAACTCCATGATCTGACACCCTCACACAAACATACATTCAGGAAAAAAACCACTAATGCAAATAGAAATAAAAAAGAGAAGAACCAAGGAAAAAGAGTTTTAGAAGTGTTTCTTTTCTAATACAACTTGAACATATTTTCATGGGACAGGTGATCTTAGAAGAGAAAATGTGTACCAAAGA
Organism: Chionomys nivalis; assembly: GCF_950005125.1. Lineage (NCBI taxonomy): Eukaryota > Metazoa > Chordata > Mammalia > Rodentia > Cricetidae > Chionomys > Chionomys nivalis. Next base: position 55,672,407 of record NC_080095.1, read on the forward strand.
TAGATTTCAGTTTCAGAAGCATTGTTTTAAAGAGACACTGTATAGACTTCAGTGCATACAGAAACAGGAAAAAGCCGGTTGAAATAAACATGGAAGTGGATATAGAAAGAAAGTACAAGGTGTCAGATCAGCCTAATTCCTCTACAAATTGAGATATTTTCATTTTGTTTGCCTTGTTTGAAAGAGATAAGAATACTGACACAGTTACTTCAGAGTGTTACCTAAAGGAACACCAGTTTCTTAGCTGGAAGTCCAGTTAGCCTGAGATAGCACATTTTAGTTTCATCTTAGGATTTCATCTTAGTTTCTTTTCATATCGTAGAGAAGGGTATGACAGTTATTTAATTAAATTTATAACATATTAAAACTAGAACTATATAATCAATCATCTATTAGATCATCATCTAATGTTAAAATATGGTATGGCATATATTAAGTTTTATAAAACTGGATTATGCTTTTTATAATGATGTCTTGTAGGACATCAAGTAGATTTATTGTTTAGATATTTACCAAATTTAATCATTTCCTTAATGTTTATCCTTCTTTTATTGTAGTATGAAGTCATTTTTCTTTTGACATGTTATCTTCAGTTTTGGACACATAAGAGTTGTGCATGAATGTGCTGTTTCCAGCTGGTTGGATGTTATATTTTATTTTAAAACCAATGATCTACTACTGCAATGCTTTTGGCCCTGTAGTTTCATTTAATCTATGTTCTGTTCTTTTGGGGCTTTTGGATACATCTCCCTAATTTATTTTTTTATTACACAGTATGCTTCATATATTAAAAATTTACAGCTTATTTTTATTATAAGCATAATATAAAAATCAAGTAATACAGAAAATGTAAGCTTGAAAGATCAAGAATCATTAACAGGGAAATATTTTTGTTAAAATTTTAGTTATTATTTAAGATCTGTGCCTATAAATTAATAGAAAATATGTTGTTCATATTTTCTGTATCTCAAAGGCCTATTATCTATGAAGAAAATGTCAGTCAGTGCTTTCTACCTCTTGAATATGATCAAAACTTATTTCATGAAATTCTCACAGAACTAATAAAAATGTCAATGATTTTAGCTTTGCATTTTAATTTTAATTAAACATTCTTTTCCACATGCATTATAAGTTTTGAGATCTTGACATTGTGGAGAAAAAAGTAACTCTCAATAATTCAAAAATGTTTTCACCATGCTATTATAATTATTTCTATGTGTGCTTTTGTGCAGTTTTAAAATAAGATGACTAATAATACCAATATACTTCTTTTATAGGGCATGATTCTTGGCTATCTAAAATAGATGCTTTTCTTCACAGATATTATTTATATTCATCCACAATGGTAATATAATATATTTTCACCTTTATTGGGATTAGTAATTTATAGACTACCACAAACAAGTATCAGACTTAGGACTGGAGAGATGGCTAAGCCATTAAATACTAGGTTCACAACCTAAAATATAAGAAGTTATTGATATATACCTCTTCATCCCAGGCTATTTCTATGTCTCCTGGTAGTAGTAATTTTACATATTTAAACTTTAATTTGTCCCAATCTGTTGAAGCATTTGCTATTACTATTGACAGTTGGATATGTTTTAAACATTTATGTTTTTTGTTTATTTGTAAGTAGGCATCTTTGTAAATATATACATATAGTTATGTACATTTACCCATAGACGTTTGAAGAAGACATCAGGAATCCAAGAACTGGAGTCACAGGTTATGATCAGCTTGACAATTTATATGCCTGGAAAAGAGTTCCGGTCTTCTACAAGAGTATTAAGCATCTTAAACCACTAACCATCTCTCCAGGCCCACAGTTGGGTCTACTTAGACATTATCTTTTCTACTATGTTTGCCTTGGTTGGGATTTAAAATAAGGAATGATTTCCTTAAAATGGTTTGTTTCTTTGTTATATCTTATTATAATTTATTTTGATACACTTGAAAAAGAATTTACAGTATAAAGGACTAGCAAGCACTATGAAAGTATAATATTCAAATGAAAAATACTTTGTGTCTATAAATCTTAATTATTTTTCTTATTTGTAAAAATTTTCAGATTTTTCAATTATGTGGTATTTCCATGTACATGTGCAAATACTGATAATTCTACATTAATAACTTTGAAGTAGTTTTTCTATTTTCTATGATAATATTAAGTTGGAATAATTGTTAGCTTCTTTGTCTTGTTCATGATTTTATCAGAGAAATTTTTAGAGTTTTTCATTAACCAGGGCATATACTTCAGTGTTTAAAAACATTCCATTGCCTACTATGAAAGCCTAATAAAAACACACATTTTGGAATTCCCATAAATTAGTGTTGTAGAATATTAGCTGAAGATGTGTCACATTTGTTTAATGGTGCAAAGATGGGTTGCATTCTTTTTTGTTGCATTTGCTAAACTCTATCAAGCTGTCTAAAACACATATTGGTCTAATAAAGAGGCGAACAATCAATAACGAGGCAAGAGAAAGGATAGGTATGGCTGGTAGGCATAGAGAATAAATAGAAGGAGAAATCTGAGAAGAAGAAATGGAGGAGTGAGAAAAGAAGGGGCCAGTCACCCAGCTGCATAGCCATTCACGGAATAAGAAGGAAGTAAAAAGCCGGGCGGTAGTGGCGCACGCCTTTAATCCCAGCACTCGGGAGGCAGAGGCAGGTGGATCTCTGGGAGTTCGAGGCCAGCCTGGTCTACAAGAGCTAGTGCAGGGACAGGTTCCAAAGCTACAGAGAAACCCTGTCTTGAAAAACCAAAAAAAAAAAAAGAAAGAAAGAAAAAAAAGAAAGAAAAAAAAAAAGAAGAAAGTAAAAGATAGACATAAATAGAAAAGGCTAAAAGCCCAGAGACAAAAGGTAGATGGGATAATTTAAGTTAAGAAAATCTGGCAAGAAACAAGTCAAGCTAAAGGCTGGGCATTCATAAGTAAGAATAAGCCTCCATGTATTTATTTGGGAGCTGAAGGGGACGTCTCCATCAGTTCCCTCCACCCAGACTCAGAAACTGTGGAAGAGGAGCTGGAAACATTGTAAGATCCAGAGGGAGTTGTTTCCTAATTTCCTGAGAAGTCACCACACTGACATCCAAAGGGGCTGTACCAGCTTTCATTCCCACCAGCAATGCAGAAGTGGTCCCTTTTCCCCACAACCTCTCCAGCATAAGTTGTCATCAGTGAATGAAAGCATCAGAAATGTATGATATTTCACTTTATTTTGTGCCAGCAAATAAGAAATTAAATAATCATATGGTTGAAACAAAAAAATAGTAGATCTCTGATGCTCTTTCATGAAGATCTCCATTCACGATGGCCGTGAAGAGGGTAGATCTTGGGACTCACATGGAGTGGTTAACAACTCCATCAACAAAATGAGCAAGTTGTTTCCTAAAAGGGTAAGAATAAATGTCTCAGGTCTCACAAAAAATAGATAAAACATGCCCTCTTTAATAGCACCATGGAGGCTTAAATATCCTGCAGTCAATAGCCAACGGGTGAAAATCCCATCCTCTGATCCTCTAGGGAAAGCACAGATTTTAGTAACTTCAATTAGACGGCTCTAGACAAGGAAGAGCAGCTGAAGGCCAGGACTCAATTAGTCCCAACAATCTGTGTTTGAGGTGATTCTATGTGGTGATATCTGGTTTTGTCTTTGTGGTATAGGTGCTCTCTTTTTTGGTTTCTGTTTTCTTCTCTGGTTCTTAAGAGAATGTGGTACCTCTGGGTTGCTAAGTAGGGAATGACTCTGAGATGCTGTCATGTGTCATCACTGGAGGTTCTGGATAGAATGTATTTCTTGGTATTGGGAGCTGACACTTAGTAATGGAGGTGAGCTAGAAAGGGGTCGGGTTAGGGAATTCACCAGAGGATGGAAAACAGGGTACGTCACCAGGATCTGCTTGGTGACTGGGAATGGGGACACAGAGGAAGGAGAGGTCACAGCAGATAGTTTACTATAGATCCTGGTATAAGAATGAAGCATTGGATTTGGAGGAGAGGAGGGAGAATGAAAGTATGAAGATCACCTACTTGTTCCCATGGTTGACATCATCACCACCCCTACCACCACCACCATCATTATCATCATCATCATCATCATCATCATCATCATCATCATCATCACCATCATCATTTAGATGTCTGTTTGCATCCCAGTGAAAGAGAGAGAGAAAGAATAGATGGGTGTGGATTTAGGTAGTAGGGAAGTAGGGAAAATGTACTGGAGAAGAACTATAATTAAAAAATATTAAAATTCTATTTCCAATAAAAAATACCTATCATTTGACTGGAAAAAATGGATCATTTGATAAAGTACTCGCTGTCCAAGCATTGGAACCTAAGTTCTAATCTCCACAGCCCATGTAAGATCCATGTACCAAGAGGTCCTCATCTGTAATCCCTGAACTGGGGCATGGCTGGAGTTGGAGGCAGTAGAATCCATGGGACTCGCAGGCCAGCAAGCTTAGCTGAAGTAGTGAAATCCAGGTTCAATGAGAAATCTTACCTCAAAACAGAAGGCAATGTGTGTTAGAGGGAAACACTTTACTTTGCTCTATTGTCTTCAGCCTCCACATGTACTCATGTGGGTGTGCATATTTGCACACACACATATGCACGCACATGTTGTAAGGAGGCTGCTTTTTGGTTCCCAGCTGCTCAGCCCTGAAATAATCATGCAGAAACTATATTATTTAAAACACTGCTTGGCCCTATTGACTAAGTCTTTCATATTAATTTAACCCACCTCCATTAATCTATTTCTTGCCACAAGGCTGTGGTTTACCTGGTAAAGTTCTGGCATCTGTCTCCAGCAGGGCTACATGGCTTCTCCTTAAATCTGCCTCCTTTCTTCCATCATTCAGTTTAGTTTTCCCTGCCTAAGTTCTGCCCTATCAACAGGCCAAGGCAGTTTCTTTATTCATCAGTGGTATTCACAGCATACAAAGGGGGAATCCCACATCACGCACACAAACGTACACATACACACACAATGGAGATTCTTGTGCCCACATGTAAATAATCAGTGAGACTGTTCAGATTGTTATACTATAATGAATTTTGTTGACAGATGTGTTAAAGACTTTCAGTGTTTTCTTTGCAAGTGCTTTCAGACTGCTCTTGTGGCCAAATCACTTGCATGATTTTCAGATAAAATTCCAGCACAAATTTTAATTTTCATATTAAATATTTCCTAGTATCATGGTTTAACTGAACAGTGCTAAGTTTACAGGATTGAACTTTTATATGTATTTTTAGTTTAAAACTATAACATAATTAAATTATTTTTCTTCCTTCTCCTCCCTCCAAAGACTCCCATACACCACTCCTCACTCTCCTTCAAATTTATGACCTCACTTGTATGATTTATGTGTGTGCTTAGGGAAGGGCTGGGAGTGGTGATGCTCATAATGGCATCTGATCCTTGCTTTAGTTATAGGCAGTGATAATCAAACTGAAAAGGTGCTAGGAATTAAACCTCAGTCCTCTGCAGGAGCACTCTATACTCTCAAACACTGACTCATGTCTCCAGACCCTCTGCTGTCTTTTCTGTTGCTCATAACTTCAGCTCCCCATTTGATTTCTTCAGGCCAATCTGTGATTCCAGGATTTTCAAGACTGAAAAATAGTTGAGATTTTCAAGACTGAAAAGAACATGATCACTAATTAATTTTTTCCTTCATTTTCTCTTGCCTCTCCTGAAAGTCCTTGTGTTTGCTCCGCCATATTTGAGAATGGAAAACTGGGTTAGAGTAGATTTGAAAAACTCTCTGAAATAATGGTACAATTAGCAATTCTTTGTTGAAAACACTGACTACTATGATTTCCTCTTTATGGCAGACCAAGGCATTCTCATTGAATTGTGGGTTATGTTCTTCAGAGTGCTTCATCATGACTCCCCATGTCATATTTGGAGCACGAGAAACCTGAAGAACATAACCTGTTGAAGTTTTTCACCTGTGCTAGGAATCCTCCCTTCTCCTTCACCAGGCACCTGTAACACTCTGCTGTCCTTTTAATCTCTCCAAGAAGTCTTTAAAGTTTCATATGTTTACCCAGGTCACATTCTTTGTTACTCTTGTCTCCATGAGTCTCTCATACATATCTGTCTCGATAATCGGTATTTGGTTGGTCGCAAAGAGAGCAGCTACCTGCCAGGAGGGGAAGATCCAAAATTACGCATCTGTGAAACATTCTTCAATTTAGTCACTCCCTTGTCAGTCTCTACTTGCAGTAGCACTCCTCTGTTTGAGTGAGTCTCTTAAGCCCTGTAATTTGGCTCGGTGTGGAGGTGAGCAGCTACGTCTCTCTCCTGTGCTAGGAGACAAGAAAGGAAAGCTTTCATGCTTCCAGTCTATCACTTCCCACTTTGACGACCGTTTTGAAACTGTCTCCTTATATAATTCGAAGGTAGAAAACCCAAGGAAGCTTTACTGGAGCCACTAAACCATTTTGCGTTGTTTGGAAGCCAATAAGCATTCACTTAGATAGAGCCTTACTCCAAAATATCAAATTTTTAGTTAACAGACAAAAGAAAAAGCATAGATAATCCATTGCAGTCACATCTGTAGATAGGTATAAAGAGCAAGTCATCAAGGCTGAAAAAGTTGCAGTCCCCGAAAGCCACATAAAATCACCGCCTCTGGGAGTCCCTGAAATTAATGTCTTTTTCAGCCAGCTTTCTCTTATGTCATTCTTCCGGAGTTAGTTAGCTTCTTCTTCCATTTCAAACAAAGGAGAACTTCAGAGATTTTTGAGTGGGGCTGAATCCTGTATTCCAGACTTGGCTAGTATTTACATCATTCTTTTCCTCAAGGTTCAAAGGAGCTCTAAAATTTGTTGCATTAACTAAATGATCATCACATGTAATCTTAAAAAGAATTAAAAGAATTAGTTGTTATAACTTAGTATATTGCAATTTTAATTGTCAGGAAGAAAAGCTGAAGAAGCACTATGGTATTTCATTACATTAATGTCATCATTTTGAGGATTTAGGTGCGGTTATGAATGTTCATAATGCTTAGTGATGTGTTCATTTGAAGTATTCAAATGACTGAGAAAATGTTAAGATAATACTGTGTGTTATTAACTCTTCTAGTGGTGTCCCTGAAAGAAGTGATTGCTATAAAAGGAATTAAAAATTCTCAACAAAACTTTAGTGAATGAAAGCATCAGAAATGTATGATATTTCACTTTATTTTGTGCCAGCAAATAAGAAATTAAATAATCATATGGTTGAAACAAAAAATAGTAGATCTCTGATGCTCTTTCATGGAGATCTCCATTCACAATGGCCGTGAAGAGGGTAGATCTTGGGACTCACGTGGAGTGGTTAACAACTCCATCAACAAAATGAGCACGGTTGTTTCCTAAAAGGGTAAGAATAAATGTCTCAGGTCTCACAAAAAATAGATAAAACATTTTATTGTTCATTAATTATGAGTAAGGAACAAAATTGTTGACATCAAAATCATAAATCTACTTCTAAGAGAAGAGGCAACACCAATTCTTCCAAAGTTTGCTGAAGAATGTAAAAGTATCCTAACAAAACAGCTCTCTTAACAAAAAATATTGAATGAAACTAAGGAGAGCAGATGTTGTAAAAAATTTTGGTGTTAACACATTTTGTTAGATCAATGCCACATCAGTAATATTCAATGGTTTTGATGTTTTTTAGTAAACTTTCAGACTTTTAGAATAAAATAAGAGTGTAATAAATAGCAACGGTCTGAGCGCTGGCCGAGAGGTTGGGAGCGCCGCCCGCGGAGGCGGAGGTCGCCGGTTTGAATCCCGGCTGCTGAGTGTCTGTGTGCGCTTGTGACTGTGTGTGCATGTGTCATCATCAATGGGGAAAAAAAAAGCCCTGTGGTGGTGGTGCACGCCTTTAATCCCAGCACTCGGGAGGCAGAGGCAGGTGAATCTCTGTGAGTTCGAGACCAGCCTGGTCTACAAGAGCTAGTTCCAGGACAGGCTCCAAAACCACAGAGAAACCCTGTCTCGAAAAACCAAAAAAAAAAAAAAAAAAGAGTGTAATAAATGAAATAAGTCAAATGAATTAATTTAATCAGTTACACAATACAAAGCAGAATAAGCAGAATTCCAATATGATCTGTTTTATTAAAGAAAAATGAAGAATTGTTATTTTAGTGATATCCATCAAATAAAGTTTACCCTTTGAGTAATATTTATATTGTAGTTCATTGTTCTCATCCACATTCTTGTTGTTATTAATCCTTATCAGTATTTTGGGGATTAGTGCTAGGGATCATGATAGGCAAGTTTTCTTACTCTCATCTTGATAGGCTACTACCTTGTCCCTTATGTGGAGTTTACAGTAATACACGGTACCTCAGCTACTTGGTTAATGGTATCAGTAGAACTTCCCAGGGTGGTTTTCATTGCCTCTTTATTTCCCCACTTGGATACTACTCGACAGTTTCCTGTGTTTATTGGCACATTGTTCTACCATCTTCTGACTACCGTGGATATCGTATAGTCCTTAAAGAGTAGTTTGGATTTTGACATCTGCTGTCATTATTATTCTAGAAAGAACTTCACCGTCTGGTTTCCTAGAAAGCCACATTCTCATCACCTGAAATATATATATATATATATATATATATATATATATATATATATATATATGTGTGTGTGTGTGTGTGTGTGTGTGTGTGTTTTTGAGACAGGGTTTCTCTGTGCAGCCCTAACTGTCCTGAAATTAGCTTTTTTAGACCAGACTGTCCTCTAACTCACAGAGATCTTCCTGCTCTGCCTCCCAAGTACTGGGATTAAAAGTGTGTGCCACCACAGTCCAGCAAAAAATTTGTCATAACTATAAATATGTGTACCTTTCCCCATTTAGTGAGTAAGAAATTCAGAGCCATGAAAATGACCTGGACCTGATTTAGAAGTCTCTTCCCTAAAGATTAGATCGTGTAGTTTTGGAAGGTGCTGTGCATGTTTTCAATGGAGAAAAGCAATAAACAATTCTACCCACCTGTGAAGTGTACAATTTGAAACAATGAATTATGCTGGTTTTCTCAGTGATGTAATAGTGACACCTTTGCCTTGTTGGCCCTGTGGCACTTTCCTCTTGAGGTCTAATTTCCCACTGCTCAGTTAATAGGAAAGAGTTCATGTCCAGTACTTATATCTGTTAACTAACCATGACCAGGTAAGTCATCAGCCCTAGAGAAGAACCTACTGCAGTCATTTCATAAACCATGACAACTTCTATATACTTACTTTCTCCCCTAGAAATGGATGGGTAGTTCTCGCTCATGAGGAAAGTTGTTTCACTTTTGTAAACAAGTGGAGAATATTACAGAGCTCTGCAATTGGGCAAGTTGCAGAGAATAATTGGCATGTAGAACCTATCCCTGAACAATACATCTACACTGCAGTCCCTATACTTAAGGCTCAGGGAACTATCGCAGAGAGGGGATAGAGAGATTGTAAGAGCCACAATACCAGGATGTCTACATATATGTGATATATGTGTAATACATATATGTGTATTGTTAGAGAGTTAGAAAAGGCGGAGGGAAGGGATATAAATGATGTAAATAGTCTTCATGTAGTATTTCTAAAAAACAATTAATTCCCAATTTATTTATTTTCTTGCGTGTTACAGAGACCAAGTCCAAGTGAGCTTGCCTAAGAGGCAACTTTCAGATATGTTGATGGCAATATGAAACTTTACTTACCCTCTACAAAAATGGAGAAAATTAATTCTCTAACGTTTCATCAACTCATATAATTTTTAGATATTAACTCTAATTATTTAAATTCATCGGTATTATAATGTTTAAAGGAAGGACGCTAAACCTAAAAACTTCTTAACCTTTTAGGATAATTTTATTTTTTAGACTGCATGCTTAGGTCACTATTATCACATTAAACACAACAATTTTTTGTTACCTGAAAGATTATTGATGCTTATATAAAATTAGCTTTAAAGTATAATTTTATAAATTATATTTCTGAAATTTTAAACACAGTGCTATTGGAATTGTGACAACGTGTTTAGCGTAAAGAAATAAAACTGTCTAGAATCAGATTTTAGAAAATCAAGGATGACTTGTTCCATAAGCATAAAATTAATTATTCTTGGATATAGAACTAAAGTTGCAATAACTCCTTTTGTGTATTTGAGTAATACTTCCTGCTGTGGGAGTATTGTATTTAAATTAAACTTAAATAATTTGATAACTAAACATTAACAAATCAAAGGATGAGCTCTTTCATTTATTATTAAACAATTTATCCTTAAGGTTATTTCTTATTTCTCCACATAGCAAAGCTTCTGGGAATCAGACTATGTACAGCAATTACCATGATTTAATTGAAGATAAGAAAGTTTCAAAATAATCATGAAGTATCATATCTGTCTAAGACTTTCAAATGAATATGTAAACATGGCTTGCTCTGAAATTTTCTTACTCAATTAACAATATTTTTAAAATTGTGCCAGTAAACATGGGTCATTTCATTAGTTACTAGCATTCTATAATCTGATATTCTATATTTATTTGTAGCTTGCTTCCCTCATTGCAAGTTACTAAGATTTTTCTTTTAAAATATTTAAAATATAGAAGTATGCCAATTTCATCTATTCAACTATGTGTGCAGGCATTAAAGTCAGATATATTCATAGGAATGATAATGTGAAATCACCATCATTGAGCACATTTAAATTCCATTTTATTTTGTTTTTGAGACAAGGTCTTCCTCTGTAGTGCAGACTGCTCTTTGTTTTCGATGATTCTGCTTCAGTCTCCCAAATATGGGGTTTTGAGCTGTGCAATACCCTGCCCGTCTTAAGTACCAACAAATTTCTACCAAGAGAAAAAGCTGCTGCCTTCCTATGCCCAGTGTTTTCAAAGAAAGATGATTCTGACACCAGTGCTTTGCACATGGGTTACCATAGAGAGCCCTCCAGGGGAAATCTTATGAGGGAATGGTGGAAGTAGGATTAGACAAAGGATTTGAGACGTGACAGACTTGCTCAAAAAGGCTGTAGACAATACCATGATGAGTTCTGAGGATAGACTCAACCTTCATGAAATGAACCCAGTTGAGATACAGATTTAAGCTTTTGGAATGTTCAAGTCTACTAGTCATTGGAAGGTGCCTTAGGGAAGGAATGTATCTTACTGGTAGTGGCTCTCTTGATCAAGTGCAGTTCCTGTGAAAGGACTTGCGTCATGTGATTAAGGCAGTATATCAGTTTCTCCAGACTCTTGGTAGTCTCTTTCCTTGAAAAAATTTTTACCAATGGAAGATAGTCAGTACAAACTATGGCTGACTCTTCTGCTCATCTAGTGACTTACCTAGTAGAGTAGAATGTTTCTTTCTCAAGGGTTTGACTGACTTCTAGTCCCTATGCTTTCTTTATTAATGGGTTCACACTGCCCATTAATAAAGGGTAGAGCAATAAATATATAGACAACCTGGTGAGTCTCCAAGATACCAAATGTGTTATTTACTTTTCCTATGCTACTATATCCATTTGAAGGCCAAAATAAATTAGCTTTGCTACTGAATTCCTGGTGCATAACCCCAAATTTCCACTGTAAAGTAGAAATATATAGTGCAGCATGCATTTCAGCTTATACTCGCATAGCACTTTTCTGTATTTGTTAACGAATTTGGGAATTTTTACAGCATTTTTGGGTAGACATATGATCATAGTTTCTTGGCTATAGATATGTGTTGAGGGGATGATTCATTTTGCATATATCTGTATGTTCCTATCATGAAAAATCCATCTTACCATACTGCTGTTCACTCCTCTTTTGATTCTGGGATCTCTGAGAGAAGAGACTTTATGTTGAAACCTTAATACTTCTAATCTTTCATGGTATATTTTTATCACTTTCATATATATATTATATACACATATATACACAAACATAGTATGTATTAATGTTTGTTCTATAAGATACAGCTTTTCAATTGAGATATCAAGCATCTGCACTGTTTTTCCCCTCCTATATTTGTCACAAACCACATAATTTTATTTTCTCAGTGGTACCTCTAAGATCATAAGTTGTTAAATTGTGCATGGCTCAAGTCACAAGAGTAATTGTTCACAGTCTAGAACTCCCAAAGAATATTCATTGCATCCCCATCTGGCATTAGTAATATTTAACTCAGTCACTGAAAGGATTTTAAAGAGTTCTTAAATTCAGAACATGTATTTCCAGAACAAAGAGACTGGTAAGACACTGCAAGCACCTTAACAATAGAAGTATAGTTACAAAAATGTATCTTTCAGTTTGGAAGCTATGTTTCAGTATGCTCCACCCTGCTGGATTTCTGAAACCTTCAGTGATGTTCCCTGTTTCCTATTTCCTATCACCTAGCATCTTGTCATAGACCCAAAGCACCTGTCAATTCCTGCTCACCTGGTTTGATTGCTAGCATGACATGGATAGAGTATACTATGTGATGAGTTTGCAGTTAATGATTCACATGCATTTGGAAAACAGACGTTAACACAGGAACAGACTGTTTTCTATCCCATTGATGCATAAGCTGAGCTGATCTGTTTATCTTTTCTGTTGTGAATGAGCAACACATTTGCCAGTAGAACAACCAAATTCCTCTGTCTTACCAGGATTAGGTTTTGGACTAGACTATATTATATGCTATAACAGCTAGAGGTAGGAGTCAATACTTATGGTTTTATATATTATTGTTTAATATATTATTATGTCCCCATGAGAAATTTTTGGTGGTATACTTCATGACTGGGGTTAGAAGTGGGAAGTTGCCTTATAAGTAGTTATATTTTTTCCACTATGATAGCTCATACCAAATAACACTGGTCAAAGATGAATGTTCTCAAAGACATCAACGTGGCCTGTTTTGAAAGTTAGAGACAGCCCCACTGTACAGAGTTTATGGGCTCAGAAGATCCACTGTGAGGGAGATCCGAGTCGTGGTTTTCTTGACTTTAGGAGTTCTCTTGTCACTTTGTTTGGAAAAGGCTTGGGAGAAGGAACAGGTAGACACGCTCCGATGTGGTCCACCTGTCCTTAAACTATGCGAATAAAATCCTTCCCCTAGTTTGCTCTTAATTTGCAAAGCTGCTGTAGGTCCTTGAAGTAATGATAGCTGTCTGATCTTAGTGTCAGTTCTCCCTTGAAGTAGTTTACCCCTCAGCTATTGGTAGTTAGTTCTGGAAAGACTTGGTAGACAAAGGACTGTGACTGTTTATTGAAGTGGCTGCCCTCAGCCTCCTTAACGTCTTTTGAATTTTATAGAGTGAGAAATGTTGTTTGATTGTCATTTATCTTGCCTTTAGAAGTACTGTAATTCATAAATCATAAATATGATTTATATTTTAGGTTTCAGACTTTCACTTTAAAAATTTGCATAACTTTATGAAACGTTTAGTGAACCCTTAATATTTTGTGTCTCAGGTGACCATTACATGTCTCAAAAATTATGCAAAATCCATGACATGCATATTAAATGCATGGAACAAACTGAAAGAACAAAAAAGAATATATAACACTTAAAAAAGTTTTGAGGTGAAAGTGTTACAGCTTAACCATTTTCACTTTTCTCTTTCTTTGGAGCTACATTTCTAAATTTTGGGTTTCCTTTAAGCATTCTAGTGAGTAGTATTACATCTGTGGTCCTTTTTCCATTTCCCTTTTTCCTGTATTTTTTAGAATTTATTTTTGTAAAAAAACTATCTTTTCTCATTTTACATGCCAAATCCATTCCCACTCCCACCTTTCTCCTGCCCCTTCCCCCTTCCCCCTTCCCTCCCTATTTCTTATTAATAAGAATTAAAGTCCTGAATTTGAAGGTATATGTCTCCAAACTGTAATCTATGTTTGTATTAAAATTTTAGAGCTATTTTTCCCTGATTTTCTGAACAATATGGGTATCGTGTGATTGTCTCATCTCACTCTTCTGTTCCCTCCTATCACAGTAGGTAGAATCACAAGATCATAGTCTTTTTCAAGACCAGAGGAAAATCCTCCCAGTTTTTTCCTCAAAGCAGTACGTTTCTAGCATTCTACAATACAGACTAAGGGCGTTTAACATGCCTAGAAGTTATCCTTCATTATGCGTGAATTTTCTCCCCTTTAAGCTTTGATCTTTCATCAATTTTTAAAGCTAAGTTTCATCAAACCATTTTTAAAATATGGAGCCATTTCTACTCAATTACTTTAATCTGCTAACATGCTGGGATAAATGAATATCTTTTTAAACATGTATCATCTTTTTATTTGCGCAACAAGATGAGATTGGTAATGGCCATAGTTTTAAATAGTTGAGGACTCTAGATTTTTACATATTTGAAAGCAAAACTAACTTACATTTATATGTTAAAAATTATCATTGCTTAGCTGTCCTTATGAGAGTGATCCTAGATTAGTAAAAGGAATAAATTATATATGACTTTAGATTTTCTAGACAGTAGATATTCTAAATAAAGTAGATATTCTAGCTCTTCCTGTTTGGATGTTTGAGTCTACATCCGGCAGCTTATTTTTAATCCTTCAATATTAAAATTTATTGAGTTTTAAAAAATATAATGGTGCAGGTTAAAATGATCAAATTATATACATGCATGAAATTTGTTAATAAAATCACTAGATAAATAAAAAGAAATGTTCCATAAGGTTATTGTATATTATACAGAAAGTTATTCTTCCCTGTCTTATAGTAATTTTTTTTATTTTATTTACCCCAGTGTTCAGAATAATCCTGTATGATTTTTTTTTGAGTCACAGACTTCATATGTAGCCTGGGTCAGCCAGAAACTCATTGCGTATTCCAGGCTGACCTCAAGCTTGTGGTGATCTTTCAATATCATCTCTTTAGTACTTGATTGCAAGCATATGTCACCACACTGGACATTTACAACTTTTATTAATCATAAAAGTCCTTATGAATGCCATATTAGGTTTTATTAAGGAACAGTGTTGAATATAGTTATATTTTGTTATAAATCTAAAATTAGTGAAGTATGTTTTTATTTAAAAATTTTAAGGGAGTACAAATTGGGCAGAATAATACCATAACACTTGTATGCAAGTGTCTACCATTTTAATCATATTCACATGCTGCTTATCACCTCATAGCATCATAAAGAACTCTGACAAATCCCCTCATTACCCTTTATCTTCTCCAGTTGTCCCCCTTCTACAAAAATATGCTTGTTGTCATTTCTTTTCTTCCTTTTTTTCTAGATTCCAAATATAAGAGAAAACAAAGCAGTCATCTCAGCCCTCTGGCTCTTCATATCTCTCTGTTCTCTCTTCTGTGATGTGTCCTGAGCCTTTGGTGAACTACTACATTGTAGATGTATCGGTAAGGATTGGTATCTCATGGTCAGTTCTCTGCATGCTGATCATGTGTTGATTTATGTGATGATGTCAATCTACCATAAAAGCAGCTCCTTTGACGAAGAGTGAGAATTACATCTATTTGTGGTCTGAAGGATAAGCGTTTGGAAGACAGTTAGAAACTGTACTCGTTTAGGAGAGTGGCAGTAAATGTTCCTCTAGTGTCTGCTGCTTCATCAGCCATGGATATTTGGCTAGGCTTAGATTATCAGGCATGCATTCCTTCATAGTGGATAGGTCTAAGTCCAATTAGACAACTGTCAATTACTAGCAAGATATGTACTCTTGCACCTTTGAGGCTATCTTGTTGGAATGGTCATTGTTGTGGGTCAAAGACACCATATCCAGAAAGGACTATTGATTTCTTTTCTCTCTTAGAAACTTGCATTATACCTTTTCATCCTATGAGAGTTATTCCTAAGGGTGGAGGCTTCTTGGTCAGTTCCAAGTCTGTCCCTCTTAGTTTTTGGTTCAATGTGTGTGGTATCTTATACAACACAGTTTTATTTCCAAACACTGGGAGATATCCAGTGGCAAAGGCAGTAACTTTTATTGTTCGGGAATCACTGGGACTGCCCCGATCAGCAACTCATAGGGAGGTTTCCCGTGCCTCGGGGTTTGTTAGATAGCATATGAGTCTCATGACATGCACTATCGCCCCAATTAGAGACTGTTCATTCAAACTATGTATGTTTCCTTATTACTTTGAACCTTGCTGTTAATTTTGTTTCTTATATTTTAATTAATTAATTAGTTACTTTTTCCAGATTGATCACAGTTTCTCCTCCTTTTTCTCCTTCCAATTCCTCCCTCAACCTCCTTTCTCCTTTGTCCCCATCCACTCCTCCTTTTACTTCAGAAAAGGGTAAGCATCCCATGTATTCCCATGATCTTCTATGGCAACTAACCATGGCATATCAAGTTGCAATAAGACTGAGCACTTCTTTTCCTATTAAGACTGGATGAAGCAATCCAGTTGAAGGGAAGAGTCCTAAAAGAAGGTAACAGAGTCACAGAGAGCCCTTGCTCTCAGTGTTAATGAGTTCCACAGGAAGACAAAGCTATACAACTATAACATATGTGCAGAGGGCCTGCAATGGCTGGGCTAATTTATATTCTTTGCAATAGCATAAAACTTCATATGTTTCCTGTTTCTGTGTTGAGATTTATTGATTTGTTGGGTTGGGTATGTCTCAGATTTTTACACAAGAGTATTCTTAGCAGCTTTCTCTTGAATGTTCCATTCACGGTATGACTCAGAGTGGAAAAAACATTTCAGACTAACAAAATCACCAAATTTCAATTCAAGGTTAGAAAATAATGATCGGTCTGAATCTTAGCAATGGAAGGTCTAGGTGCTTCAATAAGCCTCAGGTGGTGTGGAATGCTGCAGAAATAGGCCAGTCTTCTATCATTGTCTTAGGACTATCAGCCAGAAACCCACACTGCATAGCATTGCTCTTCACTGTAGAAGTTGGGGTCACTGACAATTGCCTTTCCACAGTCCCAATTTCTGGCCCCTTAAAATTCTTACAAGGTTTGTTTCAGGTTCTTGCTTCTCCACAGATTTTTGTTGTTGTCTGCCAACCTAGGCTCTACAGCTGGCTGTTTGTAGACCCAACCTTGTGATTTTTCTTTGGTTTCCAGCTGAGAGTAACTTAGTCTCATATGATAGGTCCCCTTTCAAGATGACATCTGATCACGAGACTCTAAGATATGACATACAATTTAATGGATTATTCTCTAAAGTTAATTTGTCATAAAAAAGCAGTCACTTTCAAACCAAATTCCTGTATTTACTTCAAATCTTATAGGAACCTGTAGGAACTATGGTTCCTACAGTAGAGGCTATGGTCTGGTTTTTTACAGGGCTCTCAATGTTCTCTGGATACCTTGTTTATATATAGTTAGTTCTGTTCCTCTCTTGAGTGGGGATGTTTGAGGACTGTTTCCTACTTTTCTCTGCGTTGCCCTCTTCCTGTACTTTTAGCTTTCTTTTGACCTTTCTCTTGTTTGCTGTTTCCGTTCTCTTTCTCTCTTGGACGTATAGAGTCTCCTTTGTTGTTTTGATTTGTCTCATGTACTTACTGAGTTGAACATAAGAACCTTTTTTAGTCTGCCATTTTCTTAGTTAGGGTTTCTGTGGTGTGAAGAAACACCATGACCACAGCAACTCTTTATAAAGGAAACCATTTAATTGGGTGGCTTACAGTTTAGAAGTTCAGTTCATTATCATCATAGTGGGACATGGTGGTATAAAAGCAGACATAGTGCTGTAGAAGGAATAGAGAATTCTTCATCTTTTATCCTCAAACAACAGGAAGTAGACTGGGTATGACTTGAGCGTATATGAGACCTCAAAGTCCATCCCACAGTGACACACTTCCTCTAACAAGAGCACACCTCCTCTAACAGAGCCACACCTCCTAATAGTGCCACTCCCTATAAACTGATTGGGGGCAATTACAATCAAACTACCACAGCTATCTGCCAATGTTGACATTTGTGCAAAACTAGGTTCCAAATCATTAACCTTTTGAATATTCACAGGTGTGCTTCAAGAATAGGTTGAATTCCTATTGTGTGTGAGAATAACACTATAAGAGAAGTTAGGTGGCTTCTACAGTAGACCCTGCTGGATAAAGCCAGACACTCAGTTTTCATAGGTTCATTTCTTAGGTAAATGATTAGGTTAATTTTGAAAATAAATTCAGTCTAAATCTACAAATGATATATTTCTAATTTTAAATGTCACTTTAAAATGCATGTAATTTGCAATTTAATATGAGAAGGGATTTTGTGTTGACAGAGAAATATGTTGAAAAATAATATCTGAACATATAGACCGTTGTATAAAGAAACGTTGCTTATATTTTAGAGAAAGATGAAAAACAATTTGACTCACAGTTACTTTGATTTATTTAACTAAAAGTAACATTGTAGAGTACAGAAAAAGATTATTTTTCATTATGGGGTAGGTTGTCACTATCTTATTATTTATAATGTCATGGACTTCCTAAAACAAATGGTGGTAATTTGGGAGTTTTCTTTTTTCTTTTTTTTGTTTATTTAACTACACTGTTAACTACACTGACTTACAGTAAATTAGTCCTAATAATACCACAATATATCAAATCAAGGAAATTTTTAGGTGATTACTTTTTCTTAGTATCTATTATCAGTATTTTCATTGTTTTGTTTGTTTTTGTGGGTTAAAGTCTCTTTATTTTAATATATAAAGTATTAAAATGCTTATAAAATAGTAGCTTTGAATAGAATTATTCCAACACGGGAATTTGTATTCCTTTTATTGTAAAAAATAATGTTACATTAAGAGAAAATTTGCATGTTTGGGTCTTTAAATACACCCAAGAGCTAATATAAAATCAACTCAATATATAATTCATAATATGTAAGAAACCATGAGGATGAGAAAGCACAATTTTTGTTCTATCCTGGAGAAATTTATTAACCTATCCTGCAAAGTATTTATTCTTGCATAAGTATACAACAGTACATACACATACATATACATTTCTGCAATATTATATATTTTAAGATTTATTTCTAGTATGACAGACATTAAAAGGCTGTTTTAAGAAAAATTTTACTGGGAAACAGATATGTTAACATTCTATTTTCTGTACATGTTTGTAATTTTCATGTTTTTTGATTAAGATTCTCTTTGACCTTAATTTGTATCAGAGTTACTTAGTGGCTTACAGGAATCTCCAAACCTAGCTCTGTATTATATTAACATTTGGGTAAAACATTCTATTAGATGTATCATAATGACATATTGTTTTGAGACTTATAGGATGAGTGAGTAAAGGGAAATATTTGAACACATTACTGTCTGATCAAAACTAGAAGAACAACTGAATGAATGAAATAAGGACAAATTCTCCATGGTATTCACTATATTAGAATAAATTACAGAATATCTTTCACTATCTTGAACTTGGAAATTACTTTTAAGCTTATATTTATTAGCAGAAAAGCATGCAATGATATAGACATGCATGTACATTATAGTTACAAATGTCTACTATGTTTTTCTCTTGCTTTATGTGTAGTAAAAAGGTGTCTAACTGTTGGCAATTGTTAATTGTGAATATTACCTTCAATGGATTAAGAAATTATCTTACTGGGAAAATAGAATTTTGTGTCTATTTTTTCAGTTGATTTTTATTGAGCTCTACATTTTTCTCTGCTCCCTGCCCTGCCTCTCCCCTCCCCTTCAATGCTCCCCCAAGGTACCTATGCTCCCAATTTACTCAGGAGATCTTGTCTTTTTCTATTTTCCATGTAGATTAGATCGATGTATGTCTCTCTTAGAGTCCTCATTGTTGTCTATGTTCTCTGGGATTGTGATTTGTAGGCTGATTTTCTTTGCTTTATGTTTAAAAATGACTTATGAGTATATATGATAACTGTCTTTCTGAGTCTGGCTTACCTCACTCAAAATGATGTTTCTAGCTCCATCCATTTGCCTCAAATTTCAAGATGTCATTATTTGTCTATATCATTGCATGCTTTTCTGCTAATAAATATAAGCTTAAAAGTAATTTCCAAGTTCCTGTTGTGTAGTATTCCATTGTGTAAATGTACCACATTTTCCTTATCCATTCTTTGGCCAAAGGGCATTTAGGTTGTTTCCAGGTTCTGACTATGACAAACACAGCTGCTATGAACATAGTTGAAAACATGTCCTTTTCGCACGATTGAGCATCCTTTAGGTATATACCCAAAAGTGGTATTACTGGGTCTTGAGGAAGGTTGTTTCCTAATTTTCTGAGAAATCGCCATACTGATATCCAAAGGGGCTATACCAACTTGCACTCCCTCCAGCAATGCAGGAGTGTTCCCTTTACCCCACAACTTCTCCAGCATAAGTTGTCATCAGTGTTTTTGAACTTGGCCATTCTTATAGGTGTGAGATGGAATCTCAGAGTTGTTTTTATTTGCATTTCTTTGATGGCTAAGGATGTTGAGAATTTCCATAAGTGTCCTTCAGCCACTTTAGATTCCTCTGTTGAGAGAGTGCTGTTTACGTCTGTACTCCTTTTTTTTTCTAAATTGGACTATTTGTTCTTTTGATGACCAATTTCTTGAGTTCTTTGCATATTTTGGAGATTAGACCTCTGTCTCATGTGGAGTTGGTAAAGATCTTTTCCCATTCTTTAGGCTGTCATTTTGTCTTGTTGACCATATACATTGCTTTACAGAAGCTTTTCAGTTTCAGGAGGTCCCATTTATTAATTGTTTCTCTCAGTGTCTGTGTACTGGGGCTATATTTATGAAGTGGTCTTCTGTGCCAATGCATTCTAGTGTACATCCCACTTTCTCTTCTATGAGGTTCAATGTGGCTGGCTTTATGCCTACATCTTTGATCCATTTGGACTGGAGCTTTGTGCATGGTGATAGATATGGATCTATTTTCATTCTTCTATATTTTGATATCCAGTTATGTCAGCACCACTTGTTAAATATGCTTTATTTTTTCCATTTGATATTTTTTGCTCCTTTGTCAAAAATTAGGTGTTGGAAAGTTTGTGGATTAATAACTGGATCTTGATCCTCCTTTCTGTTTTTTTTATTAATTAATTTATTTAATTATTAAAGATTTCTGCCTCTTCCCCGCCACCACCTCCCATTCCCTCCCCCTCCCCCAATCAAGTCTCCCTTCCTCCTCAGCCCAAAGAGCAAGCAGGTTTCTCTGCCCTGTGGGAGGTCCAAGGACCACCCACCTCCATCCAGGTCTATTAAGGTGAGCATCCAAACTACCTGGGCTCCCACAAAGCCATTACGTGCAATAGGATCAAGAACCCATTGCCATTGTTCTTCAGTTCTCAGTAGTCCTCATTGTCCATTATGTTCAGCGAGACCGGTTTTGTCCCATGCTTTTTCAGACCCCGGCCAGCTGGCCTTGGTGAGTTCCCGATAGAACATCCCCATTGCCTCATTGTGTGGGTGCACCCCTCGCAGTCCTGAGTTCCTTGCTCGTGCTCACTCTCCTTCTGCTCCTCCTTTGGATCGTGAGACTTCAGTCCAGTGCTCCAATGTTGGTCTCTGTCTCTGTCTTCTTTCATCGCCTGATGAAGGTTAATATTCAGGGGGATGCTTATATGTTTTTCTTTGGGTTCACCTTCTTATTTAGCTTCTCTAGAATCACGAATTATAGTCTCAATGTCCTTTATTTATGGCTAGAAACCAAATATGAGTGAGTACATCCCATGTTCCTCTTTTTGGGTCTGGCTTACCTCACTCAGGATAGTGTTTTCTATTTCCGTCCATTTGTATGCAAAATTCAAGAAGTCATTGTTTTTTACTGCTGAGTAGTACTCTAATATGTATATATTCCATACTTTCTTCATCCATTCTTCCATTGAAGGACATCTAGGTTGTTTCCAGGTTCTGGCTATTACAAACAATGCTGTCTGTTTTTAAGCCAATACCAGGCTGTTTTCAGTACTATAGCTCTGTAGTAGAGTTTGAAATCAAGGATTGTGATGCCTGCAGTAATTCTTTTATTGTACAGGATTATTTTGGCTATCCTGGGTTTTTTGCATTTCCATATGAAGTTGACTACTATTCTTGGGAGGTCTTTGAAGAATTTTGCTGGGATTTTGAGGGGCATTGCATTGCATCTATAGATTGTTTTTGTCAAGATTGCCATTTTTACTATGTTAATATTGGGAGATCTTTCCACTTTATGCTGTCTTCTTCAATTTCTTTCTTCAAAGATTTAAAGTTCTTGTCATACAAGTCTTCCACTTGTTTGATTGAGTTACTCCAAAATATTTTATGCTATTTGTGGCTATTGTGACAGGTGATGTTTCTCTGATTTCTTTCTCAGCCCATTTATCATCTGTGTACAGGATGGCTACTAATTTTTTTGAGTTAATCTTATATCCTGCTACATTACTGAAGTCTTTATGAGTTGTAGAAGTTCCCAGGTAAAATTTTTGGGGTTGCTTATGTAAACTATCATATCATCAGCAAATAGTGAGAGTTTAACTTCTTTTCTGATTTGTATCCCCTTGATGTCCTTTTGCTGTCTTATTGGTCTAGCTAGGACCTCAAGAACTATATTGAATGATATGGAGAGAGCGGACAACCCTGTCTTGTTCCTGATTTTCAGTGGGATCACTGTTAGTTTCTCTCCATTCAGTTTTATCTTAGTTGTTGGCTTGCTATATATTGCCATTGCTATGTTTAGGTATGTTTTTTGTATCCCTGCTCTCTCCACCACCTTTATCATGAAGGGATGCTGTAATTTGTTGAAAGCTTTTTTTGGCATCTAATGAGACTATCATGTGGTTTTTATTTTTCAATTTGTTTATATGGCAGTTTAGATTGACAAATTTTTATATGTTGAACCATCCCTGCATCTCTGGGATGAAGCCAACTTGATCATGGTGGAGGATGGTTCTGGTGTGTTCTTGGATTCGATTTGCCAGTATTTTATTTGGTATTTTTGCATCAATGTTCATGAGTGAGATTTATCTGTAATTCTCCTTTTCAGTAATGTCTTTATGTGGTTTGGGTATCAGGGTAATTGTAGCCTCATTAAAAGAGTTTGGCAGTGTTCCTTCTGTTTCTATTGTGTGGAACAATTTTAAGAGTATTGGTATTAGTTCTTCTCTGAAAATCTTGTAGAATTCTGAGCTGAAACCATCCAGTACTGGCCTTTTTTAGGTTGGAAGACTTTTGATGACTTTCTATTTCTTCAGCAGTTATAGTTCTGTTTAATTTGCATATCTGGTCTTGCTTTAATTTTGGTAAGTGATATTTATCCAGAAATTTGTCCATTTCCTTTAAGTTTTCCAATTTTGTGGAATACAGATTTTCAAAATATGACCTGATGATTCTCTGTATTTCCTTTGTGTCTGTTGTTATGTTCCCCTTTTTATTTCTGATTTTGTTAATTTGGATATTCTCTGCCTTTTGGCTAGTTTAGATAAAGGGTTCTCTATTTTGTTGATTTTCTCAAAGAACCAACTCTTTGTCTCATTGAGTCTGTGTATTGTTTTCTTTGTTTATATTTTGTTGATTTCATCTCTCAATTTGAATATTTTCAGCAATGTAGTTCTCTTAGGTGAGTTTGATTTTTTTTTTTTAAAGTTTTCAAATGTTCTACTAATTCACTAGTGTGGGATTTTTCCAGCTTCTTTGTGTAGGCATTTAGTGATATGAACTTTCCTCTTAACACTGTTTTCATTGTGTTCCACAATGAAATGTGGTCATTTTCATTGAATTTTAGGAAGTCTTTAATCTCTCCCTTTATTTTTTTCTTGACCCATTGATGATTCAGGTGAGCATTATGTGCTTGCTGCCTCAGGCCTCTTGTATCTATCTTTATATTTTCAAGGAAGATTACAATTTGATCCTTTTGATGCAGGAATTCCTACTCAAAAGGGCATATAGACATTGTTAAATCCAATAAGGCTCCAAGTGAGGCAGTGAAAGAGAGAGAAAGGACTCATTCACTCCTTTTGTTTTAGAGTATTAATATTGTCACATAGCAGGTGTGTTTGTTCATGCTCATGTACATCTGTGTGGGTTCTGTGTATGTATTATCAAACTAGCATTACTGAGTATACCAACATTTTGACTATTATAACTAATTGCAATAGAGTCAAGAATATATTGGAGCACTTGGTCAGAAATCATAAAGCATATATTTTAGCTTTCATTCTACTCTTGAAGGTATACATTGTTTCCAGCAAATCACATTGACATCTATGAGTTTATGTTTTTAGATATGGATAATTGTTAAATTTTTAGTTGGTTCTAAAATAAGAATGATACTTATGAGAAAGAAAAACTGCCACGTCAAACAACTGGCAAACTGAGTTGGAAGAATAAGTAGAAAGACAGTACAGTGTCTTCTGACACAAGACCCAAGAAGAGGATAGAGTTGAACTTTTACTCTCCACATCAAAATAAAAAAATAGAGGAACATTTTCAAATTTCACATGGTTTAATTATGTATGAGATATGGAATGAAAGACGGATAAGAAATACATTGGTGACCATGGAGTCCAACTTTCCAGAGGAAATAACCTTGGCAGGTCATGGATGTACCACAGAATTGACATGATCATCAATACTTGGGAATTCAATATATATCTGACATTTGCTCAATATTTAGTTAATATGACGAGGGCATATAACCAAGAAGTTATCTTTCATGGAAGCCTCTCCAGTCTGCATCTCAGAAGACGCTGGAACCTAAACACCCAGACAAATCTCAGATGCTTGAAAACGTTGATGTCTACTCTGCACCAGGTAAATCTAAAGGGAGTGAATGAGCATGTGAAGGACGGAATGGGGAGTCAGGGTTCTCATGCAATGTTTAATCTGGACCTCATAGATCATTAAACATCTTACAACCAAATACAGGATTGCTTAAAATATAATCTCAAGATAAGAATTTTAGACTGTATCTTGAGTGTTTTCTAAGAGTTCTTTGAAAGAACAAACTATTTAGGAATGTTAAATATTTGTCTTTAGTTATGAATGAAAGGAGTACTATTATGAGTATGAATTTAAATATTTACTATCTCAGCATATTCTTAATAGCACCCACTCCTAGCCTTTGAGGAGTGTTGCCTTTTAGTATTGAAATATGTAACTAAATTTGTATGTACTATATATATATATAGTACATATGTACTAAACACATTCCTGTTCTCTTCATATATATATATATATATATATATATATATATGATTATAAACTAAGATTATAGAGATTAGGAAAATACAGAAATTAATTTTAATGAGCTGTTTGAAGGCCAGATAAAATAGATCTGGGAACCTTAGGAATAAGAGACAGTGCTTTAGACATCCCCAGGCACCTTCCAATGGCTCCATGCTCATCAACAAAGTTGCAACAAGCTACAATTGCACAGTACTTAACTCAAAGATGTATAGATAAAGTCAGGCTCTCAGATGTGCCATCTAAACCAAATGGTTTCCGTAACTGGAGTTGAAAACACATTCCACTAGATTTCCTGTTTTCCAGGGGGTCCAATAAGGCTATAGAGAAAAGGAAGATTCATATTTATTTCTCCCACCCTTCAAACATATTTTACAAATAAATTAAGTTATTTTCCCATTATTTCCTCTACCAAATCATATCATACATCCTAAAGGAAATTCACACAGCAGAAAAGATAAAATAATAATTGTAGGCCTGGGCACAAACTAATAAAACACCATACTGAGTTTCTTGACAAGAAAACCACCTAAGGCTAGGAAGAGTTGAATATGATAAAAAAATGAAAACCTAAAAATCATCATATGGCTTTCTTGTAGGGTATTTTGTGGAATGATTAATGGACTGAGGACTGTGTAAGCCCCACTGAAGGATGTTCAATCTTAGACTCAATAAATCACAAATGATGATAAATCAAGACCACACACACACACACACATATAATTTCTGTATATTGAAGTCATTGGTTTTAAGTGGCTTACTTTAATCATTGTTTCTTGTTCTCAGAATTTATTTGGTACATGAGCTAAGCATCAGATATTCATCTGCTACCATTAAATATCATTGCTTTTGATGGGCAATGTCTTCCATCTTAACTTTTCTATTCATTACCTGCATTTACTGAGTAGTAGAATATAACAGTAGGTTAGAACCAGGTGCTCTAGGGCGCCTCATACTGCATTCATATACACAGGCAAAACCACCAATGCATCTTAGTTTTGAATTTATGAAGGAAGTATCCTTCATCTTTTTAAAAATTACCAGTAGAAATTTGAAATGACTGCCAGCAGAATGTGCTCAAGGTTCAGCTCTCTGCAAGGAACCCCTGACTAGTCGTTACGAGACCCACCTGGATGCTTCAGGCCCTTGCTTTCTGTAATCTGGGATGACAGCCTGCAGCTGGGTTTTTCATCCTTATGATAAAAGTTTTCTGAAAAGATAATCTTCAAAAGTACATGGAAAATAAACACATTTTACTTTCAATAATTGTTTTCTGAGCCCCCTAATGTATGTTTGAAACTGTTCTGAGAGTTGTGGACATGGCTCATGCCCATATCTCTGGCAGAGTCAAAGAGCAGCTAGGATTGGTATTTGCCATATATACAATACATATAATATTCCCCATGATGTGGTGGCTATTAATATACATCTCCTACTGCATAATACAAAAAGAAATTCTGTGAAAAATGTGGATGTGAGGAAGCATTTCACTTATACTTAAAACCAGGAGATTCACAATATTAAATAACAGTGGCTAAAATTAGACATGAAGAAAATTCAATCTGATTGATGACTGACATATTCTTAACCCACAGCCAGACTCCCCAGACACCCTCATTGACACAACAGCCCCATTTATTTCTTATTGGTTCCCATAACATGATATGACCACGTTTAGGTGAATTATACACAGATTCAGGTTCTGATATAGCCATTGATAATTTCTCTGTGTTTCTGTCTCTCTTTCCCTCTGTGCATGTGTAGACACACATGCACATGTATTCATACATGGGTATGTATATGTGTTGATATGTCCTGTTTGTTCCTTTAGTTCACATATTTACATTTATTGCCTTGAAATTTAGGTATAATATTGCTTTCATATCCTCTGAGCTAATTACAATGTTTTTTTTTCTTTCTCAGATTACCATAGCTGATGGCATTGTCTCATTAAAGTTGGTTAAATTTCTGATCCTTCATATTTGTAATAATTCAATTATTTTGTAAAAAACCTATTTGTTGGGGGGAGGATTTAGGATTTGTGTTTGTTTCCTCTGTTTGAGTCTTATTTTCCATATGCAGTTTTGTAATCCACCCAGAGGTTTTTTGTCTTGTTTGTCCCAGAGGCCAGGTAGGTTTGGCAGTGCTCCCACAGAATTTAGGACCCCCACTTTATGAATATTTGCTTTCTAGGGGCCACTCTCTAGGTCTTTAATATCTATCCTGATTTTTCACGTTAGTAAAATGATATGTATTTATTTGCATTGATTTTTAGTTTGCTCCCACAGAATTTAGGGATCCTACTTTATGAGTACTTGCTTTCTAGAGAGCACTCTCTAAGTATTTAATATCTACCCTTATTTTTCAAGTTAGGAAGATGATATGTATTTATTTGTGTTGGTTTTTAGTTAGCTTAGAACCGTTATATAAAGCAACACTTTAATATTTTACTTTCTTAAACTTATAATAACCAAATGTAAAAAAAAAACATAAAAATTTGAAAAAAAATCATAGCAAAGCTTACCCGAAGTTTATAGGCTGTTTTCCTGGGCTAAATTAGAGTGTGTTTACCTAGAATGTGAACTATTATTCTTTGGGTGCTTTTTGTGTGTGTAATCTATACAGCAAACATTCCATGCAACTATTAGGTAGGGCTTGGAATCCATATTTAGTTTCCTAGTTGCTCTAGCTTGTGTTGGCATTTCTGTGTTAAAACACCGATCCAGAGCAACTGGGAGAAAGAAATGTCTTATTTGGCTTCTAGGTTGTTGTCCATCTTCAAGAGAAGCTGACGCAGGAGCTCAAGGCAGACTCCTGAGGTGGGGACTCAAAGAAACCACAGAACTCTGCTCACAGACTTGTTCACTATGTCTTGCCCACCCTGCTTTCTTAAAAAACCCAGGGTCATCTGCCCATAAGTGGCCATACCCACAGTGATTTGTGCCCAATAACACTAATCATTAAGCAAGAAAATACCCCACTGACATACTCAGGAACAATCTTATGGAGACTGTTCCCCACTAGAGTTACCTGTTCCCTAGTTGACCCAAGGTTGTGACAAGTTGACAAAAACTGACCAGCCCAGGAATACATTGTCAAACTATCTTCCAACTGACTGCACCATTTTTTTTTTTTTTTTTTTTTTTTTTTTTTGTTCCCAGGGACAATGAATAAGGTTCTGTTGTTCTGTATCTCAACCTGAATTTGTCACTGTCAGATTGTCAGACTAAAACCATTCTTTCAGGTGCCTCACTGGAGCTGTCTCTCCCATCCTTTCTCATGTGAAACTTGGTTTATTGAAATGCACATGAAAAATTCTTTTATAATATTCTCATAGGTACGTACAATTCTCAAGATTTAAATCTTTCTGTTTGTTGTATTTGTTCTGGATAATTTATTCTTTCACATGTCTGTACTCTTGAGGTATGAGCTTTTGTCACCGGTCAATTGTTTATGTATACATCAATTGACTGAATTTTGACAGTATTTCTAGAGAGTGGGCTGCCTTTTTTCTCACTCATAATCAGCCTCTCCTGATTTCTACCTACGTATTTTATTATTCATTTCTCAATCTGATGTTCTCTAAGCCACAAGTAATGTTATTTTGGGGGTTTTAAATATCCTTAATTAATTATTTCCATGCCACCTTTTGAGTCTAAATGAGCTGCATGGCCTATGCAGCAATGAAACCATGTGTTTTCTGGCTTTTAAGAAAGAGAGCCTTTGCATATGAGGCTGAATTCTCTGGCAGTGGGCCATTATGGTGTTGAGGCTTGTAGATCAGTACATTCCTTTTCTTTTCTTTCTTTTTTTTTTATTGAAAAAAAAATTTTCCGCCTCCTCCCCGCCTCCCATTTCCCTCCCCCTCCTCCTGCCCCTCTCCCCCTCCCCCCACTCCTCTTCTCCTCCCTCTCTAGTCCCAGGAGCAGTCAGGGTTCCCTGCCCTGTGGAAAGTCCAAGGTCCTCCCCCCTCCATCCAGATCTAGGAAGTTGAACATCCAAACTGTCTAGGCTCCCACAAAGCCAGAACCTGAAGTAGGATCAACACCCCGTGCCATTGTCCTTGGCCTCTTGGCAGCTCTCATTGTCCGCCATGTTCAGAGAGTCCGGTTTTATCCCATGCTTTTTCAGTCACAGTCCAGCTGGCCTTGGTGAGCTCCCCATAGATTGGTCCGACTGTCTCAGTGGGTAGGTGCACCCCTCGTGGTCTGAAGACCTAATACCTATACTCCTAAATGTATTTCACAATATAGAAACAGAAGAGTCATTGCCAAATTCCTTCTATGAAGCTACAGTAACTCTGATACCAAAACCACACAAAGACTCAACCAAGAAAGAGAATTACAGGCCAATCTCACTCATGAACATCGACGCAAAAATCCTCAAGAAAATACTGGCAAACCGAATCCAAGAACACATTAGAAAAATTATCCTTTATGATCAAGTAGGCTTCATCCCAGAGATGCAGGGCTGGTTTAACATACGCAAATCTATCAATGTAATCCATCATATAAATAAACTGAAAGAAAAAAACCATATGATCATTTCATTAGATGCTGAAAAAGCATTTGACAAAATTCAACATCCCTTTATGATACATTCCTTTTCTTAATCAAACATTAATTATAAAAAGCAAGCTCCTGAACCCAAGCTGATGTACTTGTGGTTCCAGGGATCTCCTCATGGCCTTATAAAGTTAATAAGTAATTTGGGGGCTCAGTCCCAAATAAAAAACACTGTTCTAAAATGAATGTCTACCTCTTTTTTAACAGCTGGTAAGTGGTGGATGCATTTATGTTAAATAAGCCACTTAAAGTACAGATTAGAGACATACAAAACCAAAAATGTATGTGGGGATATTCAGTGCTGTTTGATTAAGGGTTTTCCCTTTAGGAAAATTGCCTCCTTAAAAAAACACTTTGAATTGTATTGCAAGTAAATGATGGTTTTAATTTTGAAACGTATTATAATTGAAGATTATTAGTTAGGATTACACTATCTATTAGTGATGTTTACATTTCAAATTAATATCACAGTTTATACGTTCACATAAGCCAAATATTTCCCATCTGGATTCCTATTTCACATTTATAGACTATACGTAATGATAAAAATAAAAAGAACAAAGTAACTTTGGAAAGAGTATTGCAGCTAAATCAAAGGATTCTTCAGTAGGCTGTTCAATGCAGTGTTTTATTTTATTTTTGACATCAATACTGGTAATTGCTATATTTATTCATCCTTACACAAAGTTTATTATCTTTATAAGACAATAGAAAAAAATACTACAGACTTTACGTGTGTGTACATTTCCAGCTATAGCCTAGATAGTAAATTCTCTTTTATTCATAATGTTTGATTTATGCATATTCAACATTTTACTCCCAGTGACAAGCATCTAAAGAGCCTCTAACATCTGTATACTTACTGCAATGAGCATTCTTTTATACACTCCATCTGGGTTTATGTGAAAGTTTCTGTAGGGTTGCTCTCCAATCCTGGTGGATTACTTTGGTGTGCAAAGGGAGCACATCTACATTTTCAGAATTGATAGGCTTTTTCTGAAGAGCATTGGAGATCAAAGACTTGGTGGACATCAAGCGCTGAAATTAGTGTGGGGAATTTCATCAAGTTTTGGTTGTTATTTGAATGACCAGAGGCTTCAAAGTGACCAGTCCCTATAGGAGCTTTAGAAAGGATATTCTGTATGGTAAACATTGCTGATGTCTTGAGTTCTGGATTGATCCAAATCTGTAAACTCTGGTAGTACATCAATACTCTCTTAATAAATCAATAACAATCTGAACATTTCAAAATTTAACATTCAGTTAATCTGAACTTAATTTTTTTTTTTAAAAAAAGTCCCTTCTCTTCATTAAGGTCAAGTATTGGCTAGCCCTAATTAAACTTCACTGAAACCCTGATGATTTCCTCAGGGGTAGTAGCATTGAAGATAGGAGTTCTAAGTTAAGGAGACTGGAAAAACTTCAAACATTCTTTTGCTCTATTATAGCAGGATAGGAAGTCCTTTGTAGATATGGGTACATGTACAAAACACCTCCCACACGTAAGGCTCAGGAAACACTGCAGAAGAGGGGGTAGAGAGATTTTAAGAATCAGAGAATCAGGGAGCTGCTGTGAGATTAATGTTGCTCACATGTAGGAATGAGAAGGAGAGAGAGGGGGCATGGAAATGAGGTAAATAGAGTGAACTCATGCATGAAATTTGCAAAAATAAATTAAAATTAAAAATATTAAATGCATATTTGAGGTTATAGAATCATTTGATATTAATTCATTGTAGAGATCAAGTTTGTATTTAAGAGAATTAAAGTCTAAAGTTCCCAGGTAAATGAGATTCAGCAGTTATTAGGGTTCAACAAGGAAGAGAAACCAACTGCATATTTGTAATTAATATAGATAGGAATTCAAAATCTATAATAAAATATAGCTTGTGTGAGAGATAGAGAAAGAGATAGATATAGGTAAGTAGGTAGATAGACAGATAAATAAAGAGATAGGTAGATAGAAGAAATTCACCCTCCCTTCTTCTGTCCTTTTGTTTACTGAAGATAAGTGGATATAGTTTAATGGTTTATTGAGAGAATGAGAAAATATTTAAGTTGGAAAACAGCACTGATGTTTGTTTGAAAGTTGAAATGTTTTTATCTTTACAATAAACAGGTCTCCAATTAGATAGTCAGTTTTAGGAAATGAAACAGTCAGTTGTTGAGAACCGTCTTCTGTTCTTAACTTCTGCTTCTGAATTCCACTGAGAGATGTTATATTCACAAATGAGAATCAGAGAAAGGCAAGCTCCATAGAGTCCCACTCCTTAATGAGGTGAGCCTGGAGCATGTGGATATTCTTTGTGCACTTCGTTGGGGTAAAATAACACTTATAAACTAAATGTAACTGATTTTGAGATTCTTAGTCATAACTATCGACCATTATGCGGTTGCTTAAAAATTGGAGACCTTAAGTCACATCAGCATAGCTTAAAGTTAACAGATTCCTGGCATACAGCACTCTCTTAATGCATAACTCCTATGTGTTTTCATCGTAAGAAAATTGCTGCTTCTGAGATTTTTGTCTTTCTAATCTCCGCTGTTGGCCTGGCAGATACCATTGCTGCTGACTTTTCAAGCTAAATCACAGCATTGACATGATGTTATCTCACCTGGCAATTTATTGCTTCTTGCATAGAAACAATCAGTTCTCGCATTTCCGTAAAAGTCAGGATTATACAGCCTTTGCTAGTATTAAGCATATTATGTTGTTCCATTTACAAATGGTTAGAATAATTTGGGGGCAGTTCAGTGTGTTCATTTCTTTAGGTTTTTTTTTTGTTTTGTTTTTTTTTTTTTTTTGAGACAAGATCTCACTATATTAGCTTAGGCTAACCCGGTACCCACGAGGTAGTCCAGACTGGCCTAGAATATATAACATTCCTGCCTCAACCTGTCAAGGTTTGGGGGTACAGTTATAGCGCCTCATCCCTGACAGTGCAATATGCTTAAAATTGACAAGGTTTAATGATGGCTTGAGAAAATATCTGAAGATAAGAAGGAATTATCGAAAAGCAGAAACTAGAGAGAGGAAATTACAGTAACTCAAAATTATTCCTTCCATGCATCAGCCATGGCCATGGTATATACAAGTATGTGGAGTTCACACATGCAGGGGCTATGTGTTTGAAGAGAAGGGTACTGACGAAGTGGAAAGACAGACTTGGGTTGCTGAACTCATAGAACTCAAGGTTCTGCAAGAAAAGCACCTAAGCACCCAGTCACTACTTAGAAGGGACCAGACTACAGGACTAAGGGTCATTTAAACATGGGTGAGTAGATATTTATTACTCAACTATTAGATACACACTTATTCTTGTAAGACCATCCTCACACAGACATAAATGCAGGCAAAACATCAATGCACATGAAATAAAAATAAATAAATTTTGAAAAGAACTATTTTTGAGTGTAGTTCTAGAAATGACTTCATCGTGGTGATGCTTGGGCTCAATAGCTCACATTTGGTTAGTGTGTGGGTGTGACCCTTCAGTGAGGCTCTTAGTTCCTTTACCTCCAGCTATATTCTGTGCTTATCTTACTACTGTTTTAATCTCCAAGGCCATGTCCCACATCAATGTGTTCAAAATGGCCAGAAATTATAAGATGTGGAATATGCTTTCATTAATTGCCTTGGAGACTGTTTTACTAAAGATCATTTCATCTTTCTTACCCTTTATATCAATTTCCAACACAATATTAAGCTAACCTATGAAAAATATGCATAACTTTCTTCAAGTTAATATTGTATTCTTTTTTGTTTTGAAGGATATATTTTCTGAAGCCTAAGTAATAAATATGAAAAATATATCACACCTACAAAGAAAAAGTTTTTAACTGACTGGTTTCTTTGTAGTGTTTCTTATCATTATTCCCCCCAAAGAAGCTGAATTCCTAATCGCAATGACCATATTATTTGGTCTCATTCTTTTGATCAGAACTTCAAAGGTGCAATGGTAAAATTAAAGTTGAAAAAGCAACATCATGTGATATTGGATTAGCATTTGGTGTGTTTTTGATAAATCCCTCATTTGCCCTCCCTAGTGGATACATTTTCTCAGACACAGCTTCTACAGAGACTGCAATTAATGATGAGAAGTTCTTGCTAATCCTTTAGAATTGTCAGTTAGTTTTCATAGCTCATATTCAGTTGGAATATATGAATCAGTTATTTTACTTTTCCAGATTCAATCACTAGTAACTCTGGCTAAATTCTGTATATATTTCATATTTTATGTTTCCTCTATGTTTTAGATTCCCCTAAAATCTCATTTTTGACATTCAGCATATTTAGAAAATAAAAAATTTCATCTGTCACCATGCTACCTTGAACATGAAAATCCCATCTGATCTTTGTAGCTAAACAGGGCTAGATATGCTTAGTTCTTGAATAGAAGAAAAAAATCACAAAAATTATTACAGTGAGCGATGTATTTTTCATCTGTCTAAAAGGTTAAGTTTTTTTTTTTTAACAAAAGACTTAATTTAAGGTATTTTTTTCTATAGTACAGGATAGCCTTGAATTTAATATGTATTTCAGGCTGGTCGTGAACTGAAGGCAATCCTCTTGCTCCAGCCTCTCAAGGCCTGGGATTTTAATTATTAGACACCATAACTAGCTGTCGGAAATGCCTATAATAATGCCTATTGACATTAAAAAGTGATAACTTCAAGTTAAAGTTATCTTTCTGAGAATGTCCTGATTTATTTGAATTTATTTTATTAAAAACATTTATATGCAAAATGTTACAAAAAATTTCAACAGAGCTCAGTAAACCTCTTGCCATTCACTAATTATTAAATACATCAAATGCTTTTAACAATGTAATAATCAGAAGGCTGTATGTCCTGCATGTTAAAAGAGCAACTGAAGTTAACAAATATTTCCTTTTCTTCACAAAATGAGTACGTAAACAATAACATGAGTAAAATTGGAGTTTTCCATTGTCTCACTCACTATGTGGGCGCTGGCATTAAGCGGCAGAATTTCAACCATGAACAATAGGTTTAGGGTCTTCATTTTAAGAGCCCACATTGTAGACAGAATGGAAGATATAACAAAATATATAACAATTTTTAATATAAGTATTAATAGAGAAATTTTATATTACACATAAGAATTAGTATAATAGGTTCATACACTAGATGAGGGGAAGAAGAAAATGAATAATACATATAATTCTGTCATTTTGTTATATTTTAAAATAGCTTATCTTTAATCATTTGGGTGGGAAGTGAATAAGAATTAGATTTTATTTATAATTATTAGATGAGAAATGGTGGGTTGCGTCAGTGTTGTGAACTGGTGTATGCTTTATTCTCATTCTTACCCCCTTTTGCTATGCTTATTTTATATGTAAGTATTTCCTTTTAATGTATGAGGTTTTGATTTTCTATGAAAAGAGTCTAATGCTATGAGTTTCCTCAGCAATGATTTAACAACTCTTCAGTAGTTCAGAGGTGGTGGTGCGCAGGTTACCTTCAGTTTAGTTTCCAATTTTTCTAAAAAAAAAATCTACCTTGAATTCAATCACCATTGGGACCTAGGTAATTTAGATTCAAAACAGCTGATGATTACACAGATAGCTTCAGGTAATCTGTCTTACTTATATTTTGGCCAGAATAAATTTTAATTTATTGAGGAAATATCTAGGGGGCCGAATATGGTCAGTTTTAGTAAAATTTTCAGTTTCTACTTGAAAAAATGTATAACATGCTGTAGAAACAGTGCATCAAAGCAAATATCAAATATGTCTATTCTTTCATTTTTAACAAGTGCATCAAGGCAGATATCAAATATGTTTATCCTTTAATTTTCAACAAGCTGTTTTTGTCATCATTAGCAGAAAAGTTTTTAAGCCTTAATTCCTTTCCATGACTATGAATTTGTCTATTTTTGTTTGCAGCAGTTAGTTTTGCTTCAAATATTTTGAATAACTGGTAATATATTTTAAATAGCATTCGAGACTGAGGATCCTGTTATGTTGACCCTTTATTATTATGAAATGAATTATGTGACTAGAAGTAATATTGTATCTATGGATCCAATATTTATCCATTACTATAACTTCTAGTTCTTTAACACTATAAATCCATAAATAAAATTATAGCTTGCAATTTTAAAAATTTCCCATCTCTTCTCTGTTACCCTTTGGTAACTAAATTACAATATTTTAAATAAAATTTAGTAGTTTGGTTATTAAAAAATGTGTCTTTTTTGTTTTGGGGTTATTTTTAGTGTAATATGATAGAGTTTCTTGATGTTTCCCTTTAATGTTTAGTATGACATCCAGTGACAGCCCTACACCATGAAGGACACATTCACTAACTTGTACCTTGGTTTTATTGCCTGAAGGTTTTCAGTCATTTAAAGTGCAATACCACTCTGAAACAGGAAGAGTGATATAACCAGAGGTGATCATCTGATCACCAATTGACTTTGGCACTGGTGGAACATCTCAGAACTACAGGGCACAGAGAGCAAACTTGGACTTGGAATCCATGGGATTTGAAGAAATTGAGACTCATACTTTTTTTCTAAAATGAATATGAATTTATATCATAGGTTTATTGTAAGGGAAAAGTAAAAAGACAACACAGGACTCAGTGAATGACAGGAACGTCTGAAGAATTGAAATATATCTTCCCGTCAAAAGTTGCTAATGTGAATTTAGCTGAAAGGTTTCCGTTCTGAGTTCAGATTTGATAGCGTTAACTGTAATTATTACCAGTTAAAGTCTGATGTGCTAAATCAAATATGACTAATATATTTCAATCCACAAGTCAATGATTGAAAAGGTTGCTTTAGGGAAAAGGACATAGGATATCAGTAAAGAATATATGAAGCCCCTTGAGGGACCAATTTGAAAAGTAAAGTCACCAGGAAAGAGCAAGAAGAAAATGTGGAGTGTTCCACCATGATCGAAGGACATAGTGTGCACGTTTATGTAAGTAGGCACTTCTCAGAGAAGATAAGAAGCTTTTCCAGCCCAATTAACAGGGCAAAGCCCACCTCTAACCTACATCTTGGTAAAAAAATTCTCAAAGTAAAAATTTTAATATCACATTTACTCTTGAAAACCTGACCAGCTTTAACTTGGGTAAACATTCTGTTTGGCCACCATCCATGCACTCCCTATGGGTCCTGTAAATTGCCTAGTGTTATGCCAAGAAATTGATTTGCTCATCTGTCAAACAGTTGGGTACCTATGGAAGTATAAACTTCAGGGCAAACTTATTCTCAATTCTTGGATAATTCATTCATTCCTTTCCTCAATATAGCTTATCAATGTTAGAATTCTGTGTGTCCCAAGACCTTAAAAGTGTAGTACCTTTATTGTCTTGTTGTCCACACACACACTCTAATTCACAATTTCATCTGCTGCTATTTTTATCTGCTACTTTTCTTTAAAATTTCTGATTTCTAGCTATGGAGTGTCATAGAATTATATTAGATTACTGTAGTCAAAACATGCACTTGAAAAGGTATGCTGGGTGTTGACTTTGTACCTGGATTTTACCTTATTATTTTTAATTGCTTGTTTTCATATATTTAGTGAGATATTTTCCTATTTAACTCCACATACCTCACTCCTACTTCAATTAAACTAGTGAGTCCCATTTGAATTGGCTAAGGACACCTAAAGAGGGATGCATGAACTCAACAATATAAGAAGAAAACAATAATGAAAGACCAACATTACCTGCAAGTTACTGAGAGCTATCATTGTACATGAGAAAGGGAGAGTCAACTGTATATTGAACTTTATCTTTATATCAAGTCTCTGGAGTTTCTGGTAGAGTTCCATGTTCCTGGTAAGCTGCATGTGTGATGGATATACAACAACATGTGAACACAGTGTGCATCTCATTGTCTTACACTACCCCATGTCACCTTACGTCTCTGATCTGTGATCCCTTGTATGGTGATCCCTGCTTTATAGTCATTATGAAATGTCAATGCATTTTCTGAAAATACTTTCATGTAACAGCTCTGCATTTTATATTTATTGTTTTCCCCAATTTAATTACTTAAATTGGATGTTTTCAGCAACTATATTTCATGCATTAAAAATCTGTTAGAAGTTTTGTTGTATAATATTACTTTAACAGTGTAAAGATGTGTTAAATTTGTTTATGTTGCATTTGTTTAAGTATGTAAAGATGCTACAAATCCTTTAAAACCCACCACTAGAATTTTTCTGAGCTTTGTTTTCTCTGTAAAAGCAACCCTCGTTCTCATAAAAAAAGTGGTACATATATGTCAACATTAGACCAATTGATTCTTTTTCTTTGGCATTTTATTCTGGAAATATCTTAATTTAAATTTGATAAAGGCATAACATTTGATTCGTTAAAATTATGGTTAAGGAAGTCCAAAGTTGTTTATAATTTCAAAAAAATTCTAATAATTATTTTTCCTCTTCTAGC
Source organism: Chionomys nivalis (assembly GCF_950005125.1). NCBI lineage: Eukaryota > Metazoa > Chordata > Mammalia > Rodentia > Cricetidae > Chionomys > Chionomys nivalis. The sequence goes on from NC_080095.1 coordinate 55,710,510, forward strand.
TTCTCTCATAAAATACAGATTAATTATTATTTGATTACCATATATGAAGTTTTCCAGTTTCCTATTAAAAAACATTGTTCTGTCTTACACTGTGATAATATAAGCAAAAGATTAAATCTATATCTGTTATTGAGTTCTCAGATTTTACTTTTATTATATATAACTGACAGAATATATTTTGTGTTCATGTGCATTTTTGATATTTAGGCATCAATTTCATAACCACCATTTAATTAGTATTACACAAGTCCAGCCAGCATGCAATTCACACAATATACATTAGACAAATATTTATTCTGTTAATGAATGAAATGTGAAATCTCATTTCATAATTGAAATATTAAAAGCCACATGTGTTTGATTTTTCCATCCATTATTAAGTAAATCATAAAATCATGAATATACACATAGTAATGAGCTATCATATAATGTTTCACTATGTGTACACTTGTGTGATTTTTAAAAAGTTTAGCATATGTAAACATTTATCATTTCTTTGTGATAAAAATGTTCAAAGATCTGTCCTCTGTTTTTGAAATCCACAGATCCTTATAGATGCTTATTGTGACTATATAGGGCAAATAATATTCCAGAACTTCTTTTTACTATGTACCTGTAACTCACTAATCAAGGTTCCACTGCCTCCTATCTATGGCCCTTTGTATCCTTAATTTTGTTCTTAATTGTTATTCTGCATATTGGAACGATCATCCAAACTTGTTTTTCTGTACAGTGTTCATTTTCCCTCACCTAATGATCTCTGGTTCAGTCTTTGCATACAGTAGCAGCATTCCATAGCTTCATTGCTAAGGTGAAATCTTGTGAACTTCTACCATCTATTCTTGTCCTTCATCAGTTGAAGGAGAGACACTGGTCATTTCCATCTCTTAGCTATTGGAAATAGTGTGGCATTGAATATGAGAGAGGGATCTGTATTGCATGTTGATTCTGTATCTTTGTGATTCGATACAGAAAAAGAATTGCTGAGCATGAGTGTGGTGACTTTATTTGATTCTTTAAGGAACTTCCCACCCTGCTTTTCTCAATTGCTATGAGATGGGGCACAAAGAAAGGGAAAAAGTCAAAAATCCTGCAACCACTTGCTTCTTGAACCTCATCTGGGGCAAATCAACATCAGACTGTCTATTGTGGAATATTTCTTTAATTAGGCAAAGATGTGTTACATTTACACTTGCTGCATATATTTTTCGTATGGAAAGATGTGTTGCTGTTTCACCTTGCCTGCCTAAAGGACCTGATTGGACTTATTAAAGGCTGAACAGTCACTAGCTATGTAGTAGAAGGATAGCAGGGCTGGTGGGCAGAAAGAATAAATAGGAGGAGGAATCTAGACTCAAGAGAGGCGAACAGAGAACAAGGGAAAAAGAGAGGGAGGCTTCTGAGGTCAGCCAGGCATACATGGAGTAGGACATACAGAATAAAGGAAAGTTAAAAAGGTCCAAGGCAAAACATAGATGAAAAGAAATAAGTTAAATTAAGTTATAAGAGCTGGTAGAACAATCATAAATAAGACCAAACATTCATAACTAATAATAAGTTTCTGTGTCTTTATTTGGAAGCTGGTTATTTGCCCAAAAGAAAGCCCACCACAAATTTCATGATCAACTACCACCAGGCTTTCGTTGATGGCATCCTTTGGTACAAATGGTAGGGCTGGTGGTACCATTCTATGTATTCACCAGGAAGCTCTTATGTTCTCCAGAAAGGACTGCTGGCATGCTTTGTTGAACCCAGCAAACTCTGCTGCTCAGCCTAAAGCACAACATAGACCAAAGTAAAGGAAGAGTTAATGGCACATACAAGAATATGGGAATAACTGACCCTTTCTCAGCAGTGAACTTGGAAGCCCTGAGCAGACTGTCTATCAGGGCAGCTGCTTACAGAAATTGTTGAGCCTGTTTGCTTTTGCTTCTTGAGAGTGTAACGTTCTATTTATCTCCACCAGGCAACCATCCTGAGTACTCATTCATGAAATTCCTTTCCCTGAATCCTAGGCCATATTCAGTTCTCTGATTAATACAAAAACATCTTCCTGTATTCCTATCTAAATTTTATATCAATATGAGCAGGGACTTGAGAATGGTACTCAGGATACCTCTAACATTACAGGAACTGATTAAGATTTCCAGCCACCAAAGAAAATCATGATTGAGGGAGCCATTATGGGGTTAACAAGAAACCTGCCTCTACAGAAATTCTCAGGAATCCACAAGGATGACCCCAGCTAAGAACCTAAGAAATAGAGGAGAGGATGCCCAAACTGACCTTGCTCTGTGGTCAGACTGATGAATATCTTAAATATCACCATAGAACCTTCATCTAACAACTGATAGAAGCGTAGGACGAGACATGCATCGGAGCACTGGACTGACCTCCCAAAGTCCAGTTGAAGAGTGGATGGAATGAGGACATGAGCAAAGTGGTCAATACCATGATGGGTTTACCCACTGCAACACTCTACCTGACTAATGGGAGCTCATTAGCACAAGCCGGATTGGGAAGGAGCAGGCACAGCATAAAACTAGTCCCTCTGAATGTGGTTGACAATTGTATGACTGGGGCATACGGAGGGGACTCTGGAATTGGCACCAGGATTTATCCCTATTGCTTGTACTGGCTTTTTGGGAACCTATTTTCTTTGGATTGATACCCTGTTCAGCCTAGATATAGTAGGGAGGGCCTTGGACCATCCCCAAAGCAATGTGTCTTATCTTCTGTGAGGAGTAGATGAGGGATAGGAGGGGGTGTTAAGTACAGGGAATGGGAGGAGGAAAGGGAGTGGGAACTTAGATTGGGTATGTATATGTAAAAATATAGTTTGTTTTCTTTTTTAAAAATATAAAAAATAAAATAATACTAATAAACCCAGCCACCAAAAGATAAATAAAAAATAAAAAAAAAAAAGATTTCCAGTCACAGTGTTGAGGCTCTCCGTTTTTCTAACCTCACCAGCATTTGCTCAGTTTTGTCCTTTTGATAAAGGACTATTTTTATTTATGGTTCTATATATTAAAACCCACCAATTTAATAGATAAATAGAACATTTTTGTTTGTATTTCAAAAAGAAGGTATTTTGATTTTTAGATACCTGTCATACATTGCCAAAAATGTTCTTGGTCAAAACTGATAAATGGGATAAAAGCTTTAATTTTCTCCATTCCTGTTTAATCAGCACTCTTCTTTTTTGCAGAGCAAAAATGAAAATGGAAGCCTTTCAAATGCAGATGTTATTTATATTAATTGCGTTATCTTACATTACAAAAACAAGAACACTTCATTTTCATTTTAAGAAAAGAGAAAATTAATTCTACTTCTTTCCCTCATAACAAACCCAATTCATGTATCATTCAAGTTTGGATTAATGTATTATGGCAAGAGGATCACTTTAGTTGTCATAACTATCAACTAGGAACTGATTGGACACTCCACTTATTTGAAAATACATATTTCTAATACAGATGCAAATATAGCTATGTGGATTTCAGTAAATTTTTGTCATACCCCATGTATAAGACAATAGAAGCTATGTGGGACTCCTGGAATTCTGACAGTTGCAAAAGAAAGGATTCGCATGTTTCTGTGGGAGGACGCCACAGCATCTTCCCTTTCCCTTTCCCACCATCCTCAAATTCATCATCTTCAAATGAGTTTGTTAAAATTAGGCATGAATTTGGTAAGAAAAATAGACTTCTTTGTGGCCTCATTTCCTTTTTATTATTTAAATAAAGCTCTGAATATTCAAGCATACTTTTCTTACACTGATCAACGTGTACAACATAAAATGTTTTGAACTTATTTTGAAATTCTCATTTCCAAGGAAATAACTACAAATTTGAGCCAGTGTGTTTTTGTTTTGAAGGTTCTGTAGGTTATGATTCATGCACTGATAGGAGGCCAGTTTGGAATTTTTATCTATGGGTTCCATGCTGGATAGATTTATTTCCCATTTTGTGCTTGCACATTTCTGTTTTTTAGGGTCTTTATTAATAAATTCAGAGGGGTTTTTTTTTGTTTTTTTTTAGAATAGTATTGATGTAGTATATTGAGTTATTTTACTTTCCAAACACTCTTTTCTAGCATTTGTGAAGCCCACATAATCTCAACAACAAAATAAATGTTAACTGTCTGTTTACTTGTTCAGTGTTCTTTGTGGGCATGCATTCCCACAGATGCATTCAGACACATTTAAGCACACAGCTTTGAGTAGCAGGCTTTTTTTGGATTGCAAGCCCATGAATCAAGATAGAGAGACATTATTAATTATGAATTCTCGACCTTATCTTATGCTTGTCTCTTATAACTTATTTTAACGTGTTTCTTTTCATCTACATTTTGCCTCGGGGCGTTTTATCTTTCATTCTGTCTGTCCATCCTACTTCCCTGTTTCCTCTGTGTCTGCCTGCTAATGGCTGGCTGCCTTCCTGGCTGGCTCCGGGCACCTCCCTCTCTTTTTCTATAGTTCTCTGTTCTCCTCTCTCTTGAATCCACATTCCTCCTCCTGTTTTCTCACTGCCTCGCAGTCTTGCCTACCCCTCTACTGCCTATCTGTTGGATGTTTAGCTTTTTATTGTCCAATCAGAAAAGATAAAGCAAATGTAACACATGTTACATAGTTAAAGTAATATTCCACAACACCTACGCATTTGTATTTTCTGTTGTAAAAACGTGGTTTTGTATTACGTGTGTGTGAATGTGTACATGCTCTTTTGTTTCATAACATACTATGTCTTAAAATGTCCTGACCAATTCTTCAGTTTGTTATATACATGGAACTTATGTAAATATTATTGTTAATATATAGTGTTCTGTGGTATGAATATTTATGAATTGTGGTATATTCAATAAATATATGTTATTTATTTTACTTCTAATATTTTACCTGTGAAAGAAATGCTACAGTCAGCATGTTTAGATTTAAATATGGATTTTATGAATAAAAAAGCTAGCAAACATTATTCTTAATGACAAAGTAACACAAACTTCTCATCTGTCAGAAGCACTGTGCAGATAATTTTTATAAAAATAAGTCAGTACCTTATATAATTTTACAGATAAAACAGGTTAAAAAAGGTTAAGTCAATGTTTTCTAAATCCTTTTTAGTCCAATGCTAATTTACAAAAATAATGTTTCTGAGTATTATTAACAATTACTATTTAAATTTTTGATGTGAAATTCAAAAAATAAAAATCAGCAAATATACACAAATATATAAATATTTAATTATAATTTTTGAAATAAAGATACTTTAATTTTGGTGGAAAAATCATGTTTATATATCAAAAGTATTGATACTGAAATGACTGCCTTTATCGATTGCTTTTTATGGACCATGCTATTAAAACAAAAGGAAATTTGAGAAGTTATTGAATTTTATGGGTAATCATCATTATTAAAATATATAAACAACTATCTTTTGTGTTAACGTCAAATTGGAATCAAAGTCAATAAAATGTAATATATAAAAATGAGTTGATAATAAATTGTAAGTTTATAAATATAAATACATTATAAGTTGATAATAGATTGTAAACACTTGGGGATACAATATTTGATGTAAAATAAATATGTGAAAAAGACCTTTGACTTTACCAGGTGGTATGAGCGATTAATTCTATGTCAGCTGCATATGAAATTGTTATAAATATAAAATTATAGTAATAAATATAAGATATTGTGAAATAAATGCTTCATAATTTTAGAATATTTTACAGTCTACAAAAACATTAATCATAATAGAAGCAATTTATAAATTGAATCCATTTAACAATAGTATTAATAGAATTAACAGAAAAAAATGCAAGTGCACAAACCAACCTGATAGCCAAAGCTTCATAAAACCTTCAATATTAGTTATAAAAGTGTGTTGAGAAGTTGGGAAAGTTATTTGAAGACTTATAAAGAGACTATACAAGATGAACAGACATAAGAAATGTGCTTATCATTATTGCCTTAGAACAGCAAAGGAAAAAAAACTATGCTAAGTTGTTGTGAGCTATTGATTAAATAGAAGATAGATAGATAGATAGATAGATAGATAGATAGATAGATAGATTGAATAAATAGATTATAGTCGATAGTTGACAGGTATAGAATAGATAAGTGAGAGATTATTTATATGTATATGATAGTTGATAGATGTTTTATATAGATGAGAGATAGATTAGCAGTAGAGAAAGAAAGAAGATACATAGATACATATATGTATACATACATAGATACGTAGATAATGGGTAGATCATTAGGAAGAATTCTGGAGGATTTGACAAAGCCAAGTGTTAAAGAAGATGTGGAACAGAGGAAAATACTTGATTTTATGACATTGGAAAGGGAATTGCTATTTGGAACCATCAATTGGGTTATTCATTTCTCCAGTTTTTCCTAACTACAGTAGTATTTCCTAATTTTTAACATAAATTAAAGTTATGTAGGTTAATAATTTCTAAAAACAGAGAAATTGGAATATGCAAGAAAAATTAGTATTCTCCAAGTTTTCCCTTCTTTCATCATTATATTTGACAATTATCTTAAGGCAGACTTATTTGAGTGCCTCGGGCAGCTTTGTACAGACTGTCCTTCAGTTCATCCCATTATTCCAATTAATCACCGTGGGATGTCTCTCCTAATCCCTAGTTCATTGCCCGGAGGCTTTTTATGACTCCTTAGATTCATTTCTGTTTTAACAATCTAATTTAGAAATGTCAGAAACAAGTTACTATATAGTTTTCAAAACTTGTGAGAATCACATGTTATAAATAATGACTTAATATTTCTGGAAGAAACTGACTTTAAAGTTTCCTCATATTTTCTGTTGAAGCTTTTTTCTAACCTCTTTATTGGGATAAAGCATTTCATATAGATATGTTTGAATTATCACTGTAAGCAATGATATGCTGGCAGAGTAGTTAGCACAGAAAAGGAAAGCACTGTGCTCCGGTGTCTACCAAAGTTCATGATAAAAAATAGCTAATTTCAAGGCCCTGAATTGGTGCATTTGCCTTGAAAAGACGTCTGTGACGAGAGCACCACAGCATTACTTGTGTTTCCTTGACTTCAGTGACATAATGAAACACTCCGTGTCACCATGAGCTCCAGAGACCATATGACTGCATGGGGGAAGGTCTTGAGTATTCAGCACTTTTGCCAAAGGTTGTTACTTACCTAAACTGATGCCAGGTGCTATTAACAATCTGGGTTTTAGACAAGTGTAGTGGTGGTGCATGACTTTAGTTCCAGAACTAAGGAGATAGAGGCAGGTGGATCTCTGTGAGTTTGCGGTCAGCCTAGTCTGCAAAGATAGTTAGTTCCAGGATGGCCAGGATTGTTCTCCAGAGAACCCTGATTTGGGTCAAAAAAATAAAATCTGCGTTTTACTCCTACTGATGGTTATCACTTAGCTATAATTTTTGTTCAAAATAATGCATTCAAAAGTCAAATAAATATAATATTGAATTTGGTAAAGCATTTTCAATAACTTTATAAAAATGATAGATGTGCTTTGAGTAATTAGGTCAAAAACTGAATGGTCTCACAATCATTGGCGGTCAGCATTTATCTCCCCAATTCTTTGGATTTGGGCTGTTTACATGATGGGTATTGATGCTTACCTGTTTCACTTTCAGTTCCTTAATGATATGCAAAATTTATTACACACGTATTTGTCATGATTTTGTTCTTTGAAGCTACACCATGAAACAAAATTTTTCTATACAGCTAGCTTAATCTAAGGGTTTAAAAAATTAATGAAAGTTTAAAAGTATTGAGCAGGAGAGTAGTTTTAAATATTAAATATGTGGAATTACTCACATTGAATTAAGTACAAATTTTACGTACACAGAATGTGGAGGGGTGAATACTTTGGGTGCCAGAAGACAAAGGTTATGAGCAGCAAAGACTAAAATGCCAAAAAAGATTAGTTGATTGTATCTATTCTTGCCATTAATATTTATTTTTATTAAGGTTTATTTAATGTAATGTTTGTGTTCACGTGCAAGTGCATGGATTCAAAGGCATGGCATGCAGAAGGCATACGCCAGCCTTTGATTTTCAGTTCTTTCTTTCCTCCATAAAGGAGAGGGAATGGAACTCAGGATTTCAGGACTTTGGGCTTGGTGACAAGCACCTTAACCCACTGAGTGTTATTAAAAGATATTTAAAATAATAAAATAGAGGCTTGGGAAATCAAAGAAAAGAAAATCCTATGCAATCTCAGTAATTAGAGGCAGATGCTGAGAAAAAAACTAGATAATTTATCCTGGAACAAAGGTCAAGGACCAAGACTTAAAAAAATACCGCGAAACACCAACTTTTCTGCAAAAAATCCACATAAAGCAGTGACAGAGTATTCTCAAAGAGCTGCAAACTAATCTCACAACATGGCTATGTAGACACTTATTTCTCTTCATCATATTGTCTAAGATAGACTTTTATATACATATATACTTTTGTATACAGGGTTTCACTGTGCAAACCATTCTGAACTCACACTTACAATGATCCTTCTGCCTCAGCCAACTGCATTTTGGAACTACAGATATGCACTACCATGCCAGAGTAGAAGTTTTTCCTGATGCAAATGCTTTAGTCAGTTTCTCCCTGGGGCCTGTCTGTCTCTAATGAATGCATGGAAGCACACGCATACAGAGGCCAGAAGAGGACATTGTGTTCTGCTTTATCATTCTCCAACTCATTTCCTGAGACTCATTCGAGCACTGAACCTGAGGCTCAGGCAATAGGCAATGAGCCCCAGATATTCTCCTCTGTCACACATAAACAAATGCATGAGCAAGTGATTTTTTTTTTTTCTGAAGCTGAGGACTGAACCCAGGGCCTTGTGCTTGGTAGGCAAGCGCTCTACCACTGAGCTAAATCCCCAACCCCTGCAAGTGAATCTTTTTTATGTGGGTGCCTGGAATTTGTTATCTTTTCTAAGAACGTTACTGGTGTCTAGAAATTACACATAATGGGTATTTCTTGTTTGAATGATTATTATATAGATTAAAGCATGCTATTCTCTATTAAGAATAACATGTGAGTTAATCTACACGCCTATGAAGCAAAGATATGTTAAATCAATAGAAATGTTAATTATTTTAGAATTTATTTTTTCTGTAAGAAGTAACAAAAATAGTATAGTTAGCTTTCGTCATATCCACTTTTGTCAATAAAATACTTGAGGAATATTCTAACATCCAGTAACAACACTAATAAATTCAAATTTTCTTTATCTCTTACAAAATCAATTTAATTGAACATTGATTTATCCTTCAAATCCATGATGTGTTAATATGAATGGACAATTTGACACATTCTCCTCCAGGACTGCATTGCATTAGGTAGGGTAGTAGAACTAATTATTCTTTTCATTATATAGACTCTTTTCTGGCTATGAGAATCTGGGAATTAAGCTTTTCTTAACAGTTTTTAAACTACAATTATTTTCTTAGGTTTAATTAACTTTTCTTATTGTTTGTGTATACTTAATTGAAACAGAAACAATTTCAGTCTCCTGTAGGAATGTATTGCTTTATTAAGAATTCCCAGATTTGTTGTGCGTTTTCCTCAAAATATGTGATATTTGAAACTTAGCAGTAAATTAAGAATATTCATAAATTAATGGACTAGGGTACAGAATATGACCAAAGAGTAAAAACATAAAGTATGACCAGAAAATTTAGTTGTACATGTTGAGACTCCACGGCTTTCTTTCTACTTCCCATTCACAACTTATGCATCACCCATTCACAACTTATGCATCAAATCTGGTGTCTCTCTTTTGAGCTATGCAAGCATCTTTCCTTAGTCACAGCCTCCTTACTCCTTGACATTCATTTCTTCATTTCTTTTTTGTATTTACCAACAATAGATTTTTTTCTATAATTTGTTTATTTATTTATTTATTTAGTCAAGACAGGTGTCTCTGTAGCTTTGGAGCCTGTAGAACCCACTCTGTGTAGACCAGGCTGGCCTTGAACCTACAGAGATCCTTCTGCCTCTGCCTCCCAAGTGCTGGGATTAAAGACATGTGCCACTGCCGCCCAGCTTATTCTGATTATTGTTTACCCTCCCAGTGTACTCCTCCCAGTGCCTCCGCAGTTCACTCCCATTAAGATCCACCTCTTTCTGTTTCTTGTAAGAAAACAAATAGATTTCTAAGGAATTATAATAAAATAAAGTAAAATAAAATAATTTAAAACAAAACAAACAAATCAGAATGGGATAAAACAAGCAAATAGAAGGAAAAGAACTGAAGAAAAAAAGGAACAGATATAGACACAGAGACCCATTCATTCACAAACTCAGGAAGCCCATAAAAAAGGGAAGCTAATGGTAAATTAAAAGAAAAAGATAAGACCCCAACATGGTATTATGAGACAGGGAACCTGCAAAGATGTCATTGTGTTTGCTTTCTTTACGCCATCTACAGCTGAGTATGCAGCCTACCCATAACAGAAGCTTCCCTCTGCAGCAGATGGGAGTTAGTGTAGAGACCCACAGCAAGAAATTATGCAAAGAGAGAGTCTAAATTAAAGATCTCCATCATGTACCTTCCCTTGATATTTTGGAACCCTGTGGAAGGTAGGAGGGGATTACAGGAGTCAGAAAGGATGGAACACAGTAGGAGAATCCAGTCATATGGCCTCACAGAAACTGAGGTAGCAAGACCACATGGGTCTGCATGAGGTTCTCGGCACTTAAGTTATGGCTGTTCTTACGGTGGAAGCAGCTTTGTCTCTGTCTCTTTGCCTGATCTTTGAACTCTTTTGTTTTCTTCCTCTAGGGTTCCATTGACTAGCCCTGATATGAGGGCTTTTCCCTTCTCTTATTGTATCTTTGATTGCTTGTTTGATTGTTGTCTCCTAAAGATCTTTTCTTTCCTGAAGGGAAAAGGGGTAGTGGATCTCCAGAAGAGGGGAGGAAGGGGTGAGCTTGGAGGAGTGGAGGGAGTGTGAACTGTGGTCGGGATGTGTTGCATGAAAGAGGAATCTGTTTTTTAACGAGTTGTTTCCTTCTTTACTGAGACTTCTTGGAGAAAACTAAATTTTTATTTGCAAGTGATCAACTGTAGATAGTTTCTGGGTTAGGGATGGGGGCATGTGTCCCTCCTTTCAGCACTAGGACCTCATTTGGTGCAGACCTGCAGAGGCCCTGTGCATACTGCCTGTCTCTGTAAGTTCACAGGAACATTGACCATGCTGATTTAGAGGGCCTTGTTTCATGGGGTGTCCTCCTTTCTTTCAGGCCCCTTACATTCTTTCTACCTCTTCTTCCAAGGGGTTCCCTGATCTCTGGGGGGAGAGATTGTATGCAGACATACCACTTCGGGCTGAGGGTCACAAGGTCTTTCATTCTCTGTGTAATGTCTGGCTGTGGTCTCTGTGTTTGTTCCCATCTGCTGCAGGAGGAAGCTTCTCTGATGATGGCTGAGCAAGGCGCTGATCAATGAGTATGGCAAAACGTCACCAGGAGTCATTTTATTTCCATGTTCCCTAAGTAGAACAGGAATAGTTGGTTTCTCCTAGGTATCTGAGCTATCTGGTCTTCATTTCAGCATCAGGAATGGGCTTTATCTACTATAGTGGTCCTTAAGTCAAGCCAGGTATTGGTTGAGTTTTTCCACATGTTTGGACCACCTTTGCACTAGCCTATCTTCTTGCCCACGGGATACCACTTTAGATTCTCAGCTTTGTAGTTGGGTGGGTGTTTCTTATTCCTTCAGTAGAGTGCACAATGCCTTCCCGTACCAAAGAATGTAGGGGTGATAGCTAAATGCGTAGGTACCAGTTAAACTTCTCTGTGTTCAATGAGTTGTTTAGGTAGCCTCTTTAGCAATGAGGCCCTGCCTTCAGTTTGTGGAGACCAACCCATAGCTGCCACCTGGTTTGTGCGGAGGTCCCCACAGAACCCTTTCTCCAACAATTTCAATTAGCTATAACCTGTTCCAGGCAAGGGAAGCTTCATTTAGGGCAAGAAATGCCCAGTTGGGGTTCTGTCTTCAGCTATTTGGCCTTTTCATTTAGATCATGTTTATATTTGTATTTATTTAGGAAGTTTCTGCTCTCTTAGCTTTCTATAATACTGTTCAAAGGCCCCCAATTTTAATTGCTTCCCTCTTTATTCCCCCATCTCCCCCCTTTCCCTCTCAGTCCCACTTGATCCTCTCATTCCAGTCCCTTCTTTTGTCCATCTATAACTATATATTTTATTTCCCCTTTGAGAGAAATCCATCAGTGCCCCCATCCCTTACTGTATACATAACCTCTCTAGTTCTATGAGTGTAGTCTGATATTATTGACTTAACAGCTAATAGCCACATATAAGTGAATACATATCACATTCTTTTTCTGGGTTTGGATTACCACACTTAGTATAATTTTTTTTAGTTCTATTCATTTACTTGCAGATTTCACTTTTAAACAATGCCTGAGTAATATGCCACTTTGTTAAAAAAAAAAGTCTCATTTTTTCTACCCATTTCTCTGTTCAGGGTCATTTAGGGTGATTCTAATTTCTGACTATAATTAATAGAGCAACAGTGAACATGGTTGAGTATTTCATCAATGGCCCTTGATCTAGTAATTGCTGTGATCCAGTTTAGTAAGTGTCCTTGACAAACATCCAGTAGAGTGTCATGCATGAAAGGTCTGGCAGATGCCCAAGTAGGTATCTAGTACTCATGACTCTAGGTTCAAACTAAGAAATTCATGCAGGCCTCATCATCCAGTTTGTCTTCTTTTGAGGTAGCTTATTATATATGTCTTGGTAGATGCAATCTTTCCACACTTTCCATTTTCTGCAAATTGAAAATTTGTCCCATTGGCTGCATTTGTTTAGAGCATTAAATGCCTGTTAGATTTCCTTCTGTATTTTCCACTTTCAGTAGGAAAGACTTTGAGTTAAATCTGTACAGTCTCTTGTTCTTTTTATGTCTTAAAATCATACGCATACTGAAGACATTCTCTAGGCGTTCAAAAAAATCCCAGAAAAAAATATAGCACAGATAGCTTTGTATCCATAGTGGTTTTGAATGACAATTTATTTCATTAAATATGTGTATGTATTAGTCATGAAATAGTCATGAAGGTAGAAATTCCAGGTAGATTTAAACCTACATGGTATTATTAGTTAAACATTTTTAGGTAAAAAGAATGCTTAATCAACCAAGACACTTGAAAAAATGTGACCATCACTTTGTAATTAGAAATAATTTCAATATGCAAGAACAGAAAAATGTAATCAAAGTAGCTTATTATGCCCTTTATTAATACCGTGAAAATTAGTGACTTTGAAGAAAACTGATTATCTAACTTGCCTTCTCAAATATTTAAAATAAAGCACTCTTCTGCATCCTCCAAATCCTGTAAACTGCATCGCTAAGGTTGGAAGATACAAAAATACCTTTCTAAAATAAAAGCATAAATAAAGAAAAAATGGGCTCATTATGTGATGTTATCACACAGGTTTTGTTTCTCACAATATCCAGAACATGAAGTATTTCTCTCAACGTTACATACTTAGGGAGTAAAGATTTTATTTTTATTTTAATAGTTAAAACTTAATCATAAAGCACTTGGAAATAAAACCAATCATGCACTGAAATTTATCAGATCCAACGTGTATCCATGTCAGTGAGTTTCTATACAATTAAAAGAGACATTCTGAACTTGTCAAGATTCACATTGGATTGATGTGCACACTTTCAGGATAAAATAAAATTTTACAAAAATTTCCACTAAGACATTTAGCTTAACCCTCTTTCATGACTCAACAGTTAATTACACGCATTCAATCCTTCCTTATTACCCAAACTTCCCTTTCTTGTTCTTTTTACATATTATCTGTACCCACTTGTCTATTTTATATGCGCAAACACACACACATACACACACGCGTGAGTGCATAAATTCATGTGTGTCAATACCCAATATAAAGAATAACAGGCATTTTTTTTCTTGCCGAGATTAAATAACTCTGCTTAATATTTTATATTATCTACATCTATTCATTTTGCTACAGATTTTGTAATTTCATCTTTTTTCTTTAAATATGCATAGTATTCTATTTTATACATCCAAATTTTCCTACCAAGCTGTTCATAGGTTGGTTCATTTCTTTGCTATAATGAATAAAACAGTGATAAAACATGGGGTTTAATAATCTCTCTGTTTGAGTATAGAGTTCTCTAGGAGTATGTTCATGAGTAAGATAGCTGGGTCATATGGTAAGTTCGATATCTAGCTATTGAGAAATTGCCATACTGATTTCCAGAACGCCTGTATAAATTTATGTTCCTACCAACACTGAATAAGGGTTCTTCTTTCTCCATATTGTCCCTAACTCTTGCTGTCAAATTTCGTGATGGTAACCATTTTGATTGTGATAAAGTAGTATCTCAAAATACTTTTGACAGTGCTTTCCCTAGTGGCTGGGGCACTGAAAAATTTAAAAGTCGTTACTGATCATTTGTGTGTGTGTGCATGTGTGTGTAACCATTCATTCAGCTCATTTGCTTATATGTTAATTGACAGATTTATTTCCTTGGTATTCAATTTATGCAGTTCCCGAAAAATTTTGGATATCAGTCCCTTGTCTGAATTGTTTTTTTTTTTTTTTTTTTTTTTTTTGGTTTTTCGAGACAGGGTTTCTGTGGCTGTGGAGCCTGTCCTGGAACTAGCTCTGTAGACCAGGCTGGTCTCAAACTCACAGAGATCCGCCTGCCTCTGCCTCCCAAGTGCTGGGATTAAAGGCGTGCGCCACCACCGCCCGGCCCCTTGTCTGAATTGTTGCTGGTGAAGATTTTCTCCATCCTAAGAATCTGCTCATTGTGTCCTTTGATGCACAGAAGTTTGTTTTCATATGAGCCCATCTGTTACTACACATGACTGAGTTACTGTTTCTTTTTTTTTTAAGTCTAGAAAGTACTAGCATACCTCAGCATCATGAAGGATTCTCCTTGTATTTTATTCTAAGAATTTTGAGTTTTAAATTAAGTTCTTTGATCCACTTTAAATTGATTTTTTTAAGGAGGAAGATGAGATTCTAACTTATTCTTCTGTAGATAGAACTCCTGTTTTGCCCGTACCATTTGGTGAAGAGGCTATTTTTTCAAATGAATATTTTGCCTCTTTGTAAAAAGTAAAGTGGTTATAGATTTGTCATTTTATTTTCATTTTTTCCATTCTAGTTTCTAATTTACCCATCTTTTTTTATGCAGGTGCCAAAAAGCCTTAACCAGTTTAGCTCTATAATATAATTTGAGATGAAGTATCATAATACCTTTGCTTTCTTCTTATTCCTAAGTATTGCTTTCGCTATTCATGGTCTTTTGTGGTTACATATAAATTTTTGCAATAAGATTTCTTAACCTGTAAAATATGACATCAGAATTCCGATAGGTTCTAATTTAATTATGTAAATGGATTTTGTATTTTATTTATTTTCATAATATCCATTTTGTCAACCATGGAGCATGGAGTATCTTTCTATTGTCTACTATCTTCCAAAATTTCCTTTTCAATGTCTTGACATTTTCATTGCAGGAGTGAATATTTTAAAGGTAACCAAATAATGTTATACAGTAGTCAATCAAATATCAAGAATAAAATACATAAGAAAAAGATTATTTAATGATGGCTCATCCTTGACATTGCTGCAGTAATTGGCATCTTGTAATAACATAGCTGAATTAAGTTGCGTCTTCATTGCAAAACTACATTTACTCCAGTTGTACATAGAGGTAAATATCTATAACTCAAGCACTCATGAGGCAGAGGCAGGCGAATTCTAGACCAGCTTCTGCTAAACAGCACAACTTTGTCAGAAGAACAATAAAAAAATCACAAGAATGAACTTATTCAAACATATCAGTTCCAGCTCCTTACAAAATTCTTCTACACTGAATGATAATTCCATGTAATAGCATATATGCAAAGGCTTATTTTGTTTACTTTTCAGCTTCAGAGTTTTGAAGAATAATTCACTCTTTAAGGAATTTGAGTTTCTGTTTTATTCTTCAAGGTGTTACAGTTTGTTTCTAGCAGTATATATAATTGATAAGAAATGAGTCTTGTAAGTAATTAGGATGAATTAAAATAATAATCCCTTTATATATACAAAGGTGTCAATACATAAGTTGAATGGGGAATTTTTTTCAATTGTTTCAGGAGAAATGAGAAATTCTGTTAGATAAACATTAATTACTACTATTGTTTGATTTCATTTAATTAATAATTTTGCTTTGATCTCTTTTTCTTTATTTGCTGTTTGGGGAGTGTTTCTCTGTATTACCAGGCTTGTCTAGAACTTGTTATGTGCCCAAGCTAGCCTCGGGCTCATGGCCTTCCATTCTCATACAAGCAGGTTTTGGGATTATTGGTGCGAATAACCTGGATTAACGGACAGTTTCTACTTTATTATTGAATGTGCAGTGATTTTATCACAACCATAAAAGCACATCAGCTTTTCTGTTGGTCACTGCACACAACTCTAAAGAGTATTTTATTATTTTTTTGTGATCTTAGCCTTTAATAGCTTAGTCATTTTTCTAGCCATCTGGAGAGAATTTTAAATAAGATACTTGGTTGATATAAATTTATATACATACATATGACAGGGTTTCTCTGTGTATCTTCAATCTCCTGCTGTCATGGAATTTGGTCTACAGACCAGACTGGCCTTGAACTCAGATATGCTTGCCTCTATCTCCGAAGTGCAGTGATTAAATATGTGTGTCACCACCCCTGGTTTTGTTGGTTTATATTTTTTTAAAAAAATAGCAATTTTCATTAGAAACACAGCAGTAAGTAACTTAAGTAAGCTTTAAAATGTTCAACAAGGTGCGTACACTGCATCTCTCATTGATTGCTCCTTCTCATGCTGCTGCGTGCAGAATCTTTGACACATTGAAAAAGGAGACACGTCTTAGAATTGAAAAGCGCTCATTTTTTTCAAGAATGGTTTGCTTAAAATCAAATTATAACTGTGCACTCTAAATTGTCTTGCTGGTTAAATTCTATTCTCATTTTGACAGTATGAAAATAATTGACCCTGGACCCTTGGGCACAATAGTGAAAGGGAAAGTTAAACATTTTCTGTTATTTTTGTGATGATTCAAGTTTACGGAATGTCCTAGACAGGCAAGAATTAGGTAAACTCAAGCATACGTTTAATAATGTGTTACATTGGATAGGTGATTTTTGAATTTACATGTGTGTAGTATGTGTGGCTTTGAATTTTTTCTATAGGTTTCTGTATGAGAAGCTTTGTATTTTAATTTCATTCTGATGTGGTAGAAAGACACACTGACCAACAGAAACTTAGGAAGCCAAAGGGTTTATTTTCAATTCTTAGGTTGCAGTCTCTCATTGAACAAGTCAGGGCAAGAACTCAGGTCGAAACTGAGGAAAAAGACTTGCTGTCTCACAGACTCATGCTTAGCTAATTTACCTAATTTACACCAGGGCCACATGCCTAGGGAATGGTGCCTCCCACAGTGGCCTGCGTTCCTCCTCATCAACTGGCAATCAAGACGGTCTGTTAAAGTAGTGCCTGAAGGCCAATGTGACCTGGAAAGTCTGTCACTAAGACTCTCTTCTCAGATGATGCTAGACTCTCAAGTTAACAGCTAAAGTAAACCAGGAAAATAGGAATTTAGTAATTTGGCATAGGACATAAAGATCTATATTTACTGGAAGGAGGATAGGGCAAAAGAAGGGAACTAATGATTATTGCTGTTGCAATAAGAATTTTCTTATTTTTCATTAAACAAATTACTGAGATTCTATATTGTCATTATGTGTATGACTAATTAATATGTATATATGTATACATATATGTGACAAGTTAATCAATATTATGGTTGTGTCTTTAATACCATTGATTGGAATATAGTTTCATAGTTTTCTGAATAAAAAGAGAGAAACTATAATGTTAATTGTGAAATTTACAAATGATACACTGCAAATCGAATCTATTGCATTTAACAGTTTTGAATAATTCATATCCTAGACCTATAAATAGTAAAATCTGACTTTTAAATGAAACTGAAAAGCAAGAGATGAAGAGAAGCCTGATTTTAAGGATGAGTCACTTTTAAAAAAATCACCTATAAATAATTATCCTATATTAAATATTATCATGGTATATTTATAGTGTCTTAATTCAAGAAGTTCATTTCAGTGAAGGAAGCTTCCTGTTGTTAGCATGAAATATATCTATGGGCAATATGAGAGTCTGCAATTCAAAAAGTAGTGTAACTTGTTGTATAAGTAGCATTATTATAACAAAGCCCTGCTAATTTAAAGCAGCGCCCCTACCCCTCAGGAATCATCATTGCACTAGCAAGCCATCCTTCAAGGGTGTCAACAATGATGAGAAAGTTTATTCTTCTGGGTGAGTTTGACATCTTTTTAGCAATTTTACTGCAATGCATTTGCTGATATCTTGTTGGTGTTGTTTCTAGAAGGAGTCAAACACTTAGGCAGATATTGTTTTTATTAATTTTATAGAGAAAGGGTGAGGAAACTTAAGGATAACTGATTAATAAACAGAATTTTGGTCTGATGTGCATTTCTAGAAAGAGTTCTTGATCAAATATTCTGACATAGAGAGATGAAGGGGAAGACAAAGAATAATAAAAATAACAAAATGCTTATGATATATGCAATAATGTTATAAAATGAAACAACAAAATAAAAGTTATTGGAATTGACAAAAATTCTCATTAGGTAGGCAAGATCCATAAATGAAAAATACAGTTCAGAAAAGTGCACTAATATTAAAGTCTTAAAATGTGAGATATAAGTTACTTCATAATGATAAATTTGAAAATGTAGATTAGAAATATAAAATTCCAGAAATACCCATTTTACAAAATCAGACTCGAGAGAAGACAGAGGTCTTACATAATTTGTTTTTCTATATGATATCTTCATCAAGGTTTAGGTAATTCACTACTCATTATTTCCCTCTTCCATAGAAACTCAAATTAATTAGTATCTTACAAAATCTCTAGGAGGAAAATGTTTATTTTTTGTGATAGTATCAGGAAATCTTTGTTGTAAAGACCTTCCAAAGAATTTACAGAACCCCCAAAAGAAAAATTCTATGATAACGTCTCTTTTAGAAAAGCCTTCCATAATGTTAGGAAATTAATCCAAGAGTCTTTGCCAACCATATAAATAAAAAGAGGAGTGAAGAAGCATTATAGAAGAAAATATTCAAACAGTTAAAATATTTAAAAAGAAAAACCTTAGGAAAGTAAGAGAACATACCATCTGTATATTTACTGTTAATTTGTCCATCCACAACAACAATATACAAAATCAATAATATGTCAATATTTCTGAAAGATGAAATGTAAAAGGATTTTTGGAATTATTGTAATTTGTTGTCCCATCATAAAGTAGTTAATACCTTCAGATAAATCAATGAATGATGTAAAAGCTTCCCACAAGAAGAGCTACAGAACATTGTAATAGAAATCATAGTTCTAAATAAATGGTATGACACATGCGTGGTCTGAAAGTTTTATTAATGCATGAGCAATCCAAGTGCATTCTGAAGATTCATCTCATTCCTTCAGAATCATATGATGTGATTTGGTGATGTTGAGAAGCTGATTCTACAATTAACATGGAAATAGGAATACCAAGAAGCGACATGTTGGTCTTGAAATATGTAATAACAAATTCAGTGTTCATGCCAGAAAATATCAACCCTACAAAAATGCAGTGATTGAAAAACTGCAATAAAGATAGACAGACAAACCTGTAAATGAGGATCTTCACATCCCGACTTTCTATTGAGGAAGGATGTTTAATTCAGGAAAAAGTAGAATTAGTGGGCTATGAGTAACAGTTTTGTTTTCAGTATGTAGCCTGGAGACACCTGAAGTTTGTAACACATGTGTTTTGTTGTGCAGTTTCTCTGTCATTTATTTTCCCATACAAGATCAATAAAATGACAATAATAGATTACTGTAAATTTTACAATAGTTAACTTTTGAGTTCCCTTTACGTTGAATATAATGGAATCCTCTTATTTTTTCTGTTCTACAATATATGTCATGAAATGTGTTTCCATGTTTTCCTATTATGTGTGTGTGTGTATGTATATTTTAGGTGTTTTATTGCTGTGCTAAAACACCATGACCCAAAGCATCTTGGGGAGGAAAGGGTTTATCTCATCTTAAAACTATCAGGTCATAATCCATCATTAAGAAAGTGAGGATAAGAACTCAAGATAAACCAGAAAGGAGGAATTGAAACAGAAGCTATGAAGGAATGATGATATTGGCTTACTAATCTTGCTAATTTATACTATCTAGGACTATAAAGAGGCTTTGGGGTGCCACCAACCACAGTGGACTGGGCACTCTCACATCAATCATTAATCAAGAAAACGTCCAACAGACTTGCCAATAGCCCATTCTAGCAGGGGCATTTTTCTCAATTGTGGTTCTCCTTTCTCAAATGACTTAAGGTTGTGCCAGCTTGAGAAAAGTTAAACCAGGGAACTATGTGACAATAGAAACTTTAAAACAGATTAGGTTTGGGATAAGGGATGGGACATTTGGAGTTTTAGGAAAAGATGTGTGGGAGGAGAGAAATGCAGATGCAGTATTTTTAAATTAAATTCTCAGAAAAAAGTTGTAAGAATCCTTGATTGTTGCAGTGTCATGAGATAATTTTTTTTGCTTTCTTCTAGTACACTGAAGTCTTTAACTCATTCAGATTTTTTACTATTATAAAGAATTATTGCTTTTTATTAATTTTCATGTTAACATGCAATTTTTCAAGAGCTATTTATTCAACACACACACACACACACACACGATTTTCTTCTTCCTATCTATATTCTTAGCACTTCTCTTGAAAGGAAGTTGCCTTTATGGATTTATTTCTGTGCTTTGTATTTTTCAGTATTCTATTCTACTCTAGTCTAGTTTAGTCTATTCTATTATGTTATGTTCTACATTTTCTGAGGTTATCAAGTTTGTGATATCTGACATAGAGTTCAAGATCAGATAATCAGGTAGTTTATTGCAATATCTCCTGCCTTTCACTTTTGATTAAGGTTGCAGTTGTTCTTCAATATAATTTGTGGCTTGGTATTGTTTTGTGTTTATTCTTCTATCATATATTAAATCCCAATGACGGTTTCTCCTCCCTCTTCTCCTGCTAGTCCCTTGATACCTTTCCTCTTCCCCAGATCCACTCCTCTTCAGTCTCACTTCAGAAAAGAGCAGGCTTTCCAGAGATACCAAGCAAATATGACAAACAAGCCACAGCAAGACTGGACACATCCCCTCATATTAAGGCTAGATGAGGCAACAAAATAGAGGAAAAGGGTCCCATTGCAGACAAAAAAGTCAGAGACAGCCCCAGTCCCTACTGTTAGGAGTCCCACCAGAACAGCAAGCTACAAAACCGTAATATGTATGCAGAGGATATAGCTCAGACCCATGCAGGCTGCCTGATTGTTGATTCAGGCTCTGTGAACCCCTATGAGCCCAGGTTAGTTGATTCTCTGGATTTTCTTGTACTGTCCTCTATCCCTCTGGCTCCTATAATCCTCCTTCCCCTCTTCTGCAGGATTCCCCATGCTCTGCCTCATGTTTGTCTGTGGGTCCCATTTTGCTGGATGAAACCTCTCTGATGACAATTATCCTAGACACTGGCCTAGAAGTACAGCAGAGTGTCATTAGGAATCATTTCGTTGAATAGTTTTACTTTATTTTTGTGTGTCATGTTCGATTTTATCCTAGGTGTCTGGGTTGTACTGCTTCTGGCTTCTGGCCCTCCAGAGAGTATCAGGCATGGGATCCCTGTTCTGGTAAGGATCTCAACTTGGACCGGTCTTCGGTTGGCTACTCCCACAAGTTCTGCACCATCTTTATCCCATTCCATCTTGGAGACAGGACACATTGTAGTTCAAAGGTTTTGTGGCTGGGTTGGTGTCTCAATCCCTCCACTAGAAACCTTCCCTGGTTACAGAAGATGAACACTTCAGGCTCTGCCCCATTACTAAGAGCCTTCCCTAGGGTCACCCTCATAGCTTCCAGAGAATTTCAATTGCATTAGGTTTCTACTTCACCCCCCAAAAGGCCCTAAATTTTCTCAGGAGATCTTGTCTATGTCCCCTTCCTAGGAGAATCTATATGTTTCTCTCAGGTTACCTGAGCTAATGGGAGCTCACCAACACCTGGCCAGACGGGGAAGGAACCAGTGTAGGAACAGACTAAACCCTCTGAATGTGCGTGACAGTTGCATGGCTGGGGCAGACTGTGGGGCCTTGGCAGTGGCACCAGGATTTATCCCTACTGCTTGTACTGGTTTTTTAGAAACTCATTCTCTTTGGATAAATACCTTGCTTAGGCTAGATATAGTGTGTGTGTGTGTGTGGGGGGGGCTTGGCCCTTCCCCAGAGCAATGTGTCTTACCCTCTCTGAGGTGTGAAGGGGGGTGAGGTAGAGTGGAATGGTAGAGAGAATGGGAGGAGTGGAAGGGAGTGGGAACTGGGATAGTTTGTTTTCATTTTTAAAAATTAAATTTAAAAAAAAATTAAAAAGCAATTCAGGAAGCTTAAAGAAATGGAATGGTATGTGGGAGAAAGTTTTAGAGTACCATTATTTTCCTTTCTCAATTGAACATTTAAATAGTGAACGTCTATAGGAATTGATGAACATACTGAATCAGAAATAGGACTACATTTCAGCTAAAAGCTAAGAAAGACTTGCCAAAGATTTCTAGTTTCTGGAGACAGAGGTAGCACAAGGTTCTACATAAGTTATTCAACTGGATAGCGGTTTGTCTCAACTTGTGGTACTTTAGCAAAGGAAAGTGTTGCGACTCCCATCCTCTAACGGCAGAAAGTCTACCCTGAGTCATCAATAACATGTTAGGACCTCTGATACCTCAGGAGTTTTCCTATTGTATTAGATTCCCACAGTTTGATCATGGATCATATTATTGGGGGAAAATAGATACTGTGTTAACTTTTGCTTATGATTTTGAGTTATAGCATAAAAAACAACTTAAAAGAATGAATGAAACATGATGATGAAAATGACTGACCTCTTTAAATATGTTGAACTTTATAAATGACACATGTTCATTTAATTGAGTTTTGAAATAATAAAGTGTGTTAAGCTCCTGCCCTATCTGTATTGACATACATTGTTTCTGTTGTTCCTATTGTTCTATTTTCTCCACAGCACATGTATCTTCTTTTACTATTTTATAGTCTTTCCAAAGTACTTTCCTAAAGTCATCTGGTAGAGAAATGTGTCACCACTTGCTCACCCCAGCATTTCTCTAAATAGAAAATGAAGTCTGTGTACTCTCTATTTGTTCGTCCTAAGGTAGCAATGTCTCTCTTCAAGGGCATATTTTCTGAAGAACTGGCTTAAATTAAATATTAATATTGATTCAGTCCAAAAAGGAACTGTGCCCTAGTTTAAAGTATTTCAAACCTTTATGCAACTTTTATATTCTTAAAATAATATTTTAAATAGAAAAGTGAGATTTTATGTAAAAATTGTATGTAAAAACTTTTTCAATGTTTGAAGTTACAGAATGTTAAGCTAAATTTTAATTTAATAATATATATTAGAGCTATGTATTTGTATATCTGTATCTACTATTTTGAATTAAAATAATACACAAAGAATTTTATCATAAATATTGTAGACATTATATATAAATATTTCTTTATCCTCTTATCTTTTAATATAATTAACTTGTATTTACATATAGATGAAATTGTTACATTTCTTATGTCTTAAATACCATATTATTTTATAGAAATAAATACCAATACTGACTCTAAATATGTGTAACTTCATCAATATAATTGGTAAAGTCTTCTAAATTAACCCATGGTTTAAACATAATTCCAAATGAAAGTCTTATATAAAAATGAACATCAATATTGGATGATCACCATACTCAAAATTATTAAAAATTATTAAATGTATTTTACTGAAAGTTTTAATAAATGGATAGCTTTGTTCTAAGTTCATAGAAGAAATTACTGTAAAATATAGACAGAAACAAATCTTAAAAATTTTAGAGGAGTAAAGATCAACTTTCTCAAGTAGATACTCGTCCTACAACCAGAATTTATGACTGACAGGATTTAAAAGTTGCATCTTAACCAAGTAGGGGGTCATCATACTATCTATATACATGTCAAATACCATCACATTATAACCCATACATATGGAGATGCATAGTATGTCAGTCAAAAAGTCATAAAAAAGAGTAACTACAAAACAGTGTGATGTATGTTTACTTGTATCCATAAGTCAGACTACAAAGTAACTTCTTGCTTTCAGGCCATCTTATCAGAATTTTGAGTAAACACAGCATAAGGAATTTATAATACCAAAGACATTTTTTCAAAAGGAGGAGAAATGTAAAAAGACCTAAAATTTATTTATTAATAATAAATAGATTCTTTTAAATTTTATATAATATGATCTGTCATACAATAAGAAGTGCATTTGCTACAATATTTTAATTTCTTAACCAGAAGAGTTTATTGAACAGGTTTTACAGATTCTGTAATTTCATATTTAAGTTGTGAACAATAGGCTTTTCTTTACGCTGTTGTCATAAATGATACTAAGTGCTACATATTACCTGGTACAAAATGAACAATTTGATTTGAAAGATGCTCATATTCTATGCAAAAAGTGACTGTCCAGCCCCAATAGGTAATTGTATTGTGATATGCAAGTATTGTTGGACTGATTGGTGTAACCAGCCAGCACAGTAAGCTAATGTTATGTGGATGCATAGAATATCAATAGTTAGCTTAATCCATTAGATCCCACATAGCACATACCTTCCTAAATCAACACTGCCTTCTAAATGAGACAAGTTATATAAAGGTGAAACACAGAAACATTCGCTGCAGTAATACCAATAAAAATAAAATTCTGATTTTTTTGCTGAATTATTCTTAGAAGAATAAAGATGAAGAAAACAAAACAATCAGTTAATCAGTTTTTATTATCATAAACAATCTCTTTCTATATCACCGCAAATGAGACTTTACTCTTTTGTGAGTTTTAAAGATCCTATCATTGGAGTTTGTGAACTTTGTTTTTCAACAAAAAACTTTCGTTTTTTCTATTTTTTTGGAAAACTTAGATTGCAGGCATGCATCACCATCCCTGGGTTTGCTCAACCCTTGAGGACTTAAAAGTCTAGAGAATGCATTTAACACACATGGTTATTTATGTTTGATTGCCAAGCTGAGACAGTTGTTTATCAAGAAACTCCATTCTGACCTCTGTCCTACCATGTTTGTGAAAATCAGAATAAATAAAGAACTAATTGAAATTGTACTGGCAATCTCCAACCTTAATAATCCTAAATATAAAATTAGCTTATTTTACTAATTCTTCTGTGTACATTAATTTTTTTGTCTAGTTTAAGAGATGACACAAGATCTGATAAATATACATCTTGTTGACTAATTAATTCAGAGTGCAATACACTCAAGTCTTTTTGTTGATGAATTTTCCTTAACTTGCCTAATCAGTTCTTAAATATTTAGGTTTTATCTTTAGATTCCCTTTTTGATTTCCTTCTTCAGCCCCCATAATTTAAAGAGTCTGTGAAATAACTTGGCTGCTTTAAATTTACTGCTAAGATATATGAATACTCATGCCTAACTCTTATTTTTCACACTTTTATTATTTTATTTGCTCAAATACAAAGCATCATATGCAAAATAGTTATAAAAATAAATCCTGTTGTGTATCTGAAAGTACCTTTTTATTATTTTATTTTTGTTTGCTTTTCAAGACAGGGTTTCTCTGTGGAATAGCCCTGGCTATCCTGGAACTCATATTGTAGACCAGGCTAGCCTCAAACTCACAGTGATCCACCTGCTTCTGCTGGGATAAAAGGCGTGCTCCACGACTGCCCGGCTTATTTCATCCTTTAAGACTTTAATTCCTCTTTTTTTTCTTCTCTTTCCTCTATCTAACCTCTTTCATATACACCTTTTTACTCCTTTACAAATTTATAGCTTTCTTTTTCCTTAATTGTTACATATGTATGCATATATATATAATTTTATAATAATATATTATTATATACAATAATATATTTTCCTAAATACCATATGGTCAGTATAATGTGAGACTGTCTTTACTAGTAATGTTCAAAGCTATAACTGCAAAGTCTCAGCAACATGATTGCCTAATCATAAAGTGAAAACAGACATGCCAGAGCAGAGAGGAGAAAGCCTCAACCCTATACAAAGAACTGCAAACAAGTATGTAATGCTGAACGCTGGAGAAGTGGTTCTTCCCAGAGAAGACTACAGCAATTGCTTACCTGATAGCAAACTGTCAACCCGAATTCTGCTTCCTAGTCACCTTCATTCACCTTTTTTCTTTTTCATCTTCACTGTCACGACCTGAATCTAAACTACCATTTATCTTTCTTTACAGATATTCATTTGTTTAAGTGTGGTGGAAACATGACACACACTACCATAATAATCAGCTTTAAGTGCACAATTTAGAAGTAATCAGGCCTGTTTACATTCTGAAGCTTATTCACAACTGTTGTGTCTTAACACATCGCTCTACATACACACACACACACACACACACACACACACCTCATTCCTATATAGTGCCCTCTTAACAGCTGCTTAATTCTGCAATCACCGTCACTGTTAACAGTTTCTCTTTCCCCACATTGTTTCAAGCACTTTGGTTGTTTTGTTTTTAACTTTAGGCACACTGACCACAAGATAACGTTGCACTGTGGTTTGAGTTTCTATGTTGTAATGACCAGTGACCTTTTCCTGGACTCACCTGTCATTCACGTATTATCCTTACAGAAGTGTCTACTCAAGCCCCGCCCCCTCTTTATATTACATCCTTTAATCATCTATGTTGCTGAAATTGAATTGTGGTTCTTTTTACATATTTTAGAACTTAATAACTTGTTAGATATGCATTTACAAATACTTTCCTTCAGTCTATAGATTGCCTTTTTACTCTCATGACTTTGTCTTTTTGATGTAACAAAACTTTTAGTACTCTCTTTTGTTTTATACATCTTATTTCTAAAGCTCTTTCTTATTTGAAAAATAAAGGTTAATATGACCACTCATTTCTCTGCCTGATGGATGTTAATGCCTTCCCAAATATCTCAGGATTAATCCTGACAATGCAAGGCTTCATATCATGTTTTATAATCTGATATCTAAAACTTCATACAATGTACAATTTTTGTTTGTTTGTTTGTTTGTTTTGGAGAAAGGATCTCGCTATGTAGACCTGGCCAACCTGGAATTCTCCACATAGACTAGGCTGATTTCAAATTCACAGAGAGATCCACTTGCCTCTGCCTCCCAAGTGCTGCTATGGAAGGTGTGTACTACTTCATAAAGCATGAACACACTTCATCTCTCATATTTTACACCAGCTATTTTTCCTACACCAGCAAGTCTCTTACATTTATGCCTATTTCTTGCACTTTTACTGTGCATTGACTATTCTCAATATTCTTTGAAAAGTGAATTTCTGTCTCTTTCTCTCAGATAGAAATTTGTTTATTTTAAGAATTCTTACCTGAGTAGAAAAACACTTAGATACATATTATGGATGTTCTGTAAGCTTATTTGTGAAATTTGCCAAAACTTACTGGCATGTTAGTTTTGTGAATTATTAGATAATTTAAGACATATCAATAACTTCTCATTCTTTCACACTCTTGTCTTGAAGTCTAGTATAATCCTGATATTTAAATATGCAATACATATTTTGAGATGAATAAAACAATCAATTAAGGAATAACTTTTTATTGGTGTGTGTAAGAGAGAGAGAGAAAGACAGAGACTAAAGAGTTACTTTTCTGTGGAGGTCAGAGGACAATCTCTGAGACTCGGATGTCTCCTTCAACCTCGCTCAGGCTGTAAGGTCTCTGTATAGAGCTATTTTGCCTGCTGTGTCATTTTAGTTACTTATAGTTGTCTGATAAGAGCAGTCTTAGCTGGAGCATCCTTTTTCTAACGAATGATATTAGTTGGGATATACAGGGACTGTACCTGGTAAAATGATGTTACATATTAATACCCAGGATAAAAATATCAAGTGAAAAATCCTGGCTGGAGGCTGTGGTTAGTAAAATGTAGAGGGATCTGCGCTGGGATAGGAATTAGTCAGAGAACTGGTAAAAATCAAAATTTATGTGGGAATAAGACTAATAAATAAGCAGATAAATAACTGAAATAAAAAATAAAAGGCAGCAGGAAAGTCATAGGAAATTGGTATGGATGGAGTCAAAGACAGGTGTCTGGTTTTACCAACCATGAGACTCAGAACTGAGGGTGTTGGGGGCATGAAACATTTCCATAGAGAACAAATGCTTCAATATTCTGACCCAAGAAACAGACAAAACTAACCATTCATCAAATTTCCTTCAAATTTTGAATATTTGCTTCAAGTTACTGCAATTCTCTGTTGTCTTAGCTTAGTGTGTCTCTCGGGTAGGTGTTGATGTGCTAAATTTAGTCTCCCTAGTGCAGTATTAAAAGGATGGAAACAACCCAAATTGTGGGTCTTAGCTGTGGAGACCATGGGAGGTGATAAGCATTAGAACAAACCCTCAGGGTGGAGCTTACGCCTCAGTTAAATATTGATGACTTTATATGAAGTCAGAGAGAGACCAGAAGACACACACACAAGACTTCTATTTCTGACCATGTGATCCGACCATCTCCAGAATCTAAGCCATTCCTAAATGAAGGCCTTTTATTGACTGTGGACCGAGAACAACTATGAGGCAGAATAAACCTCTTTTCTTTAATAAGTATCTAGTCTACATTCTATGTTATTTGACAACAGAATAATACATCTGACATCATGTCTCAGAATTCACATAATTTTCCCTATTAGGCTCATATTATTTGTACTATTTTATAAGACATACTCCTATACTTTTAGCAAGGACTTAAAGAAGAGCATGCAGCCTTACTGATCAGAACAGAGTGTTTGCTTTGCGTGAACAAGGCTCTGCATTCACTCCCAAACTTGACTGACAAGTAAAGCAGTTGAGAACATTTTGCATGTTTGTATACACCAAAGGTGGAATATCTGCAGTTCTGTCATCAGAAATCATCTCTCATTGTGAGCAAGGAAAAAGACTGAGATTTCTCCCTATAAACACTGGAATCTAATTATAATATATTGTTTTTCTCTATTTAATAATATGCTAAATATTTTGATCACCTCTATCAGGATTCTTAAAGCATTGTCTTCGCGTGGCAGTTTTATCTTCTGATTGTGATTATTGCTTTTATTACTTTCATTACACCAAGATTCACTTTTCATAAATGGCGGAAAGAAAAACAGTCAGGACTCTTGTTCTAGGTAATATTTAATACATGACTGTACATGAAGAGAGTTTTGTCCTGACTATTTCATAAAGATGTCTTTTACCCTTCTAAATGTCAGATTCTGACAGCTCTGAACTCCTCACTTTGTTCAACAAGCTCCGACTCTGTGAAAATATCAAGTGTATACAAGGGGCTGACCTTTAAGCAAGTCTTGGCTTCTGTTGCATATTTTAAGTCTCTGTGGCTGAACTTCTCTTAACAGATTTTTATTATATATTATCATAAATGCAATAGTTACTTTATAAATCAGCACATAATGTTGCATTCTGTGTGCATGAGAGTAAGTGATAGAAGCTGGCATGTGCTGACAGCTCCATCACCATTTAATCGTCAGTCAGACAGCAGAAGGCTTTTTGCTTTCCCAAAATGTTTCCCGTTTTCGTCAGAAGTAGTTGTGCACAAGAGCAAATCAACCAAATTCAGGGGCTTATGTTTCTTTTATTTTCTCGACAAAGCCCGTTAAGTATAAATCCTTTCAGACAAATCAATGTCCTTTCTCTGCTTCCCAAGTTCCTTGTTAGCAAAATGAGGCGCTTTGAGCAATAGCATTTGAGTTTCCATCCACTGGCGGTTCGCCATATTGCCGAGTCTCAGTGTGGGTGTTATTATTCCCAAGGGAGTGCAAATTGTTTCCTTAGAAAGAGACATCACAGGTATTATAATTGTCTGTGACCTGTGAAAAATATCACCATATATAACCAGATACATAATAGCTGTGGCGTATGAAAACTTCACAGGAAGAGGGGTGTGATTAGCAAAAGCACTTCGTGGACTGGTGAGATGACTGGGCAGCCAGAACTGCTTTCCCTGCATGCATGACAATGGATTTTGGTTCTCAAACCCCAGGAGGAATGGAAGAGCTAGTTATTGCAAGTTGTCCTCTGGCTTACGTACACAAATAGCAAATGTGTGCTAGTGTTCACGCAGGTATGCCTCTTACATACCTGTATACACCAATCATAGTAAAGAAAATGAGAACATGCTTTAAAGGTAAAGCCATGTTGTGAAGGTTCCTTAGAAGTGATGTTTTGTTAATTGAGAAATATTGATGGTAGTTGTTTTCACATCTCAGTTCACAAGCCTCAGCAGCATAACTTATTCAGTGGCTTCTTTTTCGCCCTGATGTCATACCATCATTATCCATTCTGTTCTGATTGACATCCAGAATGATTGTTTTCCTTCCTGATTTGCTTTTCTATAGATATTGCTTTTGCTTTTCAAGTTGCATTATCTGAATTATACCATCATTCTGAAATAGAAACAGGAAAAAGAAATAAAAGAACGTGATCTGTCTTACTATTTATGCAAATATTAAAGGACATTTTCTTTACTTCCAAATGCTAGATACAAATTATGCCATTACAAGTTTAAATCCAACATTCAAAGGGGAGGAAAAAGAATATGTGTTCGCTTAAACTAGACTTAAATGTGCTTCCTTTTTACGAGGGAAATTAGAACAAGTAGAACAAAAACACAGTCAGTGGCCAAGAATAACATCAGAACTTTTCATAAAAAACACAATCAGTCTTTACAAGAACTCACAAGTCTATTCTTAAAGAGTTAATACTTTAAATTGGAGCAACAAATGAATTATTCAAGTGACAATAATACCAGTGTAGTTTCTGAGTTTAAAAGGATCAACTACTTCTGTCTACAGTCACAGTGACCAGCTGATGCTCCTCCCAATCATCATTTCTCCATCCTGCTGGGCATCCTAATATCAATAGCCACAGTGACTTGTTGCAGTTTCTGATCATGCAGTAATTTCCAATAAGAATCACTCTATCAGTGACTGGAATACAGTCTGTGGGTGTTTGTGTCTGTGTGTGTACACACACCTGCACCAACTAACCCTAGAAATGACAGTTGTGGTCTTCTCCAAGAATCATCCACTGCATTTGTTGAAACAGTCTCTTGCTGATCTCACTGACTGGCAGTTTGGCTGCCCTGTCTCTGTTTCTTCGATGTGAGATTATATATAGGCACTCTCCACTATGCTGGGCTTTTGATGTGGGTGTTGGGAATCCAAATACAGGTCTTTGAGTTTTTATATCAAGCACTTTGCTGATTGAACAGTTCTTGGGCCATAAAGGCAGACTTTGAGTTAATGAATACTTAAGGTGTAATTATGTAGACAATTGGTTTGATTTCCTATTACATTGTGATTGAGATATTAAATAGATACATACAGCTTCATAAGACACACATATAGATACAAATCATATAACATAAATATATAATGAATATAGTAGGCACAGTATTCTCCACTCCAAGATATAGCACATATCTTAATCCTTACAAGAGTATATATATCACAGGAAAATTGAATTAGACAGATTGAATTGATAATGATAATCAATTAACTATTTAGAAGATTATTCTGGACTAGTCAGTCAACATAATGTAATAACAAGAACCAAAATATGAGAGATAAAGAACGGTGTATACATAGCAGTACATGAGAGATAGCATCACAAGATTCAACTAGCTAGCTTTCACTGGCCATGAAGGTGAAAGGAGGAATTTATGAATATATGGGTAGGGCTGAGGGAAGGCAAAAGAAAAGATTCTTCCAAGGACATCCACTACAGGTTTCCAAGCTTCCATGTCTGTGTTCATGTATTTGTGTGCACATGTGTATAGCTATCTGAAGAAGTCAGAAGAGTTCATCAGATCCCCTGAAAGTCTGCACTCCTGATATGAGCATTGTGATTGGAACCCAGGGCCTCTGAGGTTCAGTAAGTGCTCTTAACTCCTGAACTATTTCTAAAGACCTTGAATTTAAAATATTATTTCTTCATTTTAGTCACTTAACTGATTAATTAATCTATTTCTTAAACAGATTTTTAATATACATTTTGTGCAATAGAAACAAACAGGGAAAATTCCAATAAATTAAAACTATAGTAGACATTTTAAATGTATATTAGCAGCTCATTCCTTTTCTTTCTTTGAAAATATATAATGAATTCATATATTTATACATGCAAATTTAAATTGGTCAACTTATATTTAACAATTGCTATCAGGTATTTCTGTGTTATACTTTCATTAAGTAGTACTATGAGCCTGATTATTCTTTTCAGTGACTTTATTTATGTACCAAATATTTATTTACATGTAAAACACAGCACTACTTCTTTTTCAGTCATCCCTTATGGGAAAAGCTGATGCTAGCAATATTTAAACTGTGAAACAGCCACTCCCTGTAATGTATTTATGCCACAACAAATTCACTTGCATCAAATAAACTCAATGAAAAGTGAACATATTGTGCACTGAGCAAGGCTACACAAAGCCATGGGGATGAGAAAAGTTGCCTAATGATAGATTTACTTTACAGATGAAATTGCTTTCACACAGAGCGCAAAAGAATCCCAAACGCTGCAAAACTCTGGTTAACCTACTGTTAACCTATTTATATTGTGCCCGATAGAAGGATGTTTTGCAGTTGGAAGCATGTCAGACAATGAAATGTGGTGTATTGATAGGCTCACCACTCATGAATCAGGAAGGAGTGTGGTAGTCATCAAATCTACATGGACTCAGCTAAAATTTCGCAATATATTGAACAACCCATTAAAATGTATGTGCTCTTCATTTGTCGGGAGATCAGGGACCTCAGATGTGTGCACTCTGACTTATGCCCTTTGTGTTTTATGTTTTACCTTTGCCTCATCTACAGTTATAATGAAAAATCCTAGACTCTTTCCCTGTTTGGTCTTTGTTTTGTTTTTTTTTTTTTTTTTTTTTTTTTTTTTTTTTTTTTTTTTTTTTTTTTATTTACCAAAATTGCCTGGGTTTGTAGGTGACTTGAAAACTTGCATTTCTCTAATAGTCTTTTGATTTAGTAACAAAAGACACCAGTATTATTTTGTCCTTTTGTGGTTTCCAACATGGTTATAGTTTTCCACTTCCATTAACATTAATATAAATATCATAATGACTATAAGGAGGTTTTCTAATGGATCATGGTACAGATGGCACATATGATTGTTTCTCATTAGCAATCACCACTTAAATTTATTAAATTTGTCCTCATTGAATGAGCTGAACATTCAATATTTCCAAACATAATTTAAAAATATGATCTTATAAATATGAGAAATGGAAATAGTTGTTTAATATGCTAAAATCTGAGATCCTCATTCATACAAATATTTTAACATAAAAACAGGTAAATGTCACTGACTGGTTTTTCTGTACTTAAGTTTATTTGGCATTATTTTTTTTAATTCAAGGTTTCTTCCTTCCTTCCTTTCTTCCTCCCTTTCTTTCAAGTAAGACAGAAAACGTTTCAACTCTAGCGAACTATAGCTCAGTCGTAAGGGTGAAGGTATCACATTGACTAATAATGTGGTTTTCTAGAGGAAATGGTGACTCATTTTAATATGGATCTACAGGCCAATGGTGAGGTTTGAATACTAGATGTAAAACATACAGAAGAGTGCAAAATTTTGAACGGTCTTAATTCGTCTCTTTTGCTTTGTACTCTTGATTTCCAGTTTGAGAGCTTAATCCTAAAAACTGTATGCTGTATGAGCAACATATATTCATGTTGCCTGTGTAAGAGCATAAATATACCATAGTATATTTATTTATTACTAATGAGAAATTTCACTGTCAGTTTGGAAATCATAATATTCTTTAGTTTCATGATAATCCTCAATGCTTATTTTTCATTATATTATTTTTTAAATAATTTTGGGACTTTCAGCTGCTAACATGTGCTTTAGAAGGACAAACATGATTTATGAAGGGAAGTAGTAAGAACTTATTATCTGGGAAAATGTAAACAAACATCAGTCCTCCTTATTGGACACCAATCCCAACTAATTTCAATTTAGGAAACCAGTGATTTTATCGGTCTTACAGGGGGTTGTTGATGAACTTCAGGTGACTCCAAAGCATCCGTATCTCCCCAAATCTCCTCAGTATTAGAACAACTTCCCCATAGTTAAGCAGATGGCATCCTCACTTCAGGTAACTTTTCACTCTACATACGCTAGACTGACAGACTGTTAATCGTTCCAAAGGCACTGGAACCTGGGAGAACAGAGCCAAAAACAAGGCAAAATAAAGTCTTAGGCAACAACCAACTCATGTAGAGCATTAGATAGTTTATAATCTGAGACTTAAGGAAGGTCACATAAGTAAAGATCCCAAGAGTTCAAGCTTGGTATAATCATAAAGCAGGCTGCTCAGGATGTTTTTAAAGTGTGTTTCCATACAGGTATATAAGCCAATTATAGTAGCCATCTGTAATGAATAATCTGAAGTCAACTCCCTCCAATCTGCTACACCTGGGAGGAGCGTGAGACCACTACCCAAGAACAATTCTGTGTTTTTGAAGAAACCACGGTCACAAGGTCTTGTTTCCTTGGAGCATTATCGCAAGCACTCAGAACTCCCCTGGTGTGTGTACATTCTTGGATTGTGCTCTGACACCAGACCACATGCAATTAAGACACAATTACATACACATGATCCAAAGGTACAGGAAAGAGTCACTGGAATCTCAAATGAGGTTCATTGACTTTTCCTTACCCTCCCTCTGTGAAGAACCATCAACTGTCAACAAGCCCAATCCACAGTGACTCTTGCAAGCACTCCTAGCTACTCTGAAGATTGTGGTTCCTATTCTGGAGCATAGTGTAACACCACAGGGGGAATCACTACAAATTCTTTTGAGCACACATAGGATATAAACAATCAAATAAAGTAAGATTAAAATGTTGTTTTAGTGATGATTATTTAAAAACTGCATGCTCTTTGCCTGCCTTAAAGTAGGTAGTATGTATTTTAAAGTTCAATTATTACAGTGTTAGTGAAGCAAAGCCAAGTAGCCACTTACAGACTCGTCAAGTGACTATTACTCAAATGTGGACTTGAATTATTATCTGTAAATTGGGAACAACTACTTGCTAATTCATCCAGAAGACACTTATTTGCAAGTTTCAGAGAATTTGATGATGTTAATCCTCAACCCAGCCACCATATCACAGTCAAAAAGCCCTGTCACATTGAGTCAAGACCGATGGTAAACAGCACTTCTTTCCTTGGAAACTTCATGCCCTCTCATTTTGAAATATGGTGTTCTCAAAAATCACTCATATGCTGAGCAACCCTGGGAAAGCAGAAAATGTTTTATTGTTATTACCATGTTCCATGTTCCCAATGTACCTTAGCCCAGCTTAGTTCAAGGAAGAGAAACATTAAAGCAACAATGTATTATTTAAATTGGCTCATCAACCTTATCTGGAAAAGGACAGGCTCCAGCAACTGAAAGGACTCATGTGCCTTTGTGTACTGACATAAAGACACAGCATAAAAGACAGGTCTGCTACTTTTCCGTCTAGCCAAGTTTCATTTCTCAAATGCACAAACCAGTCTTTGTCCTCACATTATAAAGCAAAGAGATAAGCATGTATGTGGCTTCTTGTTTTCAACATCGCTGAGAAAAAGCTTTGTGTGTTGTAATATTTGTTCTTTCTACAGGTTACACAGCCCAAGTCAAGTTATTTCGGGCGAGTAAAGCATGAACTAGAATCCCATGTCCCGTCAATGTAGAGAACTCTAGGGGAGTTTGAAATTAAACTCTACTCTATCATGAACAAAAACCAGAACTGAACTTCTAGGCAACCCTATGTCTCAGAAGTGTCCACTGATGGTACAAGAAAATTTTATTTTACACACAATGGGGACTATCTCTATTTTCTTAACAAGAAGCTTGAAATTTATGTTGATGATCATTTCTCTTAAACTTATTTTTATAAGCCACCTTTGGAATCTATCGCTTAACATCTGCCCTGACTTCCTGGAAGGAAAACACACCCTTTCAGAAAAGATGATGTACACCATCTAAAATCAAATTAACTATGTCAACAGCTTCTTTTGACCAATATAATGAATTTTTGCTTGCCCGTACTCACCGAGAGCACTGACATTATTTTGAGATGTCACATATAGCTGTTACTACCACTTTCTGTTATGTTATTCTAAGAATATATTAATAGGCATCACACCGTGATCTCAGAAAACAGTAATTGTGATTTGATCTTTGCAAAGTCACTGATACATACTACAAATTTTATGTTGGGTTAGTTCGCTGTAGTTGAGATTTTCTGTGAGTCATCAACTGGCTACCAAATAAAGACTTGGAGACATTAATTATGAAAGCTTGGCTTTAGCTTAGGCTTATCCCACTAGTTCTTTTAACTTAATGTAACCTGTTACTATTCACCTACGTTTTGCCTCAGGGCTGTTTAACTTTCTTTCATTCTGTATGCCCTATTTTTCTAATTCCTCTGTATCTGATTTGCTGGCCTCTGGCGTCTCCCTGGAACCTCTATTTCTTTCTTCCTGCCAGAGCATAAATTCCTCCTAGTACTTACTCTCCCTGCCTGGAAGCCCTGACTATAACTTCTCTTTCACTTTTGGTCATTCAGTTTTTTTTTTTTTTTTTTTTTTATTTTTTATTCTTTTTTTAATTAAAATTTCCACCTGCTCCCCGTTTCCCATTTCCCTCCCCTCCTCCCAAATATTGCCCCCTCCCCCCACTCCCCTCCCCCTATCCCCACTCCTCTTCTCCTCCCCCCACACCATTCCCCCTCCCTCTCGATACTGAAGAGCAGTCCAAATTCTCTGCCCTGCGGGAAGACGAAGGTCTTCTATCTACGTCCAGGAAGGTGAGCTTCTAAACAGGCTAAGCTCCCACAAAGCCAGTTCATGTATTAGGATTGAAACCTAGTGCCATTGTCCTTGGCTTCTCATCAGTCTTCGTTGACCGCCATGCTCAGAGAGTCCGGAATCAACCCATGCTTATTCAGTCCCAGACCAGCTGGCCTTGGTGGGCTCCTAATAAATCAGTTCCACTGTCACAGTGGGTGGGTGCATCCCTCGTGGTCCTGATTTTTTGCTCTTGTTCTCCCTCCTTCTGCTCCTCATTTGGACCTTAAGAGCTCAGACCGTTGCTCCAAATTGAGACTCTGTCTCTACCTTGATCCATCGCCAGATGAAGGTTCTAAGGTGATATGCAAGATATTCATCAGTATAGGATAGGGTCATTTCAGGTTCCCTCTCCTTAGTTGCCCAAGGTACCAGCTGGGGACATATTCCTGGACACCTGCGAACCCCTCTAGAGTCAAGTCTCTTGCCAACCCTAAGATGGCTCCCTTAGATAGGATATATACTTCGCTGCTCCCGTATCCATCCTTCCTATATCCCAACCATCCCAATCCCCCGAGCTCCTCCCATCCTCCCCTTCTCATATTTCTCATCCCATTTCCCCTTTGCCCCATGCCACCTCACCCGCAAGTTCCCAGTTTTTGCCCTGCAATCTTGTCTACTTCCCCCTCTCCATGCGGATGACTATATGATTTTCTTTGGGTTCACTTTCTTATTTAACTTCTATAGGATCACACATTATATGCTTAATGTCTTTTACTTATGGCTAGAAACCGATTATGAGTGAGTACATCCCATGTTCCTCTTTTTGGGTCTGGGATACCTCACTCAGGATAGTGTTTTCTATTTCCATCCATTTGCACGCAAAATTCGAGAAGTCATTGTTTTTTACTGCTGAGTAGTACTCTAATATGTATATATTCCACACTTTCTTCATCCATTCCTCCATTGAAGGGCATCTAGGTTGTTTCCAGGTTTTGGCTATTACAAACAATGCTGCTATGAACATATTTGAACAGATACTTTTGTCATTTGATGTGGCATCTCTTGGGTATATTCCCAATAGTGGTATTACTGGATCTTGGGGTAGGTTGATCCCAAATTTCCTGAGAAATCGCCACACTGATTTCCAAAGTGGTTGCACAAGTTTGCATTCCCACCAGCAATGAATGAGTGTGCCTCTTTCTCCACAACCTCTCCAGCAAAGGCTATCATTGGTGTTTTTGATTTTAGCCATTCTGACAGGTGTAAGATGGTATCTCAAAGTTGTTTTAATTTGCATTTCCCTTATCGCTAAGGAGGTTGAGCATGACCTTAGGTGTCTTTTGGCCATTTGAATTTCTTCTGTTGAGAATTCTCTGTTCAGATCAGTGCCCCATTTTTTTATTGGGTTCATTAGCATTTTAAAGTTTAGTTTCTTGAGTTCTTTATATATTTTGGTGATCAGACCTTTGTCTGTTGCAGGGTTGGTGAAGATCTTCTCCCAGTCAGTGGGTTGCCTTTTTGTCTTAGTGACAGTGTCCTTTGCTTTACAGAAGCTACTCAGTTTCAGGAGGTCCCATTTATTCAATGTTGCCCTTAATGTCTGTGCTGCTGGGGATAAACGTAGGAAGTGATCTCCTGTACCCATATGTTGTAGAGTACTTCCAACTTTTTCTTCTATCAGGTTCAGTGTGTTCAGACTAATATTGAGGTCTTTAATCCATTTGGACTTGAGTTTTGTGCATGGTGATAGATATGGATCTATTTTCATTCTTCTACACGTTGACAACCAGTTCTGCCAGCACCATTTGTTGAAGATGCTCTCTTTTTTCCATTGAATACTTTTAGCTCCTTTATCAAAAATTAGGTGTTCATAAGTTTGTGGGTTAAAATCAGGGTCTTCTACTCGGTTCCATTGATCGACTTCTCTGTTTTTATGCCAATACCAAGCTGTTTTCAATACTGAGGCTCTGTAATAGAGTTTGAGGTCAGGGATGGTAATGCCTCCAGACGCTCCTTTATTATATAAGATTGTTTTGGCTATCCTGGGTTTTTTGTTTCTCCATATAAAGTTGATTATTGTCCTCTCAAGATCTGTGAAGAATTTTGATGGGATTTTAATGGGGATTGCATTGAATCTATAAATTGCCCTTGGTAGAATTGCCATTTTTACTATGTTGATCCTCCCTATCCAAGAGCAAGGGAGATCCTTCCATTTTCTGGTATCCTCCTCAATTTCTTTCTTCATTGACTTAAAGTTCTTGTCAAATAGATCCTTTACTTCCTTGGTTAGGGTTACCCCAAGATATTTTATGCTATTTGTGGCTATCGTGAAGGGTGATACTTCTCTGATTTCCATCTCTGCTTCCTTATCCTTTGTGTATAGGAGGGCAACTGATTTTTTGGAATTGATCTTGTATCCTGCAACGCTACTAAAGGTGTTTATCAGCTGAAGGAGTTCTTTGCTGGAGTTTTTGGGGTCGCTTATGTACACTATCATATCGTCTGCAAATAATGAAAGTTTAACTTCTTCCTTTCCGATTTGAATCCCTTTGATCCCCTTATGTTGTCTTATTGCTATTGCTAGAATTTCAAGCACTATATTAAAGAGGTATGGAGAGAGTGGACAACCTTGTCGTGTTCCTGATTTTAGTGGAATAGCTTTGAGTTTCTCTCCATTTAATTTGATGTTAGCTGACGGCTTGCTATAAATAGCTTTTATTATATTTAGGAACGACCCTTGTATTCCTAATCTCTCTAAGACCTTTATCATAAAGGGATGTTGAATTTTGTCAAATGCTTTTTCCGCATCTAATGAAATGATCATATGGTTTTTTTCTTTCAGATTATTTATATGATGGATTACATTGATAGATTTTCGTATGTTGAACCAGCCCTGCATCTCTGGGATGAAGCCTACTTGATCATAATGGATAATTTTTCTAATGTGTTCTTGGATTCGGTTTGCCAGTATTTTATTGAGTATTTTTGCGTCGATGTTCATGAGTGAGATTGGCCTGTAGTTCTCTTTCTTGGTTGTGTCTTTGTGTGGTTTTGGTATCAGAGTAACTTCAGCTTCATAAAAGGAATTTGGCAATGACTTCTCTGTTTCAATATTGTGAAATACATTAAGGAGTATAGGTATTAGGTCTTCTTGGAAGTTCTGGTAGAATTCTGCATTAAAGCCGTCTGGACCTGGGCTTTTTTTGGTGGGAAGGTTTTTTATAACAACTTCTAATTCTTCGCGACTAACGGGTCTATTTAGATTGTTCACCTGGTCCTGGTTTAACTTTGGTATATGGTACTTATCTAAAAAAGTGTCCATTTCTTTTACATTTTCCAATTTTGTGGCATACAGGTTTTTGTAGTAAGATCTAATGATTCTCTGAATTTCGTCTGTGTCTGTGGTTATGTCTCCCTTTTCGTTTCTGATTTTGTTAATTTGCGTATTCTCTCTCCGCCGTTTGATTAGTTTGGATAGGGGTTTATCAATCTTATTGATTTTCTCCAAGAACCAGCTTTTTGTTTCATTGATTCTTTGGATTGTTTTCTGTGTTTCTATTTTGTTGATTTCAGCCCTCAATTTGATTATTTCCAGTCTTCTACTTCTCCTAGGTGAGTCTGCTTCTTTTCTTTCTAAAGCTTTAAGGTGGGCTATTAGGTCTCCAATGTGTGCTTTCTCCGGTCATTCAGTTTTTTATCAACTCAATCAGGTGTACTTGGCAGGCATGGTAAAGCAGCAACATATCCTTACATAATTAAACAGATGCAACACATCATTACATAGTTAAACACATTTCCTGCAACATAAACAAATGCAAAATATCTTCTTGTAGTTAAATGAATAATCTATAACAGTTTACCTGAATCAACCATGTATCTAGAAATAATCTTATTAACTTCAAAAATCACTTACCAATAATATCATAGAATAAAGATTATCAAAAATACAAGGATAATTCTTATGGATTAAAGTAATAACAAAAATCTCAACTTATAATATCATTCAACTTTGTGTAAGGTTTGTAGCCCAGACTATGGAATATGTACATATCTATTTCATAAAATACAGTTTCTTGAGGAAGAATCTACATATATGAGACTTCATTGTCTTATTGGGTTCTTAATGAGAATTGTAAAACAAGTGACAGACAAAATATTGTTTTAAAGACATGAAACATTGTCGCATAGTAAAGCAATCTATAGCAATTATCTAATCCACATAGAAAAAAATCTTTTTCTAAATTCTGTGCCTGGGTTCTCACTTCATTTTTGTTGACTCTTCAAATATCACCATGTACTTCCAACATAAAGCCATTTGCTCTTCACCTTTAAAAACCTGGAGCCTTGTTTGTTTTGTATCTCTACTTCAGAGGAAAAGAAATGTACTTCCTGAGGTTGGGTTTTTTGAGGGGTCACTCAGAGTCCATAATGCTCCTTAAATAGAAACTAAAAAGGAAAGCATATTTTTCATTATATGGTTAGGAAACATGTAGCTAGTAAACGAAAGCATATTTTTCGTTATATGGTTAGGAAACATGTAGCTGGTAAGGAAAAGTTGTCTTTTGCTTCCTCACGTTTGCTTCAGGGTTCACTCAGATGCTTCCTTTAGAGTGGAGGAAATGTTCATACAGTCCGCCATGCGGAGCCATTTGCATCTTCATCAGATCACAGCTTGGAATGGCACGCTTTTCATCTTGATGATTTAGTGAAAGTTGGAATCACTGGCATGAAGTATCACTTTGGGTTGAAGTTACCTTCTTAGAGGACAGGTGAATTTCAGAACACCTACTCTATATATGACATCTTCCTTAAATCCACATGTAAAAAGATTCATTAAAGCAAAGAAAATGGATCTGGAATATATTTTCACTAGTCAAAACCTTTTCTTATTGAATCTGAAACCCAATTTGCCATTTCCACTAATATAGTTTTAATTCTCACTATTTTTCTCATTATTAGTTCCTACTATTAATTTTTACCTTTGAAGGATGTCAGGAATATCTCAAAAGCCTACTTTTTTGGAGTGTTAAGTAGATTTAGGAGAAAGAATCCAAATTTCCAGTTAATTCATGGTAAAATATTTTTAGTAAATTTTAAAATTTATTTTCATAGCATTCATCCCCACTCTCCAGATCCACCCCTACCTCCACACTCATCCAAAGTTCTATTCTCTCAATACTCTTGAGTATGGGCCAGCCCTGGAGCAAGGTCTGCCTAAGAAGGTCACATTCTCTCCAGTATCTATCAATGGCTTAAGCAATGGAGAGTGAGGACCACATCAATTAAATGAGAGATGAAAATGGAAATGTTACAAGAGATACTGAGGAAATTCAGAAAAACCATGAAGATATACTTTTAAAAGTCTTTATCCCAGTAAGATGGATGAGGCGAATGCCTTTAATGGCAGTACTAGGGAGGCAGGAGAATCTCTTTCAGTTCAAGGACAATCTGGTCTACAAGAGCTAGTTCCAGGAAAGGCTCTAAAGCTACAGAGAAGCCCTATCTCTAAAAAAACTAACAAACAAAAAGTTCATCCCACTGAACTAAAAAACTGAACAAAAAAATCCTAAATCCTAAATGTATATGAGCTACCAAGATTAAATCAAGATGAAGTAAATAACATAAATGTTACCCAAAACAACCAATGATGCAGAGTAGCAATTAAAAATACCTCCACTCAAAAACAAAGACCAGATGGATACTGTAGATAAAGTAAAGAATTCTACCAGGACATAAATAAGAATTATCAACAATAAATTTCACATTATTCATTAAAATAAAGAAGTGACATTTCTATTATATTATAAAGTCAGTATCACACTGATTCCAAAACTAGACAAAAGGCCAACAAAGTTGAAAATTAGGTATTAACTCTCTAGTGAACATAGATACAAAAATTCTCAGTAAAATACTTGCAAACCAAATGGAGCTACACATCAAAATGATTTCCCAACATAATCAAGTAAACATCATGTACTTATGTAGAAAGGTTTAGAGGTAGGGGGATTATTAGTTTGGGGGCATAAAGCACACCACTGAGACAACTACACTTGGTAAAACATCTGAAATCAGATTTTGACACTGGAAGAACAAAAGCTTTTGTAAAGAAAAAGTCATAAGGAAGACCTAGGATAGCAAAAAATGGAAGTATTACTGTCATTATTCTCAAGAAATTTCAGAGAAATGGCAGAGAAAAGCCAGGGAAAGTATTATAATGATTGGGCATTTTCTTCATCAGTAATTCTTTAAATGATTGGAGTAGAAAAATTATGTTTTAAAGCCATTATAGTGTCAAATAATTCTTTTTCTTTAGTATAGAATGCATGCAACATATTTTTATACTCATTCCTAATATTTAAAAATTTTTTGAAATATTTGCTATGTCTTGTGTTTTTATTTGCAAAATTTATTTAAATAAGAAAATAATTAAGATAACTCGCGAGACGAGGTAGAATCTGTGTAGATACATCACCGAGGGTTTACAGTGATATGCAATACAAAATAACATTAGGGCTAGACTGTGTACTGATGTGACAACTGCCAACAGCATAGGCCTTCGTGTGCAGCAAGCACCTGCCATCTAGCAGTAATTCTTCCCAAAGAAAATGCTTTTTCTGATTGCCTTGGGCTCCTTCAGTGAGAGCAACAAAGCCAGGAGTAGAAGGAGCACTAGGAAATGTTTTCATTTTTTTCTGGATTCAACTCACACATATGCAATAAAGAGAACAATATGTAAAAGCTTCTGTTCTCACTCAAGATAAATGTAGAAGTTAAAACAAAAAGGAGATTTACATCCAAAAACCAGAAAGTACATGTCAGGCTGATGTTACCATGTACCATGTGGCCTGGATGGTGAGGAAGACAGAGTAGGCATAGGAAGAAATAAAGAGATATACATCCTATCACTGTTTCTAGGTTCTTATTACTGCCAAAGGAAGAATTCAGAGAGATAAAGTATGAAATATGGAGAGATATTATTACAGAGTAAAAATACAGACTCCATCACTGAAGTGAACATTCTCAGAATGACTTACAGTCCTGAGAGTGTGGGCCAGTGCTTTACATAAATAGACTTAATACACATAAGAACTAGCAAGATTATTCAAAGGTAAGGCAAGGAACAGGAGGAATATTCCAGAATGGTTGTATGTGGGTTTCCAAAATAGAATTACTATCCTTTCTGTTGTATCATGGGATTTAGGGATATGTTGTGGAATATTAGTTGTGTTTTATATGTTAGATGTATTACATCTGTTTTTACTATGGAGCATTTGATTAAGAATACAAAATTTGTTGTATTCTTTTATGTTGCATTTGTTTAACTCTGTGATGCTGTGTTGCTTTGTCTGACTATAATATTTGATTGATCTAATGGAGAGCTGTATGGCTAGCAAGGCAGGAAAAGGACAGGCAAGATTGAGGAAGAGAGAATAGAAATAACAGGAGAGAGAGGGAGAAGCAAGAAAAGGAAGAGAGGAGGATGCTGGGGGCCAGTCACACAGTCACATAACCAGATACAGAATAAGAAGGAAAGAAGTTGAGAAATGTAAAAGTCCAGAGGCAAAATGTAGATGGGATAATTTAGGTGAAGATAAGCTGTAGATAGGATAATTTAAGAAAATCTGGCAAGAAATAAGCCAAACTAAGACTGGACAATGATAAGAAAGAAGTCTCTGGGTGATTATTTAAGAGTTGTGTGGTGCCCCTACCAAGAAAAAGGTAAAAGAAAAAGCAAACAAACAAACAAAAAAGAGGATATGTTGTAGTACTAGATAAGTGTCAGAATAGTCAATATGGA
Source organism: Chionomys nivalis (assembly GCF_950005125.1). Classification (NCBI taxonomy): domain Eukaryota; kingdom Metazoa; phylum Chordata; class Mammalia; order Rodentia; family Cricetidae; genus Chionomys; species Chionomys nivalis. Next base: position 55,755,428 of record NC_080095.1, read on the forward strand.
AAAATTATTATCTTGAGCCAAAGGACAGTTAACAGCTGGTCCTCTGGTTAACCTTGTTGGCTCTTGCTGCTTCTAATATTCTGACTAGGTCATGGTGTTCCCAGTTGGTTTGTCATGTGTTGCCTTGCTTTAATGCTGTTTTGAGGTTGCATTTTGGAGACATTAGCCTCCATATCACTTTCCCTTCTCATGGGCAATATAACTTGCATTAAGACCATAAACATCCAGTAGAATAATATCCTGTAAACATCCATCAGAACTCATACATAGAGAAAGACTATTGATCAGGAACACAGAAGCTCCCAGTGAAGAGACCTAGTGAAACAAGAAATGACATAGTTAACCACAAGTAAGAAGGGCCTGAATTTACTGCCTTGGTCCTTATGTGATAGGTGAAAAAAGAAAAAAGGTGGCGATTTTTCATAGTCACAAATTTAAAGCCCTGAATCAGAAGATAGTCAGTTAGATACCATGTTAGTTATAGAAGCAGACAGTCATCCAGAAAGTGCACCCTTGAGTTCTTTGAGGTGTGGTGCTTCATGAGTTATATATAGTAGGAACCAAAAGCCAGAAACACACTGATATTCTTAATGTTGATGACTGAAAGAGTGGTTTGCAAGGCAAATTCTTACAGAGGTAATTGTTAAGCCTGTACTCTTTGGAGGCTTTTTCCTTGGAGTGTAGACCCTCCCATTACATCAGCTCTGCTTACAGTGCCTCTGGAAATTCTTCCCAATAGGAGCTAAGTTTAATAATGAAAGTGTGGTTGAAACTTTGTGTAGTATTTTCAAGTCTTAAGACCATGAAGTGTAAACGTACTAGAAAATAAAGACACTGGAGGTGGGAGAAGAAAGGGGCCATTTGAGCAGGAGAGGCTTTATGTGTCCTGCTTTTCAGATAGAAGATTTCAATACTTAGCTTATTCTTGACATCCAGGGTTGGCAGCAAATAACACTGGCAGGGCTGGCCAACATTCTGCAGGAATGGCTTCCTCTGGAACACAGTTTGTGCTGATTACAATTTTAAACTACTGAAACATAGTCATTTAAGAAGGTCATAACGTGGTTGTAATTTTTAGAAACACTGTCAAAAATGGGATTAGATGTGTGTGGATTTAAAACACTTTCCATTTCAGCTCCAAAAATTATGGTACTATTCAAAAAGTATAAGAAAATTAGATTGTCAGCCAGTGTGGTGGCCCAAGCTTATAAACCAGTACCTGAGAGGCTGATGCAGCAGGATAACTCTAGCTCAAGGTGAGTCTGACCTGTATAGTTAGTTCTAGGTCAGGTTGGGCTACAGGGTGAGATCCTGTCTCTAAACAGACTAGCAAACAAACAAGAGAGAGGGGGAGAGAGCAGCAGAGAGAGAGGGAGAGAGGATCTTTCTTTGTGAACAGTTTAAAAGTTCAACACAACAGTTCATTTCTCTTTATGAATTACATAAAGGCTTGATTGTATAGTAACTACTGTGTATATCAAGTAGTAAGTAAAACGTTTAATGTACAAAACAAGTCCAACACAATACGTTTGCTCAATGCAATTTGAATCACACATTTCTTATCATATGGATGTTAAAATATTATTTTAACTCTAAAAATTATAATGTATTGGTAGTATTTTAGCAAGAGGTATCTTACAATTTCTTAATAATCAATTTACACGATGAAATTGCTTTTTAAAATTTCATGTCATTACAGTTACAATCTAGCATGAGTTTTCAAAGAATGAAATGTATATATTGGAAATCTTGTTGAACTTAATTTGGATAGAGCAACACTAAAAGAGGGCCTGGAGTTCTGCTATTCTAGAATATGTCCAGACAATAAAAATGCTCTAGATCTGAGGATCATAGTTTTAGTAGGGCTTTTAATTGGCCGCAAAAACTTTACCTCCCCCATTTCAATTCTAATATTCACCAGCTGATAGCTTTCACATGAGTAAGTAAAATCAAAACTCAAAATAAGGTCAGTAACCAATCTGAGGCATTACAATGGTTGTAAATAGCATTCTATCATACTTACAACCAAATTCTTAACTCTGTGGAGGGAGAAAAAGGCCACTCTTCCTATGCCATAAGCTAGTCTCAACTATGGTGTGAACTTTTTTAATTAACATGTTGCATGAAACAGGCCTCTGAAAGTTAAGAACCACAAAACAATAAAAGAAGTAAAACCTTTTGTTGAAAGGCTTCAATTCCCATGCTAACATCTCATTCACAGCCTAATTGTAACCCAATTAGGAAAATTAAGATAAGTAGAAACAGCTGGAACAGAAGGCTCTTAGAGTGCAGTGTACCCCCTCTGCATTCATTATTTGATGGAGATCATTACCCAACTCTACACACACTGCGAGATATTTAATGCGATTGCACTAATTTATATCTGAAAAGAATAAGTGCGCTTTATATAAAGAAATGGAATGACCTATTAGCTCTTATTCTTTATAGTCTATCATCTGATGATTCACAGTCATGAGATGAGCCTAAGAACTATCGTGAGTTCTCTTTCAGTTTTCTTGTTTTGATTATAGCGTTATAGCCATATGCTAAGCACAGAAAGTATTGGTGTCCCTGGCAACAACATTTTGCTATGTTATTTTATATGTCATCACGACAAAAAGGATATGTTTGGTTTTAATTTTCTATTAAGAGTGGAATAAGTATAAGTTTGTAACACAAGTAAACCCGATACTAAGGAAACTGCTACACTGTTAAGAGCATGTTGTTCAGGAACACAAATTATGAAATTAAAGGCAATAATTTAATCGTTCTAGGACTACTATCCTTGTGTGCAAATGATCAATAGTAATTGTGTTTATTCCATAAAATTGAGGAAAGGATTAAAGAAAATGATTCATATAAAAGAGTTAGCTTGCACCTGGTCCACGTGGCTGTTCAGTAAGTTTTAGCTATCTAGAGGTACTGAGATATAGCACTCTAGTTGTGATATGTGTAATCAGTCTTCACTGCAATGGCAGAGTAAATACCATTGTCCTTCATAGGACAGCCAGCCTGAACATACATCATTCCAGAAGGTTCACTTACAATTATGCTAAGGGATTTATAGAAACAAATATAGAATATTACAATATTCCAATGCACAGGCATTGGAAATTAAAATATAAGCTGTAGGATTGGTGAAAATGATTTTGCACTTTCTTAATATACTTCTATATTAAAGAGAAAACCAAAGATATGATGTTATCATGACTAATATCTTGTTTAGTTCTTATCTGTGACTTCTATTTTTTGACAGGAAAACAATAAGAAAAATTACAATGCAATAGGATACCTGGTATTTGAAAATTGCAATCTCTCTCTCTCTCTCTCTCTCTCTCTCACACACACACACACGCACACGCACACGCACACACACACACACAAACACACACACACACATACACATCATTTACAGAAAGTAGAGTAGTCTAGGTTAATACAGAATGTTTGGGTTTGTCTACATAATAACTTCATTCTTCTTCTTTTTTAAAATCAGGATTTAAATACAGTCTATGAATTACCAGGAAGGAAAGATGACTTCGTAGAATTGGCTAGTGGTTCACTGTGCTCACTGATAAGTTCTGTCTTTTTGTTGAATCTGATAACCATGGAGAAGAAGGCTGCTCAGAACAGATAGCCAGGCTCTGCTCTGGTTTACATCAGAATGAAAGCTTCTTTGTGGCATAACCATTTGAGAGCTGGAGGGAAGAATTCAGAGACTCATGGAGCAGCAGGTACCAACTACAATTTCGTAATAAGAGAAAAGAAGAAAAATTATCAAAAAGATGTGCTCACTGGTACATTTGTAATACGTATAACCACAGGATAAGTGGACTAGCATTCTGATTCCAATATGGACAGTCTCAGATGTAGAAGAATAAAGATAATGTATTCATCAGTACAACCAGATTAGCATTAACTTAGCCAAAGGCAGAACCTCACTCCTTGTGTTTATGCTTCGAGACAATCTGGTACTTATTTATTTATTTTAAATTTCTGTTTCTAATACCTGCAGTGTATGTGCATATATAGAAATATTCAACTACTTAAAAATAACATTAAGGAAATTCTAAATTTAATAACTAGTGAAAATAAAAAATAAAATATGTAGACAGCTAAGCCTGAGAAGATTTTATTTATTTTCTGAAGGCCTGATAATTTATAGAATATTTTTATACTAAGTATAAAGGCATCAATTAGTTAATAATATTTGACTGTTTTTTTAAGATTGATAAATGGATTACTTTGTAAATTTCCTTGTAAATATATTTTCTATAAAGCAATTTTAACAACCTCAAGGAAAACAAGAATACTAGAATATCAAAAAATATAAATATTTGGCCTTAAAGAATAAAAGGACTTGCAGATAATGTTAAAAAAAATTTAAGGTGGCCATCACTTATTTAACAACTAGAATGCATCAATTAAAAATATGTTAGTTATCAAGATAAAATACAGAACCTCTGTCTGATAATATTTTAATAGGAATCAGAATTTCATTTGATGAAATCTGTGCTCTTTGTCCACATTTATAAAGCTTACCTGTGGGGAGTTGAGAGATTGTCAATGGCAAAGCTGTTTTTCAAGAGGACCGGGGTTCAGTCCCTAGAACCCAAGCATACAGTTTACAACTGCCTGTAACTGCAGTTCCAGGGTATTTGACACCCTCCTCCCACCTTTGCAGGCACCAACATGTGTGTGACACACACAGTCACACATACATCAAAACAAAATCTCTTAAGGACTTAACATATGCAAATATCAGTCCTCACATAGAATATTTTAAAAATATTTTAGCCCTCTATTATTTTGTGAATGGAGCTATTAGTTACCACTGAAGCCCTTTCTGGCTAGCTACTTTTATATAATCAATCTGCTTGTCGACTTTTAAAGTCATATGTAGACTGAAGAAGATGGCAAAGCAAGGCTCTGCAGGTTTTCTACGAGGTCAAAAGCTGCCTTGTTAGTCCTCACAGACTACAAAGGACACAAGCTTCAGAAAGTAATAGGGAGGAGAGCAGCAGGAAGACATCACAGGAATAGTCTTTCAGTAAAATCAGCTACAACACTTACAACGCATCCTTGCCATCCACCTCCTGTTGTGTTCCCTCAAGACTCTCAGGTTCTATGAATTTCCCTCAATAGGTTTCAAAAAAACCTTGTTCTTTGAGAAGTTTCCAGTGGTAGATTTATGAAATTAGACTTTAATTCTGTGTGTGCTGCCTGTAATTTGAAAGTTACCCTTATCTTTGCTTGTGGCATCTCTGTTCAGAATATTGTTCACCTCCTATTGTACAAATTGATTCCAGATTACCCTGTAATAAACTCAGATGTTATCTTCATTCATGTAGGACAGAGGGATTATATTATAATCCCAAACCTTACTACCTAAAACACAAAAATTATTATTTACCTGTGGCACATGTATGATATGGGCAGGTGTTGTAGGCGACTGCTTCTTTGTTCCCAGATGCTCAGGTCCGAAATAATCACAGAAGCCATATTATTTGCAACACTGTTTGGCCAATAGCTTAGGCATATTTCTGGCTAACTCATATCTTAAATTAACCCATCTCCATTAATCTGTTTATCACCACGAGGCTGTGGCTTACTGGCTATAGTTTCAGTGTCTGTCTTTGGTGGGGCTACATGGCTTCTATTTAACTCTACCTTCTTTCTCTCAGTATTCAGTATAGTGTTGCCCATCTAGTTCTATCAACATGCCAAGGTAGTTTCTTTATTTACTAACCAATAAAAGCAACACATACACAGAAAGACTTCCTACATAATTTCTCCTTTTCTGTTTAAATAAAACGGAAGGTTTTAACTTTAAAATGGTAAAAGTACATTTAACAAAAACAGTTATCAAGCAAAAATTATAGTTACAACGTTTGTATTTACTTTATCGTTTATCATAACTAAGAAAAACTATAACTGTAACTATCTATTCTTCAACTCCATCAAAGACTCCAGAAGGATATACTATTACCTAAGTAAACAGGAAGTGCATTGTAAGCAACTTCCGAAACTCTAGAATTGACAGAGACATCTCACTGCTTGGACAGTCACCCAAAGTTCTTCTGTAACACTACAGGCATCCATCTTCAGCCTATTGGCCCATAGTATCCAGCAGACTTTTCCATGAAGCAGGAAATTTCATAGATAGTTCCACCTACATTGGCAGTTCATCAGTCACTTTCATCTATGTCCTGCAGAATGTCTGGCAGACTCTTTCATGAAGCAGAGTCCCAAAAGACTGTCTTACCTTTAGGCAAGTTCAGCAGTCATTTCTTTGGGTTCTGCACGTTCAGTTCGCACAGCAGACCATCAAGCACTCTAGGTAAGAGCAGTTTCTTGCCCAAATGGTTAGCAAACTCCATGAGGAGCCTCTTCAACGCCCAACATCCTCTTGAAGTAGATTGGTGCTACCAGGATCAGATGTGTCTCATTGTCATTAAAAGTCCTACATTCTTAGAACACTTTAAATACCACATTCCATAGGAATTTGAGAGGTTTGAAGATTATTTATCTAACTAAAATATATCTCTATATAACTAGAAAACCTAACTAACATGACTACAAGCTTGACTATTATAGATGACTCTCTATTAATCTATACTTCTTAACTATACATTACATTTTTAAATAAGTTGCACAAACAGAATACCTTGATCAAGAGCAGAAATATACATAAAACAGAATTAACCAGTGCAAAGTATTGATCTCTTTACCAGGCAGGTAGAGATTCAGCTAACAGCAATTCATCAGATTTGCTGAGCCATTCATTCTTTACAGATGACCTTGGTAGGTGATATGGAAGAAACAACCAACTGTGAATCCAGTTTTTTTCACGTGTCTGCTCAACGATGACATGACACCTGTAATGGAAACTCACCCACAAAAGTCACTTCACCATACATAACTTTAGGAAGGGTGTATTGAGTACGGCTCTACAGTATAGGACAAGTACTGGGGACAGTCAACCCTTTGTAACCGTCACCACCAATATCAAAGATGTATGGCTGTCTTATTTATCTCTATACTTTATCATTATACAGCTTTCAGAGTCTGTATATACTGCATCCCTAATCCATACCTAATAATGTCAACATTGCTTATTATAAAGAAGTGTAACATATTACAACTGTCCTTGAAGAGTACAGGAAAACAATCCATCAAACATTAATGAGCTAACTGATACATTTCTAATTTGCATAACGATATCATGCTTGGAAAATCAGGTAATTAAGATGGGTTGTCCTTATTTACTTCTAAATTTTAAGGAAAATATTCATTAAAATAGTGAGCTTTTACATCTAGCCCAAGGAACAATATTGAACCCTCAGGGCAAAAGTCAGAACACAGTGAGACAAAATCTATTACCTGGATAATTGACTTCCATTTTTAAGGAAGGAATATAATCAGACAAGGAGGAAAATTGTCATAACATGGAAGAGGAAACTATATTTTCACTCTATATCATAGCCTAAATAAGATCTTGGAAACAATTTCCATTTATTTTAGATTATGACTAAGGAAAGCACTTACACTTTCTATGGAAGTGGGAAACACTGTCTTCTGGACTTCAATACAGAAGACTCAAGGTGTTAATGACAGGTCTGACTATGCATCTGAAGAATGGAAACAACTGCACATGGGAGGACTCCCAAGGCTGCTGACAACTCCGGGACAGCTAATATTTCCTCAAGGGAAGAATGATATTGTTCCCTTATTTATCCCAGCTTCTCTAATGGCGCTAGCCGGCTCAGATGTTCTGCCTGCCGTTTCCAAATATTGATGTGTAATTCTCCTACAGAGACCATCTCTGTGTGCTAGTGATGTCTCTTTGTCTGGGACAAAGGCTGTCTCTAATATTATTAGATCTGTGATGGAATGGTGTTTTTGGACTTTGAACTGTATTATTTTATGAGTGATTTTATGTTCAATGATTGGGCATTAATTTCAGTAAGGGTCCTAATATCTATAAGCTTTTATCTAATATAACCCTTCTATTTACTTTCTTGAAGTAACTCAGGAATGCTTGTCAGTCACACATGAGCTAGTCTTTAACAGAGAGAAGTGAGATCTTAAAGAAGCCAGTGCATATTTTCACTTGTTTAACAGAGAATAATTCCTGAATTCACTTTAATAAAATTTGAGATTATCCTTAAAGTAAGACATTTCATTGTATAGTGTTGGTGAGTTTGTAGAAAACTGAGCAAATAGCAGATCTGCCAGATTACTTCTTCCCTACTAATTATAACTATAATTAATATTTTATATTGGATACATTTTTAAATTAGTGGACTACTGTAGTCTGATAGTACTCTCATGGAGGCATGACAAATGGCTACTCATCCCAAAATGAAAAACAAACTGAAGTAAAGTAACCAACAATGTCCACTTTTGTGAACCAGTGAGTTTTACTGGGGTTAGTTACAATAATATGGGAAGAGAGTTACTTACAGGAGCAGAAATGAACCAATACAGCTTCATCACCCAAGCCCACACGCTAACATGGGTGACAACTCAGGAAAGCTGGAAACCTGGAATGCACTCTATGTGCTCCATGGGTTTAACAGGTTGGAAAGCTTCCTTTCCAGGTAGCCTGGTGCATTTGAGCTTCTACCATGCAGCTCAGCTGGTCTCTGCTTCTTCCAAGCCGCTTAGCTAGTCAGAGAGTGTCTCTCATCCCTCCTGTACTCATTTTAGATCATGGGGAAGGAGGTACCTAGTGAATCCGGTAGATTTCAAGGACTTCCTGAAGACATTGAGTTGTTTACTTCCAGGATTTAGTAATGTTCAATGAAAGATGGACTGTTTCACCTCTCTTTAGCAACCTGTGACTATGAACTCCTTCCTGAGAATATTCTGTAGGATATGCTTCCTCTTTTTATACTCCTTTAAGGAGATTCCTACAAAGATGGAAGCTTTTAATTACAGAGGAAATTGACAAATACCATTGATGAATTATTACTGATGAAAGGCGAGTTTACATTAGTTTTCACGCTGAGATTTGGTTTTAGTCACTACTAGATGTTATACGTCCATCACTACAGTATTTTATGTGGTGAGTTTCACTGGCCTAAAAGTATCTGAAACACCATCTCCATCTATTCGTTCCCTCTAGATTCACCGTGAGGTTCTGAAAAAGCAATATTCTTTGTACCATGTCATTTTACCTTTTCTCTGAAGTCATGGATTCATATAAGAATATCATATTTTATATAGCATAATATAATGTGTTATATAATTAGATACATCTGTTAAAAAATAGGTTCTATTTCATCCAATATGTATGAAGAACATCAGAAGAATAGAAATTAGAGAAAAATAATATAGAAATGATACAAAATACTTTGTATCACAAAATACTTTGATCATAACCACTCCACACTACCTTGACTTACTCCTGTCTCTCCCTTCTTCATCCTTCTCCTATTGTCTGGTATTATTCCTCCATTTTAACATTTTTTTTATTATGAGAGAAAACATAATTTTCCTTTTATATCTCCATTTTAAAAATGTGAGTTAGGAAAGGAATGTCGATAGATTTTTCTAACCTGATTATATTTCTGCATCTGCAGATGTTTCTATTTTAACCTTCCATCATTATGTACCACTCTACTGTTTTTATTTACATGAGTACCTTATTTATCTTATCCTATAGGCTTCTATGATAATGCTATTTTTCATTGTCTTTTACTTTCATATAACAAATACAGGCAATTTCAGTCTCATTGTAAGATTAGTAGTCTTAGCAGCAGATACCACTTTTTCATAACAATAGCTATAAGAAGCTTGTATGAGTATATAAGACTGTCCTTTAGTAATAAATAAAGATCATAGTCAAATATAAATGCTATATTTTAAACATCAAAGTTCTAGTGTGTAAAATACCACTTAAAGTGGTCATAGAAGGAAAACCTTAATAGTCAGTGCCTCTCAATTCTGATAGATTTCTAAATATGATTAATACAACACAATTGTTGTATTTGTATGAGTGTGTGTCTTTGAATAGAATCTAGACATGAGTTTCTACAGGGATAGATGATGGGGCTTAATTATAAAAAATAAGAAATTATATTAAGTTCTGAAATATTTTTTTTATCATTGTCTTTTGTGAAAGACCTGAAATCTTAAAGCAGGGCTTGTTCTATAATTCGAAAGACACCGAGTAAAACATAAATATGAAGTTCCTTATTCAAAATTATTAAGAACAATCGGGAGGCAGAGGTAGGCAGATCTCTGTGAGTTTGAGGCCAGCCTGGTCTACAAGAGCTATTTCCAGGACAGGAACCAAAAGCTACGGAGAAAGCCTGTCTCAAAAATTCAAAAAAAAAAAAAAAAAAACTATTAAGAATTTTGCATTCATGGATCAGTTCTTAAAACCAAGTATGTGGTCCTCTTAGAGAAACATCTTTTATAACCAAGGTGTCACATGCCCACAATGCTGGAGTCATTTATGAATGATGATAAATAAAATTTTCTAAGTGAGAAGATATAAAAGGGTCATTTAAACGTTAGTAATACCTTCCTGGCTCCATCACAGAAAACAAATTTGAAAGAAAAACCTTGTCAGAAGTGGAGAGAATTCACTGAAGACTATAAAATCACTCAGGTAACCTTAGCATAAACTACAGTAATGGCCATAAGTATAGGGTAAGGTACAGGATTATGGGGCAGGTAACCTCACATGAATACGGTAATGGCCATAAGTATGGGGTGAGTTACGGGATTACAGGGCATATTTAGAAGACAGTACACAGAATAATCATGGCAGATTGGGTATCAGTAACCAAATGAATAGATTTAAAAATTTCTATTTAAACAGAGAAAAACTGGGACAGGATTAGGCAAGAGTGTGCTGTCTCCATCTAATTGAAAATTACAGCAATCAGTTGCATATATGCTGTGAAATCTAGAGAAATCTACCTAAAATAGAAACTAGGAAGGTTTTGATGTTCTTTTAAGAATTGGAAACGATGGTATTTTGAGACAACCCTGAGGGATGTGTACCACAAACAGGAAATAAAGCTGAGAATAGAATACAGCCAAGAATAGAGGAAAATTAACATGGAAGTAATAGACAGAGGGGAAACAATTTTAACATAAGCTATGAAAAAAAGAAGCATATGTGTGTGGGGGGAGTGGAGAAGCAGGGTCTACAATTCATGGCATATGTTTAATGAAGTAATGAACTGTCAAAATAGAACAAATGATGCTGAGAATTAGGTAGGACAGGAACAGGTGAGCCAAGGAGAAAAAAAAATTCCTATTCATTTAACTGTACCAGTTGATTCAAAACACATATTTTAGTATACAAAATGTGTTTTAAGTCACTTATTTTAAAAATACTGAAGTCTTAGAGAAAGTGTGTGAATTGAGTTTAACTTACTAGAATTTTCGAAGCAAGAAATAGTCTTTGGCTCAGCACACCTAAGTGTTAATATGAGGCTCATTTTCCTCTCCTGCTCCATCCTCTGTGCTCGTCATCACTTTAGAAATACCATCAGCATGCCGGGCGGTGGTGGCGCACGCCTTTAATCCCAGCACTCGGGAGGCAGAGGCAGGCGGATCTCTGGGAGTTCGAGGCCAGCCTGGTCTACAAGAGCTAGTTCCAGGACAGGCTCCAAAGCTACAGAGAAACCCTGTCTCGAAAAATCAAAAAAAAAAAAAAAAATACCATCAGCATTATCCCATTTACATAAGAGTTATTTGATAGAAATGCTATTGTTGGTCTTTAACCACAGCCTGTTTTTCTAAGCATTTATATTTCTCTTCTTGGTAATTCTGGTATACGAGAACCATTGACTCATTTTTGAACCTAACAAATTGTTCCAAAGTTCTTACTCTGCATAAACAAGTGTAGATAAAAACTCTAGGTTCCATTCAAAATAGTCAAGATTCATGTTGTCATGGATTTTAACATTAAACATAAAGCTGAAATAAAAATTATGGCAAGTTAAAATAAAAGGATTTGGCAAACAGAAGGACTTATACTAGGTATGTGATAAGTGATAACAGGTCCTTGTAATCATTTAATCTTCAAGGATATGAACGATATGAACACAGTTCAACAACTCAGATATGAAAACAGAATCATCCTCCCCATATCTAACAAAGTGGTTAGCACTGAAAAATCAGAGGTAAATGCACACACTTTTCCTTAGCTTAATTAATAGAAGAATTATGTGATTCAAGGAAAAAAGTATTCATTCACTAAGCAAAATATAATGAGTTGGCATGAAGTTCTAAGATGCAACAGAAAGAATCCACAAGATGCACAACAGGATAGAGGTATTTCCTTCCTCTCTCCTTGGGTAAAGCCATGTGTCTTGATTATGGATGTAAAGACTCTGTTACCAGCTAAGTAGTGGTGATTGTTTCAATACCTGATCAGAAGGTGAACATCATCATTTTATAATTTGTCTCACAGTGTCATTGGCACTCACTTATTGAGTTAAAAGATATGTAACTACAATACAATTAAAACTAAAACTCTAATAATAGTTTTTGTTGATGTTGGAATTTTTGTTTTTTGTTTTTGTTGGTTTTGTTTTGATTAAAGAAGCAGTGTTTCTCAGTGTAACTCTGCAACAGTCCTACAAGTCCTGGAAACCATTCTGTAGACCAGGCTGGTCTCGAACTCACAGAGATCTGCCAGTCTCTGCCTCCTAAGTGCTGGTAATAAAGGTGTGCGCCACCACCACCTAGTCTAAAAATAGCTTTTCTACCCAAAGTTCTCAATTTGACTTTCTTTGTATATAAAGTGTAGAAATTACTGAACGGTTTGGATAGGCAACCATCAGCACATTTTATTTGTTTCAAAGTTCACTTTATAGCGTCATGTGAGTCTTAATCCAAGGTACACAGAATCAGCCAGTTGTCAAAGGGTTCAACTTGTAACACAAAGTTGCTTAGGTAAGAAAAATCACATATTTTATTAAACATTTCCACTGCACATATTAAATGCCAGTGTTGCTATAGTTTCTATTGTGTACCATAAATGTGTGAACGATGCTTTTTTATGCTTTGGTAAATTCTCATCAGCTTCCTTGATTAATGTTTACTGGGTCTCCACAAAGAGCGTGCCACTACACCTGGCATTGAACTTAATCTTTTCTCCAGGCTGATGAATCAGCACCCTCAGATGAAAGGGTGACCTAAAATGTGAATACTCCACAAAGAGAAAAAAAATGCTCTCAGCTAAGATAATTCATTCTCCTTTTCAATATCTTTGTCCTTAAGGAGAAGGCAATCAAGCATTGTCTTTGCCTTGCCTCGCTTCAGGAAATGCTATGTTAGCACTCTTCCCATTGTCCTCACCCACCCCCCTTATTTCACTCCTGATGCCCTTTCTTAGAAGTTTAAAATAGTCAAACTTCTTGCAAAAAATAGGATTGCGTATATCTTTCTCTTCTTTCAAGAGAAAACAGCTGGGAACCACATAGAGTATATGGTACCCCATCAGTTATCAATTAATGATTTATCAGTTGTTAATAATTAATTTTCATGTTTTTCTATCCTGAGAAAAATTTGTTTCCCATTATCATTTAACCTATTTCTTCCTCTCTTTATTTTATTTATTTATTTATTTATTTATTTATTTATTTATTTTTGGTAAAACAAACCTTCTTGGGTTTATGTTCTTTTCCTAATACTTTCCATAAAGGCAAGTGGGAAATGACTTTTTAATTTAGGACACAAAAGGAAATGCAGGGAACCTGTGGAGATAATGTAAATAGAGTAGATCTTACAAAAAGGAAGTTCTTACAAACTAAAAATGAAACTCCTGATATGAACCCAAACAAAATGTAGCTGGTAAGTTTGCGAGGCATTTTTGCTCTTGTGTTCATTGTAGATCTATTCATCATAGCCAAGAGGGGAAAATAACTGTTGTTCCATTAACTGGTGAATGTAGCCAAGGAATGTACTCTAACTACATGGAATATTATCCAGTCCTTAAAGGGAATGAAATTCTACATTTGTAAAGATAACGGTAGAAATGGGGATCATGTTACTAAAAGGTAAGTGTCATACACAAAAAGATAAATGCCATTTGAAACCTTCAAAAGTTAACCTCACAGAATTTAAGAGCAGAATTTCTAGAGGCTGTGGAGAGTGGGGAGTGGTAGGTGGGGAAATGATTAATGGAAATTTAAGAGCTGGGAGCTTTAATGTATTGTTCTTTGGCAGGATTACTTCGTACGATAATGTTCTGTGTTTGTGTCTTGAACTGGGAGAGCTCAGTAGAGGTTCCCATTTAATACTGGGAGGTTGTAGGACTTGAGAAGGTGGAGTTTACTAAGGTCTCTTCAGGCTTTTGTAGTGTGCTTTTGGGGGGCTGGGGATAATGCCAACTTTTTCCTTTCTTTGTCTTTCTGTTCATGAAAGAAATGGTTTTTCTCACTACTCACTCAGGGCCAAGATGTGTCTAAAACCATGGGTCCAACTGGTCTTGAACTGAAACCCCTAAGGAACAATCCATTTCTCCTTACAAGTTCATTGTCTCAGATATTTGTTAAGGACAACAAGCTGAATAAGACAATTATGCATTCAAATGTTATTAAAATAATAATAAAAACTTTTACTATGAAGAAAGATAAATACTGAAAAAGAGAGAGATATTTCTCTTGGCCTAATGCCATGTCAATTTGACATGAGCTACTCAGTGAGGAAGGACCCTCAGTTGAGAAATGTCTTGATAAGATCCATCTGTAAGATATTTTCTCATTTACTGATCACTGATGGAGGGCCCAGCCCACGGTGCATGGGGACATACCAGGACCGGTGGTCCTGAGTGCTATGAGAAGGTGGACTGTGGACTGAGCAGGCCAGGGAAAGCAAGTCAGAGAAAGCAAGCCAGTAAACAGCTCCCCTGCATAGCCTCTGTGGCACATCCTGCCTCTAGGATCCTGCCCTGCTTGAGTTCCTGTCCTGACTTCCTTCAGTAAGGAATAGCAATGATGAAGTGTAAAAATAAGTATAACCCTTTCCTTTCCAACTTGCTTTTTGGTCATAGTGTTTTATCGTAGCAATAGAAACCCTAAGCCGATACATGTGTACATAAATGCATACACAACACTTTAATCATCAATATATGCAGCTTTTTATTTATTTATTTTTATTTATTTATTAAAGATTTCTGCCTCCTCCCCGCCACCGCCTCCCATTTCCCTCCCCCTCCCCCCCAACCAAGTCCCCCTCCCTCATCAACCCAAAGAGCAGTCAGGGTTCCCTGCCCTGTGGGAAGTCCAAGCACCTCCCACCTCCTTCCAGGTCTAGTAAGGTGAGCATCCAAATAGCCTAGACTCCCACAAAGCCAGTATGTGCAGTAGGATCAGAACCCAGTGCCATTGTTCTTGACTTCTCAGCAGTCCTCATTGTCCGCTATGTTCAGCGAGCCCGGTTTTATCCCAGGCTTTTTCAGACCCATTCCAGCTGGCCTTGGCGAGTTCCCGATAGATCATCCCCATTGTTTCCGTTTTAAAACAAATTAAAATTTATTTGATCTGAAAAAGAATTAGACAACAAAAAGTCAGTGTATGACATCTTAGTGTATGTCGTCCTATTAACGATTTATATGATTTTTGTATCCCTACTCCATGGAAAATACCAAATTCACATTACTCATCCTCTAGCAAACAGACTTCTGACTTAATCTGAAGTATTTTCTTGTTAGTATTTTAACAAAATATCCTACTGCAATTATAGAGTAACTATAAGCTGGATGCAGTGGCACATGCCTTTCTTACCAGCATGCAGGAGGTAGAGTCAGGGAGATCAAGGTCTACTTGGCCCATACAGCAACTTCCAGGCCAGCACATAGGGCTAATGCTTTGTGTGTGTGTGTGAGCGCGCGCGCTCGTGTGCATGCGTGTGTGTGTGTGTGTGATGGGGTGAGGGTGAGAGAGAGAGGATGACAGGATGAAGGGAGAGAGAGAGACAGAGTTATACATTGCCAGATCTACCACTTGTATTGCCTAATGTCACTAAATAAGTTTCCTTGGTAAGGTATATCCTAATTTGAATAAAATGTTACTATTTTCTTGTATCAGGGCGGAGAAAGAGTAAAAGTACTAGCTATAAAATCAATTATTTAGAAATATACAAGTCAGATGTGTAATCTTTCTGATGCTGACTATTAACAAATGTTTTTACTTTTCAGCAAAATAGAAGTTTCCTATAGAGTTATATTTTCTAATATGTGTTTCTTCTTTTCAGGAAATTAAAAATGTAGGCAAAATTAAGGACTATGACATAGTTGTCTATATTTACTGAATTGTCCTTCTTTGAGTGGGTTAAAAAGATGCTTGGGATACGGACCTTTGTTAGTAGTGAAGATGATCATGCAATGCAAACTGTTTAGCAGGGAATGTGGTGGGGAGATCATACAGACCATGGGGCATATGGTGCAGTTTTCAGAATATTATAACCAAGGTAAAAGGGGGTAGAGACTCCTTGAAATATGATTCTTATTTTTAATATTTTCCCTGATCACTATAGAATGAGAAAAGAATTAGAATTGGAGGTGACAGATAAAAGTACTGTAAAATATTTAAAAGTCTATAACAATTTCCATAATCTTCATAGGTAGATTCTGCCTGGAGCAAACTTTGAGTGAGTCACAGTTTGCTTTGTTGATCAGGATCAAAGCCTAGTTTTAAATCGAATCTGCTAAGAGGACATGAGACGGATCACGGTTTCCTTTTCAGATTCTTGGATCCTAAATTGTCAGAATGTCTGGAGTTAGTAATGGGCACCTGGGCCCTTTTTGTAAAGGAGTTTCTGGATTAACCTGGCTTCAAATGAGAATCTGGACGTCACCCTATCATAATGTGACTTTTAAATCCAGTTCTAAGACCTTACTTCTGCCTCACTTAGTATAGTGAGTGCTTACGGCTCTTTCTAAGTTCAAATTCCACTGTCCACTTCCTTTCCCACTGCTCCCTGACTGCCCAATTGCTCCTA
The DNA here is from genome assembly GCF_950005125.1 of Chionomys nivalis. NCBI lineage: Eukaryota > Metazoa > Chordata > Mammalia > Rodentia > Cricetidae > Chionomys > Chionomys nivalis. Next base: position 55,772,402 of record NC_080095.1, read on the forward strand.
GACATCAAGAGACTCCACTTAAGGTTCCTCTGGCCCTCTCACCTTGTTGTGCCTCGGTTAGGAGTCCTTCCACCTCTGTTCTCAGATATGAGCTTTTTCACTTACCGGTTGTGCTCCTCAGTTCACAGGTGTGCTTGATTTGGCTTCACACCATGAGGTATAAAACATAGATATCATGTCTTAAGGTGCACTGCTTTGTCTATGAAGAAGAGTATCTCAGAGAGCAAATTTTCCTCCATTAGACGCTTTGATCTGACGAATTAATTGTTTATTCTGAAGCTTCGAGTGAAAATTTTAAGACAGGCTCACTGACCTATGTTGTTTCCTTGTATCATGCCTTGCTGGATGGGAAAAGAAATTGAATTGAGTTTTTAATGAAACATTCTCACATTTGAAATAATTTAAAGCATGCAATCCTTTTGGAAAACTGCAGTGATAGGCTTACTCTCTTAGCCTTTGCCACTGTACAATGGAAGATAGCCTTGCCTCTGCTCCACTAGTGTTATACCCAGAAGAAATGTCAGCACGCACCTTGCAGAAGCTGCTGTTTACTCCAACCACCAAAGGCACTGCAAGAAGCATTCACTCATCAATACCCAAAGTCCATCAGTGGCCATTTACCACTGTGTCTGTATCTCATACCACAGACCTAAGGAAGCTTCCATAAATAAGCTGTTTTCTACCCATTATTTCATAATAACCATTCTCCTCATGTTGAATCAAAGCTTATGACACTGTTCTGTAAATGCAATTATGACGCAACTCATGTTTGGTAGCCTCATTGTTTCCTAGGTTTTAAAAAAGTTCATCTTCTCCCAATAATATGGATGGAATTCTCCAAAGAGAAGCCAGGTCACTTTTATGGGTGGGAACTGGGGACTCAACTGAAGAGACTGTGCTGTGCCTATGGGATTGAACAGAGAACATTTCGTAGAGGAATCATTAAAGATCCCCACCTCTTCTTAAATAGGCGCATCTATTGTTTTAACGTGAGGACATAAAGTTGCCCCATGAAGGCATATATTCAAAAGACCGAACACCTAGACTGTAGCAACTTTAAAAATCAAGATGGTTTTAAGAAAGTAAAATAATTAAAGAAATAGGATGCAGAATTGTTTACACAATGGGGTGACTCCCCTCATCTCTCTCCTCCTAATCACCACAAAAGAAGAGAGAGAACGGCAGGTATTCACGGTGATTAATTACACACATGCCTCCCCAGAGTCATAGCGTGGTGATAGATGTCTGCATAGTGCTGAAGTCCTCTAATTAGGGCTGACTGAATATGGTAGATTAAAATTCTAAACATTAGGCTTTGGGGAAAAACGCCAGCCCCCATTCAATTTTCATTAGCTTAGAGTCACTTCATATGTTCAAGTCATCTGAGAAATATTTATAGGTTCTCTGTGAAGTTGAGCTACATCCAAGCAATGCTTAAACCTGACAAGGAGTTTTGAATCCTTGAGCAGAAAGGATTTTTGTTTTCATCAGTGCCTTCTGTGCAGGGGCCTTACCTTCATAACGTTAATTAAAATAATTGAGAGAAAACAGACGGGATGCCTTTTAAATTATCACATTTATTTGCTCCATTTCTTAGTTTTAAAGCTTTAACCCAGTTTCCTCTGAATTATAGATTTATACCTAGCTTAGGGTTTTCCTTAATTTACTCTTTTGAAACCAAATTCCCATTTCTTAAAATGTTAGCACTACTTCAAAAAGAAAAACAGCCCAAGTAAGTTTTTATTTTATCTGCTATTTATTTTCCATGTTTTCTTAAGGGGGAGATTTTATTTTAGTATAGAAGAACATAAGTCAAAGAAAAATAATACACCTGGGGTACATGGTAAAAATTAGGAAAACAATTTTAGCAAGACCCTCTGAGGTGTAGTAATGTGTATATGTAATCCACTAACTAGTTAGGTAAAGCTACAGAAGATAGCTATTGGTCTTGTCACAGCTGGTGATACGGCTTCTGGTGGTCAGATTTTTAAGCTCCGATGTTTTCTCCGACAGATATAAAGGAGGACAAGACTGAACAATGGGATTGAAGTATTTGGGTGGACAGGACATACCAGGTGAGGATTTCTTCATCTAGAATCCACTCTCACCTCTACAACCCCTTCTGGCAGAACATTTTTTTGACACTGGTCTACTTGGGAAATATAGACAGAGCTGGAAGCAAAGATTCCCGTTAACAACCTAATTTTGAGCTTGAAGACTTATCACTTGCCTGTCAGCTGAAATCTTAATGAGAAACTTTCTGGACAAACAGAGAAAATTTGAAAGCAGGGAAATAATACTCAAGCTTTGAGTGTGTGTCACAAAATAGAATAAGCAGCTTCTCCCTTTGGTACTTGGCAACTGCATTGCATTGGTGATTTTGCCACCATTTGCATTTTCCTGCTAGATTGTAGTTCTCTGCCTCACTGGGGTTGTGTTAGGGTGGGTGAATTTTTCACTATCATTTTTGCACACTCTCTGATTTCATGACAGAGACAAATCCAGTGTAGGAAGTTTTGTCTGCATATTTTTTCACCCTATTGCCTTTAGGTTAATAAAGCACAAAATACCATTCACATTCTAAAAATAGTCCAAGTTTACCATGTACAGGCATATTTTTGTGGCCTCTGATCTCAAGTTGGTGCAATCAAAAGAACTGAACTCTGCACAAAGCTAATTAAAATGCAGGTCTGAGGAATCCTCAGATCCTATAGAAAGGTTTCCACATACATTCTTAAAGAAAGGAACTATGTCAGATTGAACATTTGTGGTTGACATATTTTCTTGAGTTATTTACTCATTTTCTCCTCTTTCTGATTCTAAGGATGGTCATAGTTTCCAAAGAGTCCCTTGACTGAAATATTCTTATTTCTTACCCTAAATTGTCAGTATTCTTGAGATGTTTCAGCTGTTCTTCAATCCTAAACTTAAAACGTATTTCAGGAGCATTATTTAAATGTAACTTAATGACTATTAGAATAAAATGAGATTGCAATTGCTTGATAATACTGAAGAACATATCCATGGCTTAACACTATCTTCTTTTAATTTTCTTAGCATGTGAAAATCTGACAAGAGCCATTTGATTCAAGTTTTGTTAATCCTTCTCTGTGAATTTTCTAGAAACTCAAGTCGTACAGTGTAAATGTTTTCCTAAGGATAGGATTTTGCCTTTATGGAAAAGGTGTACCATGGTCAAAAATGGTTACTTTGAATACAGACTCCACACTCAGATTTCAGGATGAAGAACCAACGAAAAGAGCAAAAAGGATGCTGTGGAAAGAGCTTCCCTGTGCCTGCCATCGCTGTGGCTTAGGCTGAAATACCTAAGGATTGTCTCGTTCAAGAACTCCAGATGCTTTTGCTGCTGCTGCTGCTACTGATGGTGGTGATGGTGATGACTACAATGATGATAAGAATGGAAACTGAAATGGCAAGTAGTTTCTGGCACTTTCTACTAGAAATCATTATTTTGTAATCTAAGAACTATGCAAGCTGCAGATAAATGCTATAATCATGGCTTCACTTTTAACAAGACCTATACTGAAAAGTTAACTAATCAATCTAAACTTGAAAAATCTTAAGAAAAGAATGATTTCAATAACAGAATCACAGAAGTCGTGGAGAGAATCAATTATACATAGGGACATTTTATAAAATTATATATATATATATATATATACACACACACACACACACGTGTGTGTGTGTACAGGGTTCATTGTACACAGTCCTTCTGTTCATGGAACACCTTTATAAGCATCTTATAAAGGGATCTTAGAAAATCGTTAGGGAGTAAATCAGATCACCAGTAATGTGTGTTAGAAAAATTACATGAGCTAAAACAGCAGCTACAAAAGTGAGCATATTTGTAGAAATGCACATCTTCTACACTGCATTGCGAGAATAAAATATAAGATTTTATTCTTTTTATGACAATAAATTTTATATTCTACTATGCATTTGTGCATATAATATGCTCTCCATTTTATATCCTGTTAGCCTGTAGAGTTATAGTCACTACTGGATTGTATTAAAACTGCCTCATGGTAAGATTTTACTTGAAGAAAAAGAAATGGTGTTGTTTATGACTAATACTGCAATTCTTATGATTTACACTTTAAACATGTTTATAAGTGTACATCTACAATATTCCAAACAGATGCACTGATAGCACATTCACAAGTGAAATAAAATGTCTCTTCATGTGTGAGAATGGGCAAATGGAGGACTAAATCCGGGTGATGCTACTGCTTGTGCTGAAGTGGGCAGCAAAGCTTTAGATGTACCAAGCATGCCTATTCACGGTTGTGTAGGGTCCTTTCAGTGCAGTCCCATGTGAGACAGCTTCAATTTACTTAAAAATTTCCAGCTTTTGTATTCTGATACAAACTTTAATCACTGTACCACTACAGAGCAAATAAAGAGGGATGAATGGAATACTGAAAATTAAAATGTAGACAACTTACTAATGAGTCTCTATGGTGCCAATTAAGCAAACTTGATAACCTCTTTATGTGCCCTTTTATTGATCAACTTAATTTTATGATGAAATCATCTGGCTTTATGGATAAACTTATTCTCAAAATAGAACGAGAATAATTGAGAGAAAAATACATACTATCTCTTTTGAAGTTCCTGATATGAAGAAACTAAGTCTCAGGGGTGATGATTTATTTCCTACTAGATAACTAGTTCATGACAATAGTATATTATACTATTAATTAATAGTAAATTAAGCTCGGAAACTCAATAGTGATGAATCTAATTTTCATTTAATATATAAAAGACTGCTTTTCATTCCAAGTTGCAATTATGCCCTGGAGCATAAGTCAGGTCTCAATTTCTATGCTCAGTCAGACTGTAAAGCCACCACACTTCCATTGGTAAGTTTGTTCCTTAAAATCTTCCCCCAGCAGTGATGATCACTAGGCTGGGCAAGGCTGTTGAACTCACTGTGATGGTGAGAATGGTGAGAGCTGGCTGGCCCACCAATTCTGCGCCTACCCAGGCCCAGAATCAGTTTTATAAGTTGGCTCACCCCAACATCTATCCATCTAGATCTGCTGGAGCATATGAAGGGACCTGATCTGCAGATTCAAAGCGGCTGGATCTCCATGACAAACAACAATAACAGGACAACCAAGAGGAGCTCCACTGAGAGCCCAGAATCTCCAGTGTAGTAGAAACCAGAGACCTTGACCCAGACCAATGAACTTTTGCAGTTAACACTTGCACGTAAAGATATATGGATAAAAGGGTTTACTACATGACTCACTGTGTCAAATGACAGCTTCCATGATGAGAGTTATTCTTTTTCTTTTTTTCTCTTAAATTTAATTTTTTTTTAAATTTTATTTTCCGGGGCGGGTTTTAAGGGCAGAGGGTATATACAAAGGGACTGAAAATGAATGAGTCCGAGATGCAGGATGTAAAAAAGACAAAGAATAAAAGTTTAATGAAAAAAATAAAGCTTCCCCAAGAGTCACCTATGATATTAAAGAGCTTGGAGCAACTGTTCTATGCTTTACTACTATTTACTTAAATCAACCAAAAACTCTTCTCTCACAGTTCTACAGGCCAATCATCCAAGTAAAGATGTCATCAAAGCCTCATTTTTCCGGCTGCCTACAGAGAACACTCGTCTGCCTCCCAGTAGTTATTTGACTTTTCTGAGCGTAACAAAGTTCTGCCTTTATTTTCATGTAGCTCCTGTCCTGTGTTTCTGTGTCCTGTCTCTTTTGAAAACTTACTATCATTCAATAGAGTACCCACTCTAATCCGGTATGATTTCACCTGAATCCTTAGCTCAGCTGCATCTCCCAGGAGCTGTATTCCAAATAAGATCGCATTCACAGGTTATGTCATAAATACATTTTTGGGAAAGAATGTTATTCAACCCTGTACAGTCCCCAGGAATTTAGATTTGTACAACTTAATTTTATAATATAAAATGATGTGACATCCATCATGATTAATATGATTGAGTCCGCTATTTGAGTAGGGTTATCATATCCACTGTTATCAATCACATCAATTTGGGTTTTGGAATATGGCACTAATCCATCTTTTACAGTATTGGAGTAGGTACTCTTCTTGTTTCTATGACAAACTGAGCGATAAAAGAATTTAGAGAGGGATTGGTTTACTCTGATTGACATTTTAAGAGTATGGTTTTAGTCGTGGGAGAGGCATGATGGCATGAGTTTAAGGCAGCTGGTTGCACTATTTACATAGCCAGCAAACAGAGAGATAAAAAATAAGCCTATGTTTACTTCATTCAATTTTCTTCTTTATTCAGCTTTGGATCCCAGCTCCCAGGTAGGTTAATACTACATTCAGGGTAGGCTTTCTCTTCTTCAGGTAAAAGTTTCTGAACATGCCCTTATTGTTTCTTACTATCATAGGCACATCCCCTGTTTCACAACTTTTGCTGTGGGTTGTTTTAGGAAAAACTTCAATGCATTGTATTTTATCTTTGTAAATCAACTTAGACAAGCAGGGTAGAACAACTTAGATAAGCCAGATATTTCACCAGTATGACTTCTGGCTGCCTGTTGATTGGGTGATGGTGCAACTCTTTTTGAATGCTTCAGCAAAGGCCTTTAACTTTTATTTGGACATGAAGATAAGAATCCACAGGTGCAATGCTTTATATCCTTCTTTCATGATGATACAGTTCACAATCACTTTGATTTCTATCGTCATTAAGCCTCTCAGGTATGATAGGTATCACCGAGGGCCAGTGTTTCCCTCCTTCTGTTTTTCCTCCATGTGTGGGAGAAAAGATTAAGTTAATAATTCAGAATGTCAGGGGTTAGTACACCTCTGGGTGTTTGTCTGCCATTTGGCAGACCAGTTTTTAGACTATGCTATACTATTTGTGTATTCTTTCAATGAAACAGGTGTTGCCAAATGCATCCTTTTCCTCCTGAGATGAGACTGATAAGTACTATATTTATTTAAAGGGTCAAGGTGAAAGACACACTTCCAAGAAAACAGCAATGTAAACAAAGGAACTAGTGACAGCCAGAGAAGATTCCATCATTAAGGCTTTAAAACATGGGGAAACACTGGGTCACAGTAAAACATACTCCAATATTCCTTCCATGTTTTTTATATTAGATGCAAAGATGCTTATTTTTTAGACTTAGCAAGAGAATGATGTGTCCATATCATCTTCAGTAGATATGGCTTTCTTGTCTTCTGGGAAGAAAATAACCCTTAACAGGGAATTGTGGATTCTGCAAGCTAAGCCTTGTCTTGGATTATAGGACACAGTCATAGCAATGATGTACTTGTTAACCTTGTTCTGGAAACTTCTTCTGCATCCTCACAGCTCATCCTTGTCCATTAACTTTTATAATTTCTTCATAATGCTATAGTACTTATTGGGCCATCGTCATTTATTTTAATTATGATTTTTCTCTATTAACATATAAACTAGGCCAAGGACTATTTTTGTTAACCTATTTGCATCCATCTCACTGACAGAGCACATGGCATGTTTGAATTTCTTAAAATTGCTAATTAAGTAAATTAATTCTTTTTCAAATAATAGCTTCTCTTGTATTTATCTGAGCTGACAAGTATGACCAGATATAATAAGTAAGTAATGGCTTCTCCCTACCTACAAATAGCTTTGCACTCACACAAATGTTGGAAACTAGATTTCCTATTTTGCCATCACTGATTGTCTTAGGATTTCTATTGTTTTGACAAAACAACATGACCAAAAAGTGAGCTGGGGAGGGAAGGATTTATTTGACCCACACTTCTACATTGTTGTTCATCAGTGAAGGAAGTCTGTTGGGGGAGGCTTCTTGTTCATTTCCCAGCTGCCCAGACTCCCACTGGAATAATCACACAGAAATCTGTATTAATTGCAATATTGTTTGACCAATAGCTCAAGTGTACTTCTGGCAAACTCTTTTATCCTAAATTAACCCATTTCTATTCATCTGTGTATTGTCATGAGGCTGTGACTTACTGACAAGGTTCCATTGGCCTCTGGTAAAGGTGACTGTCTCCTGTGGGTGGCTACACAGCTTCTCTCTGACTCCACCTACTATTTCTCTATATATGTCTCTTCCAGCCTGGCTATATTCTGTTAAGCCATTGGCCAAAAGCAGCTTCTTTACTATCCAATTACATACAGAGGGGAATCCCACATCACCTCCCCTTTTCTCTCTAAATAAAAAGGAAAGCTTTAACTTTAACATAGTAAAATTACATATAACAAAACAGATATCAAGCAAGAATTATTGTTACAATATTTATATCTACTTTATCTTTTATCATAAATAAAGAAAACTATAATTATAACGTTTTTCTTCAACACCGTCAAAGACTTTAGAAGAAATAATATCACCTAGGGAAACAGGAAGTACATTGTAAGCAACTTCTAAAACTCTAAAATTCACAGAGACATCTTGCTGAATGGACAGTCACCCAAAGTTCTCCTGTAATATTGGAGCATCCATCTATAACCTACAGGCCCATAGTATCCAGAAGACATTTCCATAAAGCAGGAAAATATAAAGACAGTTTTGCCTATATTGGCAGTCAGTCACTTTCTTCTGTATCCTGCAGAATGTCTGGCAGACTCTTTCATGAGGCAGGAACCCCAAAGGACCATCTCACCTTTAGGCAAGTTCAGCAGTCATGTTTCTGTGGGTTCTGCATGTCCAGTTCCTACAGAATAGCATCAAGCAGTCCAGGCAAGAACAGTTTTTTGCTGAAATGGTTAACAAACTCCATGAGGAACCATATTCCTCTTGAAGTAGATTAGTGATGCCAGGAGCAAATGTGTCTCATTGTCATGAAAAGTTCTATGTTCTTAAAACATTTGAAATGCCATATTCCATAGGTCTTTGAAAGATTTGATGATTATCTATACAATTGAAATATATAGATTACTATTAACCTGTATTTCTTAAATATACATTACATTTTTAAATGAGCTGCACAAACACAATACTTTAATCAAGTGCAGAAATATACATGTGACAAAATTGATCTTAAACTTAAATTTGTATCAATAAACTTTTATAGCATATCTCCCTTAAATGTGAACAAACATTTATAAACAACCATTTAGGGAATTTGGGCATTGTTCTCTCCCAACTACTTCCTTCTTTTTGTTGTGTGAAGTATTTTTTGGGGGGTGTTCATGGTGACCTCTCAGGAGATGAAGATGGACACTAAAAAATGATCCCACACTAGCTCAGAATTGAGTATAATAAAGGCTTATTTATTTACAGGTAAACTCACAGATCAGAGTCCTCTGTACAAATGGTAACCAGGGGCCAAATTCAGTAATCAGGAAAGAGAGCAAGCGCATGCTTTACTTTGGCTTATATAGTACAAAAGGCCATGCCAAAGTGGGCTGATATCTTAAGGGCTACTGGCTGAAGGCGTTCCTACATCAGAACTCAGGACAGAAACCCAAACAAGACAAGATCTGGGAGGCAGTAGCTACTGCATTGGCCATGGAGGGATGCTGCTTACTGGCTTCCCTCTCCTGCTTTCTTATAGAACCCAGGACCACCATGCCAGAAATGGCACCGCCCACAATGGACTGAGCCCTTTCCCATTGAGCACTAATGGAGAAAATGCCTGCATTACAGTTGGATCTCATGAAGGCATTTCCTCAACTGAGACTACTTATTTGAGGTTCTAGCTTGTGTCAAGTTGACACAAACCAGCCAATGAACTGCTTTAGAGAATGAATAACATTAAGGAGGGAAGGTTCCAAATTTTTGCTTGTTATATGACTTATTGGTATATAGGAGACTATTCAGCTTTGATTCAGCTCTTACATTAATTTAACAAATGAACTATTAGACTCTGTTATGGAAGGTTTTGGAGAAACTGAACATAATATGTGTAAGTGTGCAATATTGGAATATTGTAGCGAGCTGCGTGAAGCCACACCTGATGGCGATAATGGCTAAGACCTGACTTATGCTATTATCATGCAATAATTGTCAGCTGCTTGCGTATGCGTGGACCTATGGGCAGTGCCCACCTGACAATCCGGGGTTGGCGGCCCAGGCCTACTTAAGGGCTGGGAGAGGTTTGCCCGGGGAGAGAGGAGGAGAGAGAGGAAGGAGAGAGAGAGAGAGAGAGAGAGAGAGAGAGAGAGAGAGAGAGAGAGAGAGAGAGAGAGAGAGGAGAGAGAGAGAGAGAGAGAGAGAGAGAGAGAGAGAGAGAGAGAGGAGAGAGAGAGAGAGGAAAAAAGGAGAGAGGAGGAGAGGGAGAGAAAGAGAAGGGAAAGATTGCTGTGAATAAAGTCCTGAAATAAACTGCTTAGCAAGAAGAGCTCTGGTGTTTTGTCCTTCTTGCTGGACGAGGGGGGCCACGACAGAATATGACATGAAAACTAAAGAAACCTAGAACACATAAAACACTCCTTGTACATTATTCTGCATATATGTACATGATGTCAAATATACTAAAACCAAGGGCAAAACTTGAGCAAGAGTCAAAACAAAATATGGATGTATTCTTATTTATAAGGAACCACATCCTGTCTTTCTTTTTTTCCCTTATATATTTATTTTATGTGTAGTGTGTATGTAGTATAAGAGTTCATGTATACTTGTGTGTTTGCTTGTGTATGTGTGGGGAGTGAGAGGATGCATACTTTGGTGTCTATGTGTAGGTCAGAGAACAAATGTGTGTTGACACTTGTATTCCACCTTGTTTAAGTTAGGGTGCCTTGTTCATTGTTGCATGCACTAGGCGATCTAGGCCACAAGTTTCCAGGTGTATTTCTGTCTCTCTCACCACTCTTACCATAGGCTCATTGGAATTACAAATGTGTACTACAGCATCTTGTTTTGAGTAGGTTTTATTGATCTGAACTCTGGTCCAAATACTAGCAATAGGCAGTTTGTCTAAGCTCTTTCCTCAGGTCATCACATGGCTTCAATTTTAAATCCTCCATGTTCTGATATTTTTATTATCATTTACTGTGATTTAAATGGCACTGTTGTTTGTGTGGATTTGGACTCAATCCTTATGGATATCATAATGTAGTATTTTTTTTTAGTACTATCCCCCTCTTACTTTTTAAGCTTGCGCAAAGTTCTTTTCTGAGTGCTGTTAGAAAGAAAAACAAATTCTCATCATACTTAAAACTGGTTTATGTTTGTGGTTTCTGTAGATACTAGAATTAGAATATGGATTCAGCAAGGAAGTTGAAAAGAAAAATTCTATTAAAATAGATTACTAGCATTGAACAAACATGTCGCCTAGAAATGCTTGGCAATAATTCACTACACAAATTGTTCTAGATAAGCCACTTAAAATTTTATTATAGTACAAAACTAGAAAATATGTATGAAATTTATGGACTTCCTGTCATTACAAGCAAATCAAAAAAGATTATTAAGCCTGAATAGAGCAAAAGACCATTCTGTTTTATAGTTCCTGGTGGCTGTATTGAAAGAAGAGACAAACTTCTGAAAGGCACTGGACTAGAATAACAATGTATTTGCTTAGTGTAATGTAACATTTTTTTTTGCTTTGTTAGTTGCCTGTAAGCTGTGTTTAATAATTACTGAACAGTTTGGCCCTAAATATAGTTCTTTGTAGTGTCTTCTTTGATAAATCAGCAATTTTCTATAAAAGCAATATCGTGGTTATCTCTTACAAAGACTAGTGATTAAAACTCAAGTTTTGTCTAAAATTGTATTGGATCCATATAAAGTCACATGTAATTAAAAATTTATTGCCGGGCGGTGGTGGCGCACGCCTTTAATCCCAGCACTCGGGAGGCAGAGGCAGGCGGAGTTCGAGGCCAGCCTGGACTACAAGAGCTAGTACCAGGACAGGAACCAAAAGCTACGGAGAAACCCTGTCTCGAAAAAAAAAAAAAATTTATTAAGAATAGACATCAAATTATCACATCACAAGTAAGTGCAACCATGTAAGCTCACAATTATGATAATCATCTTGGTTGTGGTCACCACTTCACCCTGTGAATTGTCACATTGTCTGTCCTGTATATAATACTTTTATTAGGCAATCATGTCTCTCTCTCTCTCTCTCTCTCTCTCTCTCTCTCTCTCTCTCTCTCTCTCGGTCTGTATGTCTGTCTCTGTCCCTCTCTCTCTTTTTTGAGATAGGGTCTCTCTGTAGCTTTGGAGTCTGTCCTAGGCAATCATGTCTTAATAAAGCTTGAAGAAATCACTAAGTATCTTGAATGAAAACATAAAGGTGCATGAAATCTTGACTGGTTAAACATTTCATAGATTTCTGAAAACTCATTCTAATTAAAGAGACTGAGAACAGATTTTACTTGAGTTAAAGTTAAGAGTCCAGTACCAATATTTTCCCATTAGAAATATCTTGTTGGGCCAGTCATTGTTGTCTTAATTTACATTTTCCTAATTGCTAAAGATGAGGAACTCCTTTTGAAATATTTCTTAGCTATTTTTATTTCTTCTGCTGAGAACTCTTTGTTTAGATCTACAGCTCAGCTTTTAATTAGGTTGGTTGTTGCTTTTTTTTTGTTGTTTTTGTTTTTACTTTTTTAGAGTTCATTATATATTCTTCATATTAACCATCTTTTGGAGGTACATCTGACTAAAATTATTTCCCATTCTATGGGGTTCCTCTTCACTGGATTGATTGTTTCCTTAGTTGTACAGAAGCTTTCTAGTTTTAAGTGTTTTGTCAATTATTGCATTTATTTGTTGAGTAAATGAAGTTCTATTCAAAGAGTTCTTTCATGCATTTCACTGTACCCTGTAATATAATGCCAGGTTTCTTCTAGCAGTTCCAGATTTTCAGGTTTCAAATTAGGGTCTTTGCTCCATTTGAAGTTTATTTTTGTGTTGGGTAAGAGACAGGGGTCTTACTTCATCCTTCCATATGTGGACATCCAGCTTTCCCAGCACCAATCTTTCTTCTAGTGTTATTTTTGGTTAAAGTGTCAAAAATAAAATGGCCATCTAACGTATGATGTCATTTATTCTAATATTTATCTTTTTTTTCTAGTGATTTGTTCATTAACGAGATGAATTCAAAGACGGCACAAGTTACATAGAGGACCCTTTTCAAAAAATCTATAATACACAATAAATACTCAACAATGTTCTTTAGGATTGTGGAAACAGTCTAAGTTTTGCTTATGTTCATTGAATTTTAGATACCTCCTTAGGACTTACATTTTATATTTGACCACTATTTTCCTTCTAACATTTGTCCTTATGCAAACTCACAACAGATACACAGAGTCAATGTTTTCACTACAGCTTTTCACCTTTTAACCCATATTCCTTTCCCCAGGCAAGTGATCAGAGATGAGTTACATAATTTAATGTTAAGCATAAATCACCTGCATAATCCTTAATTTTCAGAGCTTCAAATAGCTGAATCAATCAAATACATTTCTATTGTACAGTGCTCCTGTTACACTCTAGGAAATCCTGTTCAATTACTGAAACAGACACTCTTCATTTTTTTTTCCCCTGAACAAACTCACACAAAGCAAACAAAGAGCCCTTTTGTGAAGTGTTTTCGTACCTTAACCATTTATTGTGTTATACATTATGTGAGGAAATAATGTTTAAATTATTATTGCAACAGGTAATGTTTCATGTACATCAATCATTAAATGAACGTAAGAGTACCTCGGTAAAGAGTGTTCTGTCAATGTTTATATCATCATAAACGTTACCTGGAAAATATAATCATGAATCATGATTGACGAGAGTGAAAACTTACAGCTTTCGTTTTTCTCTGTTATCGAAAATAGAGAGACATGATAATATGCTGTGGATCTCACAGAAAATCCTGCCACCTGACTCACTTCAGTTCTGAATGAGAGAAAAATAAAGAGAAGATAATCTTCTGATTCTGAATTGTTTATAGTTCATTAAAGATTTTAATAAAATATGTAAAACATCTCTGGCTACTGGTAGATAGAAGTGATGCCATCTCAGGGTATAAATTCATTTATATTTATCTGTTAGTATAACAAAGCAAAAAAAAGCCTTAATGTATTCTTGAAACCTCTTATATTATTCTTCATTAAGCCTCAGGGATATATTTGACATTAAATTTCTTATGAATTCTAATGTTCTAGAGGGAACTAAGAGGAGGATTCATAACTGAGGTTGATGCAAAGATTTATACTTCCAAATGGATTCTGATGAGTGCAATTACTGTAATCTGGAAAGTAAATTAAAAGGTTATTCATTTTGGATCTCATTACTTCTTTCCTTTGTTTTTAAGAACAATGTACTTTATTATTTTGCCATTTGTTATTTTGGGGGAAAGAGGAAGGAATTTATAGCAGTTGCACAGATGTTTTAGGACAGTGGATTTCAAAACATTCTAAACACATACAAGGAATCCTAGAGGTCCTCCTTACACCATGGTTCTAACATAACACACTCTTATTCTCCAGTATTCCTTTGCTGTCTCTCTGGTTGAGGTTAACTTCATACAGAGTTGATTATTTCCTCAAATACAGCTAAGATTATTTTTGTTGTTGTTTACATATAATAAAAATTTCTGATTAGACAAGTGTATTTTTGAGTCATTTGACTTACTGCACTTACCAGGTGTGAACCACACCCTATATAACTTTAGGGTCTGATTCAGAGACATAACAAAAGTCAGCTATGGTAAAGGGGAAATCAAATGTATATGAGTCTGTAGACACATGTCTCGCTGTAGAATGAATTGTATTCTTGATATGGGGAAGCCTTCCCAAAACACCAACATGATTATATGTCTTGTATGTTGATGAATAAAGTGCTAAGTGGGGCCATAACAAAGCTCTGACCCAACAAAGTGGTACTGTTGTGTAGTGTACCACGCCTGTCTGTGCTCTATGCACTACCATACAAATTCGTGAACCAGGCAAGGGGCTCAAGATTGAAACACACAAAGACTCACAGAGACACGGTTCATCCTTGATGCCAGAATCCTTGAAACAGGAATGCCCACTTTATTGTGTAGCAGAGTTGCTTATATAGAGATTCTTAACTAATAGCCACGCCCCAGTCAAGCCCACCAGAAACCACTCTCCTGCCATTAGGAACTCCTGAGGGTTTCGTGCTCAGAGCAGCTGCAAGCCATCTCAGAGCAGAGGAAAACAAGTTGTTTACAAGAAATTCAGGATCTGGGGTTTCACTGCTCCCAACACTCTTGTAATAATTGAAATGGACATTACTGCTCTCTTTCTATGTGAATTATAGAATTTGAATTATAGAATATGGGTAGCTATGTGTACTCTAGGAAAAGAAAACTTTATCAAACACAGAGCAAACAATACCCTGATTTCAGATGATCTGCCTCCAGTAAAAAGATTATTGTATTTTTTTTTAAATTTAAGTATTCTATCTGCAGTACTTTTTATGGAAACCCAGACCAACAAGAATTAATTGAACAAGAAAAAAATAAGCATATGTAGAGAACTGTAAATAAAATAAATCTTTGAAGAGGAGCTGGCTGTGGCAGGGAATAGTACCTACTCCAGAGGATTTCTGCAAACCAATCCTTAAAATACATGATGGACTACCTAACATGTACAGAATAGAATGTGTTGAGTTGAGGGCCTAGCAGTTGGATATTTAGCATAGAGTATCTTAATGAGCTTGGAAGAGACTATGAGACAAAGTACATAGATAGTTTCCAGAGAAGTGGAAAAATATAATTCATATGTCTTTGCATTAGCTAAACACATTTCAGACTTTATTTCTATAATTGTATTTTTATTATAAAACATGCACTTTACGGTAATTTGTTATGTTAGCAAAAAGAAACAATACAGTGGCCTTTGAGCTGGCATTTGAAGGCAGAAAGATCGGGCACAGAGAAAGCAATAAACTGAGCTTAGAAAAGCAGCTTTTATTGTATCCACATGAAAAATATTTGCAGGCTCAGGTACCTGAAGGAGATTGTCTGTCTTGGGTATAAGGGTAAGGTGAAAGCCAAGCAAGAGGAGGCTCACAAATATGGGCTGAGAATGCAATCTGAAGACCAGGTAAGCCCTGCAGTAAGACTTGAGAGGAAGATTTAGATGGATATATCATGCAGAAAGGTATATTTCAGAGTACCAACGGACAGACAGCATGAGAGAAAGAGATTTAAAATGAAATAAATACATTAAAAAATAAAAAGAATAAGATATCCCATTTAGAAGGATAAAATAAGGTGTAGTTGTATTACCTGCGTTGTTTATTTTAGGCTTTTGTGTGCTCATAAGCAGACACTATAATTTTCTCTTTTTTTTTTTCTGTGTTCAATATGTTCAAGTGATAGGACTTAGAATCGCCATGGAAACAAATATCTAGATATATCTGTGAAAGAACTTAGGCTAACCGAGTTGGGGAGAGAGTTGTTAATATGGATGATACATTAGTGAGTTGGGCTCCAGACTGAATAAGAAGAGATGGCTAGCCTGAGCACCATCCATCCATCTCTTTCTGCTTCTGCAGATACAGTGTAACCAGCTGCCTCACATACTTAACCTCTGTAACTTCATCACTATTATGGAAGTGTAAGGAAAAAATTAGCTCTTCTTTCTTCAGTTGCCGCCTGTGTATTTGTTCCGAGCAATGAGAAAAGTAAACACCACATAAAACTGTATTGAGAAGCAGGTCCATTGTGAATAAGATAAACAGGTGGTTCTTAACTTCGGAACTGGTTTGTCAAAAGAATGTGAAAGAATTTGGAATGTTGGATCTAAAGTGTATTGAAGTGCTGTGAGCAGAGTTTAAAGACCACTCTGTTGGGAGTTTGGATGACTAGAATGGACAAAAAACAAACAAACAAACAAAAAAAAACCCACAAAACCAACAATGGGAACCCATCTTATGTTTGGAGAAGAGGGGAAAAAAAGCAAGTTCATCAGAAACTGGGTTAGAGGTCATTCTGATAAAGAATCTGCCTTCATGATTTAGACATTCTGAGAATTTGAGTGAGCATGAATATAAGAAAACTATACTAATTTGTTTGGTGGATGATGTTTCAAAACAGGAGAAACAGCATTCAACTCTGGTATGGCTACTGCTTACTGATTTGATTGAGGTCAATAAAAATCAATGAAAAAACAGATAGGCCGGGCGGTGGTGGCGCACGCCTTTAATCCCAGCACTTGGGAGGCAGAGGCAGGCGGATCTCTGTGAGTTCGAGACCAGCCTGGTCTACAAGAGCTAGTTCCAGGACAGGCTCCAAAACCACAGAGAAACCCTGTCTCGGGAAAAAAAAAAAAAAAAAAAAAAAAAAAACAGATAAAACAGGTTAATTGATATGGCATATTGAATGAGATGCCTCTTTAAGATATGGCTGCCTTCTCCAGGACTGTATTGTCAGCTTCCAAAATCCATACAGTTACTCTCCTCCATATTTCCATTATACACAACTAACACTATAGAATTTCATGACTATTTTCCTTGTCTGTGACTTCTTTAAGGCAGTAGAAATTCCCTGAGCTGTGTATTTAAATAATAGTTGCTCAATAAATGCTCAAACAACTATGAAGAATGACAGATAATGGAAGTTGTTGTCAGGTCTATATGCTTTCTCTTCCTAGAGATTATTTGGATTGTAAAATAATAATATTATACAAATGCATGTGTGTGTATGTGTGAGTAAAAACTCCAGAACAGAGGGTGCCAAAAAATGACAAATTTTCACACAAGAAGAAATATTGCATTCATGATGAGATACAGCCATGTGTGTATCGAGTGAAGATCAATACCTTGCTAATAAAGCTGTTTGAGGGAAGCCAGTTCTTTACCCAGTGTACAAAGAGGCTACACTAGTTCACAGTTTAAAAATGTGCTCACAGCCAGAAAGAAAAACAGTTGTCAAAACGAAAAGGGTAATTGTTTGGAATTCTTTATTATCATAATTAGTAGAATTTTATGACTTTGACTAATTATTCTTATGTTAATTACTTCACTACTTAACTGTTTTATGTATTTATATATTTGACAAAGTAACTAGATTTGTTCTGTAATTAATGTAAAGAGTTTTACTGTTTCCAGAATCTACTCTATCAGCAGTAACATCAGATTTATGAGTACTAATCTCATTAATATTAATGGAATTTTTGCGCATAAATCTCCTTATGTATCACTGATGGAGGGGAGCTTGGTAAAAATTCTAAAATTCTCATGTGCCAAGGACATTAGGAAGAATGGATGGTATCGACGGATAGAAATCTTATTAAAGCATGATCACCTAAATTATGCTAGCAGTACTGAGAAATAATTGTCATTATATCATGGAGAAAAATGGTCTTTTATAGGGAATAGAACCAGATTTTAGTACCTTTTTTTTTGGAAGAAATAATGATACCTGCAAATTACGAGATCACAGGACACACATTTGGCGAAAAATATATATTTCTGACAGCCATTTGATTGCACTTGTTTTTATCTTTTTAAAATTTTACTTTAATTTCTATTATTTCAATTAATCCCCAAATCTCCAGTAGATGCATTCTCTCCCCGCAGTTCAAATCCATTCTCAGTAACTCCTTTCCTTTCAAATGTCAGAGCAAATGTGGCATTTGTAGCAACTGAGAAGAGAATGACGTTATGATCACAGTATTAGTGATTCTTATCGACAAATGGGCTTAGCTTTTCGCTAAGCTGGGTGAAGTGTTCATAAAAGAACATCTAAGTTAACATGTGAATAGTTAGTCCAGTGTACAAACACACACACACGCACTAACTGAAAATATTAAGTTTACAGCATGTAGAAAGATTACCTATTTCATACTTCTTTCTTTACATAAAATTTTATAAATGAATAAACACATTTCATTTAATCTTTAGTAAACATACCAAATATATTTTGGAAAAGAAAAACTATCTGGAGGACAGAAAATTAAAGAAGCAAAGCTTTTAAGATGTAATAGCTCAGACTCTGCCTACTTCAACAGTATTTGTAGAATATTAATTATATATTTTAACAATCTGTTCAACATCTTTGCCTCTATTATGTATATTTATATTTAATTTATATTTAATTAATACATTGTTATTAAGTAACTATTACAAATTAACTAATAAATTATTTTTAATATTAAGCATATTGCATTCAGCACCAAAAAGATTACAGGAATATTTAACAAAGAGACTTTTGGGAGCTAAAAATGGCATAACACGTAAAGTGATAGTTTTGTAAGAATGAGGATTACAATTTTAATCCCCAGAACCCAAATAAACCTGGGTAGATGTGTGAGCCTGGCTTCAGCTTTAGATTTCAGGTAACAGAAGTACACTAGTCAAGCTGGCTAGCTATAATAGCCAAACTCATGAGCAAGAAGCTCTGCCTCATTCAATAAATAGGGGAGCATTCAAGGAAGAATTGTTGTTAACTTTGGGCCTACACACACAAATGTTGGTGGAGGATGCTCATTCTTTTTTCGGCTGCCCAGATCTGAAATAATCACACAGAAAATGTATTATTACAATACTGTTTGACCTATTAGCTCACACTTCTTATTGGCTAGCCCTTATATCTTAAATTAGCCCATTTCTATTAATCTGTGTATCGCCACATAGTTGTGGCCTACCAATAAGGTTCCGTCTGGTGTCAAGCATCTATCTCCTACAATGGTTACATGGCTCTCTCTGACTATGCCTACTCTCTCTATATATATCTTTTCCAGCCTGGCTATATTCTTTTAAGCCATTTGCTGAAAGCAGCTTCTTTATTAACCAATGGTAGTAAAACAAATTCATAACATACAGAGGGGAATAAACCTTTCACTAATCTGGGTATTGTTTCTGTTCCTTTTCTTATCGCAGTAACAGAATACCTCAGCTTAAAAACTGAAAATTATTTCGCTCAAAGTATACAGGGTTGTTGGTCCTAATGGGAAGCCCTAAAGGCCAGAGCACTTTTAGTCAGGAAACAGAATATAAATGGTGGTGCTCAACTCATTTTATCCCTTTTACTAGGCCTAGGAACTAATAAAACTCAACTCAAATTGTGTGTTTTTATGGAATTCTCGAGTGGGTCTCTGATTCTTGTGCCTTCTCTGGAGTTCTTTTCCTTCTGTTATTTGTCTTGTTCAACTCTGATGTGACAGTTTTTTTATTTTACCTCACAATATTTTATTTTGTTTAATGTTATTATTATCCCTAAGAAGATTGTTCGTTTGCTAAAGAGAGGCAGAAAGGGGGTCAGTCTGGAAGGGGGGGAACATGGGGAGGACCTGGGAGAAAGAGAAGGCAGGGAAACCATAATCAGGATATATTATCTGAGGAAAAATTACTGTTTTCAATAAAAGAATAAAGGGGGGAACAAACCACTTCCAGAGATCTAAGAAACATGGGGTTGGTTTATCATCACATTAGTTCCTCTTGTCCTAAATTTCTATACTAGGTACCTTTCTCATCATTGTGACAGAATTTTTGACAAAACCAACTTACTTTTTGGATGTCAATTAAAGGCACACTAGGTTATTGCATATAACTCATGGCAATAGGAGCCTGAAGTGTATGGTCATATTATATCCACAGAAAGCAGGATGGGATGAGCTGACAGTGCTCACTCACGTTCTTCTTATGTCCAACCAAAGATTCCAACATGAGAATGACATCACCTACATTTGAAGTAAATCTCACAAATGAATTAACCCAATTCAGAAACTTCTACACAGGCAAGCCCATAGATCATTCTTATAAATAATTCTGGATTTTTTTTCAAATTGCCAATCAAATCAGCCTTCACATGTATATGCTTAAAAATTATGTTATTCTGCAATGTTTGCATCTATTTATGTCCATTATCACTTAAATATATTTTCTCTATAAGAATAGAGTACCCAGGGGCTGGAGAGATGGCTCAGCGGTTAAGAGCACTGCCTGCTCTTCCAAAGGTTCTGAGTTCAATTCCCAGCAACCACATGGTGGCTCACAACCATCTGTAATGAGGTCTGGTGCCCTCTTCTGGACTTCAGGCAGACACGCAGAAAGAATATTGTATACATAATAAATAAATATTTAAAAAAAAAAAAAAACACAGAGAAACCCTGTCTTGAAAAAAAGCAAAAAAAAAAAAAAAATTAAAAAAAAAAAAAAAAAGAATAGAGTACCCAGAAGCATAATTCTACTTTTCCTATAAGTGGAAAACCATCAAGAGTATTTATAATAATAAAGCAAGACTATTCTATTGAAAGACAAATGGGAAATATTGCGTTTGCTTGCTTTCCACACATGACTCTTCTTTTGTTACTGAAAAGTTTGTAACACACCAAACATATCAAATAACAAAATAAAAGTATAGGGCTGTAAAGCATGCCACAGAGATTAGATACCATAAATGCTTAGAAAAGACATTCATTCATGATGAGACATTGAAACAAAACTGACATTTAATATTTCTCCTTTGTAGGTTCACTTTACAAGCTTTTGTTTATGGTGTAGCGATGCTTGTACAATTATTCAGGACGTCCACCTCCTTGACACATTCATCAATAAAAATGTACAGGATCCCAAAATCATTTAAAATTAACATTCAGTGACACTTACAAGTAAGTCATTAATTGGTGTACTGACACTTTGCATGCCAGGGGCATATTATATGTCACCTTTAATTTACTGCCGTAGAGAGCTCCATGCTGACATTTTTGTAAAGGTAAAGACATTTTGTCTCCCACGGTGACTGAGAGCACAGCATGTCTTTTCATTTCCAACCTATCATAGGTTTGATCCTAATGTTTTCAAAGAAGTTTTTGGCGTTAACTACATTAGCCAAAGCTGTGGGTGTTTGTTCATTAACTGCAGGTATGCACTCTCCATACTGTCACGTCAGAAACGGGAAATTACTGAGAGATGATATACATTTTTACAATATTTTTAATCATTTTTAAGACAGAATCTTTGGTTCATCTAGCCAAGAATTTCATTTGTATCAGAGGCTGATGTACAACTTCTGATCCTTGTCCCTTGCCCTCCTGAGGTGGCATTGTATGTGTCACCAAAGTCACAGAATAAATGCTGGAAATTAACACTGGATTTTATGCATCTTAGCCACTCCCAAGCCAGCAGTTTTACTTCATTTTAAGAAGAAGAATATTAGGGCAGATGTAACTTATATATGCGTCTCTCTAAACACTAACTGCATACACACACACACACACACACACACACATGTATGTATGTATGTATAAAGACTAGTTTGACTATTTTAATTACTGTTTGTTGCTAGTAATTACTACTGAAAAGAAACATAGCTACTACTGTCTATGTAGAGCTCAACTATTATACTACAGCAAACTTAACAGGTAAAATATTTCTAGAGTTGTCGTTTTCTAACTGGCATGGAACCAACAACAATATGTTTTATTCAATGAAAAATACTAGATATAAATTATCCTTTGAAGTAATGAAACTATTAAAAAACTATTCCCAAAATATATTTGGTATGTGTACTAAAAATTAAATGAAATGTGATTATTCATTCATAAAATTTTATGTAAAGAAAGAGGCATGAAATAGGTAATCTATTGATTCCTACATGCTGTCAACTTAATATTTTCAGTTAGTGCATGTGTGTATGTTTGTACACTGGACTAACTATTCACATGTTAAATTAGATGTTCTTTTATGAACACTTCACTCAGCTTAGCGAAAAGCTAAGCTCATTTGTCGATAAGAATCACTAATACTATGATCATAATGTCATTCTATTCTCAATTGCTACAAATGCCACATCTGCTCTGACATTTGAAAGGAAAGGAGTTACTGAGAATGGGTTTGAACTGCTGGGGAGAGAATGCATCTACTGGAGATTTGGGGATTAATATAGGGGAGAAGGATCTTGGTCCTGCCTCAAAGTGATGTGTCAGACTTTGCTGAATCCTTACCCTCTTTGAGGACTGGATTGGGTGTGGGGTGAGGGAATGTGGGGGAAGTGTGAGAAGTGGAAGAAGTGGGAACTGGGATAGGTATGTAAAATGAGAAAAGATCATTTTAAAAATACCTCCAAGGACCTTAAAGGTTATCAGTAAAATTGCAAATTGAACCCTCCCTCTCTATATATACATATATATTTGCACAAATACTTTATATATTTAAGCACATTTACAAGTATTTTGCATTTTTATGTGTTTGGTTTTGAATATAATGTATTCATTTTCCATACAAGCAAACATTTTCTGGTTTTATATCACGTGTTTTTCATAACCTTATATGAGGCTTCTATCTCAGACTTATACTTTTTAATGATATTAAAGGCATAATAATGTTCCTAGATACAACCCTTTTGAATTCAATGTATATGAATATATGCATATTTTTGCATAGTAATTTTTCATTCTGTGCTTTGCAGCTTAATGTATAAAAGATCTATTGATTAAATAGCTTAATGTACCCACATGCTGTAGTCAGGCTTATCTTCTATATCAGGATGATAATGGAAGCAGCCAGAATCAAACAGAACCATCCTCAGTAAGATGACATGAATATGAGACGGAGAAGTTATGCAAAAAAACTTCGATTACCTTTTTGTCAGAACACAGCACTAGATGAAAGGAGTTCAGCAAGCCTCGGCTATTTTTAGGAAGGCGTTTTTGTGGTGCTTCATATATTTAATTTAATTCAGGAAGGCTTTGAAATGAGTTCTGCTTTGATGTGTGCACATTGTTACAGGGATCATAGCCAGACAATGGTGGTGCATTCGAAGCGACTGGGTTTCTCACCTGCAATAATACACATCGTACACATGTGTGTGCACTAAAACTTCAGGTAGAGGCTGCTGCTGGTCTAAATTCAGGATTAACCTGTAGTTCATGTGTGGAAAGTCATTCAGTTTATGATAGTGTCCACACCATTTTCCTTTGAAATTTTATTCATGGCAGTTCCAACCAAAATGTAGAGTTGATTTTTTTTATTCAATACTCCATCCACAAGATAATGTCTACAGAAACTGGAGTCTTAATTGAATTATTTCCCTCTGTTTTGCCAACAACCTGCATAGACCTAGCAACATCTTGTAGGCTAAGGTGAAATAATGCTGTAGAAGCAAAGTGTGTTTTTAATCCTTCATGTGGTCTATATTTTAAAATTCTATTGAACCTTCTTCTATAAAGAGAAACCAAAGTAAGTTATAAAGTTCTCAGAGTTATACTTAATTTGATAATATTCCTGCTAGCAATCTGTTCCTACAAGCTAAGGAGCTCAGAAAACAACATAAATTTTCTATGTGTCTATGCAATTATCAGTTTGGGGTATTATTTATAACTTTAAAATTTATCCATAATTTGAACATATCAAAGGAGAATGAAAGAAGGAATATGTATTTTTTAAATGAATGGTATTTTCACTCTGCAAAGACAGTTTTCAGAAGTCTATATTCAAGTAGGCATCATTCAGTTTTTACATTCATGTTACTATTGCTATTTTCAATTCAAAGGTTTTAGTGAGAGAGAATTTTAAAACTGATGAATCTGGTACCAGGTTGCTATATTAATTAAAAACTCAACAAATGCTGAGGGTTTGTGGAATACTGACTATTTGTGGGCTCCGTTGTTCTCTTTTATTTTTTCTCACATAAAATAACTTGACTATTATTTCCTCCGTCATCAACTTGTTTCACCAAGATCTACTCAGTTCCCTGGGAATGGGAGAGAAAGTGAGCAGGAAGTTTCTTACAGAGCTGTGGATGAGACTGGATCATTCTATAAGGGACAGATAGAGGAGAGTAAAAATCTGAAGCTTGCCTACATGGTTGTTGGCCTACTTGCCTCTGGCAGGCGTAGTTTGTGAACTCCCAGAGAATCTCTGCTGAAGCTGGAGCTTGGCATAACAGGAGGAGTTGGGAGGAAGTTTGGAGTAGATGATCGGACTGATCTGCTAGCTGTGAAGTAGAAAATGTAGAGTAGCCTCAACAAGAAGTCTGCCACAGAGTTGGGGTGTGACTTGGGGAGCTGGATTTGCAGGCTGGGAGTGGAGAATTCACATTTTGGCTAACTGATTCTCTTGCCAGAGTTGTTTGCAGGTTCCCATGGAATATTTTCTGGAGTTGGGGACTGGGATAAAGTGATGAGTTTGGGAGTGAGTGTTTTGGGGGGAGAGATCTGTGTGATCCACTGGAGATGGAGTCAAAGTGAGAGTTTAGGACTCAACAGGTAGGTTGCTACCTTGATAGGGGTGGGACTATGGCATTGGATTTGGAGGAAAGTAGGGAGACAGGAAGACCTCCGGCTAGCCTCCCTGCTTCCTTGACTGCAGTGGCCGGATGGTTCCTAGAGAACTTCTGCTGGATTTGGGGGCTGGGATGAAATGCTAAGTTTGAGGAAGGGAGGTAGGGAAAGAAAGTTTACATGATCCATTGGAGAAAGGGGCCTTGGGGAAAGAATTGCTTTCTTGAAAACTGAGACATCTGGAATTAGCACAGCAGCATGCCTTTGATGAGGACATAGTACTAATTTGTTAAATTATTAAAGGAAGAGGAGGTAAAGGGGAAATTGCTATTATTTGTGAAAGGCGCTGTTCCCTATACTCTAAAGAAACATAAACAGATATTCCTTCTGTTTCCAGTATTATGAAGTACTAAGTGAGGAATGTTTTCATTAGTTTATTATTTCTACGTATGCACTAAGATATTTTTTAATTATAACAATATGCAAATCTCGTAAGCGTTTGAAAATTTACTAGTTTAGAAGACTAGGGTGAATAGTTTTTTGTTTTGTTTGTTTGTTTGTTTATTTAGACAGGGTTTCTCTATAGCTTTTTAGCCTGTCCTGAAACTAGCTCTTGTAGACCAGGCTAGCTTCAAATTCACAGAGATCCACCTGCCTCTGCCTACCTAGTGCTGGGATTAAAGGTGTGTACCACTATCGCCCAGTTAGGGTCAATACTTTTTAAGGTGTTTATCCTCTTCATAATGAGCAATAATAACTTTGAAATGTTAGTACAAATGAAAGCATTGAAACATATATGTGGGTAGAGATGCTGTGTGAAAGACGGCAGTATATGGGCCATGGAAATGGAGATTGCAGATAGAGTAGGGACAAGTAATGATAGTTCAAATATAACAGAGACAATGCAAGGTGGAGTAAAGGCAGTTAGAAAAGCTGAGAGCGGATACACTCAGAATATCTTCAAACCAAAACAGGGGTTGCTGTGTGAAACATGCAGATAAACAGATCGTGGACTGATAGATACTTTAGATGCCATCTGAGATGAATATAGATGGAAGAACCTGAACATTTTATAAAAATGGTCCAGGAAACAGGGCAATGGAACTCATTTTAAATAGCTAGTTTTCACTCCCAGGTGCTTTGTCCAGAGAACACACTAATTTCATATGGCACATGAAACTATACATTTTAATTTTAATCTTGTCTTTTGGAGGTATGAACATGACAGTTGAGGGTTGTTATGTCTGTGAGGTCATTCTCAATTTGTTGAAGATTAATTGACTGTTATAAAATATAGACTATAACTGTGCAGTATAAAACTATGGTAGGAGCAGCTAAATTTACAAAAATATGAATGCGCAAAATTATTCTGACTGAGAACACTTTTATTTTGCAAAGAAATAATAAGGAAGAGTGGACATTGAAGAAATCAGGGTTTCTTTCCGTGGTCAATGGAGATACTCTTACCAAAAAGCAGGGAATTATTTTTTTTTTTCCACTAGCCAAATTTGGACAAGAGGCTTAAAGCAAACATTTTCTTTCATAACTATGTCTGTGGTCTTTTGGATGCTACTACCTTGTCTGTTTGCACTACCAAGTGTGTGAATAGAAAAGGATAAACTTTTGGATACCCTATGCATAGCCATAAAC
This sequence comes from Chionomys nivalis, assembly GCF_950005125.1. Taxonomy (NCBI): domain Eukaryota; kingdom Metazoa; phylum Chordata; class Mammalia; order Rodentia; family Cricetidae; genus Chionomys; species Chionomys nivalis. The sequence continues at coordinate 55,799,181 of NC_080095.1, forward strand.
CTGGTGCTAGTAAACAAAGTCTGACTCAAATTGTTCCATTTGGGGCTTCCTGGGGCACCTAATGAGTCAATTATTTCTATACACTACAAATAACGGCTACAGCAAGGAAATAAAATTGAGCTTTAGTGGAATTTAAGTGCTCCGGAATCTACTGTGGTTCTGCTGTTGTCAAGAATTTATAAAAGACGATTTCTTCAGTGATACTTTTAATACACAGAATAAAGCAAAACTCACTGATAACTCTAGAAAAGGCCAAAATTGAGGAAGCGATCTTCATTCTCTGGCCATCACATGGAACTATATTGCAATAGTCACATCAGTGTAGCCATATTAATTCACATGGACCCAACCCCACTCAAAGAAGAACATCTCTTCTGATTAAATCTGGAAAGGTCTAGTCACCATTCTTCTGTTATAAAGCACCATGTACAAATTTGGGAACATAAATCTAATTCACTTTTGGGAAATTACCAATTTAATTTATTTTAAGTTATTTTCCTGTGTTAATGATTAGAGCATTCCACATCTAAATGTGAATTGCAATTGAGGATTCTGCGGATGCCCGGGTCTTGTCAGCCATCTCAGACCATGTTGTATCCCCAGACACCATGCTGCCTCTGAGGTCAAGCTGATTTGGATGTCCTATGTTAACACCGGGCCTGTGGTGGCATCTGAGCCTGAGTTACTACCAAGGGACATGTCTGGGTCCATGGTCTGTAACACTGGTGACAGCCATGGCCCATGTTAGCACAGGGGTCATTGGAACAATGCTGTGCTGAGTAGGACCTGACATTCACTGGCCCTGAGATGGCTGGCCCTGCCACAGGGAAGCTGATCTTACCCCTGGGAGAGTTTTCACCCCTACACTTGTTTTTCTTTAGACCTGTATGTTTAACTATCACCGTGATTACTTGTATATTTATTTTTTGAAAGGTGAGTTATTTGTCCTGAAGTGTTGCTTGCTGTCTGCATTTCTCTCTTTATATCCCACAATGTGTTCTAAAATTTGAGTTTAGAGGTTTGCTTAATTGTACACAGTGCTTTGTTAAAAACCAATGCAACTAGTTCCAGGACAGGCTCCAAAACCACAGAGAAACCCTGTCTCAAAAAACAAAAAACAAACAAACAAACAAACAAAAAAAAAACCAATGCAAATGTTGGTAGATGATCTGTCCCAACCCCAATCCCACTTCATCCACTTGTTTCTGCTTTCTTTGCTATCTTTTGGAAGCCAGTGCCTGCATCCACTGATTTATCAGAAGTTAGGGAAAGGTTCAGTGAAATATCTTTAACGAGAGATGGATTCTTTATGATTGGTTTCTAAATGATATACAGTCAAAAAATACAACGCTTAAAAATTTTTTGTTTTGTTTTTAAATATTCTATTTTTAAAATAACATATTCCATTAGTATCATCCCAGAATAAAGAATTATTTTTAAAAACTTGAGAAGTCATGCATTTGACCTGGTCTAATTATTTTTCTTAATTATGCTCGAATTATTCATCTTCATTCAATTTGGACAAGATAAACCCCCAAGACATATCTAAAGGACACAATGGGCATACACAGTTCCTGCATTAGTCATCTTTCTGTTGTTATAGTCTAACAATTTTCCTTAAAAATTATTTCAGTCCATGAGCATGTGATCACACCAGACACTCTGAATGTGGCTGACAATGAGGGCTGACTGGTAAGCCAATAATAATGGCACTGGGTTTTGATTCTACTGCATGTACTGGCTTTTTGGGAGCCTAGTCTGTTTGGATGCACACCTTCCTAGATCTGAATGGAGGGAGGAGGACTTTGGACTTCTCACAGGTCAGGGCACCCTGACTTCTTTTAGGATTGGAGAGGGAGGGAGAGAGGGAGGGAGGAAGGGAGGGAGGGAGAGAAGGAGGGAGGGAGGGAGGGGGAGTGGGAGGAGTGGTAGGGAAATGGGAGGAGGTGGAAATTTTTAATAAATAAATAAATTTAAAAAATATTTCAGTCCTAGGACTTGCGTACTTTCTCTATTTTACTAATCATAGTTCTAGAAAAAAATTAATAGCATTAATAAAATGCCAATATATAGAACCAATGCGATAATAATTTTTAATGGAAATATGAAAATAATCAGGTACTTTCCAGAAATAAACCAATAATGAGAACTAGCTAGGTCTATATTGAAATTAACTTTACCTCTACAATTAAAGGAGTGTGATGCACATTTAAAATTAGATAAATACATCTGTGGAACGGAAAAAAAATCATAAATAATCTCAGAGTACACACAGAGTTTTGAGTTTGGTAAAACCATACCTTTACTCATTAGGACAAATGGACATTTTAATAAGTGATGCTGGAACAACTTATAAATATGTAGATATGTAGATAAATTTGATACACATGAATGAAGTGGGGACACAAAAGAAAGAATCTATGAAGATACTAAAAACAGAGGGGACTTGCTCTTCAACCATGGAATAGGGATGGACTTTCTATGACTTAAAATCCAGAAATAATGAGTGTTATAATTTAATTACATAAAAACCTCACAGGAAGATGAATCACAAACCAATTAAATGCTAATTGTCTGCATAGCAGACAATATTCACTGTTTAAACCACACACACCAGGAAGTTTAGTAGACTGCTTGTACCAAAACTCTTAAAAACTGAAAATCCATTTCTAATTGAATTATCAGCTAATTTTGGTTATTGTGAAGTCAGAGATGGGTGAACTAAAATAAAATAAAATCCCTCAGGGACAAGACACAGACTTAGATGAAGAGTATTATGATCTTGGAGGTATTCACACATTATTAAGGTAGCAGAAGAAAGAGCCATCAAGAAGCAGAAATCCATGAATGTCTCAACTATGTACATCTTCTACCCTTTTCTCAGCTAAGTATTAAGAAATAGTTAAAATGTGAGTTCTTTTTTTTATTAAAAATTTTCGCCTCCTCCCAGCCTCCCTTTTCCCTCCCCTCCCCCCACTCCCCACCCCCCTACTCCCTTCCCCCTCCTTCTCCAGTCCAAAGAGCAATCAGGGTTCCCTGCCCTGTGGGAAGTCCAAGGTCCGCCCCCCTCCATCCTGGTCTAGGAAGATGAGCATCCAAACAGGCTAGGCTCCCACAAAGCCAGTACATGCAGTAGGACCAAAACCCCATGCCATTGTCCTTGGTTTCTCAGCAGCCCTCATTGTCCCCCACGTTCGGAGAGTCCGGTTTTATCTCATGCTTTTTCAGTCCCAGTCCAGCTGGCCTTGGTGAGCTCCCATTAGATCAGCCCACTATCTCAGTGAGTGGGTGCACCCCTCGCGGTCCTGACTTCCTTGCTCATGTTCTCCCTCCTTCTGCTCCTCATTTGGACCTCGGGAGCTCAGTCCAGTGCTCCCAAAGAAAAACATACAGTTATCCTCCTGGATATTGGAAGTAGACGAGATTGCTGGGTAAAAATTGGGAACTGGGGGGTAGGGTAGGATGGGGGAAAGGGGAGATGGGGAGAGAAAAGTGAGTAGGGGAGGATGGGGAGAGCTTGGGGGAATGGGATGGTTGGGATAAAGGAAGGGTGGATATGGGAACAGGGAAGTATATATCTTAATTAAGGGAGCCATTTTAGGGTTGGCAAGAGTCTTGATTCTAGAGGGGTTCCCAGGCGTCCAGAGAGATGTCCCCAACTAGGACCTTGGGCAGCTGAGGAGAGGGAGCCTGAAATGGCCCGATCCTATAACCATACTAATGAATATCTTGCTTATCACCATAGAACCTTCATCCGGCCATGGATGGAGATAGAGACAGAGACCCACATTGGAGCAATGAACTGAGCTCCCAAGGTTAAAATGTGAGTTCTAATCCAAGTCAAATAGCATATTCCTGGAATCCCGGCAGCCAGCTCCTGAGAGTCTGAGAAGGAAAAACTGATGTCTGAGACACACCTAGGCCACACAGTAAAACCCCTCTCTCAATACAAAAACAGGAAACAGATGTGAGCCTAATGGAATTAGAAAGACAGTAGAAATTGCTGCTGTAACGAAGCAACCTGGTGATGAATTTGTTATTCAAGAAACCATAGCTCATTGCTGTTTTGTGTCATTAAAAAAACAACCATTATTATTTGTTGATGGAATTAATGATTTCAAAATTTAATTAAACTTAATTAATTTGTAAAACATCTAAATTATGGCTTCTACAATCAAATGTACCAACTCCTTCATTTTCTTTTACACACACACACTATTTTCTGTGAATAATTAAGGGGCTTCTAGAACCATTAAGCAAATTATCATTTTTCCTCTGTTGTAGAAAATCATAAAAATGCAGCTTTTCAAAGAACAAACTCTATTTTTAGAAGAAAACAAATCCTAAAATAACAATGGCTTACTAAATGGGGCTTTTAATTATGAACTAGCACTTTTCCAAAAATATTCAAATTATGTTTTGAGTGAAGAATATAAATTCTGGCTGCTGTTCAGTCTATGCTATCCTCTACTTGGTGGCTCATGTTAAAATTCAGTGATAATTGATGTGGGATTTCCCTCTGTATGCTGTGATCACCATTGATAAAAGGAACTGCTCTTGGCCTATAACAGAGCTATAGGGGAATAGAACTAGGAGCGGAAAACTGAGCTGAATGCTGGGAGAAAGGAGGTGGAATCAGAGAGACACCATGTAGTCATTCCTTAGCCAGATGGAACTTTAGCCAGTAAACCACAGCCATGTGACAATATACAGATTAATAGAAATGGGTTAAATTAATATGTAAGAGTTAGCCAATAAGAAGCTAGAGCTAACGGGCCAAGCAGTGATTTAATTAATACAGCTTTTGTGTGATTATTTCGGGGCTAAGCAACCGGGACCCAACAAGTGACCCCCTCCTCCAACAGATAAAAAGTAGGGTGCCTACTGTTTTTGACACACTCTTTAGGGTAGCCGATGAGAGGAGAGCAGCAGTGACTGTTTCTAATCTTTTGTTTGAAATGATTGATCAGCAGTGTAGCTGGAGTGCTAGTTATTTAAATATAAAAGCACTTTGAATGTTCTGATTTTGGAAAGAAATAATTGAGTAAACAGCCAAGGTAATCATCGTGGACACCTTGGCGTTAGGACAGGCAATCTGTAATTTTGAAAAACAGTGGTGTGAAGGAAAGAGGAATCTCATCAACTTAATGTTATTTGTTTCCTGAAATGCTAGTTAAGTGGTAACTAAACTTGAGTCACTTTGACATAGATTGACTGCAGCAAAAAAAGAGAGTAAGCTGATGTCCTCTGGATCTGAAGATACTTGCCATTTGTCCTTGTCTATTCAGAAAGCAATTAAGCACTTCAGAGCTGTGTTCAAATTCATCATCTCATAGCATTTATCAGATACAATCTTACCCATGCCGGCAAGCTGATGACTTCTGAGACCATGTTTATACTTTATATTTGGATTGGAAACTAAGATTTTAAAAAAAAAGTGACACAGTCATTCTAATATTTGAAGAATAAGGGAAATTCAGGATAATTAGAAATATTGTTGTATTCATTTTTAAAAGACCAAGAAATTTGCAGATGAAACCAGTGTTTCCTGATAACTTAAATTTTAAAGAGAGAAAATTCAGTAAGTTGCTCTATGTTTGGTATATATAGATATAGATATGTATGAATACATTAATGATGTATATTTATGTAAAAAAATGTTGGAATTGAATGAAGCATATACCATGAGAAATGGTAAGCTCTAACACTATGTATTTACAGTTTAGCATGTGGAATTTTTAATACATCATTAATGATGAAATCATTCTGATGATTGATAGGATGGCATAGTGACACATGGAAGTTAAGACAAAGTTCATTGTCCATAGAATTTTACATTTGGCCTTTGTCCTGGGCTTTTCAGTCATGGTCTCATTAATATTAATTTTCTTGACACCTTTCATGATATAGACACATTAATACTAGGGACTTGTTCATGATCACTGACATAAACTGTGGAACAGCTGTCAGAGAATGGTGGCTTCCATCACTTATTGTGGATTTAATGTAGTGAAGAAAATTAACCCCATCAAAATTTATCTCGTGCATGAAGTAAGGGATATATTTATTACTTCTTGGTAGAATAACTTTGCTCATTCATCAGTTGATCGACGTCTAGGCTGTTTCTGTTTTCTTAATATCATCACTAGAGTAGCAATGAACATGTATAAGCAAGTATCTCTACAGTGTTACAAAATCCTTTGACTATCTAGAGTAGAGTTGCTAAGTCATAGTCTACTCTTAGCTTTTTGGGAAATCTCCATAGACATTTCCACAATGATTTGCCAATGTTTGCTCTCAACAACAGTGAACAAAGTTCCTCTTTCTACAGATCTTCAGCAACCATTGCTAACATTTGTTCTTGAGGACAGCCATTCTGCCTGGGGTAAAATGGACTCTCAAAGTAGTTTTCATTTACACTTCTATGATGCCTAATGGTGTTGAACAGTTTTAAAAGTATTGACTAGCCATTTTTCTTCTTTTCAGAATTCTCTGTTTCTACCAATTTTAAATGTATTTTGTTTTGTTCATGTTTTGGCTTTTGAGTACTTTGTGTGCTCTCGACACCAATCCACTGTTAGAACTACAGTTGATTAAGACTTTATCTCATTTTGTAGATTGCCTACTCACTGAATGAACTATTTCCTTTGTTTTACAAAAGATTTTCATTTCACAAGATTCAAATATCAATTGTTCTTTTACCGAACAACCAGAATTCCAATTAGAAAGTCCCATGCTGTGTCTCTATATTCACTCCTTACTTTCTATCGTAGCTCTTTCGCAGTTACTGATATTACATAGAAGTCATTGATCACTTGAGATTGATTTTTGTGCAAAGTTGAGCGGGGTGGGGGGAGTCTAGTATCATTTGTCTACATGCCGCTATTTAGTTTTTAACAGATATTTTAATTGAAAAAGAATTACATCATTTTCTCCCTTTTTTCTCCACAGCTCTTTTTGACAACCCTCCCTTAGATCCCTCAAATTCTCTGAAGTCAATAGCCTCTTGTTCCTTCTTGTCTGTCCATACATCATGTTTATGTACATATATGACCATGCATAATTAAGTATAAGTAAGATCTGCTGAGTCTGGTTTGTGTGTATAAGGCTTCAAGGCTGATCAGTCTGCACTGGACACCAAAAAGGTGGATTATCCCTTATCGATACTAATTCTTCATCATTAGCTGCCTATGGTTCTGTCAAGGATTGGACCTCAAGAAATTTATCCCCTTCCATGTTAACATGTATATAATATTGTGCAGCCATGTCTAGGTGAGACAGTTTCACAGCGAACTTCCTGCTGTTCTTTCTCTTAGCACCTTTCCTCACCCTCTTACATGAGTCATAGATGCAGGGATTGAGATGTACATATATCTGGTGGGATTGGACCCTTATGATCATTTGATTCATCATTGCGTTTAGTTGTGTTTTCCTGTGATCTCCTTCATTTATTGTAAGAGAAGCTTCTTTGGTGAGGGGTGGTATCTATACTTATGTTGGTATAAAATTTAAAATGTAGTAAGGAATTATTCTGGCATAGCATAGTAATGATATTATATCCTTTTCTGGGGTCTTACTAGACCTAGGAAAGTGGCTCGGTTTTCATTACCAGGCATGATTTTCTTCCTGCTGAGTCGTCATTAATTCCAGTTAGACAGCTGTTGCTTTCTCTGACATGTGATTGTATTTCTATGTGTTCTAACCATCATATGATTCTTAGGTGTTGCAGCTGGGTAAGGTTGATCAATCGCTTCCCTCTATTGTCAATTTGCAGAGTATTTTGTGTAACCATGGAAGCTATATAATAGAAAGGAGGCTTTCCAGTCAGGTTTACCTTGAGTTACTTGAGTCCTGTGTTCTAAGTGTATGATGTCTTCATCAATACTAGCCCATCATACTGAGAGTCCATCAAGGGCTACCTAGATAATATGTATTGTTTAGAAAGTCACTTGGGCTACCTGAACAACCTGTTGAAAGGAGGTTTTCCATGCCTGGTACTGAACTTTTTGTTGGTCTATGGTTTTTCTGGGGAAATGTTCAGCATCCTTAGTCATCAGAAAAATGCAAATCAAAACAACTTTGAGATTCCATCTTGGACCTGTAAGAATGGCCAAGATCAAAAACACTGATGACAACTAAATTTCTTGAAAGTACATTTTACATTATTTCTGCATAAGATTAATCTCAATAAAGTATTTTAATCATAGTAATCTGCTAATCAAATTACAGTTCTATTTTTCCTAAATTATTATTTTTGTATTAAATACTGAAAAGCAGTAAATAAACTCTTTATTATTTTATAACCTTATCACTGACTTCAGAAAAAGGACAAGTTGCATTTGATTTACTGCTACAAGATGCATTCCCAGCTATATGTGTGCTTTAAGATTGGCCCTTATAAACACTGGTATTCTAGATGGAAAAAAAAGAGAAAGCTATGCATTTCTTACAGTCTTTGTTTAAATAGTTAGACTGTGGACATATCACTTTTGTATGATTTCTAAGAAAGGGTGTACACATA